>NW_026262712.1:45366883-46581383 GCF_021869535.1 Mytilus californianus | reverse complement strand
CAGATGTAACAGATTACTGGAGTAAAAACCCTGTCACCTCAACACCATTCTTTCCGTCAACTATGTCAAGAGACAGATTTCTCTTAATTTCATCTTTCTTCCATCTTGCTAACAATGACGAGTTTGTTGCTAGAGGTCAACCAAACCATTACCCACTTTTTAAACTTGGAACATTCTATAATCGTGTTGTCAACAGATTTCACTCAGTGTACACACCTAGTCAATCAATTTCATTAGATGAAGGAATGATTCCTTGGAGGGGTAACCTCTTATTTAGAGTTTACAGCCCTGACAAGCCGGTAAAATATGGAATCAAAGCATACATGATAAGTGACTCCAGTAACGGCTATGTTTCCAAATTTAAGTTGTATACTGGAAAGTCAAGTATTGGTCCAAGTTCAAATGGCGCAACATATGACTTAGTAATGGATATGTTAAGAGGCATGTATGAAAAGGGTTTTATTGTGACAGATACTACACATCTCCCCAACTATTTTGGGATCTCTATGTTCTAGGAGTAGGAGCAACAGGCACTGTTGGGTCTAATCGTCGTGGAATTCCACAATTTTTGAAAGACAAAAAACTTACAAATGAAGGAGATCTTTCCGTTATGAGTAATGGTCCCTTGACCTGTGTTAAATTTCTTGATGGAAAGCCCGTTTTTATGCTTTCAACTGTTCACAAAACTAACTTGGTCAACACACGCCGTTGTGACCGTGAGACAAATGAATTCATAAAACTAGAGGCTCTCAAGAGCCTGTGTCGCTCACCTGTATGTAATGTGGTTTTTAAATCATGAAAAATAAGATTGAAATCATTATGACAAGCTTTAAAAAGCTCTATAATGATGGAGTTTAAGTTTGGTTTAGTTTGGTCCAGCAGTTATATTAAAAGCAGGTTATTGCATTATAAATGTTGTTCTTATATGTAGAGGGGCATTATTATAGAATGGTAAAAGTTTTTCTACCAAAATTCAAACTTGATGTGTTTTTAATTAGCATTGTGAAAAAGTTTCATAACTTATTTTTGAGGCAATCCAGAGTTAGAGAAGGGAAACCAATTTTGGAATGTTAGGTTGGATGGATGTAAAAATGAGAAAGGAAATGGGGAATGTGTCCAAATGACAAGAAATCGACCATAGAGCAGACAACAGCTGAAGACCACCAATGGGTCTTCAATGTAGCAAGAAACTTCTGCACCCATAGGCATCCTTCAGCTGGTTTCTTACCAAATATGTATACTAGTTCAGTATGTACATACAGGCAGACAAGGGTAAAAGTTCATGTTCCTCCGCAAAGGTGGGGGCATTGAAAGGTGTTTATTTGAAGGTTATTGGACATTAAATTTGGATTAAACCCAAATTATTTTTAAGAAGGTTAAATCTTCATGACTTTGTATGCAAAGTATCATGTGGATGCAACTATAAGTTCATAATATGTATTTTGTCATCTAAAATCACTTTTCTGAATGAAAAAAGCTGTTTCATACAATTGCTTTGATGTTCCATGAAGTGTAAAATTCAGATAAAAAGCATGCTTTATGAAGTCTAAATCAGAACGACTATATAAAGTTACAAGTAGATTCAACGATTATTTCAAGATAAACAACCTTAACTTGATTGAGATGAGCTGTTTTGATTGAGTTAAGCGTTCGAATTGGTATTTTATTGTGTTTTTCTGTGTTGTGATGCTATTGTCTCAGTAAAAGGGAGAAGTTTTGGTAGCATTAAAAGGTTTAATCTAGTTATAAATGTTTGCATCTGTTTTAAGTCAAGAATCTGATGTACAGTAGTTGTTTATGTAATTTATACATGTTTTTCATTGGTTGTTTTTTATATAGATTAGAGCGTTGGTTTTCCTGTTTGAATGGTTTTACACTTGCAATTTTGGGGTTCTTTATAGCTTGTTGTTCAGTGTGAGCCAAGGCTGTGTGTTGAAGGCGGTATGTTGACCTATAACGGTTTAGTTTTACAAATTGTTATTTGGATGGAGAGTTGTCTCATTGGCATTTATACCACATCTTCTAATGCCTGTTAATACAGACATTAACCTTACACAAGAGAGACGGACGAACATTCATAGTCATGAAGTGTAGTTGTAATTCAGATTGACTTGCACTTTTCCTTTAGTGCAAATTCTTATTTCTTATAAAGGTACATGTAGTATTGTACAATTGTGAATTATAAATTAAAGCAAATAATTTGTCAGGGGAAAAATTTCTTAATTTTTTGAAGCAATCACAGAAAAGAATATTTAAAAGATGAACAAGTGAAACTGTGAGCTACTGCTCATTGATGATGCCCCCACTGCAAGTAGATAATTTTAAGTGTAAACTATGTAAGAGTTCGGTAAACAGGAAGTTGTTGAGTGATGAATATGAAAACGCATCACAGTATTCATGGTATTGCATACTTATATAAACTTTGAAACCAAATTTCAGAAATCCTTGTATTGTAGTTCTTAAGAAAAATGTGACAAAATTTTCAATTTGGTTATCATGTGTAAAATAATACAAGAGTTTGGTAAACAGGAAGTTGTCGGTTGATGAATCTGAAAACGCATCAAACGGTATAGCAGATTTATATAAACCCTGAAACCATATTTCAGAAATCGTTGTAGTGTAGTTCCTGAGAAAAATGCTACGAAAAATATTCATGGGACAGACGGACTGAAGGACAGAAACAGGTAAAACAGTAAACATAAACAATTGAGAATAAAATTAGTTCTATCAGTCAGATATAATCAAATATAAGGGTTGTTTCCCTTCCTTAGATAACAGAAAACAAGTTGTACAAGTGAGCTTATGAACATGGAATTGTGATTTAATTTATCAATATTTTAGCAAGATTTATACTTTGTTTGTGTGTAAGTTGAATAATAGGGGTCATGTGTGTTCTGATTTGAAGCATTTTTTTTTACTTTGTATGTTATCTTTCATGCATTTTGTAGTGATTATTTTAGTACATGTATGTTGGTATTTGAATAAAAAGTAAATAAAGAAACAGCAGTTGAGAACAAATATTTATTTACTAACAAGATATAACTGTACAGTTAAAAATATTTGACTAAAAGAACATGTTTGGTATGGTTGAAATATGGGGACATTTAAATTTGAAGATGTAAAGCAAATTAACAAATAGTCATACATAATAGATTCTTGATTTGTGAGATTAAGTTATCATGGAATTTAAGAGACATTAAGAACAAAAAACATTAGTTGTTAAATCACACTTTAAAAAGAGTATATAATGATTTAGAAGTGTAAAATGTAAAATTGAGGCTGTGTTAGCATCTTTATAAGTATTTTTAGACTGTTGTTTAACAATTACATATTGATAATTAAAAAAAAGTGTATATTATGTTATAGAGGTAATTCAAGCAGTAATAAAGCAAGTATCAAATACAATATCAAAATCAAAGAATACAGAGGTATTGTATTTAAAAAAAAACAGATGATCTGTAGAGGTCAAGCAGTGACGGTTGTATCAAGTATGGACAGAATATTCAAAGTAATTTCTAAAAATTAATTTACAGCTACACATGTCTAAACAATCATCATTTCTCAATACATAATTTTCAAGCAGTGCAAGGGAGGTAACAAGTAATCAATCATATATTTATATATATATAACAGTATTGTTTAAATTTAATTTGATTACCTCCCTTACAGTGTTTTAAAACTGTCCTCCAAACAGAAAAAAAAACTTGTTTTTTGTCTTTTTATTCCTAATGGCTATGTGATTTGAGCCATAATTATCCTTTTGTAGTATGGAAACTTGTGATATAATTTCAGAGAGATTTATATGCTTATTAACTGGAAAGTACAAAAATGCTTATTTGGCCCCTTGCTTGTCAAATGATGTTCAAAAACATAAAAATAAAGCAAAACTTAAAAATATATACATTTACACAATTAAAATCTTCATATATATTAGGCCAAAGTTTTTTTACATACACAAGTATAGTCTACATATATATTAGACCAAGTAAATTGCATGTATACATGTATACATGTAGAAATGTATAAGGCCATGTTCACATTGAGGTTTAAACAAGTTTGAAACAAGTTGAATTGAAATTTTGTATATCGATGATAAATAAATACAACCTTTATTCTAGAAACATTTCCAGCTATTAATTAACTTTTCAATCTAGAATTTAATAAACTTTTAACAATTGATTAGCATGATTTCAAAGATGTAAATAATTCCTGTGTACACATAAGATGTCTCCTATGGGCAGTGTGAACATGGTTTGGATTAAGGTTAATTAAATTTTGATTAAAAAAACAATAGTTAGGTACAGAACATTATTGAATTTCCTGAGATACATGCAGACGTGGGAAAATTTTTATATTTTTATTAGTTAGCATGATTGGCATAAAAAGTAATGATAATGTAATAATGAGGTAGAAATGTCAACTTTTGTATTATGTACATTGTACATACATGTATGATGCAATAAGCAGATTAATTTCTTATCATTTAAGAATAAGTAACAACAATCAAAACATTCTTGATAGTCTGTATTTAAAAAAAGTTTATGGTAAGCATTCATTGCAGTTTTTATTCAAAAATGTTTCATAACCTAATTTTTATGCTCTAATATTGTAGACTTCTTCAGAATAAGTAACAACAAAAATTCGTCCATCGTAAACTATCTTTTGACAATAATAGTTTTTAAATGTATTAATTCTAAGAGCAATAAACAATTGACATGAACAATCACTGTGGTACAATATTGTGCAATTGTCAAGAAAACACAAGCATAAATATCTTTCTGCTGGAAGAAGTAAAATAATTGATATTGACAAAAGCTCTGTTTGTCATGTTCATGTAATTCAATCCAAAATAAAATTTTGTATATTGTCTTCTATTATACATGGACAAAAAACAAAAAATAACTAGGAACTAAAAATGTCTTGAATCATGGAAATTTCAAATGGCACATCTGGCAAATGACAGAATGTTGTTATTCTGGTTGATTTCTACTGAAAAGTTGTTGACATTCAGTATGTAATCCTCTAGACTGTCACAATCCTCTATGAGGTCCTGTTGAGATTCTGCTTCTAGGAAAGACTTTAACTGGGGTTCAAAGATTGTGTAAGAAATGTTGTCTGTTGTGTTTATGACTGCTTTGGTTGATTTGTGAAGATTTTGCACTCTCTGCTTCATTTTGCAGGTGTCACATTTGATTGTTGGGTCAGCACTGGTTACTTCAATGGCCTTCATGCATTTTTGGTTCCTGCATTTTGTTGATTTAGTGACAGTTATTTGTCCAATACTGATCTGTTTTAGTTCATTAAGCAGCAAGGAATGATCCATCATAACTTGACCATAATTGTCTATCTCTGTGATCTTGGTGGTGGCACAGGTATTGATCCACATTTCATCATTAAAGTTATTGGAAATGACATTTTTTATCTTGTAATATTTGCCTTCCTCTACCACAGCAATGGAATGTCCCCACAAGGACATTTTTTTGCAGGCAGTGTTGTCAGCACAGATTGCTTGTCTTCTTTGTTTCATCCCATATTTTGTTGGAATTGTCATTTCTTCCTCTATAAATTTGACAATTTTGACATAAATTGTGGCCTGGAAAAAAAAGTATCAAAATATAAGTTGAACATATATAGTTTGGATTAAGAGCAGATAAAAAATTGAAATGTTACATTTGTACATGAGGTTTTCCATACATGTTTGTAGACAAGGATTTGCTTAACCTTTCATAGTACCTGAGATCAGCGCCAGTTAATGGTGGAGTTCATGGTGTTATTTTTTAGTTTGTATGTTGCGTTTTATTCATTTTTATATATATTTGTTTGTTTGTTTTGTTGTGTTTTTAATGTATGGTGTTGTCAGTTTATCTTTAATCTTCAAGTTTGAGTGTTCCTCTGGTATTTTTTACTTTGTTGTAGATATACTATAATTTTAGAAACAAAATGGTATTTCAAATAAGCCTGATTTTGACTCAACGGTTGAGAATGCTTAGTTTTTATTATGAATAAATGGGTTCTCCTTAGTCCAAATAATTATGACGTCTTGAAAGGCTATTATATTTTTTTTGTTTGACGCCTTACGTTGAAGAAATCACAGGTTAATATTTCAAATTGAAGTTGTCAATGAAAAAGTCTGTATTTACATATGCCATCAGATAATCATGAGAGCAATAAGGTGAACATGTTTTGTCGTGAGAAATATATATGGCAATAACAAATCAAGACTTGTAAAAATGTGTTTTCATGCATTCAGAGAATATCTTAATATAAAAAAGAAGATGTGGTATGATTGCGAATGAGAAAACTATGCACACAAGACCAAATTGACACAGAGATTCACAACTGTACTTGGTGTAATACACCTTATCGCTATTTGTCCGCCATTACTAGAAATCACACAGGTTCCTGTAAAATTTTTACCGTCATAGAACAAAATATATGACACCACAATGGAAAAGTGATCGTTGTTTGCGTCAAAAGTTCAAGCGGCTGGGTCAGCCGGGATGAGCAATAACATGTATCTGGGTACTGTGACGTTAAACAAAAGTGTAACATTTTTAGTTCAAAGTTTGTAATTAGTTTGTAATACATAACAAGGGCATAATGTGCGGTACCTCGAATCACCAAATAACACCGTTATTAGCCAAATAACACTTGTAAACACCGAATAACACTTGAAATTTTAATATTAGCACATATTGGTGACATTTAAACATTGATTATTAAACAATATTGTATTATAAGTGTTTTTTTTTAACTTAAAAATGATTTATAGAAAGCAGGTAAGTTCATAAAGATCGCATTAAATATTAGTGTGTACATCCAACATGGCGACCAAGGAAAACACATTGGGAAGAATAAAAGAATGATTGCATATGCATACAAAGGGAAAAGCTATGAAAATAAAATATTAAATAATGTACTGTATATACAGAGTATTGTCCAATAATTGTTTTTCAGTAAGGTTTCGAAAAGTTAACAAGTACATCAAAGCCATGCAATTACTCCAATCACCAATTAGTTTTCTTAACGATTTACTCAATATTGAATGAAACGTAATTAAGAATTTTCACATATTTAATTTAAATTTAATCAAAAAATTAATTATACTTGATTGTTTTATAATAAAAACAAAGCAGCTGAATGGATGATTCGTATGTGTGTATTTTCTCAAAAAGAAATTAAAGATTTTCATTGGCAAATATTAATGTTTTTACAAGTAACTAAAATTTGGTATAAAAACATGTGAAGACATATGCGCTGTCTTCCATTTTTAAAATGGCTTTATATCCTTGTGTTCAATGTGATGAAGAATGTGTTGATTGCAGGATAACCATGCATTTGAACAGAGACCTTCCCATGAGCATGAGCATTAGACTAGATAATAAGCCCGTGACTTGTGCAGGATATCTTAGTAGTTTTAATTTTTTACAATAATTTCTAAATAAATTGTTTTCGCGGACTATAACAGATGTAATGGATTTTTGATTGGGTTGATCAATGCATTTGTCACAGGACATACTAGCCGGTTGTTTTCTGGATTGGGACCACAGGCATTTGTTTAAGAAGAAATTCCTATATAAATACAAAGATTTAATTTACCGTAAAGAAGAAAAGATAAGTGCCTGTGTAAGCAATTCTGTACTAGACCGATTCTGTGACAAACCTCCTCTCCCCATAAATTTAAATATCATGATAAAATTTAGTAAAAAAAAAAACTTTACATTTTGTTGATTTGCTCATGATGATCTTTAATCTTGATGAATATAATAAATACTTACGGTCATGTTCTCGGACAAGTTGATTAAATCTTTTAACTTGGCCAGAACGGCCAGGGCTTAAAGTTGCACCTGTCAATTTTACTGGTGAATTCATGGTTGCAGCGGAGACGAATTTTTCATGCTTATCATGTGCAAAACAAACAAGTCTCTTGGTATCTGTTTTGGTCATTTGAAAAGTTCCTGTAAAGTACTTTGTTTTACCATTTGCTGATAAAGTAACTGTCGAGACATTGTGTAAATAACCAGTTAGAGAGTCCATGTCCAATTTACGTTTAGCCATTTTGTTAAGAATGACATTTACGCGGGAAAATGCGTAGTAATTTAAAAGAAAATAAAAAAAAAATAAATTAACGGAGAGATTGTATCAAACATTTTCGAAAAGAGGTTTAGTCAACATTGTACAGTGTGTGTACAGTTTCATTTTTTTCATGTTCAATTTTATTAGAATGAACAATGACAGGATTCATTGAACTACTTTGTAATCATGGCATGTGTATATTTGAGTAAACCGACTGTGTGTCTTAGGCGAATGTTTCTCCAATATAGGAGTACCTAAATGGGTAATTGTTCACAAAAGAAAAAAATAGCTAAGTAAAATATATTTTGATGGTTAAATAAAGACCTGTTGAAATGTGAACAATATATTTAAGTGTTTTAAGTTAAGGTATTCTATAATGGTGGCATACAGACTTTATATGATAATGTCAGGGGCAGTTTCAGCCATTTAAAAAAAAGGGGGGAGGGTCCAATTATATGTGTCCAGCCATATGCATTGATTGGCCAAAAAAGGACATTCCAACCCTTGGGATCCTCTTTCTGGATGGGCCACTGTATATAGAGTCTTTGGTTGGAAGTAAAATTTTGATAATGAGTATAAAATAATGAATCAATCAAAAGTGATTAATAATTATTGCTAATATTTAAGTCCATAGATAATTATTTAACAAATAATTATCCCATTGAAACAAAATTGATACCTCATATAGAACCTGTCATGTTAAAACTATATATACCAAATGAAAGACTTATGTAATGTTCCTGATAAGGTACATGTATAATATCAAAATGTTCAAACATGATGAATAAATTGAGATCTTAAGAGTTGAATTAAAAAAATCATTAGATTGAAACAAAACTTGAAATTTATCTGTAACATGACATGTTTTAATTATATGACTTATATGACTTTTAGAAAATATCAAAGCAATATAAGAAGGCAGTCACAGAGAAATATGTTGTCCTTTCTACATTGGTTAGAGGTAGAGGGGTTGGGTTGAGATCTCATAAACATGTTTAAACCCATCACATTTTTGCGCCTGTCGCAAGTCAGGTGCCTCTAGCTGGCATTTGTTAGTCTTGTATTTTTTTAATTATAATTTTTTGTGTATAATCTGGAGTTTAATATGGCGTTCATTATCACTGAAGTAGTATATATATTTGTTTAGGGGCCAGCTGAAGGACGCCCGTGGTTGCAGGAATTTCATGCTGCATTGAAGACTTATTGGGGACCTTTTGCTGTTGTTCCTTTTGTTGGTCAGGTTGTTGTCTCTTTGACACATTTGCCAATTCTATTCTCAATTTTATTCCACTGAATATAGACAACCTTTATCATTGGTACTGTGAATTTAGTGTTTTTTGTTATGCAACAGGGTTACAATAGCAAAATTTTTAACTTGTGTTTTATGTGTTTCTATATGAATTTAACTCGATTTTCTCAATTTTGCAACAATTAAAATTGCATTTAGTCTAAAATTACAAAATCACAATTATAATAAACATGATAAATGCACACAACTATTTCTAAATTTACAGTAGTTCTTCCATGTGAGAAGTTATTTGTTTGTCATTTTAAGATGTGATCATATTCTAAATTGTTTTGTGTGGTCTTCTTGAGTTGATGTGTTAAACTTGTATTTTATGTTTTTATATGAATCAAACCTGATTTTCTCTACATTGCAAAATAGTTTTTTCATGGTCTTCTTGACTGGATGTTTTTTTCTTATGTTTTTAGAAGTATGAATGGGGTTGGAAAAATAATATGAAAAGGATATCAAATTTAATTGTTTATTATAGAAAATGTGGACTCATCAAGTGTCAAATCAAAATATATGTTGTCTTCAATGTTTTATTTGTACAAGATGTCCAGTTAAACAGTTCACCTCTAGAATAATATTTAGTTTCTATACAATAAATTTTCAATTCAAATAAAATATGACAGTAAAAGACAGTATGCATGTAAAGCAACATATTGAGAATGGTTCCCATAATTTGACCTTTAAAATGTCTTGATTTTAATTTGTAGGAAACACTTGTTTAGCAGTTATTTCAACTTAAAAGTCTAGATTTTATATTTCATTTCCTCTTAGGCAATAAACAAACAGTCTGTCAAATGAATTGTCAATTTTGATTCCTTTCTGTGCATTGCATACAGAGTTATACAATTGTGTCTTGATGACAATTTTTTTCATATCAATTCTAGTGAATAGGTTTACTGTAAGATTCAAGAGTTTAGTCCATCATTATTGGTGTATGTTAATACTAACAAGCGCTGGAACAGTGTCTATATTTCCAATTTGTTCAGCAGTTAGTTTACTTCATTTAGTTTTGCATTGGGTTATAATAATGCAATATCATAAATGTTCACATTGTTTGCTTTCTATTCATTGTAATGTTGAAAATTCATTCATCTCAATTCTAGTGAATACTTTGACTGAAAGATTCAAGTGTTTAATCCATTCATTATTGTTGTATGTAATATTACAACCACAGGAACAGTCTGTATAATTCCAATTTGTTCAGCAGTAAGTTTACTAAATTTTCAAGTTTTTCCTTGATAAAGTAAATGTTCACATTGATTGTTCATTTATTACTGTTCAATAAATGTTGAATACACATGTAGCAAATGTAAGCAATAACATAGATGAGTAGAATGACACTTCAATGCAAGTTTTGATTTATTTTCAATGTTCAGCCCTTTGAATGAATTCAATATTGATGCATTTTGTTAAACTTGTGGTAAGTATAACAAACAATTGAAAACCTTGAAATTGAAATGTCAGATGAATGCATTTCTTTCAATTTAAAGAACTTCAAGTAGTCATATTATAATTAAATTTGAAATTATTTTTGTCTGATGAAAAATGTTCATGAGACCATTTTTGAATAGAAATAGCAATGGATATTAAATAAGACATTCATGTACTAGTATATATACAAATAAACTTGTCATTACAAAAGTACATTGTACAAACATTATAAATGTTTAGTAAAAACAAATTATATGCATACAATTATATATATATATATATTATGGTTGAATATTATCCAGTTATCAAATGTAAAGTGATTGATGATTTGATTGTTGATTGCTTTATTCCACATTAGCACAAAAAGGCTATATTGCGGCGAGAGCTAACAAATGTAAAGTGAACAAAAGTATTGAAAAAAGTATCAAGTATAAATCTATATTAATATAACAATATATATATATGTACATTATTAGTGTTTATTATTCAATTGACAGCAAAGATTTTAACATTCATAATCATTCTGATGACTTTATCATAGTTTATCAAACAGAAAGATACTATTATCAATATTGTAGGAAGAGAAATGTGACATAAAATATGTGGTCCTCAAAACTCCTTTATTTTACATCTATATTGAAGAGATGGTTTTGAGTGTGTAAAAAGACAAATATGTCAAGGATATATATATAAACAATATTTGTGGTAAATATCAGGAGTGTTCACATGCAAAGTGCATGACACTGTCTACTGATAAAATAAGCATTAAGAAAGTAGAGGTGGTAAAATTTATTGTCTTCAATCATTACTGACTTTGAATAAATGGAACCTTTCTCATCTTCCATTGCAAAATGCTTGACCAATCAGCATGTGTCTTGCTGGTTTATGGAAGTCAAAATAACACACTTTCAAATTTCTTTTTTTTGCTACCCTTAACATTGTACCTATAAAGAAGAAAGCTTTGTAAAAAAGCTGTCTTCTGTACAAGGTAATTCTGTATATCAGGAGTCGATTTCACAAAAATACTTACGACTAAGATTGATCGTAAGTATACTGATTTGTTCATGACTTAAGACCAATCTTAGTGGTAAGTTTTTTTGTGAAATCGACTCCAGGAGTCTTGAAGTCCACTATTTTAAAGAATTCATTTCTATTTCTAATTTCTCATGAAAAGGCAAATCTGTTGGAGTGGAACCCATTTGTGTTCTTTATAACCACTCCATGCACATTTGAGGTTGCCTTTTCAGCAACCTTAAATGAGCCATATTTTTCAGCGGGTTTAATTTTTATTGTTTCAAACAAACTGGTTTTGGTACATAACATAATCATTACATTGAATCATTGTGTTTCAATGGCCACATATATAACTTTATGATCTGACCAAAAGGAATCAAGAACATCTGTTTCAAAATTTACTTTACTATCAAAATTTAGGAAAATTAAGTCTAATAATGTGCCATAAGATGTAGTTGCATTAGACACAATTTGCGAACAGCAAAATGTATCTCTCATGAACTTTAAGAAAGAAGTGTTTCCAGTGTTTAAATCAATATTAAAGTCTCCCATTATGATAATTTTTGGATGTCTTAAATACATATCAGGGAGAAGGTGTGCAAGTAAAGTATCTTTCAGTTGTTGCAATTTGCAGATTGGTGCCTTGTAAACAAAGACAACCTGAAAAAGACCTTTGGTGGGTGATATTATGTCTGCTATAACAAACTCTAAAGTTGGAGTTGAGAAAGTGACTGTATTGTGAAGAATACAATCTGTCCGATAATATAATACCAACCCATGAGGTGGTCTTGTATTGATATTTGTTGGATTTTGATCTAAGCGAACTGGTGCCTCAAAACCAGCAATATAAAAATCATCATTTTCGTCTGTTGAAATAAGTCTTGATTCAGCAATACCAATAACATCAGCATCCAAGATGTTAGGGTCTGATTTTAGATCATTAAAATGAGCATGCAATGACCTTGCATTGTTAAAAACTACTTTAAAATAATTATTTGACAATTTATACAATGGCTTAAAGCACAACTGTAAAGTTGCATTTGTCCTTAGTCTGTGTAATTCTTGTTTAACACAATCAGCTACAGCTATTGTTTCTTGATTGAGATCTAATATCTGTAATCCAGATAAAGATGTTACTCTGCTAAGTGCAACATAGTGAATATGTGGTATTTTCCCTTTACGTTTTGATTTCAGACTAACAACAACTTCTTGTAATGTATCACCTTGAGATTTATGAATTGTTTTTCCAGCTGCTGGACGAAGAGGAAACTGAATTCTTTCAAAGGTCTTATATTTATAAGTAAATGACCTTTTAATATCAAACAATGGCGTCCATGTTTTTTCAACATCTTTTCCATACAAGTGGGAATATTTTTTTCTATTGTTAGCACCAATTCTAGCATCCTCAAACTTAACCCAGATAATACTTGGTCTTAAAGATGTAGTTTTGCACTCAACCAATTTAAGTTCACATGTTGAACCATTTGTGAGACCATCAGTGACTTCAATATTAGCTGTAAGATCATATTTCATCCCTATTGCTAATATTACTTCTTTTGCAAGATTGGCTGTATCAGACTGTTTTTGTGGTAAAGAACTAAGTAATTTTTCTTTTACAGATGTCCCTAAATCTCCACAAACTGTGTCAACTGCTTTAACTTTAACTTTTTGTGAGCATAATTTAGATATGTATTGAAAATTAAAGTTATCCACTAAAGCATTTTCAACAAACAAATGAGTAGCATTAGTTCTGTATGCTGGATCAGTGATTGAAACAGTTCTGGTACTTAAAACTGCATAATCATTTTCAGTAAGCTGATTTTGTCTCAACCTATTTAATAATTCAGCAAATTGTAAATCATCTTTTTGTCTCATTATTTCAGTAAGTTCATGAAAAGAAAATAATAATTTCCAGTAATTAGGAGCTAGTGCTGTCAATCCTTTGCTAAGATCATTGAAAATCCAGCTGTCAAATACAGGTTGAAGTTGGAAAAAGTCACCAATAGCTATTATACTCACTCCACCAAATGAAGAGTTGCTTCCCTTGATTTTTTTCAGCCTTCTCTCCAGTAAAGAGAACATTTTGTTTCCAACCATTGAAATTTCATCAATCAAAATCACTGACAAATTTCTGTATTTCATTCTGAGTGTATTTAGAACATCACATGACAGTGACTGGTCAAGTCCTTTATTTGGTTGTATTTGGAATGCATTGTGAATAGTCAAACCATTTATATTGTAAGCTGCCTTTCCAGTAGGAGCACACAGAAGAATTCTAATATCATCAGGGTCCTCACCTTCAATAGAACACAAGTGTCTGTGTAAAGCTTGAAATATTGCTCTGACAACAACAGATTTTCCACATCCTGCTCCACCAGTCAAAAATGTATAAAATGGTTCATGTTTTGTTTAAATCCATGTGACAACATGTTGGAAAAATTCCCACTGTTTCTTATTCAAGGATCATATAAATGAAAAATAATCACTTTCACTTATTCTGTTGGCATGATTCGTCAATTCTACTGTTCTTGCTTCTATTCCAACTTCACGGGACATATCATACAGTCTATGTTCTGTTGGTCTATCTGGATTGAAATGAACATACTGTTCTGATTCTGTAGGGCCTATTTCAGCATCTTCCATTTCTACTTGCTGTGTGGCAGGTGCTATTTGATCATTCTCATTACAATCATTTTCTGCCTCTTCTATAGCTTTCTCTAGATCTATTACTTTACCTTCATATTGCTTAGCTTTCTTTTCTAACAGTCTTGCAACAGTCAGGTACATGTTTTCAAATGTTTCATGTCCACATTGCAAGTCTAAAAGTTCATTTCTCCATGGATAAAATAACATTAAGCGTTCTCTGTAGAAGTTTTCAGAGTCAGTCTTGTAATTGTATTTAACATATCTTATCACCTTTGGTGTTTTTCTTTGGTATATCCTAATACCATTCTTCAGGGTTATGTCGATTTTGTTAGTGTTTTCACCTATAAGATCTGCATTTGCCTGTTCATTTTCACTTTCAGATTCATTTTCATGATCTGATAACTCTGAAGTTTTAGGATACTGCAATTCAAGCTGAGATACATAGTCTGCTAGACACCAGTTTTCAAGTTGTTTTGGCCTACGCGAGTATCTTTTAATATCATTATCGGATTCTATTTCAGTAGATTCTGGCCCTAGTTTTTCTAGGGCTGATGATTGTTTTAAGAGGAAAGTTCTTTTGTGTTGTGGAGATGTGTTAATGAAGACAACTTGTCTTGTAGCTTTTGTTAAAGGCATCTGTAATGTTAAGTATGTTGCTTCTTGAGCGCTTGTTTCTACAGAATTTGAAAAGTAATTTCCAATGTGCCTTACTTGATGCTTTAAATCTAAATTTCCCTGTCGTGCTTCTTTTGCTGCTTGGTCTAGTAATGCACTCATACCTTTTTGTGACTTGCTTATGTATGAAACAATATACACTGCACATGCAAATGCATCTAAAACAAACTGTTAATCATGATTTGCTTGCCAAGCTATCAACACAGTTTTCATGTAACCATTAACACGGACTTCAGATGGTTTTCTTTTGAGAAAAACTTTTGGACCACTCAAGTTGCTTCTAATGGCTTTAATGTAATTTTCATCATTCATTTGTAAAACATCATCTAAAAACATGTCATATGTCATCTGGTCTATATCTTCAGAATTGTGAAGTGTATTTATTTCGTTTTGTATTTCTTTATATATTTCCTTGTATTTTTCTATGTCATCATTTTCTTTCAAAGGCTCTAAAATTACTGTTGCTTTCATAGGTGGAAGGGGGAAACCAAAACGACATATTGGATGACCTTTTTTTCTGCATGTTTTTGAATGTTTATGAACTTGCAAATTGACTAAACTAGTGTCATTTTCTGAATGTGAACAAGAGACATATTTATCAATAAATGCTACAACATCTTCATTTGAATCGCTTTCATATACTGGTGCATTTTCAATCCAAATCAAGATATGAATATGTGGTGAACCTCTCTGTTGAAATTCAACTCTATAAAAAAAATCTGTTAATTTTCCAATTGGATCATGATCACTTTTCAAGACCAAGTTGATAAACTGTTGGACACGATAATCAAAATATCTAGAGCATGTCACAGGGTCTTTCTGAACAAGTTTAGATTTCTGATTCCAATCCATTTCTTCCAATTCATTGTCAGTATAAAATAAAGAATGGAAATGGGGAATGTGTCAAAGAGACAACAACCCGACCACAGAACAGACAACAGCAGAAGGCCACCAACAGGTCTTCAATGCAGCGAGAAATTCCCGCACCCGGAGGCGTCCTTCAGCTGGCCCCTAAACAAATATATATACTAGTTCAGTGATAATGAACGCCATACTAAACTCCAAATTGTACACAAGAAACTAAAATTAAAAATAATACAAGACTAACAAAGGCTAGAGGCTCCTGACTTGGGACAGGCGCAAAAATGCGGCGGGGTTAAACATGTTTATGAGATCTCAACCCTCCCCCTATACCTCTAGCCAATGTAGAAAAGTAAACGCATAACAATACGCACATTAAAATTCAGTTCAAGAGAAGTCCGAGTCTGATGTCAGAAGATGTAACCAAAGAAAATAAACAAAATGACAATAATACATAAATAACAACAGACTACTAGCAGTTAACTGACATGCCAGCTCCAGACTTCAATTAAACTGATTGAAAGATTATGTCTTCATCATATGAATATCAGGCACAATCCTTCCCGTTAGGGGTTTAGTATCATACCATCATAACATATATGAGAAGAACATAACCCGTGTCATGCCAACAACTGGTTTTTAAATAAATGTGTTTAGTGCCGATGCAAAGACCCTATAAGTGAATCAATATTAACGCCAAAATATGCAATCTTTAATGACCTGACAACAGTATCGTTACTATATCCCTTCTTAATAAGTCTATTTAAAGGTTTTGTTAGTTTCAGAGGTGAATACTGACATTTTTGTGCTTTATAAAGAATATTTCCATAAAAAATTGGATGTGAAATACCTGCACGTATAAGAAGTCTGCATGTTGAGCTATATTTACGAATGATGTCCTTATACCGATGATAAAATTTAGTAAATGTTTTGACTAGTTTGTGATATCGAAAACCCTGGTGTAATAATTTTTCAGTAATACATAAATTTCTCTCGTTAAAATCTAAAACATTGTTACATACACGAGCGAATCGTACAAGTTGAGATATATAAACACCGTAAGATGGTGACAAGGGAACGTCACCATCTAAAAATGGATAATTAACGATAGGAAATGAAAAATCATCTCTTTTATCATATATTTTAGTATTAAGCTTTCCGTTAATGATATAGATATCAAGATCGAGGAAAGGGCAGTGGTCATTGTTAGTATTAGCTTTATTTAAAGTAAGTTCAACAGGATAAATTTCTTTAGTATACATACTGAAGTCGTCATTATTGAGAGCCAAAATATCATCCAAATATCTAAAAGTATTATTAAATTTGTGTATCAGATGTTGTTTCGATGGGTCTTTACTGATTTTTGTCATAAATTGTAACTCATAGCAATACAAAAAAAGGTCCGCAATAAGTGGTGCACAGTTAGTCCCCATTGGAATTCCGATAACCTGACGATATACGGAATACTCTTTTCCATCATTTAATTTGCCTAGAATTCGTAACAAATCTTTCCAGTTAGTGTCAGCAGATGAAAGAGAGCCAAACCATGTCGGAAGACCCAACTGTCTGATCATTGCGAATAAATCTTTTTTCCTTTTTTCAAGGTATACTGGAGAGTTTCTTAAACTTCTAAAGATATAATAACCCTCATCCAATCTTACAAGATCATTTACAGTGTTAGGGTTCAGTACATCTTTTGCTGTCCATTTTTTTCCTTCTGATTGACACCTTCTTAGAGCAAGATTGACCTTATCACTTATGTTTTTTAACTGAATTTTCTTTAATTTAAAAAAAATGTTCGGTACAGATTGTGCTACTCTCCTATCCATGGACCTTAGTTCCCATTTTACAATATCAGAATAGTGAACAGAAACAGACCTGTCTTTATTATCTGGCCTTCTTAGACCACAAAATATAGATGGAAAAGATAAGTACTCTGCATCAGGATCACTATAGAGGCTAATTGGTCGTTGACCTTCACCAGGAGCAAAAGTTAAATTTGTATCACATGGTGGATTGTCGTCTGGAATGTGATCTAATAGTGTATCTGTATTACCAACATGTGTTTCATTTTCATCTACTTCACTGAAATGATCAGAGTCATCGTCTAAATCATTTTTATCTTGGATATCCTCTTGTTCTGTAGTTTTTTGTTCATTTTGTGTTTCTTCTTCATTTATTTTTGCTATTTCAGTAATCCAATGCTCATCTATTTCTATTCCAGAAGACTTGTACAAGTCACTTGTTCTCATCAAATAATGCAATGCACAAATGACAGCAAATGGTCTCACATTTTCACTAAAATCACACTTTTTGAATGCCAGGTTTTTTTTCAGTTTAACTGATATTGTACCTGATTTCTCTAATGTATGTGGAAGTGAATTTATTGTAGGTTGAACTTCAACAGGCACATTTACAACATTGCCTTTAACTGATAACTGTCCACCTCTTGGCAACTGTCGAATCTGCATAAAAGGAATCCTTGATGATAACAGTCTTTCTTCTAAAGGATACAAATTTAGTTCTTTAGGTCTTTGAGGAAATCCCATTTTATTGGCTATTGAAAATCGAGGAGTTTTTTTGTTTTTTAATTGCATTAAGACAAGTGTGGCATATCCATTCTATGTGTTGTACAGATTCAAAATTGGTAAAACAATGAGACATGTTAGCAGGAGTATTCATTTTAACAGTGTTAGCATTTACTACAGAATCACAGAACCAAGTTTGATGACAAGAAGTACATATATATGTAGGACCTTCATTAATTTTTGTTTTAAAATTTCTTATGCAGGTGTCAAGGGTTGTACCCTGAGTTTTTTTCTTTTTTAAATCTCTTTCATGATCTGTAAAATTAGGGTTTGTTCTTTTACAATTTTTGATTGATTGATTATAACTTCTGTCTTTGTCAATGTTTTTACGTCTAGAACTCTGTTTTGCCAAACGCTCAGTTTCCAAATTTTTGGGTTTGGACCTATAATCTTGTTTCCTTAGCAAATCTCGTTGGAACTCACGTTTTCTATAATCTTCGTCCTGCCTTGCAATTTTTTTCTTTTCTGCTTCATTTGTTTTAAAAATATCTTGTTTTCTAGCCTTTCTTTTAGAAGCAAGTTCTCTTTGTCTCACTTTTTGTCTTAAATAAGAATTTTTATTTCTTTGAGACTTCTTACGGTCTGCTTCAGTTTTTCTAAAATCCTTGTTTTCTCTTGCTTTTCTTTTACAATCAATTTCTCGTTGTCTCTCTTTTTGTCTTAAATCAAAATTCTCTCTTTGACACTTCTTACTTTCTGCTTCAGCTTTTCTAAAATCCTTATTTTCTCTTGTTTTTCTTTTAAAATCAATTTCTCGTTGTCTCTCTTTCTGTCTTAAATCAAAATTATCTCTTTGAGACTTCTTATTTTCTGCTTCAGCTTTTCTAAAATCCTTATTCTCTCTTGCTTTTCTTTTAGAATCAATTTCTCGTTGTCTCTCTTTCTGTCTTAAATCAAAATTATCTCTTTGAGCCTTCTTACTTACTGCTTCAGCTTTTCTAAAATCCTTATTCTCTCTTGCTTTTCTTTTAGAATCAATTTCTCGTTGTCTCTCTTTCTGTCTTAAATCAAAATTATCTCTTTGAGCCTTCTTACTTACTGCTTCAGCTTTTCTAAAATCTTTGTCCTTTCTTACAGTTCTTTTATAATTTAACTCCCTTTGTCTTTCTTTTTCCCTAAATGTTTTCTTTTTTCTTTTATTTTGCATGTACTGTTTCATATACACAAATTTGGGTACCTTTGTATTAACTTTACTCTTGGACAGAACTGCTTGATCATCATTGTCAGTGCTAACAGAATTTTCCTGGTCACAAGAATTTAAATACTGGTAACCAATTTTTTTTTGTTTTGTGTTTCTTAGTTTCTGATCTTCAAAATAGTTCTGCATCTGCTTGTTTATATCTGTGCCTGTATCTTCACAACTGATGCATACAGGGAGAATTTCATATTGTGAGTCTAAATCAATTTTTAAACTTGTGTAAAAAGCATACAAGTAACTGACAAGGTCATGTAAATCAGCAAATCCAATCAAGATACTTTTGCCTGAGGAATCTAATGGATTATTCAGTGTACATTCTGAATGAGAATGAGTGTCAAAAAAGTAGTATATTTGATTATGATAATAAACTGCAGAACATATGGCTCCAATCATTATAAGAAATTTGTTTGACTGCTTAATACAATTTTGAATTGCTTCTTGTAATGTGAGATATCCAGTCAACTCTTTGTACTGTAAAGCTATACCGAACAGTATTTGTTGTTTCTTAAATGTAAAAATCCCTTGTGGAATTTCTATCTTAACAGGAATTTCATCAAAATTTAAAAGCATACATTGAAACAATCCCTGTAAAGTTAGTTTTTGAACATGCTTCCTATAAATTCCATCTCCTAAATTTAAAATGTAATCAAGGTCCACAGTGTTTTGGTCAAAATTTAAAGTTGCCAGTGATAAGAAAACTAAGCAATTACAAGTACATTGGTTGCCCCTGCTTTGGTCATCAAATTTTTTGGCATACTGGTCAAATGTTCCAAATTTAAGAAAGTGGTTATTAAAAAAATTGACACTTTTAAATACTTCTTTTTCTTTATAATCATGATAATTCTGTTCTGGCATGATACTAGGAGAATCTTTCTTTGCATAACTGTTTTTCGAGTGATTTGACAGAATATTTGTTTGTTTATAAGAGCTATGAGCAGTTTCATTTGCATAAGTATTGTAACTGATTTCATTTAATTCAGATAGTACAATTTGGTTCAATACAGGTAGTTCAAGTTGGTTCAATACAGGTAGTTCAAGTTGGTTCAATACAGGTAGTTCAAGTTGGTTCAATACAGGTAGTTCAAGTTGGTTCAATTCTGATAGTTCAGGGTGGTTCAATTCTGTTAGTTCAAGTTGGTTCAATTCAGAAAGTTCTTTTAGATTCAATTTCAGTAATTCAAGTTGGTTTAATTCTGATTGTTCAAGCTGATTAAATTCAGATAACTCATTTTGATTCAATTCAGATTGTTCAATTTGATTTTTAAGTGACAGATTAACTGTTTCAGTATAATTTTGAGAATTTTTTTTCACATTTCTATTAATACTGTTATT
Source organism: Mytilus californianus (assembly GCF_021869535.1). Classification (NCBI taxonomy): domain Eukaryota; kingdom Metazoa; phylum Mollusca; class Bivalvia; order Mytilida; family Mytilidae; genus Mytilus; species Mytilus californianus. The sequence goes on along the minus strand of NW_026262712.1, from coordinate 46,560,265 downwards.
TGAATTTGAGTGAAGGTCAGTAACCCCCAAGTTATTTGAGTTACTGTTGACGAGGGTGTCAGTATCACCCACGTCAAGGTCAAATTCTGTACTGTTAATGGGGCCAGTATCCCCAGTCAAGTTCGTCAGTTTCTGTTTCTTTGGGTTCTTCACACCAAGTTTAGCCTCTGCTGCTCTCCAATTTTTTCTTCTTGGCATCTTCAATATTCTATAATTATATAGATGTAAATGATGTTTTTTTTTTTATAATTTTGGGGGGGACCATTTAATTTAAGGATCCTTGTTCAGTTTTCTATAACGATATAGGATTAACACCTTTTTAAAGGAATTCATTGGTGTATAAACTTGATCAATTCACTAACAAACAGATAAAAGATATGTTTGTAACCAACTTGGTCCAGTTTATATACCAATAAATTCCTTTAGAAAAAGTTCAATTCTTCTAACTCTTTTCAATTGGAATTAACGAATATATTTTCCCACACTAATTACTTTTATCACACGTTTATAAATTTTTTTACACTTATAACTTCTATCACACGTTAATGAAAACTTGTGTCATTGAAAAGGCATGGCGCATTAATATACATTTGTTGGTTAATGCAAAAATTGGTACTCATTGGTACTCAGTGAAAACTGAAATTTGCTATCTGATAAAAAGGAAACTACAACTAGATGTGTTGTAACGACATGAATGGCCCCGTCTCAAAAAGTTGCATCAATCTGAAATTTCAACAACACATGTACACACAAACATGATGGTAGTATCACATATCAAAATTCAGCTCAAAATCTCAAGGCATATAGAAAAAAGTCAGTATAACTGCAATTTATGACAATTTTCAAAGTCTTAAACTCTTAATTTCTGCAAAAATCAGTGGAGCAGAACAAAACTTATACTTGATCTGTAATTCATCTTGGTTAACACACAAACCAAAAATCAGCCTTATTTCAAAAGGCGTTTAAAAAAAATATGTATAACTGTGATTTTCAACAATTATGAAAAGTCCAAAGCTAGTAATTTTTGCAAAAATTACCAGAGCAGAATGAAACTTATATTTTATCTGTAACTCATCATGGTGAACGCACATACCAAAAAATAGACCAATATCTCAAGGACTTTAGAATTTTTTTTGTATAATTGTGATTTTCAACAATTTATCAAAGTTCAAAGCCCTTAATTTCGCCAAAAATTAGCAGAGTTGAATGAAACTAAAACTTGATCTGTAACTCATCATGGCTGACTCTCATACCGAATATCAGTCAAATCTCAAAGTGTTGAGAAAAAAAAACGTATAATTATAAATTAGTATACAAAGTCCAAAGCCCTGTAATTTCAGCAAAAATTAGCACAGTGGAATGAAACTTAAGCTTGATCTATAAATACCAAAAATGAACCCAATATTTGAATTCGTTTAGAAAAAAAAATGTATAATGGTGTGTTGCTGAATGACAGAATGACACAATGATCAAATGACGGACCAAATCCCATAATTTCGGCAAAAATTAGCAGAATGGAATGAAACTTGAGCTTGATCTGTAACTCATCATGGTTAACTCACATACCAAATATGAGCCAGTATATATCTGAAGGTGTTTAGAAAAAAATCCGTATATTAGCATGAATACTATGTTGCGGAATGATCAAATGACAGACAAGGGTAAAACTATATGGCCCTGACAACTTTGTTGCGGGGCCATAAAAGCCCAATATTTGAAGGTGTTTAGAAAAAAAATCTGTATAATAGCATAAATACTTTGTACAGGAATGACAGAATGACACAATGAAAGACAAGGGTAAAACTATATGGCCCCGATAACTTTGTTGCAAAGCCATAAAAATTCTTATCATTTAAATGAATGTTTTTGTGTTTTATTGTTTAACAATTACAAGAAGTTCACTCAACATGCTCAATATCTTTTCCTGAAATTCGAAATAAAGAATCCCCGGATCCCTAAAGGGTCAATCCCGAAACCTTAAAAACACCTGATCCCGGAGTCCCGATAAAGGTCCTATACCCCGGCCTCAGTAATGTTGAAGTTGTGGAAATTGTACAAAAATCAACCAAACAACGGAAAAGACACGTAAGTGAAGACAAAAATGAGCAAGACTTCAAATGGCTTATAGTCACAGAGAAGGATACTACTGTTCTGTGTGCCAAAAATACAGCACAACAGCAAGAACCAGGACAGAAACCTGGATCGATAGGCCTTGCATTCACAGGAGGAGGGAGTCCTGCAAATTGTTGAAAAAAATCAAATCAAAGAATATTTGACAATTAATATGACTACTTCTATTTATGTTTGTTCAACTCCATTAAATGTGAATATTATACTAATCTTTATTTTTGTGACCCCCACAGTAAATTAAAAAAAATAAACGGTAGGACATTAAAAAAAAACCACCCGGTTGCAGGTGATTTTTTTAAAACACCCACCTTACCTTAGTGAAAAAAGGAAAACACTGATAGTAATCATCAGATTTGGAATTTCACAGACACATTGCACTGTTCACAGATTTAAATTGGTCTATATTTTTTAACAGAATATTTCTTGGTGATGGATAATCAGCATCATTTGTGTTGAAAACACCAAAAACATTGAGAGATAAATGACTTAGTGTTTGCAAAAAAGGTTTGAGCTGGGACTATTATCTAATGTACATGACAATTTTACTACACTGCCACTTGTAAAAATTATCGTCAATCGAGGAACTACTTTCCTGAGTAAATTTTACTTGCTGGCTTTATAATAATATTCTTTACAATATAATTCATCATCATTTCATGTTCTAAATGTGTTAATTTCTATGTCTTTGCTTTTGTTTTAAACTTTAACAACAAATTCAAACCTGCTACACATGTGTTACTTACATTTTGAAATTTCCAAGGGCAGTTATGCAAACTGTACTTTTTATTAGAGAGTTTCTGTTTGCTGTACCTTAATACCACAAAGAACCATATCACAACAAAGTTCAATAAATATATCTGAAATATTTATGAGACTGAAAATAGTGCCTTTGTTCATGTAAAGTTCTCTACATGGTTTGTTTTAATATTTCATTAATATATTTATATACCAAAATATATATAAGTCTATCCCAAAATATCATAAAAAGGGACACAATTCAATAAATACCAAAAACTGCAAAATTTTCTTAAAATTACCAATTCAGGGGCAACAACCCAACAACAGATTTCCTGATTTGTCTAAAAAGTTCAGGGCATTTAGATGTTGACTAAAATGAAAAAAATTTCTACATCAGATTTGCTCTAAATGCTTTGGTTTCAGAGATCTTCCCTGAAAACTGCATTTTACCCCTATGTACTATTTTAACTCATGTCAGTCATCTTTGTTGGTAGGCGGGGTCATTCGACACATTATTTAAACTAGATACCCTTATGATGATGGTGGCCTAGTTTGGTTAATATTGTCTAAGTATTTTCAGAGGAGAAGAATTTTTTAAAAAGATAATTAAAATTTCAGGTAAATGGTTAAAAATTGATTATAATAAGCAATAACTCCTTAAGGGGTCAACTGACAATTTTGGTCATGTTGACTTATTTGTAGATCTTACTTTGCTGAACATGATATCTGTTTACAGTTTATCTCTATCTACAATTGTATTCAAGATAATAACAAAGACAGCAAAATTTCAAAAAAAAAAATACTAATTCTGGGGCAGCAATCCAACAACGGATTGTCCGATTAGTCTGAAACTTTCACAGCAGATAGATCTTGACCTGATGAACAATTTTACACTTGTCAGTTTTGCTCTAAATACTTTGGTTTCAAAGATATAGGCCAAAATCTACATTTTACCCCTATGTTCTATTTTTAGCAATGGCGACCATCTTGGTAGGTTGGCGGGGTCATCGGACACATTTTTTAAACTAGATACTTGAATGATGATTGTGTTTAAGTTTGGGTGCATTTGGCCCAGTAGTTTCAGAGGAGAAGATTTTTGTAAAAGTTTACGGACGACGGACGACGGACGCAAAGTGATGAGAAAAGCTCACTTGACCTTTCAGGTCAGGTGAGCTAAAAACGGCAAAATTTCCTAAAAATTACCAAGTCAGAGGCAGCAACCTATCAACGGGTTGTCCGATTCATCTGAAAATTTCAGGGCATATAGATCTTGACCTGATAAACAATTTTACCCCATGTCAGATTTGCTCTAAATGCTTTGGTTTCAGAGATATAAGCCAAAATCTACATTTTACCCCTATGTTCTATTTTTAGCCATGGCGGCCATCTTGGTTGGTTGGCCGGGTCACTGGACACATTTTTTAAACTAGATACCCCAATGATGATTGTGGCCAAGTTTGGTTAAATTTGGCCAAGTAGTTTCAGAGGAGAAGATTTTTTTTAAAAGATTACAAAAATTTACGAAAAATGGTTAAAAATTGACTATAAAGGGCAATAACTCCTTAAGGGATCAACTGACCATTTTGGTCAAGTTGACTTATTTGTAGATCTTACTTTGCTGAACATTATTGCTGTTTACAGTTTATCTCTATCTATAATAATATTCAAGGTAATAACCAAAAACGGCAAAATTTCCTTAAAATTACCAATTCAGAGGCAGCAACCCAACAAAGGGTTGTCCGATTCATCTGAAAATTTCAGGGCAGATAGATCTTGACCTGATAAACAATTTTACCCCTGTCAGATTTGCTCTAAATGCTTTGGTTTCAGAGATATAAGCCAAAATCTACATGTTACCCCTATGTTCTATTTTTAGCCATGGCGGCCATCTTGGTTGGTTGGCCGGGTCACTGGACACATTTTTTAAACTAGATACCCCAATGATAATTGTGGCCAAGTTTGGTTAAATTTGGCCAAGTAGTTTCAGAGAAGAAGATTTTTTTAAAAGATTACAAAAATTTACGAAAAATGGTTAAAAATTGACTATAAAGGGCAATAACTCCTTAAGGGATCAACTGACCATTTTGGTCAAGTTGACTTATTTGTAGATCTTACTTTGCTGAACATTATTGCTGTTTACAGTTTATCTCTATCTATAATAATATTCAAGATAATAACCAAAAACGGCAAAATTTCCTTAAATTTACCAATTCAGAGGCAGCAACCCAACAACGGGTTGTCCGATTCATCTGAAAATTTCAGGGCAGATAGATCTTGACCTGATAAACAATTTTACCCTGTCAGATTTGCTCTAAATGCTTTGGTTTCAGAGATATAAGCCAAAATCTACATTTTACCCCTATGTTCTATTTTTAGCCATGGCGGCCATCTTGGTTGGTTGGCCGGGTCACCGGACACATTTTTTAAACTAGATACCCCAATGATGATTGTGGCCAAGTTTGGACAAATTTGGCCAAGTAGTTTCAGAGGAGAAGATTTTTTTAAAAGATTACAAAAATTTACGAAAAATCGTTAAAAATTGACTATAAAGGGCAATAACTCCTTAAGGGGTCAACTGACCATTTTGGTCATGTAGACTTATTTGTAGATCTTACTTTTCTGAACATTATTGCTGTTTACAATTTATCTCTATCTATAATAATATTCAAGATAATAACCAAAAACGGCAAAATTTCCTTAAAATTACCAATTCAGGGGCAGCAACCCAACAACGGGTTGTCCGATTCATCTGAAAATTTCAGGGCAGATAGATCTTGACCTGATAAACAATTTTACCCCATGTCAGATTTGCTCTAAATGCTTTGGTTTCAGAGATATATGCCAAAATCTACATTTTACCCCTATGTTCTATTTTTAGCCATGGCGGCCATCTTGGTTGGTTGGCCGGGTCACCGGACACATTTTCAAACTAGATACCCCAATGATGATTGTGGCCAAGTTTGGTCAAATTTAGCCCAGTAGTTTCAGAGGAGAAGATTTTTGTAAAAGTTTACGGACGACGGACGACGGACGACGCACGACGGACGCAGGACGACGGACGACGGACGCAAAGTGATGAGAAAAGCTCACTTGACCTTTCAGGTCAGGTGAGCTAAAAACCAAGTGTTGTTAATTACTATAACAAATACATGAGTGAGTTGTCAAATTTGTCAAAAAATTAAATATCCTGCTTTCTTGGTTACAAATGTCGAATTTCTGTCGCTCTTTCATCCTAATTATGCAAATTCTCTTGAAATTGAAACTAAGGAAACCAAGATGTTACCATAGTAACCACTTTTTATTTGACTGAATACTTAAACTAAATTAATTTCTGATGTGCTATTACCTGTTTAATATAATGTTGAGACTGTTTGTAGTAAAGCAACAATTTGTTATCTTATTAATTTCTTCTCACAATAAGAGCATCTTTACACAGGTGAGTCATATATTATTTACATTAAATTTCCGCATTTTTGTCATATATGTATTTTTATTTTCAGTTATTTTCAGTTTACTACAGTTTAGAGTTGTATTTAGATGGATAAGAAATGATTATATAGCTAGGCTAGCCAGTAAAATACATTTTAATGAAAAGAATACTAAAATATGGCAAAAATGTTTGTTACCATAGCAACCATTGTGACAAATTATTATATAGTGCTTCAACTATATGGATATCAAGTTTTGGACCAATCAAAGCATTTATCATCAAGTTAGGGACAAATTAATAATGATGCTATTTTTATGAAAAATTTAACAAAACTATTCAGCATACAGACTACATGTGTAGAAAACAAGTCAGCATGGTAAGGGTTAAAGGGGAAAATAAATATCAAAGGAAGACGACAAAAAAATATATTTTTGTCTTAATAGTATTATCACAAGGATTTTGTGAAATTTGTAAGTTTTTGGTCCGATTTAAGAAGCATCAACAATGTAGGGCAAATATTAACCCTTCTTGAACCTTCTCCTTTAACTATCTCGACTGAAAAAACATCGATTCGGACTCGATAAACTGGTAGAATCTATATTGCACGCCTGGTAAACCATCTAATCTCAACTAAATGGTTGAGACGGAAAAAAGTTTCATGGCACTTCCTGTTGAGCTTTTCTGGTTCAAAATATCCAAAATAAACACAGGGTAGGGCGACTTTTCGTCAATTTACTGAAAATCAATTAGTTTTTTTTTTTGGTAAAATAGAATGTCATGCCATAGATCATTGAATTAGAGTTTGTCTCGTGTATAACACAGACCAATATGATTAAAAATTACATCGGATGACTTTTCTCCAGTAGGTAAATGTCGCCAGTACAGTCAGTTATTGACAAAATGACAGTGAGATCATCGATAAAGCTAACGTATATATCAGTAAATTGGTATTTTTCTTAAACCTTATAAACATAAAATTACAGGTTGTTCTTTTTCTTTACGAATATAATTTCATTAAGCTGAATAAATATGTTATAAAGTATATCATGTTGAGATTGTCTGGTATCGGTTATGATATTCTGGAAGAATATTGAGACCTTCTGTTGAATGAAACTTTCAACTAGCTAAGTGTCAACCACATACAACCGTCGAAATTCATAAACTTGCTGTTTATTTGACATCAACTGTCATTTTAACCTTGTCTGTAGTTATGACAGCAGCTTGTAAAGAGACCTTTGATTGTAATACAAGATTCTAAATAGTGCAGGTTTTTTTTAAGTCTATCGCTGAAGATTAATAGTCTAGCGTTTGAGATGCAAAGTTCAGCACAGAAGCTATAAAGTCAATAATGTTGTAATTGACATCTCCAGCGCTAGAATTTATTTCTAACTTGCCATCTCAATTGCTAGCTTTTTAATATACCTACATCGCTATACTTTACATTTGCAGCGCTGGGGTTTACACCAGCGCTACACTTTATCTACAGCAATGGATTTAAAAATCGTTAGCACTTGACAATTAGCATCTCCTGCGCTATATTTACATTATCAGTGCTAAACTTTGAATATTTAGCACTAGACCTTTATTCTACAGCCTCATACAGCGGTAGGGGTTTCTTTCTATATAAAGGAATACATAGACGTGTCGCAGGAATGGGTCTCTTTTTCATAGCCAATAATTATATTTCAACGGGTAGTAATTTTACCAAGGTAAAATGTTAATGGGTCAGTTATTTTTCGATTTCATTTTTATATCAAAGTTGTTTTATATATTTAGGACTCTAAAGTGCGATGGGGACGCTAAAATGCGATTGTCAAGCTAAAGTACGATGGTATGCGCTAAAGTGCGATGGTTTGATACGCTAAAGTCCGATGCCGTGGTACGCTAAAGTGCGTTTTTCCGCGAATGCGTGTTTGTTCGCGAAAGTGTGGACGTTTGCATTATGACTCTACAAGCCGTTTGAACAAACAAGAAAGGACATGCCGGTAAGCAAGAATGTTTGTGGAGATGAAGGTTTTTTTTACAAGACAAGAAAAGAGATACAAATGATCCAAAACATTTTTAGTCGGTGCCATAGAAGAGCTTGTACGCGAAGGAGTGTTTTCAACAAAATCATCCACAGTAACAAAACTGAAAACCCTTGATCTCGCTATGTCGGCAAGGACAAATGTGTTTCTGTCAGGATACTGGATAAAAGAACTTCTCATAAACATAGAAAACTGACGAGTGAAAACGTGAAAATACACCAAGTGTCAAAGTGTTTTTATTCGTCCAAATTTAATTTAGAAACTCCTTCTATGTTTTTAATCCAATGCCATTTACTTGCATGAAGTTCTAGATTGACGACTAGATAATATGTAGATTGTCAGTGCTAGTTTCTACACAGTTGGTGGATTGGCGACCAGATAGTATAAAATGTCAGTACTAGTATCTACACAGTTGGTGGATTGACGACTAGATAGAATGTAGAATGTCAGTGCTAGTATCTACACAGTTGGTGGATTGACGACTAAATAGTATGTAGGATACCAGTACTATAGTATCTACACAGTTGGTGGATTGACGACTAAATAGTATGTAGAATGCCAGTACTAGAATCTACACAGTTGGTAGATTAGCGACAAGATAGTATGTAGAATGTCAGTGCTAGTATCTACACAGCTGGAAGATTGACGACTACCCTTATGGAACTGAATTGTTTGCCGCAAACTTGAAGCAGACTTTCTGCAAGCTTGTGGCAAACAAAAAGTTTGCAGGAACACAGAAAATAGTGTTTGCAGATGTTTGCCGCTAGCTTTTTGCTGCAAGCTTGCGGCAAGTTTGCAATAACATCAATGTTTGCCGCAAGATTGCAGAAAACTTTGACCATTCTATATGTTTACCAGAACATTGCAAGAATTGCAATATTGACTGGGCATGCCTAGTTGGCACTTCCTGGAAGCTAACAATTTGAAATTGTATCTTGGTCCTGTTGATTGTGCTTGGAAAATGCATTTCACATATAAGAGATCAAGGAGGCATTTTGGTTCAATAATATAGGAATATTCAATATGTAATTTTGTAAGTACAGTGTACAAATAATTCATAGACCTGCATGTTTTAATAAAATAATTAATGTCAATACGGTATCATACATGATTAAGTAAGCAACTATATATGTGTGATTGAAAAACTTTAGCTATTATAAGTTTGAATTTTGTAACTGATGTACTGTACCATGTTTATCAAAATTAAGTTCAATTCTGTGATGCAATTATTACCTAGCTTTATACCCAATACACATTTGAGATTTATCCCTTTTCATTTCTTAATACAGGTATATGATGTCATTTGAGAATGACCCCTGCCCCCTTTTTCAAAACTGAAATGCATGTATGTATTTCCTTAAGGATGTTCGCTACTCTGTTTCAAAATAACAAGTTTTTTGAAAGACTGTTATGAATTGATAGAATATAAATAAAGGAACTAAAAAAGCAGAAAAAAATGATGGGTCCGTGTGCTTATTTTCGAGATATAAGCCATTGAAAATCTGGCGGGAAATGATTCTCTCTAGATTTTTCTTACATTTAACATTGACACCTTTTGTCTTTCAAAAACAATGAAAAAATAACAAGGATTTTATAAGATTTTCAAATATGGCTCCTTAAACTATATGTAATAAAATGATGAAAAGAAAAGTAGGGGTAAGTGGGCAAATTTTTTTAATGGCACTAAATGGATAAAACCAGAGGATTCCGAAAATCTGGCAAAAATTCAAAAACAAGAGGAGCGAACATCCTTAAATCTTTAAGTTTGCAAGAATTCTTTCAATGACTGTTTGTATACAGGCATGAATTCTTTTTAAAAATGTTGCTGTGTATTTGAAAGAGATAAATTGAATGTGTCTACACACATGACAATGGTATATGTGTAGTTCCTGAGTGCAAGTTTGCCGCAAGTTTGCAACAAACAATTGCCGGAAGCTTGCTGCAAATCTAATTTGCATAATTATGTCAGCAAGCTTGCCGCAACCTTCATTTGCATGGTAAAATGGTTGCGGCAGTACTAGAATTTACACAGTTGGAAGATTGACGACTAGATAATATGTAGAATGTCAGTGCTAGTTTCTACACAGTTGGTGGATTGGCGACCAGATAGTATAAAATGTCAGTACTAGTATCTACACAGTTGGTGGATTGACGACTAAATAGTTTGCAGAATGTCAGTATTAGAATCTACACAGTTGGTGGATTGACGCCTAAATAGTATGTAGAATGCCAGTACTAGTATTTACACAGTTGGTGGATTGACGACAAGATAGTATGTAGAATGTCAGTGCTAATATCTACACAGTTGGCTTGACGACTGGATAATATGTAGAATGTCAGTGCTAGTATCTACACAGTTGGTGGATTGACGACAAGATAGTATGTAGAATGTCAGTACTAGAATCTACACAGTTGGTGGATTGGCGATTAGATACTAGTACTAGTATTGACAAGTTTAAGTTCCCAAAAACTATTAAAAAATAACAAAGATTTTATAAAACTTTTACAGATGGCTTATAATAATACATGTAAAAGACTTATAAAAAGATTTTTAAGGCATTCAAATGGATAAAACCAGAGGATTCCGAAAATCTGACAAAATTTCCAAAACATGACAAGCGAACATCCTTAACTTAAACAGACAAATTTGTAACATCAGATGACATTATGGTATCATTTTCTATTTGAGAGGAGCGAAAGATACCGAAGGGACATTCAACATGTTCAAACTCACAAATCGAAAACAAACTGACAATGATTTTTCATTAACTTATAAATCAGCTCTGTGGAATGACTAAAATTATCAATTTTGCTGGTTGACCTAGATTTACAAAAAGATTTGGTCACATTGCTTTAATCAAATATTCCGGCTGACGCCATAACTTGTTCAGATTTAGATTTGTGGATATCTGCGTAAGATTTTGTAGACTTTTCAAGGACCTTGACCTTTTTCTTGTTGTTTATGATACGCTTTCGCAAATCACTAATTGACTTCGCGTGAGAGTAACACTCAATATTTACTTTTATAGAGTACATCGTCAAATTCTTTTAGTTTATCACTCGTGAGGTTTGGATTTGTTTTGAAACATATAACGCCTTACTCGCGTGTATCACTTCATCATAAATGACTCTGATTTGACGCTTAATTAAGCGAAGTTCGTTAACATTTAGTTTTACTGTTTTATGGTAGCAATACACAGTTAGGAAAAAAACTTTAAATTGACACTCATAATTTTTAAACACCCTCTTTCCCTTCCTTTCTACCAAATAAGGCTTAATATTTGTGTTAACCATGTGCATATTTATAGAAAGAGAATCTTCCATAGATTTGATTTCTAATGGTAATAATGGTGAAATATAATCTCTTTTTGGTGTAACCATGGCAACAATCTGCATTTATTTGATAAAAAATATTGCAAAAAAGGGAGGTGAACATGTCACAAAAGTCTCCAAAATTTGGTCCCAAGGAAAATTTCAATCAATTACAGTGATAAAAAAATCATATGCATTTCTGCTCGTTTTTCCATAAAATTGAATTGAAATGATCGAGCGTCAAATCTTTGTTGAGAAACACTACAATAATTTATGGACCTATGGGCGGTACGGATAGGAAAATACGGACTGTCAAACAGAAAAATGGCCTATAAAACATGCTTAAAACAACTTAATTGTTCATTTAAACCCACTAAGAAGGCTATATTATTCTTCAATTATCTAAAGATCAATTTTATTGTACAAAAACTTTCATATTTAAAAAACACACCATGGCCATAATGCGAAACTAAACTTCTAACTGTGTATTGCTACCTTAAGGATAAACATTTTTTCCCCAATTCCACTTTAAATGGATTTCTGTGTTAACTGCTAGCTAAAACGAGCAAATTGGCCTGCTAGTTTTGAAAATTGGTTCAGAAATAAATATTTTATGAAGGTTAGCAGTTGACACTGAAATGCAACAAAAAATTGATTTGGTGAAACATACCATGTCAAAGTGTAAATTCTCCTTTTTTAGTCAAATTTCTAAAACTATACCTTCTGTGCTTGTCTTTTCTTGTTTAAAAACTTAAATATGCATGTGCATATTTATAGAAAGAGAATTGTCCATAGATTTGATTTCTAATGGTTATAACGGTGAAATATTATCTCTTTTTGGTGTAACCATGGCAACAATCTGCATTTATTTGATACAAAATATTGCAAAAAAGGGGGGTGAACTTGTCACAAAAGTCCAAAGGAAAATTTTAATCAATTACAGTGATACCTTTCCTGAAACCATAGACATACATCTATCAAGAGGTTAAAAAAAATCATATGCATTTCTGCTCGTTTTTCCATAAAATTGAATTGAAAAGATCGAGGCTCACCGTCAAATCTTTGTTGATATACACTACAATAATTTATGGACCTATGGGCGGTACTGATAGGAAAATACGGACTGTCAAACAGAAAAATGGCCTATAAAACATGCTAAAATCAATCTAAATGTTCATTTAAATTCACTTAGAAGGCTATATTATTCTTCAATTATCTAAAGATCAATAACTTTCATATTTAAAAAATTCACCATGGCCATAATGTAAAACTAAACTTCTAACTGTGTATTGCTACCTATAGTCGTTTTTATATTTTGTTGACATCTGTCGTTAACTGTTAGATGTTGTTTCCGTATTCATCAAGTTTGTCTGTGTAACATCATGAACCCTCTTCAATTGCTAATATATTGAATTTGCATGTCATTTTTGCTTCACGTGAAACGACGCTCATAGTGTTAACTGTTTTTCCTAAGATTTCATCGTTTACTCGCAAAAATGAAATTTGACTCTGAAAGTTCCGCAACCAGTCTTTGTTTTTTTTGTTAGCTTTAATCATAAGTATGCCTGTTTTCTCTTACTGATACAGACACGGTCTTATCTAGATATTCAATTTCTTGAGTGTAGTCGACTTGCACAAGAGATGTTCAACGCATATTTTTTTTTCTATGTACACATTGAGAATCTCTTTCAAACAAAAGTTTTGAGAGAGGTTTAGTTATATTCATCTTCTGTAAACAGTTTTCGCGCACTTTTTATGTGAACGTGTATGAAGTGTCAATCTTAAATCTCGGTTTATTCTAAGAGTGATGCTAAATACCGCGCTTTTTGAGAGTTGCATTCAAATATGGACTATTTTTCATTGAGAAAACAAAATAATTACCGTTGACATACTTGAAATGTCTGATTCAGACAACAAAGGTAGGTGTGTCAGACAACATAGGTAGGTGTGTCATACAACAAAGGTAGGTGTGTCAGACAACAAAGGTAGGTGTGTCATACTAAGGTCGGTGTGTCATACAACATATAGGTAGGTGTGTCAGACAACAAAGATAGGTGTGTCAGACAACAAAGGTAGGTGTGTCAGACAACAAATGTAGGTGTGTCAGACAACAAAGGTAGGTGTGTCAGGCAACAAAGGTAGGTGTGTCAGACATATAGGAAGGTGTGTCAGACAACAAAGGTAGGCGTGTCAGACAACAAAGGTAGGTGTGCAAGACAACAAAGGTGTGTCAGACAACATAGGTAGGTGTGTCAGACAACATAGGTAGGTGCGTCAGACAACATAGGTAGGTGTGTCTCACAACAAAGGTAGGTGTGTTAGACAACAAAGGTAGGTGTGTCAGAAATATAGGTAGGTGTGTCAGACAACAAAGGTAGGTGTGTCAGACAACATTGGTAGGTGTGTCAGACAACATAGGTAGGTGTGTCAGACAACATAGGTAGGTGCATCTTACAACAAAGGTAGGTGTGTCTGACAACAAAGGTAGGTGTGTCAGACAACATAGGTAGATGTGTCAGACAACATAGGTAGGCTTGTCAGACAACAAAGGTAGGTGTGTCAGACAACAAAGGTAGGTTGTCAAACAACAAAGGTAGGTGTGTCAGACAACATAGGTTGGTGTCATACAACAAAGGTAGGTGTGTCAGACAACAAAGGTAGGTGTGTCATACAACAAAGTTTGGTGTGTCAGACACCATTGTGTAGATAAATCAATGTGATATTACGGCATATTTTAATATGACGTGCTATTTTAGAGGCCAGCTGAAGGACGACTCCGGGTGTGGGAGTTTCTCGATGCATTTAAGACCCATTGGTGGCCTTCGGTTGTTGTCTGCTCTATGGTCGGGTTGTTGTCTCTTTGACACATTCCCCATTTCCATTCTCAATTTTATTCTGAATAAACACATGCTCGAAATCCAATAAAATGTGTTTGCACATGCGTATATTGACTACTGTAGAATAATAAATTTTATCGAATTGGCATGCATTTAATATATTTCATTAACTTAGAACACTTTCAAACTCTTTAATGATGCACATGTTGTTACAATTTAATACACTTTGTTTTATATTAAGGTATGTAGGGGGGAAATTCAAAGACAAGTGCTTGTGAATTCAAATAACCATGTATGTGGATATTAAGATTAAACGATTTCTGATAAAAAGAACATTTTATTTAACCAAGAAAATAAGTGCAAGTAGTGTTCAATATAACCATAGTTGAGTACTGTGACAATTTTATTTAGGGGCCAGCAGAGGACCATCTCCGGGTGCAGGATTTTCTCACTGCGTTGAAGACCCATTGATGGCTTTCGGTTATTGTCTGCTCTTTGGTCGGGTAGTTGCCCCTTTGACATATTCCCCATTTTCATTCTCAGAATTGTTTAAAATCACTCAAAAAGGTAAATCTAACTTGTACTGAAATATTAGTTATATAATTTTCTATCTTAAAAGGAACAAAGTGACTTAAGTTTGTCAAAAATAACAGTTTAGCCTGTTTCTGGGAGACACCGAGATTTTGTTTATTCTAGAAAAATGATATTTAAGTACTTACCAAATGTTCTATTAAGGTATAAAGGAAAATTGTTTTTCAGATACAGGTGCCTGTGATTGAACTGGATTATTCATGGTACATGTTTGCCTGTCGCCGGTCTTATAGTGTCTCATTCAATAACCACGAGATTGGGAATAAATATAATATACGTTTAGATGATATACAAGTCAAAAAAACTAAATCTTCTCTAGGAAAAATTATCACGTCCCAATGAATATTGCTTTTATTGGTTTTATTGCTATTGTTATCTTTATTTCACAAAGGGTATACGACTGTTGTGCTTTTCTCATATCCCTAGCGAGATCGCGCGAGAAGTGAATAACAATCATTCTTAGTCGTGGATTTCTGCTTGGACTGGGTGATTTGTCACACTTAGAAGTCGTTGGCTTTATACAGTGTACATTGTACTCTTAAGCTTATATTATGGCTGTGTTGACAAAATGTTCCCTCCCACTCGCCTTTATTCCAGTAGTTGCTACTCTCAAGTTTGAAGTCCGATTTTAATATCTTCTCCCTAAACGTAATCTTTGTCACTCACCTTGAGTGTAATATCGCTTGGGTTAATTATTCTCACAATTACAGGACGACACTAAAAAATGAGCAGAACAGGAGTTTGAATAAAAAAATCAGGCCGGATAAGCACCCTCCCCAACCCCCACCCCCAAAATCAAAAGGTAGCTCTCTTACACTATATATATTCACGATTTCGATTATAAGAAACTCGTTTCTATGACTTTAATACTCCGGATAGTAACATTTGGCTAGCAAAAATGGAGGTTTTTTTTGGGGAGTTTATTTTGTGAAAACTTCTATCAAACTGAAAAAAAAACGAGCCAGGAAATAAAACATTTTAGGGTGCAGCTGAAATAAATCGGGGGAGGAGTTGGCGGGTATTGGATTATGAAATAAATCGGGGGAGGGTTGGGGGTATTTGCATATTTTCATAAGGCACTTATCAACAGTTACTTACCTTTTGGTTTACAAATTTGTTCTCTTCGATCAAAATAATTAGCAATTGGGTCTGGACAAAAACATGCTGTACCAATAGGACAAACCAGATGAGGAACACACTTATGATAATTGCAAGGACCTCCATACCCTACTAAAAAAACAATAAACTTTGAGGTTTAAAATGTATGGGCTCTTCATTTTATACGAATAAAGTGCCAACAGATATCTTCACTGTAAAATGCATGCATAGAAGTTTCACGAAGGGTACAAATTGGCCCGCATATTTTTTTATTTTTTTGTAAAACTTTTACTAAAATAAAACTACGGATTTGGGGATTAGTGGATGAATAATTGATTTAAAATAAGTAATTTATGTTTTCGTTGGTATCTCACATTCTCAATTATGTAACTGTTGATGTAAATGTCTTTTGGTTATATGAGTCTTTGTTTACTCCTTGGTTTTGATTGTTATTGTCTATAACCTCTAAATTATTTATTAACATGATTTATGTTGTAACGTCAGTTTTGGTCATACATTTCCTAATTTGTGTAACAGTTTTGAGCATGAATAACTTTGTTCACAATCATTTATCCAGAAAAGTGTTGCGTCGAGTGATTCAATATCAACTTTGGCACATTTTTGGTTACATGACGTTTTGGACGTTAGTTGCATAAAACCGGTCTCACTAATTAGCGGCAAGAAGAATTTTAGCAACAAGAATCGTCAAGAAGCGACAAGAAGCGACAAGAAGCGACACGAAAAATTATTTACCATTAAAATAATAGAGTCAAAGAAAATTAAAAACCAATTGTTCAGAGAACAATTGAAGGTCTTTCCACCAGTAAGGATCTTTTTTAATATAAAAATATTAAAATTTGATTTTGAATGTCAATTCCAGCGTCAAATGACAGCTTTTTGTACGCTGATTCCAAAAATATATGGTTTCTATACAAAAATAAATAAAAAAGGGAAATTTTTTTTACTTCCGGTTTATAAAATGTCACTTCCGGTATTGTTTGATAGTTTACTTGGGTGACAGCCCATTACTCAGACAGCCCACTATTCCGACCGCCCATTATTCCGACAGCTCATAATTCCCCAATGCATCTGTCTTATGTGTATGTGTAACATCCACTAAGTTCCGTCAGTTACTTTGTTCCGGCGGAACTTTTCAACTAGTTATTTCGTTCCGATGGAACTTTCCAACTAGTTGTTTTATTCCGAGTGCAGTCGAAAAGTTCCGGAAAAAGTAGCTAGTTGAAAAGTCCCGGAACAATGTAGCAAACGGAATAAGTTGCATTATCATGCAAATTTAGTGTTCATAGTACCCTCAAGAGAGGGAAGAATACCCCTCCTCATGTGGGTACTTTTAAAAATATCAATTTCAGATTAATGTATAAATAGACAATAATAGTGCATTGACTTGACATATCAACGATATAAGGATGAGGCTTAGAAACAGGGAAATGCGAGGCTCTGCCGAGCTTTTTCCCCGTTTCGGGCCGAATCCTTATATCGTTGATATGTCAAGTCAATGCACTATTATTGTCTTTATACTGCAATCTAAAAAAAAACATTTTCATTTGTTGTTTAATGTGTTAATGTTATTATTTGATTTAAATATTGGGAAACTTCCCCCTTTTATAAAAAGGCCTCATATCATGCAGGCGGGGAAATATACATAACAATGAAATGTACATTGCCTGTTGAAACCCGCAGTCGATGGTGAACGAATTTGTTTGAGAATGAACTAAAATATCAACAATAAGCATAAAACCTAATGATTTATAGTTTGCAAACCAAAAGTATTAACAAGTGAAATATGTTTTTTTTCTAAAAATTGCAAAAGAAATAAGTTTGAGTCGTTGCATACATTGGAAACAAGAACAGGTTGAATAGGTCGTATGAATAATTAATTATAATTTCGGCAATTTCTATTTAAATATTCATGAGGAAAAGTGATATCAGGTCAGTGACTGTATATGACATAGAAATATACGGTCAACGCATTTTGACTGCTCAAATAGAACGAGTGCAGTATAACAATAAATAAGAACTTACTCCGCGCCGTTATGAAGGCAACATTCTGACCGAATTAAGTACCTTAATAATGAAGAGAGGGAAGAATGAGGATCAGTATATAAGACACTTTTGTTCACCTTTGAAAAGGTTCAAAGATAATATGTTGCGCTTTTACTTTGCATCAATTCTCCAAATGGAACTTTGTGACTGCATGGTTGATAAGTTCCTGTTTTGAATTATTTGCCAAAGAGGAACTTTGTGGCTAGTTGATAAGTTCCTCTTGGCTTTTGTAATCAGTATCTTGGTTTCCTTTTGAAATGTTCAAATATAATATGTTGCGCTTTTACTTTGCATCACTTCTCCAAATGGAACTTTGTGACTGGTTGATAAGTTCCGTTGGAACTTTTGGGCTAGTTTGTTAGTTCCGGTTTTGACTAATTTGGCAAAAAGGAACTTTCTAACTAGTTGATATGTTCCGTTGGAACTTTTCAACTAGTCACTTTGTTCCGGTGGAACTTTTAAACCAGAAGAAGAACAAAGTAACTAGTTAATAAGTTCCTCCGGAACTTTTCGGCTAGTTAGTTCTTTCCGCCCGGAACTTTCCAACGTCGGAACAAAAGAGCATTTACATATGCACGGTAAATTTTCTCTAAAAAGACGAACTCCGCTCTCTATAATATTTGTGGTTGTCCGTTTTGATTCCAATTATTCTTTTCATGCGGGATATTTGTCTCATTATATTGCAGATACACAGAATAGATTCAGTATTATATAAAGCAAATCATATGCTGACCCTGCCGGATTTGATGAAAATAGTTTGATGAGAATCTGTACAAATAATTCCCTGTATAACGTAATTCGAAATCTTCATAATTATATACATATACACGTGTGTACAGAGTGTATTTGCGTATGCGGTATGCAAATAATTGTTACGTATACGTTATGATTCCGTTTATTTTTTTACGAAATTCGAAGTCTATCCAAACGGAAATAGTTTTGTTTATATGGGTTTTTTTTTCTTAATTCTGTAAAAACATATTTAACGATTTCTGATATGGGTAAAGCCAAAAAGGTGCTCCAAATTGGTCAAATAACCATCTGAAGCTTAAATCCCAATTTTAAAATATTTAATATATGTTATTTGATTACAACTTGTTATTGAGCATCAGTGACATGATGAAGTAGAAGATTTGATAAATATCAAATATCCGCTAATTCAATGTGTCTTGTTATTGAAGTTTGTCAAACGTAGATCTGTACGTTCCTGTGTCCCAAGCGTGACATGGAAACCCCCTTCTAACAAAAAATATACCTGGTTGTTTTTATGGGCAAAAGAAAAACGGAAAGTAAGTTAAATCGTCAGAAAAGTGTTGTTGCACTATAAATCCGTCAAAGTTTTGCGTGAAATGCAGTAAAATTAATCAAAGAAACGATTATTTCGACAGGGTTAGTAATGTTATATTGACAATAGACTACTATGGTAAAAATAACGCACGGGGTTTTCCGCGATATCGTCATCTGCGGAACATTTGATTGGTTCCTGTCATATTCATGCGCTGTCGTATCTCGGCTGTTTCAAATAGTTCTAATTTTGGTTTCGTATTCCGTTTTATGAGAAGCATAGAATGGCAAGTTTGTAATGTCAAAATAACGTATAACGTACGTAAATGTTTATTCCTTATTATTAACGGAAAGAGTTTATCCAGGGAGAACAAAATACTTTGTTTCATTTCAAAATTGCTATATATACGAAACTAAATGTAAGCATCACTATCATTCATGGATGAAAATGGAAGAAGAACTCGATGGTAAGTTTTTAGCAAAATGTCAAACTAATAACGACCAGGGCGTCAAACAAAGTATAACGACCAAACCATTCTGTCAAATTGACACTGTTTTATATAATTTTTGCCAAAATAATATGCTTAGAATGATAAGAACTAACGAATATAACGCATTCAAGCACCCAAGTCAAACCATTCGTTCACTTTTTACGGTAACATCGATATGACCGTTACTTGACCAATTTTGTCAACCCAGTCAATATAACACCTAGGATGTAAATGATCTTTGTAGAGATATACTGCACCATTCTTTTCATTTAACTTCTATTTCAACTTACAGATAATAAAGGGGGAAAGTTAATATACATTTAAAAAGGGTGAAGTAATTTTCAGTGCTTTTTCACAGGGTGTTAGTTGACAATTATATGCATAGTCAATATAACCAGGGTCATTAAGAGAGTTAGTTGACACCTTAATGTAAGGGTCAATATAACTCCTACTCCCTCAGTAGTCCTAAAGCTACTATTACTACTGAAATATGTTGACTTTGGCTTTTAGCCTACAAAACTCTTGTACAATAAAAAAATTAAGCCTTTTAATGAAATTGTAAGCATATTTCCTGCTTCTTTGAAATAGAGCATAAGTTGACAACTAAAGGATTCAAGTCAATATAACCATGGTCCAAAAGAGAGTTAGTTGACACATTAATTTTATAGATGTAAATACAGCCTTTTATCAAAAGAACATCAACAATAAACAAGAAAACAGAAAATTGTCACAAGACTATAACATGCAAATTTCTGTCTTGAGACGGTGCAACAAGTTTGTTTTTAAGCACTCAACCTCCCCATACCCTTGAATTTGACAATAAAAACATGAATGTAGACACAATGCAAATCAATGTGAAGTGGTACTTATTTCCAATGCTGTTTTCAACATGGATAACATACAACATCATAAACATAAGAAGATGTGGTATTATTGCCAAAGAAACAACTCTCCACCTAAGACCTAAAGAAGTAGAAAAAACCAATAATAGCCTATAAGGTCACGTTATGGCCTTCAACATGGAGCCTTGACTCACATTTTCATTCATTTCAATTTAAAATCATGTATAAAACTATTTTAACTTTATTTATTTGCTTTTCAGATCTTTGAGATAAATCAACTGAGTATGAACAGTGGAATAGACAGCAGAATGAACTTTAAAATGTTTTTAATTTGTTTAAATAAATGATTTATGGTTTGATTCTTGAATAGTGGTTTAATTATTAGTATTGTCATACATTAATCATGTTAATGTGTTTTATACTTTACTTTCAAAAGTGTTGATTTAATAAGCTCTTGAAAAAAAATTGTTGAAAACAGTTGATCAATAAAGTCAATTATGAGAAGCATAGAATGGCAAGTTTGTAATGTCAAAATAACGTATAACGTACGTAAATGTTTATTCCTTATTATTAACGGAAAGAGTTTATCCAGGGAGAAAAAAATACTTTGTTTCATTTCAAAATTGCTATATATACGAAACTAAATGTAAGCATCACTATCATTCATGGATGAAAATGGAAGAAGAACTCGATGGTAAGTTTTTAGCAAAATGTCAAACTAATAACGACCAGGGCGTCAAACAAAGTATAACGACCAAACCATTCTGTCAAATTGACACTGTTTTATATAATTTTTGCCAAAATAATATGCTTAGAATGATAAGAACTAACGAATATAACGCATTCAAGCACCCAAGTCAAACCATTCGTTCACTTTTTACGGTAACATCGATATGACCGTTACTTGACCAATTTTGTCAACCCAGTCAATATAACACCTAGGATGTAAATGATCTTTGTAGAGATATACTGCACCATTCTTTTCATTTAACTTCTATTTCAACTTACAGATAATAAAGGGGGAAAGTTAATATACATTTAAAAAGGGTGAAGTAATTTTCAGTGCTTTTTCACAGGGTGTTAGTTGACAATTATATGCATAGTCAATATAACCAGGGTCATTAAGAGAGTTAGTTGACACCTTAATGTAAGGGTCAATATAACTCCTACTCCCTCAGTAGTCCTAAAGCTACTATTACTACTGAAATATGTTGACTTTGGCTTTTAGCCTACAAAACTCTTGTACAATAAAAAAATTAAGCCTTTTAATGAAATTGTAAGCATATTTCCTGCTTCTTTGAAATAGAGCATAAGTTGACAACTAAAGGATTCAAGTCAATATAACCATGGTCCAAAAGAGAGTTAGTTGACACATTAATTTTATAGATGTAAATACAGCCTTTTATCAAAAGAACATCAACAATAAACAAGAAAACAGAAAATTGTCACAAGACTATAACATGCAAATTTCTGTCTTGAGACGGTGCAACAAGTTTGTTTTTAAGCACTCAACCTCCCCATACCCTTGAATTTGACAATAAAAACATGAATGTAGACACAATGCAAATCAATGTGAAGTGGTACTTATTTCCAATGCTGTTTTCAACATGGATAACATACAACATCATAAACATAAGAAGATGTGGTATTATTGCCAAAGAAACAACTCTCCACCTAAGACCTAAAGAAGTAGAAAAAACCAATAATAGCCTATAAGGTCACGTTATGGCCTTCAACATGGAGCCTTGACTCACATTTTCATTCATTTCAATTTAAAATCATGTATAAAACTATTTTAACTTTATTTATTTGCTTTTCAGATCTTTGAGATAAATCAACTGAGTATGAACAGTGGAATAGACAGCAGAATGAACTTTAAAATGTTTTTAATTTGTTTAAATAAATGATTTATGGTTTGATTCTTGAATAGTGGTTTAATTATTAGTATTGTCATACATTAATCATGTTAATGTGTTTTATACTTTACTTTCAAAAGTGTTGATTTAATAAGCTCTTGAAAAAAAATTGTTGAAAACAGTTGATCAATAAAGTCACCATCTGACATAGCCAAGAGTATCATAACTGTACATATTAAATGAGCAACCTTTGACCAAAGTACAAAGTCAGTTTAAGTGAGCCTAATTAACAATACTCCAAAATACCAACAGTAAACAATATGTTCCCCTAAATACTGCGAGTAACTCATTAAGTGTCTGTTTACCATCAGGCTAAGCTAACTCTTGCAGTGCACCGGATAGTTTTATTGGGTTAAAAGTATGTCGGTTAAAAGCTCATTAGAGCTTATGTTGTCTCTGTTTGTATACCTTGCCGACTCTAAAATAAAGCTTATTTATTGGGTTTGAGTTGTTATTTAAGGTTTGTTCTTTTCTTGTTATTTATCTTGATTTCTCCTCTCCCTTTTGGATTTGTGAATTAGTGCACCTTTATTTTTCTTGCATTCTATAGTTGTCACTTTGATCTGATAGATCTCAGATAGTTTTGGTTATGAGCTTGTGACTTCATTATTAGCTGAACAATAATGAACATGAACCCCTGCATGTATTCAAGAATTAAGTTTATATCAAAATAAACATAATGGATCAAACTCTTTGTGTTCAGATGTTACACCAGATTTCCTGTTTTATTTCAGTAAGTTACTTGACATTGTGTCAATATAACAACCAAAAGACGGTAGTGTTGTGAGCAATATAAGCATTCAATCATAATTTGGTAAAATGAAAAATAACCATCAGTTACCTAGACAATAGTAGAAAAAAAATCTTTAATAAAAATGATTTTGAAAAAGGTTAAATTTAAACACTATTCGTCAATATAACCTACATGTAAGATATGGTATACAAGATTTATAGTCATCTTCTTCATTTAGAAGATTAAGCTGTATTGGATAAGTTTTCCCCTACTTAAAAAATCAGCTAGTGTTGCCCCCCTGTTTTTTGAGTGGCCTGTTTTAAAATTAAGGCAGAAAAACTATCAAAAAGGGTTATTGTCAAAATAACATACATTGAATTTGGATTTAATTATGTCAACGAAGATCTGGGTTTACAACAACTACATAAATTATTTCATTTGAAATATAATAATTATGTTTACAAATATAATTGCTGTTCAAAAAACGTTTTACACAAGTTACTAGAAGAAAACTTTATTTTGGACATCTATAACATACTGATCTTGCTCAGAGCACTGACATTTCAGAACATCAGGGATATCTCTGTGAATTGGTCTATGATATAATGATGTTGAAAGATATTATGTGCAGCTAAGTATTGATACATTTCATTAATCCCATAAGAAACTATTTAAAACAAAAGATTGCACTATTGTCAATATAACTTACACAAAATATACAAGGAAGGTCAATTTTACAAAAACATAGCAAGACCATGGATTTCAAATAAAAAGAGGTAGTAAGATACAGATGGTTGCTAACAAAATAATGTGAATTGATAGAGATATCAAAAACTTCAATTTTATATCCTAATGTCACACTTTCCAGACCACCTTTATGGCTTTACCCATATACGAAAAGGCGCGAAAATAATAATTACTCTATACACAAATTGTAATTGCGTATATAGCTGTGATGTCAGAACTTGGTAGATTTTCTTATTTTCATGATTTTGCCGTTATCAATAAATAAACTTATCAATGTAAAATATTGATAGACTTAATCTAGTAGGTTTGAAAGATTAAATATTATATGATGCCTAGCTATAAGTGTGATAAACAGTAAGATGAGTTATAATTTTTTCTATGGTCAGTACATGTTTTTCCAGTATAGAATTTCTACAAAAAGAGATTAAATTATCTAATTGTAATCAAAAACTAAGTAAATAGTGTGTTTTGGTTAAATATACATATTGGAATCACCTATTAAAAGTTTCAAACAATAGACACTGACAAAGGCAAACTTGACACTTATTTCATTTAAAGATTATTTTCAAAAAGAAAAATATTTAGATATCATTGATTTTAAGAAAGGCAGTTCATATGTTAATTAAGAATCGGTGCTCACCCATTACATTAGGAATTAAAAATGCCAGATACTAAAAAAAAACGTATTGTACAGCTGATAAAGTTGAGGATGAGCGTGATTTTTCAATCGCATGCTCACTGCATAACAATTTGAGGGATGAACTCTTTCAGCATATTTTTAGCACTTGTCAGAACTTTTAAAAGTTAAATAAACATGATGAATCTTCGAAATTTGTTTTGATGTTAACA
The DNA here is from genome assembly GCF_021869535.1 of Mytilus californianus. Classification (NCBI taxonomy): domain Eukaryota; kingdom Metazoa; phylum Mollusca; class Bivalvia; order Mytilida; family Mytilidae; genus Mytilus; species Mytilus californianus. The sequence goes on along the minus strand of NW_026262712.1, from coordinate 46,535,176 downwards.
CAAGAAAACTTTACTATTATGGTAAAAAAAATGATGATTTTATTGTTAGTTCTTTTTAATTATGAAGCACAGGTCTTGATACTGACTGTTATTTGATATCAATGTGTTAGGTTTTTTTTTCTATTTTGTTTTGGCTCCGATTCTGACTGAGGCTTATGGTTCTATAGAGATAATTATATCATACTAGTATTGTAATGTCTTAATGTTGACCCAATCATTATACCGCCGTTTCTAAAAAATCGGGGGGGGGGGGGGGGCTTAACTGTTTTACCTCTGTATGTCCGTCCGACAATCCGTCAGTCAGTCCGTCAGTTCGTCCGTCCGTCCCATAAATATTTTCGTTTCATCTTTCTCATGAACAACATTACAAGGATTTTTTAAATTTGGTTTCCGGGTTTATTGAAGTCAGCTATATCGTGTGATGCGTTTTCAGATTCATTACTGAACAACTTCCTGTTAACCGAACACTTTTCACATGATAGCCAAGTTGAAAATTTTCGTCACATTTTTCTCAGGAACTACAATACAAGGATTTCCGAAATTTGGTTTCAAGTTTTATATAAGTCAGCTATACCGTGTGATGCTTTTTTCAGATTCACAACTCAATAACTTCATGTTTACCGAAATATTTGGGCGGGGGTATCATCAGTAGCTCGCACTTTCACTGATTGTTCTTGATTTATATGCTCTTTATAGACCCTGTAATTTGGAAAATGAAATATTCTTTTCTGTTCTATTCTATATGCAGATTTCGAATTGAGTATATACTTAGAAAGTATTCGAACTACCTTAGTCCTATGTTATATATACGGAGTTATTTCTTAAAATATGTTATAACATAAAAGAAATATTATAATACAGACAGGCACATTTTATTTTACCCTGATACCCTGATACTTGATAAGTGTCGGAGCAATGGGTTGTCGGACTATTGGGTTGTCGGACTAATGGGTTGTCGGACCAATGGGCTGTCGGACTAATGGGCTGTCGGACTAATGGGCTGTCGGAATAATGGCGTGTAACCGTTTACTTGACACTGATTCCAAAAATATATGGTTCTATATACTTTGATATTAATTAAGTAAAAAAAATAGCTACTTCCGGTTTAGAAAAGGTCACTTCTGGTTGTTTTTTTCAAGATCAAATGGCTTGCAACCTAAAGCAAAAAGTCCCATGACTCTATTATATATACACATGAGTTAAAAGCAAAATTCAAAATATAGAACGTCGAATCAAACTTTGACCTTGACCCTAATTACAAGGACATGAAACAAGGGCCTCAAATCCAAAGACCCTATGTCTTAATTATATATGATAAATAAGTTATATCACCGTATGTGTAATTTTAAATATAATAGGGGAGAAAACTCCCATTAAATGTCTCCGTACCCTTTCAAATCAAATGTACGTGTTACGACATGTCGCAACTAACAATTCTGTAAAAAATATTTTGTTGATATCTTATAAGATTTCTTAAATTTAGTAATAACAATAATAATCAAAATTTTGAACATGACATGACCTTTAACCTTGACCTTATTTTCATTTTTATGGACCAAGGACCTCAAATCAAATTACCCTAGGCCTCTATCACTTATGGTTTTCCAGTTACAAATACATTTCACTTATATCAAATACAAAAGAGGAAATAACTCTCATATGGAATCTTTCTACGGCTTCGGTCAAAATTAAACGAAACATCCTGAGGATATAGCGAGCAAATTGGATAAATAAATTTGTCGGTTTCTTATATGGTTGCGAAGTTTTAGAAATAAAAAGAAAAACAGTGTTAGGAGAGATAACTCGTACATGGAGAAAAGTATTCGGTTATGCAGTAGTAGTTACAAAAGCGTACAAACTGTACGTTATCATATTCCAAATATCTAAGCAACATCTTGCGAAACATCAATACAGCGAAGGAAAATTTTTATATATATATATATATTGCGATTGGTGCTGTATTATATCAATGGTATTAAACGAAGTGAATTTGATAGTTTCAATATTTCTAGATTCAAATGAACGCTTGGATGATAATGGGTTTTCTGTTATTCTTATTTGAAAATTTTTACAACCGAAAAATCATCGAAACCATTTTTATTAAGACAAAAATTAGGACAGGTAGGATTACTTGAACCACACATATATTTTTATTTGACCTTATAACCTGGGAACAGTATAGGTGTAATACCACCAAATCATGGTACGTCACATCCAGTTGTATACGAAAGTAGGTTGAAAAAAAATATTCCCTTGAATTTGACAGTTGTAGGTAATTAATCCTACATTTTATTGCAGTAAAACATTTCTGTGTCATAAACATATGTCTTGGGTATTTCAAAACACCATTATTTTTTATTTGGGATTTCTATTAAAGGAATATTTTGTAATCTTGAGGTTACATGGTGACTAAACCTTGTACACAGATAAAATAAGGGGAGAAATTTGATTGGTTAACTTCCAATGATGGTTATTTTCTTATATTCAATGAAATGTTATGAGCAATTTTTTCTATAGTACTGGACAGGATAAAACTTTACTCATGCCAAGTATTTCTTTATTTGAAACAAAGATAAATTCTGCACATGTTTTTGAAAAGTGCAAATTTAACAAAGACTAATAGGGGAAAATTAATGGTGGTATTACATCTATATGTTCCTGTTATAACCCAAAAACTTACCCAATCTGGCGCCAGCTGTCACTATGAATACTTGTAGATAAAGAATGATCGGCAGAATGGCTTGTATAAATGTTCTCATTCTAGCAACCTGTTTAATAAAAGAAACGCTTTCTTTTAAACATGTTCCGTAACTAAAAGAGGGACAAAAGGTATACTCAATTAAGTAACGTCTAACTCATGGATGTCTTTAAAGAGTTATCTCCCTTAATTCCAGTCTCCTCTATTCAGTAAAGTCTAACTTATGGATGTCTCTTAAGTGATATCTCCCTTTATTCCAGTCTCCTCTATTCAGTAAAGTCTAACTTATGGATGTTTCTTAAGAGTTATCTCCCTTAATTCAGGTACACCACCCTTAAAAAATTCGAACTTATGGATGTCTCTAAAGAGTTATCTCTCTTAGTTCATGTCTCGTCAATTAAGTATAATCTAAGTTATGTTTGTCTATAAAGAGTGATCTCCCTTACTACAGGAACACGACTACCCTAAGTAAAGTCTAACTTATGGAAAATAAACTGACAACGCCATGGCTAAAAATAAAAAGACAAATAATAGTACAGAAGACAAAACATAGAAAACTAAAGACCAAGCAACACGAACCCCACCAAAAACTGGAGGTGATCCCAGGACTTTCGGAATGCAATTTTACGGCTAGAAATAGGTGCTGGCTTATCTTTCGGTGTGAAGATACTGTTTGAATGTACTGTTTGAACATCAATCAACTGGATAATACGAGGGTAAGGATGGAGCTGTTTGAATGTACACAACAGCAATCAACTGCAATATACGAGGGTAAGGATAGAGCTGTTTGGATTTACACAACAGCAAGCAACTGAATTACACAAGGGTAAGGAGGGGGCTGTTTGAAGGTACACAACAGCAATCAACAGGCATATACGAGGGTTAGGAGGGGGTTGTTTGAATGTACACAACAGCAAGCAACTGGAATATACGAGGGTAAGGATGGGGCTGTTTGAATGTACACAACAGCAAGCAACTGGATTATACAAGGGTAAGGATGGGACTGTTTGAATGTACACAACAGCAAGCAGCTGGCATATACGAGGGTAAGGATGGAGCTGTTTGAATGTACACAACAGCAAGCAACTGGAATATACGAGGGTAAAGATGGGACTGTTTGAATGTACACAACAGCAAAATACTAGAATATACGAGGGTAAGGATGGGGCTGTTTGAATATACACAACAGCAAGCAACTGGAATATACGAGGGTAAAGATGGAGCTGTTTGAATGTACACAACAGCATTCAACAGGCATATACGAGGGTAAGGATGGGGCTGTTTGAATGTACACAATAGCAAGCAACTGGAATATACGAGGGTAAAGATGGGGCTGTTTGAATGTACACAACAGCAAGCAACTGGAATATACGAGGGTAAGGATGGAGCTGTTTGAATGTACACAACAGCAATCAGCTGGAATATACGAGGGTAAGGATGGGGCTGTTTGAATGTACACAACAGCAAGCAACTGGAATATACGAGGGTAAGGATTGGGCTGTTCGAATGTACACAACAGTAAGCAGCTGGCATATACGAGGGTAAGGATGGGTCTGTTTTAATGTACACCACAGCAAGCAACTGGAATATACAAGGGTAAGAATGGAGCTGTTTGAATGTACACAACAGCAAAATACTGGAATATACGAGAGTAAGGATGGGGCTGTTTGAATGTACACAACAGCAAACAACTGGAATATGCGAGGATAAGGATGGAGCTCTTTGGATGTACACAACAGCAAGCAACTGGAATATACGAGGGTAAGGATGGGGCTGTTTGAATGTACACAACAGCAATCAACAGGCTTATACTAGGGTAAGCTGGGGGCTGTTTGAATGTACACAACAGCAAGCAACAGGCATACGAGGATAAGGAGGGGGCTGTTTCAATGTACACAACAGCAAACAACTGGAATATACGAGGGTAAGGATGGGGCTGTTTGAATTTACACAACAGCAATCAACAGCCATATACGAGGGTAAGAAGGGGGCTGTTTGAATGTACACAACAGCAAGCAACTGGCATATACGAGGGTAAGGATGGGGCTGTTTGAATGTACACAACAGCAAGCAACTGGAATATACGAGGGTAAGGATGGAGCTGTTTGAATGTACACAACAGCAATCAACTGGAATATAAGAGGGTAAGGATGGGGCTGTTTGAATGTACACAACAGCAAGCAACTGGAATATACGAGTGTAAGGATAAGCTGTTTGAATGTACACAACAGCAATCAACAGGCTTATACTAGGGTAAGTTGGGGGCTGTTTGAATGTACACAACAGCAAGCAACTGGAATATACGAGGATAAGGATGGAGCTCTTTGGATGTACACAAGTGACAACAGCAAGCAACTGGAATATACGAGGGTAAGGATGGAGCTGTTTGAATGTACACAACAGCAATCAACAGGCTTATACTAGGGTAAGTTGGGGACTGTTTGAATGTACACAACAGCAAGCAACTGGAATATACGAGGGTAAGGATGGGGCTGTTTGAATGTACACAACAGCAAGCAACAGGCATACGAGGATAAGGAGGGGGCTGTTTCAATGTACACAACAGCAAGCAACTGGAATATACGAGGGTAAGGATTGGGCTGTTTGAATGAACACAACAGCAATCAGCTGGAATATACGAGGGTAAGGATGGGGCTGTTTGAATGTACACAACAGCAAGCAACTGGAATATACGAGGGTAAGGATTGGGCTGTTCGAATGTACACAATAGTAAGCAGCTGGCATATACGAGGGTAAGGATAGGTCTGTTTTAATTTACACCACAGCAAGGAACTGGAATATACAAGGGTTAGAATAGAGCTGTTTGAATGTACACAACAGCAAAATACTGGAATATACGAGGGTAAGGATGGGGCTGTTTGAATGTACACAACAGCAAGCAACTGGAATATACGAGGATAAGGATGGAGCTCTTTGGATGTACACAAGTGACAACAGCAAGCAACTGGAATATACGAGGGTAAGGATGGAGCTGTTTGAATGTACACAACAGCAATCAACAGGCTTATACTAGGGTAAGTTGGGGACTGTTTGAATGTACACAACAGCAAGCAACTGGAATATACGAGGGTAAGGATGGGGCTGTTTGAATGTACACAACAGCAATCAACAGGCTTATACTAGAGTAAGTTGGGGCTGTTTGAATGTACACAACAGCAAGCAACAGGCATACGAGGATAAGGAGGGGGCTGTATCAATGTACACAACAGCAAACAACTGGAATATACGAGGGTAAGGATGGGGCTGTTTGAATTTACACAACAGCAATCAACAGGCATATACGAGGGTAAGAAGGGGGCTGTTTGAATGTACACAACAGCAAGCAACTGGCATATACGAGGGTAAGGATGGGGCTGTTTGAATGTACACAACAGCAAGCAGCTGGCATATACGAGGGTAAGGATGGGGCTGTTTGAATGTACACCACAGCAAGCAACTGGAATATACAAGGATAAGAATGGAGCTGTTTGAATGTACACAACAGCAAAATACTGGAGTATATGAGGATATGAGGGTAAGGATGGGGCTGTTTCAATGTACACAACAGCAAGCAACTGGAATATACGAGGGTAAGTTTGGAGCTGTTTGAATGTACACAACAGCAAGCACCTGGAATATACGAGGGTAAGGATGGGGCTGTTTGAATGTATACAACAGCAAAATACTGGAATATACGAGGGTAAGGATGGGGCTGTTTGAATGTACACAACAGCAAAATACTGGCATATACGAGGGTAAGGATGGGGCTGTTTGAATGTACACAACAGCAAGCAACTGGAATATACGAAGGTAAGGATGGGGCTGTTTGAATGTACACAACAGCAAAATACTGGCATATACGAGGGTAAGGATGGGGCTGTTTGAATGTACACAACAGCAATCAACAGGCTTATACTAGAGTAAGTTGGGGCTGTTTGAATGTACACAACAGCAAGCAACAGGCATACGAGGATAAGGAGGGGGCTGTATCAATGTACACAACAGCAAACAACTGGAATATACGAGGGTAAGGATGGGGCTGTTTGAATTTACACAACAGCAATCAACAGGCATATACGAGGGTAAGAAGGGGGCTGTTTGAATGTACACAACAGCAGGCAACTGGCATATACGAGGGTAAGGATGGGGCTGTTTGAATGTACACAACAGCAAGCAACTGGAATCTACGAGGGTAAGGATGGGCTATTTGAATGTACACAACAGCAAGCAACTGGAATATACGAGGGTGAGGAGGGGGCTGTTTGAATGTACACAACAGCAAGCAGCTGGCATATACGAGGGTAAGGATGGGGCTGTTTGAATGTACACCACAGCAAGCAACTGGAATATACAAGGATAAGAATGGAGCTGTTTAAATGTACACAACAGCAAAATACTGGAGTATATGAGGGTAAGGATGGGGCTGTTTCAATGTACACAACAGCAAGCAACTGGAATATACGAGGGTAAGTTTGGAGCTGTTTGAATGTACACAACAGCAAGCACCTGGAATATACGAGGGTAAGGATGGGGCTGTTTGAATGTATACAACAGCAAAATACTGGAATATACGAGGGTAAGGATGGGGCTGTTTGAATGTACACAACAGCAAAATACTGGCATATACGAGGGTAAGGATGGGGCTGTTTGAATGTACACAACAGCAAGCAACTGGAATATACGAAGGTAAGGATGGGGCTGTTTGAATGTACACAACAGCAAAATACTGGCATATACGAGGGTAAGGATGGGGCTGTTTGAATGTACACAACAGCAAGCAACTGGAATATACGAGGGTAAGGATGGAGCTGTTTGAATGTACACAACAGCAAGCAACTGGAATATACGAGGGTAAAGATGGGGCTGTTTGAATGTACACAACAGCAATCAACAGGTTTATACTAGGGTAAGTTGGGGGCTGTTTGAATGTACACAACAACAAGCAAATGGAATATACGAGGGTAAGGATGGGGCTGTTTGAATGTACACAACAGCAAGCAACTGGAATATACGAGGGTAAGGATGGGGCTGTTTGAATGAACACAACAGCAATCAAGTTTCAACAGGCATATGCGAGGGTAAGGATGGGGCTATTTGAATGTACACAACAGCAAGCAACTGGAATATACGAGGGTAAGGATGGGGCTGTTTGAATGTACATAACAGCAATCAACAGGCATATACGAGGGTAAGAAATGGGCTGTTTGAATGTACACAACAGCAAGCAACTGGCATATACGAGGGTAATGATGGGGCTGTTTGAATGTACACAACAGCAAGCAACTGGAATATACGAGGGTAAGGAGGGGGCTGTTTGAATGTACACAACAGCAAGCAACTGGAATATACGAGGGTAAGAATGGGGCTGTTTGAATGTACACAACAGCAAACAACAGGCTTATACTAGGGTAAATTGGGGGCTGTTTGAATGTACACAACAACAAGCAACTGGCATATACGAGGGTAAGGATGGGGCTGTTTGAATGTACACAACAGCAAGCAACTGGAATATACGAGGGTAAGGATGGGGCTGTTTGAATGAACACAACAGCAATCAACAGGCATATACGAGGGTAAGAAATGGGCTGTTTGAATGTACACAACAGCAAGCAACTGGCATATACGAGGGTAATGATTGGGCTGTTTGAATGTACACAACAGCAAGCAACTGGAATATACGAGGGTAAGGATGGGGCTATTTGAATGTACACAACAGCAAGCAACTGGAATATACGAGGGTAAGGAGGGGGCTGTTTGAATGTACACAACAGCAAGCAGCTGGCATATACGAGGGTAAGGATGGGGCTGTTTTAATGTACATCACAGCGAGCAACTGGAATATACAAGGGTAAGGATGGAGCTGTTTTAATGTACACAACAGCAAAATACTGGAATATACGAGGGTACGGATGGGGCTGTTTGAATGTACAGAACAGCAAACAACTGGAATATACGAGGGTAAGGAGGGGGCTGTTTGAATGTACACAACAGCAAGCAACTGGATTATACGAGGGTAAGGATGGAGCTGTTTGAATTTAATTCAGTGTGCTTTGTTTAATATGCGCATAGGGGGTCTTATTTGGGGTTCTGATCCCGGATCCCGCTTACTGTTTTGTCAGATTCCCGTATCCCGCTTACACTATGTACGTAAGCAATTCTCATTTTTTTTTTGTAATTTCCCGTGTCCCGCTAGACTTCAATTCCCGTTTTCACGGCACAATAATTTGACTTTCACGTGTCACGCTTACAAAAAATCGGCAATCCCGCGTCACGCTTAGACCCCAATGAGACCTACCCCATAGACTTTTTTGCGCCTTTTGTGCTTTCTCATACATGTAAAGTACTAGTAGTAGATATTCTATTTATCTTATTGCATAGTATTATCATGATTATTGAGAAAGTTGAATCATTTTGATAGACAATTTATTTTATCCGCGATTTAAAAAAAAACAACAGATTTTTCACAGATTTTGAAGTAGAATTACATTCACGATCCGAATACCAGATCTTTCACGATCCGATGTCAACGCTTGACCACCGTTAGGTATTCTTTCACGATCCTTTCTCTCGATAAACCGATTCTCAGCTGCTCCAGTACATTTAGTGACTAAGAAACAATTATGAGTAATAGCCTCTCAAGACGTCATAATTATTTGGACTATGAGTATCCAAGCTTGAAAATACACGGTAATATGAAAAAGTTCAATTATAGAAAATTATAGCGAAATCCTATATTTAAAAAAAAAAAAAATGATTTATACCCGCGAGCCCCCTTAAGTGAACAAAGTATACTGCCTTCCTCTCTTTCCGGTGTATACCTGATTCCGGTGTAATGTTAAATTGCGGGTTTTCGTTGATCTAAAAGCGCGTGCAAGGGTCAGAGGTTACAGGTTACAGACACCTGGTTCATCGCTGTATGTCAACAAATGTAAATACGCCAAACAGTCTTCACTACAGGTAAAAATATATTTATTAGCTCATGATAGTGTATAGTCCGCCATTCCAAAATCATTGATATGCCATAAAATTTCAAGCCATATAAAAATATTGAATAATCATCCAAAATCAATCTATTGATATTGATTTATGGTCTGCCATTTATGAGGCGTCCCAAACAACAGTCACGTGATGATAAAGCCTCCTTATGACTCTGACAAAAATGAACACTTTTACAGTTTATTTTAGAAAAAGTTACTTATCTTTTCTTTATGTTTTTGAAAACTATTTATGTTGATTGAATTTAATAAGAATGAATAAAAATGAATATGAAGAACATATTACTGTGATTTAAGGACAAAATGCTTGCACAATGATTATAAAAAATTGTGCTTTAATAAATAAAATAATTGCAGCTTTATATTAGAGAACAAAAATTGATAATATTTTTTTCAGGGCAGATTTTAGATTTTACTGATAATTTCAAATGTTTCTGAGTGTTCATTTTTTTTTTACAGATATCTTCACAATGAAGAAAAAGCAATACGACCCAAATGCTTTGAAATATGCCTATGATGCTGTCCAAAATGGAATGTCTGTTTACAAAGCTGCAAAAAACTATGGTATTCCAGAAAGCACTCTTAGAGATAGGACACTTGGTTTGGTTTCTGTGGATGGGAGATGCTCCAATTATCTGTTTGATGAGGGTACAGAAAAATAAATGGTGGACCACATTGCACATATGGCCAGTATTGGTTATGGTTATTCCAGGATAGATGTAATTTATCTAGCAACTGATTTAGCCATGTTTATGGGCAAAAGAAAACCCCAGGAGGATATATTAAGTAATAAATGGTACTACTCCTTTATGAAAAGATGGCCAAATTTAACAATCAGTAAACCGCAGAAATTGTCCATGCAGAGAGCTAGATGTGCATCAAAGGAGACACTATCCAATTATTACAAAGAGCTGGGCACTATTATGACCAATAACAATCTGCATGAACAGCCACACAAAATATTCAATATGGATGAGAGTGCTCTGCAAACTTACTGAACATAGCCCAGGGAAAATATTTCACGACATTGTTGTTAAGCCCCAGTCTGTCACATCTCCAAGGTCTTCAAATGTAACTATCATGGTGCTGGCAATGCAATTGGTAATGCTGTTCCACCCTATTATGTATTTCCTGGTGTTAAATTTGACAGAGCTCTTCTTCTTGACGGGACTCCGCCTGGTTCTGATGGCCAATGCTCTAAGTCTGAATGGTCAAACAGTGACATATTCAAAACTTACCTTGAAAAAGCACTTCCTCAAGTATGTATCTCATGATATCTCTGGCACTCCTCTACTTATATTGTTTGATGGCCACCGCTCCCATGTGAGCTTAACTTTACAAGATTGGGCTGAATCGAAGAATATCATCCTTTTCATACTCCCACCACACTGTAGCCACATTTTACAGCCACTAGATATAGGGTGTTTTGGACCATTAAAGGCTTGTTACAACAGGGAGGCACAGTTGTTCATGCGTAAAAACCCTGGATGTAAGATTACAAGATATAATATTGGACAGATGTCATGTTCCCCCTACCAGAAAGGTCTATCAGCAAAAAACCTGACATCATCTTTCAGGAAAAGTGGGATATATCCGTTTAACCCAGAAGCTGTTGACACTAGTGAACTTGCTCCGGCTACAATTTACCCCACAGCTACATCAGATGAAGCAACCGAATCTGCAATGAATAATACCCATATTTCCCAAGATGATGGAAACACTTCCTCTCAGCAATTTAGCAAAGCTGCCACTCTAACAATACAACAATTCGAAGTTTCATCATCAGTTCAAAAGGAACATGAAATCTCATCGGATCATAATGAATCAAATAGTCAACCTTTGCTTAGCCTAGTCCCTCCTGAAAACAGGTACTCTGATGACATCCAAATATATACTGCAGAACCTATAATTGAATTGAACACATCAAACAACTCTTCAAACATAAACACATGTACTGTAAACAGTTCTCCATCTGGATTCCTGCTAAAAAGGTCTGTTGTCTCAGTTGAAAAGACAGAAAAGAAAAGGAAGCACTTTACAATCACAGGAAATTTAGGAAAAAAGAAAAACATGGATCATCTGAATCAGTCAAAAAAGAAAGGAACATTTAAACCACCCTATAAAAAATCAGAGCCTAATGCAGTTGAAAATATAACTAAACACCAAAACAAAGCAGGAAAAGATACATGTACTAAAAAGAGGGCACCTGTAAAAAGAAAAAGTTCAACTGGGATGGAAAAAACTGAAAAAAAGATGAAATTATCAGAGGATGATGTTAATGCAGGTCTTGGTACATCTGCTTTAAACAAGGATAAAGGAGGACCAATATGTCTTGATAATTCATTAAGTGACAGTGATCTAACCGATGATGACGACGGTGAAACTTGCTGTGTTTGTTACAAGAAATCTCCCTCAGAGATCAGACAACTAGCAGGAATTGTGTTTGTCAAATGGGCACAGTGTGACAATGATAACTGCCGTCACTGGACACATCTCCAGTTCTGTAGTGCTGTTAGAGTCTTGCGGAGAGGAGATACTTTCTTTTGTCCACACTGTAAAGAACAGTAAACTGTCTTGTACACAGAACACTATTCCAAGAACTGTTATGACCACTATGGTCCGCAAATAGTCAAAAAATAACATAAGGACCTAAGAGCTACGGTTCCGCAGCTATAGTGTTCCTAGTTGTCCTCCATATTATATTTTACCTTTGCACCGGAAAGAGGTTAATAAGAAAAACGATGGCGGATGGTGATCACCAATTTTCAATCATTTATTAAACTGATAAAACTAGACAAACGGGTAACATATTATGCATCATTGAAGAGCTAAATATCTGAATTTTATTTATCTCAATCATATTTGTCCCATGTAGTTCAACCGGCACTTTGGTATAATGATTATCATTTTAACCACCGGAATGGGGTTAACCCAGTATACCATCATTACGGGATATAATAATTATCGTTCCGATAATTTAATTTGGAATCCTTATTGAATCATAGAAAAATTCGTAAGACAAAATTTAGGGTTCCGCGGAACCCAGTGTACCGAGCTTAAAAACACCTAGCTGCGGAACCGTAGCTCTTAGGTCCTTATGTTATTTTTTGACTATTTGCGGACCATAGATCTATGGTCCGCAAATAGTCAAAAAATAACATAAGGACCTAAGAGCTACGGTTCCGCAGCTAAAAAACACCCGATCCCGGAGTCCCGATAAAGGTCCGACCCCCCCCCCCCCTCATCACAGTAAGGAAGGAAAGGGTGGGGTGGGGGAGTTAAAAATTAATGACGCCTGGTTTATAGAATGAAAAAAGTCAAAAGCATGAGATACACAGCAAAAGCAGGATCTACTTGTGACGTATACAAAAGTGAATTTAAGATGGTAGCTAAGATACGACTTTTGTGAAACGCTTGCCTGAAAAAAATAGCCGCCTGTGCATTTTAACAAATGTCATAAAAAAGAGATGTCTTACCGACTTTATTGAATACCGTCCCAATTTTTCTTCAGCGTCGTCAAAGCACTGTACTACCCATTTTCTATGACGTCACATATAAATATGGGAAAACACCTTGTGACGTCTTTATGATATCTGTATCTCTAAACGGAATTCTCTCCTTCAAAGGAGCACTTCTTTTCAGAATTGATTAAAAGCTCAAGATTAAGACTCAGATTATGTTAATAGGACTATACTAAAGGGGGCTTACGATATACAAAACGTAAAAATGGATTACGTCACGTGGGGTGCATGTTGGCTACAGTTGACCTTTTCGTTTGCTAGAAGGTAGGGCCTTCAACTTAGTTCAAGATAACTTTATTTCAAAAAGTAAAACCCTGACGGGTTAAAATGATCCAAACGTAATATAGATATATATTAACATACTACAGTATCACTTAGTTTGTAACTCGACACCAGGGTTGACAGAGTGACACATAAATCAGGGCGTTAGTTTTTCTCGTTTGAATATTGCTTTGACGTTACGCACGGTATTGGTGCCACTCAGCGTTACACGACGTTCCCAATAAAACTGCGATTTTGACGTTGTTCCAAAGAAATTTTCAAACGTTAAAGCTTATAACCTACTTATGTAAAAATGCCGCTCAAAGTGACCGTAGAATTTACATTCTTCTAATAAGTATTCAGTTTGCAGACATTTTCAAAGTTGCTTCTTTAAATGCTTTATTTTTTTTCAACAATAGCACTTTAAAATAACAATTTGATGATGTGGTGTGATTTGATTTAAAACCTGTTTTGGAAAGTATTTTTTGAAAATACAGTATTAATATAGATACATGTATTGTAGAAGCATTTGTACATTCTTTAGTTTCGTATTATTTGATTGCTATTTTTTATAAAACCCTGCACCTCCTTTTCACGTTTGTTTTGGCTGGTTACGGACAACAGCCAATCGGATTGTCCTATTTGAATCTTGCTTTGTCTGGGATATATTTATCTACCAATCAGCTTTGATTTTTCAAATTTCCCGGTTTAACTAATCCAATAAATTCAATCAAATTTATCTTGCACAGTATTCATCCCAGCATCTCGCAACATTCAAAAATTTTGCAATCAGCAAGCAAGTTGTATGTCAAATCGATCAAGCATAATAGTATTTCTTTTCCCACCCACCACTCCCTTATTTTCTAGTTTTGTGCGTTTTGACTCTATGTGCATTATTGTAGTTTTATAATTTTATCCGCAGTGATTTTATATTACTGTGGAGAACCACAGTTTGACTTACACTTTCAGTTATTCATGTTTTAAAATTTTGTTTATCATGCATATACATTTGTACATGTATTGTATATTTCTTGCCTTATTTGAAATTTTAACTATGCTTAATAAACTGTGGTTAGTTTTTCAAAGTGACCGTAGAATTTACATTCTTCTAATAAGTATTCAGTTTGCAGACATTTTCAAAGTTGCTTCTTTAAATGCTTTATTTTTTTTCAACAATAGCACTTTAAAATAACAATTTGATGATGTGGTGTGATTTGATTTAAAACCTGTTTTGTGTATTATTCATCCTCTTTTATTTTCAAAACTCTGAAATTGAGTTTGATACTATGAGTGAAACAAATGCAGGACAAATCCGAAGATACCTCTTCAATCTTAGCCCGGACAAGCGTGCTTCCGACTTATCACATTGTCTATCGATGACAATAACCTTCGATGTCTTATTTTCTTAATTTCATTTTACTATCAATGATTGTGTCTTATCAGTTTCGTCTCTTTCTTAAATTTAAGCAATGTTCTCTTTGCCTGAAGACGTCTCCCATATCGGCTAGTGAAATTGTCAATTTTTCGTTTCTTAACCCCAATTATACTTTTCGATTTGTTTGCTGAGCGGAGCGAGGCGAATTTTGTTTTAGGTTAAATTATTGAAATATTCTTCTAAAGGGGTGCAATGTAGGTATTTCGAACTATTGTGAGGTAAAATTAGCGAAAAATTAAAGTTTCAAGCAGAAACCACCTAAATCCACCCTAACAACAATCACTAGTGACTGACTAACGGATGGACGGACAGAGGTAAAACAATATGTTCCTGTTCCGCGATGAACCTTAGAGTTATGATTGCAAGTATCCTACAAATTAGAAAAATCTACAACAATCTCCTCACACCCCTAACTTACGCAGGAAGAGATTCATATTGCATATACGAGTGTTTATAAAGCTACAGTTTTAAGCTCACGGCCGTCACTCGGCTAACCGAGAGATTGGTCGGTTAATATATATTGAGTATGCGGCTATATCGGCGGTTGGTCTGTTAATTGGGTTGGCTAAAGTCTGTTAATCAGGTGTTATCGAGAAAATACTTGCAAGTTCAGTATGTTTCATTGTATAACTTTTTAAATAAATTTTATCATAAAAATTATTCATGTCTGACAAAACAATTCAATGTACTGAATCCAGTGGTGTGATTATTTTTTTTCTAGCTTCGATAAACAACCAATAAAATGAAAAGGCGGGTTACTCATCAATAAATTTAATATATACACATTTTACACACACAAAATGTACACAAAATGACAACTTGACTGAATTTACTTGCATGCAATATTTTGAACATCGAAAAAAGACAGGCATTATGTTTGTTAACCATATTATTATCATTGTGTGAAAAATCTACACGAAAATCTGTATTTTGGTGATATTAATCAATGTTTATTAAAAACCTGGTCTGTTAATGGGTCGGATGTATAAAACCCGGTCTGTTATTTGGTCTGTTAAGAGTTATGAATGGCAATGAAAATATAATTTGATTGCTTTATGGGGAGTTATCGGATCAAATTGGTAGGCTCAAGACGATTGGCTAAAATATTATACGGAAACAACACATGAACAATGAAACATAAATTTAGACAATGGAAATTGGAAATTGATAAAAATGGTTTCAAAAAGTGTAGTATTAAAGTAATATTAATTTCATTCAAGAATGGTCGCATATATCATGTGAATTCTGTTTCGTTGTTATGAATGACACCAATTTGTCATCTACATTCAATTTGGTAACCATTATATACATCATTTTTATAGTTCGTTCTTATGTTGTACTGTTATACCACTGTCCCAGGTTAGGGGAGGGTTGGGATCCCGCTAACATGTTTAACCCCGCCACATTATGTATGTATGTGCCTGTCCCAAGTCAGGAGCCTGTAAATCAGTGGTTGTCGTTTGTTTATGTGTTACATATTTGTTTTGCGTTCATTTTTTTTATATATAAATAAGTCCGTTAGTTTTCTCGTTTGAATTGTTTTACATTGTCATTTCGGGGCCTTTTATAGCTGACTATGCGGTGTGGGCTTTGCTCATTGTTGAAGGCCGTACGGTGACCTATAGTTGTTAATTTCTGTGTCATTTTGGTCTCTTGTGGAGAGTTGTCTCATTGGCAATCATACCACATCTGCTTTTTTATATCAGAGATAAACGTCGTAATGTAACTAAACATCAGTAAGTAAAATATATTGGGATGCTAAAATATAAAGAATAAAGAAAGAATAATGAGAAAATTAAATAAAATGTAGAGAAAAGTGACATAACAATTTAAAGAATACAGAAATAAACAACACCCCCAATCCGGGCCCTCATGGTATACACGAGAATCTGGATGGAAACGCAGAATATAGAATAATAGATAAGGACAGTAGAGAGTGATGCATTGCTAAAAAAAGAGAGAAAAATAACAATTGTTTAAGAATACAGACATGAAATACCCCTTTTTAATATTTAGACCCTCCAAGATGATTGTTAAAACAATTTTGGCATTTATTCCACATCTCCTTATTTTTAAATTAATAGTATAGGCAACGATATCTATATAGATGCTTTGCAATTTTTTTACTGTATATCACTTTATGTTATTTGAGACTGGAGTCCGATAAACATTGGCCTCCTGTCAACCGCTGAATCTGATAGCTCAGTAAATATTGTAAAGTGCAAACAAAACAAAATTTCAGGAGGAGGGGGTGGTTGAAACAGTAACGGATTGCGATGTACTCAAATTGGTGACAAATGCTAGAATTTTACAAGCGCACAACTGCAGTTCTCCTCTGCACTTATGTAGAAAGGAACTAAACGGAATAAAATGAATTAAAACTTAAGATAATCAAATGTAGCTGCATTCGCTTCTTTCCATTTACTTCTTTAGAATGTTTTGTAAACAACATATGATTAAGTAATAGAACAAAAGAACCAATTGGATGATGCTGACGAATTAGGGTTTAACGTCCAGTGGCAAATATCATGTCCATATGAGAACGACAACACGTTATATGTACCCGGTGTTGTATAAGACAGACACTTTCAGTCGGATTTTTGAACGTGCTTCTTTGAACAGACACAAAAATCAAGGCTGATTGAAAACGTTAATAATAAATTCATGCATATTCCAGCGGCTAATCCATATCACGCAATATTGCAGTGACACACCTTTCAATAAAATGCAAAGAAAGTCAAAATAAAAATGCTCTTACTACAAGGATACTGTTGCACCGTATTGTCATTTTTTTTACTCAAGTACATCTCATTCTTAACTGTTTTAATGAGAAATTATAAAGGTAGCAAAACTATTGTCGTGGCTAAATAACTCTTAACTGACACAATTTTAATTGTCCAACCCATTAACAGACTTTATTCCCCTAATAGTCACTAAAACGTGGTATTACTCACGTTATATTACAATTATAAAATATTTACTAATGTCAATTTATTTTTTAGAACCAAAGTACTATTTTGTGTCCTTTAAATGATATCTAAAATTGTTTGTTTCGCCTTTTATTAAAACAATTGCTATGCGTATAAGCATAAATACCACATACTTGCGCTACGCCTTTTAGTTTTACTGAAGTTTGCGCAGAATATGAAATGTTTTTACAGGTGGAAAATGTTCTATGATAGATATCATTTTGTCAGACACTTTCCTTTTTTTTTATTTGGTTCTTATAATATACCAAAAATCTGTATATTTAACAGAGTTGAACATTTAAATTGTGCGTTTTACTCTTAACAGACGTATAACCGACCCGATTAACAGACCAACCGCCCATATAGCCGCATACTCAATATAATAGATTAACCGACCAATCTCTCGGTTAGCCGAGTGTCGGCCGTGAAGCTACAGCCCAAAAAACAGAAGCTGAAGATCAAGCGAACATTTTATTTTGATTCTGTGTTCCTAATCTATGCAAACCTATCTACAATCAAGACACTATGGGACGAGACAGATCACAACAGCTCACCTTACCAATACTGGTATTAGATTTTGCAAACGAAAATTTCCACTTTTCTCCGTGATTTTTAATTGTCCTTTCATAATTATATGTTTTAACTTTTTTGATTTTCGGAGGTCGTGCCAAACTTTATATATGCTGTGTTCGCCACAAACCACTAAAATTAGAATGAGATGCATTTACTTTTGCCGTCAGGGTCTAATTTTCATTTTTCATTTAAATAAAATGTTTTCATTGATTACTATTTTTAAATCAGCATTGTTTTATCAAGCAATTAATTTAGAAAGTTGATTTTATGAATGGATTTACATCATTTGTACTATAGATCTTGTTCATTGTTGAAGACCATACGATGACCTATAGAAACTCAGTGCTAACTTATATGTCATCTGGTCTTTGATGCATGGGAGTTGTCTCGTTGGCAATCATACGACCAAATCTTCTACCTTTTGACAATTACAATAATTAAATGTATTTTTGTGATTTATTAAGGAAACGAGAACGATGATTCCGTAAAGTTTTTTGCTTTCGGAAAACATATTTTACGAGCTATCTTTTCATCAGATATTTTTTCACAAACTAAAGCTTAAAAAAAGTATCGGCAATCCATAGGTTTTTTTTTATTATATATTTGAAATTAAAGAATTTGGCATTTTAAAAAATGGAAAACTATTTTTACATTGACCAATATCTACCTGACAGATGAACAGCATGCCGAACTCCGATTTTGAAAAATATATTTATATTTGTTTGACCAGGTAGTATTTTTTAAGTAACTACATATAGATCAATGTTCTTGAAACGAACAACTCAGGACCAGGAATGCATTTCATGCACTTTTTATACTATAAATAATTTATTATCGTGCTGATCAGCTTTTATTGGTTGAGGAAGCCGGGGTGCTTTGAGTTAACCACCGATCCACGCAGCAGGCTTTTTGAGGTTGACTAAGTGATGAAAAAAGAAGAAAATATGATGTCAATTTGCAATCTATGCAGTTAAACCTGTTGAAAAAAAACACCTGCATTTATCAAAACCTGTGTTATAAGACCATGAATTGTAGGTCCCTTTGTAGTGCATTTCATATATAGATTGATCGTGTAAAAGACAACCAGTCATATGAAACCACACTTTTGTTTTCCCTTAAGTGGTCTCTTAAGACAGTTTTCAATTTATATATACAGCGGTTTAGATTTAGCCTAGAGCCTATTTATTAGAATTTGAATTCATATAAAAATAATAAACTTCCCACAAAGTATATGCTTTTAAGAAATATGGAAATAAAGAAATTTGGAAGATGTGGGGTCGAGTGCTTGGGAACTTTTGTTCCCAAGAGTTGGAGTGTCTGTAAATTAATACACTAGAGCCTGCTATATGTTTGTGTGCAATCAAATATATTTGTCGGACACCTACTCACTCTCTTTCTTTCTTTCTCAAATTAATGTAAAAGTCAAGTTTAGCATAGTAGTCTTATCGCATGCCTATGTAACAGGCAATTCTATTGGAGATTCGAGAAAAAGAACTTAATTCTACCACATTATTTCTAGAAGTAATAATCTTTTTTCATACACATGTTGCTAGGTATATATGACTCTATAGAGATTATTCTACTGACAGTAGATAAATAGATGATAAAAAAAAATTATCGTGATGCTATGCTTTGCTCTTTGTTGAAGGCCGTACAGTGATCTATAATACTGTGGATTCATTTATTTTCGTGGGTATCAATTTTCGTGGATAGAGAAAAAAAGACGTTTCGTGGTATACGTAAATTCGTGGATCGCTGATAACAAAAAAAAACAAAAAATCCGGTACGTAATTCGTGGATTTCTTTTTAATTTAGGAGATCATTTACCCTCCTTGGTTTGATCAATAATAAAACAAACAAAAAAGAAAGAATTCATTGAAAAGGTTTTGAATTGTCAAAATCCTCGCTTGGTCATTCTAGGTTAAAGTGTTCATTGAAAACTTCTATTACAATAATGGACAGAGACAACTAATTATTTGTTTGTTTTACAATTTATAAATTCTTGTCGGAATTTTATAAGGCATTTAAAACTCTATGATCGAAAGCTCATTTCCCTAATCACGATATAAGTATAAGTAAAAGGTGTGAAAATAAATGTTCCTGTCATAAATAATATTACCTACGGGCAATATCCCCGCACCGTTAATCCTATTGATTTTTAATCACCAGTAAACCAAACTATGACACGGTAATTAACAACTTGCATTTATTTTCCATGAACAGTTTAAATCAATTTTAAAAAGTAAATTGTCACTGATATTCGATATATTTATTATTGATTTAATCAAAATACTTGTATCTTCTTTCAAGAAAAACACGTGTTATGTTACAATGTTTATCGTTAGTCAACACTATACTAGAACTGCATAACATAACTGGAAATAAACATCCGACTCCATACACATTTCTCGGGATTATTCTTCGTTGAATTCTTAAATTCGTGGTTTGCTGTGACCCACGAAACCCACGAAAATTGGTATACCACGAATAAAAATGAATCCACAGTAGTTGTTATTTTTTTTTGTGTCATTTGGTCTTTTGTGGAGAGTTGTCTTATTTGAAATCATACCACATCTTCTTTTTTATATGAAATGTTCATGAGATACGAGTATTTCTCAGATAAAACGTTTTGTTAAATAAGGTGCTGCGAAAAAAAAAAGATTGCACGTTTTACTGAACTCAGTAAGAAGTACTTTTTCTCATAAGATTTTTTAGTCTAAGCTTCGATTCTTTTAATAGCAACGCTATGAATTAAAGACAAATCCTTCTATTCAGATCTACCAATAATATGTTCTTTATATTTTATATTTACTTTCGGCTAGGTAAAAGCTTCAAAATCAGCAAATAAAAAAAATGGGGTCACCGAGCTCGTTTTCAATTTAAAACGCCATCTTTTTCCTGGAATTTGGAAATCGGGACTTGTACTCAATAGCCGAATGCAATATTTTTTTTTCAAAGTCCGTATCCCATAAAACTTGTCTATTCTATTAACCTAGTAGTTAGTATAAACTATTTTAATGATATTAACATTTCCTGAGTGGAAAATAATAACGAAAAGTTGCTATAATAGTTTTCCGCCTTTTTTATTGTGAAATATCTATTAAAAAACTAAATTTAATAAAAAAATGACCAATAATTTCTCGATGAATATTCAATAGAATATGCGTTTTTTACATCTAAACAAAATAAGGAAATAAAAAGGTGAGGTCACCGTAGTGGAAAAAGAGATATTTCTAAAAGGGGTTAACAATTTGAATTGGCGTGAATACAGTGCGCCAATTCTAGAAACAACGTCGAAAGACGTTAGGCCGGTGTCATATGGTATTTTGAACCCCATGGTAAATTAACCCCGGGGTCAAAATACCGCTATGGTAAATTGACCCCCCCCCTCCCCCTGTATGGAAAATTGACCCCCATGGTAAATTGAACCCCCCCCCCCTGTTTTTTTCATTCTAAATAATTAATAAAACATTTTAAATTATATAAAAGCTAATCAAAGATTAAAAATCATTCATACAAAAACGGGAGGTCAATTTTCCATGATTGGTTTAAAGAGAAATATTTGCTTGGTATTTTTAGTGCTCTGAAGTCTTAACCAACAAAATTTCATTCAAAAAACTTCTTAAAGCATTATAACTAGACCATGTAGCTTGAACACTTGAATTATTTGAAATTTGAAACATTTATATAGAATGGTAGACTTAAGTTTTAATTTTCAATGGTAAAAAAGGGGGAGGGGTCAAATTACCACGGCTCATTCAAATCTAAAAAGTAAAATTTTCAAAACATCTTTTCAAGCTAGTAAAATACATAATAACCACTTATTGGAGTATAAATACTATGTAAAGGAGTTACAGTAGCTAGAATTTTTAAAGGTCTATAGAAAGGGTTCAATATACCATGGTATATTTTTTTCCTTCCAATAATTGTGGTGATCACAGCAATCTATTCGTCTGATGGAGAAATTCAATATATAGTTGCAAATGTGAATGCATTTTTTTTAGCAAATTTTACATTAATTATGTATAAGTTGATGTATAAATAAAGGCAACAGTAGTTTACCGCTGTTGGAAATTCATAAATCGATTGAGAAAAAAACAAATCCGGGTTACAAACTCAAACTGAGGGAAACCCATCAAATATAAGGGAACTACAACACAACAGAAACACAACATTAAAATGTAACACTCACAGAAACGAACTATAATATAACAATGGCCATTTTCCTGACTTGGTACAGGACATTTTAATACAAAAATGGTGGGTATACATGAATATTACCACTTTTAATACGATCAGTATATTGAATCGGATTTATAAGCTTACAAGTGCAATATGATACACTGCGATGGAAAATATAGACCAATATGATTTAGGAAAGAAAGTAAATACCGGCGGAAGAGAGCAATTTCTAATATCTGACATCTATTGAATATGAAATGAAATCTTTATCATGGTGATCTAAAACAAAGGAAGTCCGTATTTTTTTTTAACTTTCCTCTTAAGGTATAGTTCTATAAAACATTGCTATAGGAACAACAAGGACCTTAAGATAAATGCCTTGGCAACAGAAGATTAAAGAACAAAATCAAGAGGTGAAACCCAATATTGAAATCAACATCAATACAGTAAAAGATGAAAGTTGTTTAAAATAAGGAGATGATGTATGATTGCCAATGAGACAACTATCAATAAAAGTTCAAATAAAGTGGATGTAAGCAATTATAGGCAACCATACCGTCGTAATCAGTACATAAAACAACAAAAGGATGTTTTTTATATACATGTAGATACATACGTGTAATTTTCATTCTCTTAATTTAAAAAATAAACATTACTGTGAAATCATTACGTTACTATCAGTAATTGGGAAAATACGAGTTTGATATTTCCTTGTAAACATGCGCAGTCGATATATAGCATCCCGGACTACAGCATCCGACAAAATGATGCATAAAGTTAAATACTATTTTGTTATTAAAGAAAAGGTAAGGAGAATTACATTGTTATATCTACAGGACTGACTTTTGAATCTTGAAAAAATGCAAGATCTATTCTTTTCAAATGTTTACCTCGAAACGGATACATACATAGTCATAGACTGAAATAGCGTATTTACTTGATATTATACCGATACCAGATTTAGAAAACGTCTCGTGCGAAATATAATATCGTTAGTATGCCAAGTCGATACACCATTGTTGTGGTTATATACTGCATTATAAAACTATAGTATAGTCATTTTGTGTCTTCGTTTTGTTAAAAAAAATCTTTGAAACTGCGTCTACCTTTTTACCCTATAAAATGTCTCTTACTTTAGTGGATATTTCAAAACTTCAGTCTGTTGGACGAGCGTGTATGATTTCAAAGTAGAATATCAACAATAAGCAATTGTGAATAGGAATATTTTTTTTTTATCGAATGTTATCAAATGAGAACAAGAACAATAGGAAGTTTGTATATATTTCATTACAAATTTTAAAGTGGTAGGCGTGGCTTTAGGCAATTTAACGGTCGGTGATTATATTATTGCATATTGAAATACATCCACGCATTCAAACAGCTCAAAATGAATGCTTTGCAATATAAAGAAAATACTACAGTAACCAATGCATACTATATATCATCATGCAATCAACACTATTCAAATTGTGTTTGCAAAATGTACCATAATTTCTACCTCAGGAATAGATTACCTTAGATGTATTTGGCAAAACCTTTAGGAATTTTGGTCCTCAATGCTCTTAAACTTCGTACTTTATTTGGCCTTTTTTACTTCTTTGGATTCGAGCGTCACTGATGAGTCTTTTGTAGAAGAAACGCGCGTCTGGTGTAAATATAAAATCTCATCCTGGTGTCTATGATGTGTTTATTTATAAACTACAGATGCAGAGTAAACTTTTTATTAAAGAAACAATTGTTGTATAACTTATAATTGGTGCAGATTGTTTTAACATTGCAATCATCAACCAATTAATGTCTACCTTCATTAAAGTTTATAATGGAACTTTATGCGACTGTTATACAAGCGAGAGGTTTAGCTAGCTAAACAAACCAGGTTTTATCCACTATTTTCTACATAACAAAATGTCTGTACCAAGTCAGAAATTAGACAGTTGTTATCCATCCGTTTGATGTGTTATTGAGCTTTTGATTTTGCCATTTCCTTAGGGACTTTCCATGTAGAATTTTCCTCAGAGTTCGGTATTAAACATGTCTAAATTCTTGTCAACAGTAACATTACTTAATAATTTAATTTTGGATGTTACGTGTCTTCTGATTGGCTGACGTTGTTTTGTTTATCAGCTCATAGACATAATTTAGTCATGTGACCGTGACGTCATCAACGTTTTTTCATGTTTTACTCCGGTTTAAAATGGAATTGATAATTAAATTATAAGAAATAACTGTGATATTTTATCTGTCTATTCGAAATAACATAAAAAATGTGGTGCACACTTTAAAATAACCTGCTACGCGGGTTATTTAATGTGCACCACATTTTTGATGTCATTTCTTCATAGACAGAAAAAATATTACAGTCATTCCTTAAATATCTTAAGTTGTAAAGCGACTGAGGAACTCTTGATTGTCATGTCAGTATTAACCAAGTTTCACTTTTTCTCCTGTCTGATCTACTGTGAACATGTTAAAGATGAAATATGGAAAATAAATATATACAAATTTGGTCGAAATTACCAACTAAGGTAATATATTCCATTTTTTTTTAGTATTTAACACATTATTTAAGTTATTTTACGTTAATAATATGTTGGTTTCTTTGCATAACAGGGAAATATATCAACACACACCAAATTCTTCACACATTGTAGACAAATAAGTTGCAATAAATTTATCCTCAAAATAATAATGATAATACTTATTATCTAAAAAAAATATTACTGACACTTTTTGTGTGTGTATGTCCTTATCTCTATCGATATTCTCTATCCCTTTTGAATTCAATAGTGTCAGTACTTTTAGTAAAACTGTTAGTACCATAGAGTAGTTTCTCTAGCGTTAACTCTTCTACGTCAAGTGGATCAATATTTCTAGTAACATATTCCTTGTTTGTAGAGTAGAGCTACTCTACCATTACAGTTCTATTAACTCAAGAGTATCAATACTGTTCCTTTTTTGAGAAATAAAGGATGCGAATCTTGGACATGTTGTTTCCAGCGTAAGTTTATGATTATGTCAGTTAAAGAAATCTATGATATTTGGTATGCATTTGTTTAAGCATTAGCAAATCTCATTTCCAAGGAGAGTATTTGGCTCTGTCCCTACAGTCGTGATTATGTCAATTAAACAAATCTATGATACTTTATGCATTTGTTTTAGCATTAGCAAATGTCATTTCCAAGGAGAGTATTTGGCTCAGCCCCTACAGTCGTGATTATGTCAGTTAAAGAAATTTATGATTTTTTTTATGCATTTGGTCAATAGCAAATCTCATTTCCAAAGAGAGTATTTGGCTCCGCCCCTTCAGTCGTGATTATGTCATTTAAACAAATCTATGATATTTGTTATTAATTTGTATAAGCATAAGCAAATCTCATTTCCAAGGAGAGTATTTGGCTCTGCCCCTACAGCCGTGATTCAGTCAGTTTAAGAAATCTATGATATTTGTTTAAGCATTTGCAAATCTCATTTCCAAGGGGAGTTTTTGGCTCTGCTCCTACAGTCGTGATTATGTCAGTTAAAGAAATCTATACAAAAGACAAACAACAAGACACAAATTATAACATAGAAAACTTAAGACTGAGCAACAAAAACCTGGGTAAATGTCAGGTGCTACTGTAAATTATATACGATATCTGTTGTGCATTTGTTTAAGCATTAGCAAATCTCATTTCCAAGGAGAGTATTTGGCTCAGCCCCTACAGTCGTGATTATGTCAGTTAAAGGAATCTATGATATTTGTTATGCATTTGTTTAAGCATTAGCAAATCTCATTTCCAAGGAGAGTATTTGGCTCAGCCCCTACAGTCGTGATTCGGTCAGTTAAAGAAATCTACGATATTTGTTATGCATTTGTTTAACCATTAGCAAATCTCATTTCCAAGGAGAGTATTTGGCTCAGCCCCTACAGTCGTGATTATGTCAGTTAAAGAAATCTATGATATTTTTATGCATTTGTTTAATCATTAGCACCTCTCATTTTCAAGGAGAGTATTTGGCTCTGCTTCTACAGTCGTGTTTATTATATTTAGATTTTTGGAATCTGACAAACTTTATGTTTAAAAATTAGTATTTTTAGTCAAAACTGAGAATTTATCATTATATCTCCG
Source organism: Mytilus californianus (assembly GCF_021869535.1). Lineage (NCBI taxonomy): Eukaryota > Metazoa > Mollusca > Bivalvia > Mytilida > Mytilidae > Mytilus > Mytilus californianus. The sequence continues at coordinate 46,508,433 of NW_026262712.1, read as the reverse complement.
AAAATAGGAAACGGGAAAGTTTATAAAATGTTAATTGATATTAACATAAAAGATGAGATGATACGGAAACTGGCAAAATGTCGTAACCATAAACTACTATTTTGAGTTTTTAAGATGTTTATCATGAAATCTCCGAAAACAGGAAGACACCATGTATATAATCATTTAGAAAGGTTAATTATCGAGTGTAATTTAGTAAACCTTCATCTTTGACTTGATAATATGTTAATCCTACTATAATTCGAGTTTTGGGAAAGACGATAATTTGTAGGTTTTCTTTAAGAAGGTTTTAAATGGAATAATACAAACTTTTACCTTGACATCCAAGTTGATTGACAAGAAAACAAATGTTTTTTTAATCTACAATTTATGGAATAATGTGCAAAAATTATTTGCATATACCCATGAGTGCATTTTATTGTTATTAACGATTATTTTAATTTTGCGGTTCATTAAGTTTTCACACATTATCAATACATTTCCGCGTATTCATTTAACAGGTAGACTTAGGCAGAATGCACTTATGTATATAAATACTATTTTATTCTAATATGACACAATAACTTATTATGTACTATCGGATAAAAGACTCATTTCACAGTATATAGGTTACATTCAATCTGTATCTTTGCCATTTAGATAATCCGTACTTGCATGAAAATACAGATATTGGGCTATTAAAATGTGCTGTTACGATCGAAAATTTGAACTTATTTCAAATTAAGGAATATATCTCCCTCAAGCAACACTGAAGTGACAATTATTGTCGAAATATGCATCTGGTGCAGAAAAAAAATGGTATCGTTAATATTATTTAGGACGGTTAATTATCGGGTGTGACTGTTTCTAAGTAGTACTAACCAAGTAAACCTTCTGTAAACTACTCTACTCGTATATATCCTTGTATTTTAGTACCCCAAAACATGTTGTTTTATCAAAATAAACGTCTTTTGTAATATTATTGTAACATATTATCTTTTTAGGATTAATCAATGGTATGTATACACTATTTGTATGATTAGTCTGAAATGCCCAAACCCGATACTGACAATATTCTTTCAATAAATTAAACAAGATACGCCAGAAAAAGTTCTAAAAATACTATGATTGGAAACTGACCACATGATGTACAAAGACACCCCTCCCCTCAGTAGGCACTACGATATAATTTTCATTAAGCAATTTTACACATATGGATATAGTTATCAAAGGTACCAGGATTATAATTTAATACACCAGACGCGCGTTTCGTCTACTTAAGACTCATCAGTGGCGCTCAGATCAAAATAGTTATAAAGATATACACATTTGTTGTATATTTTTCCTTGCGTTTAACTCCCTCTTAATGATGGTTTTATGTGTTTTATTTAAACTTATCAAAATATATCGAATTATAAAAAGAAATTTGCATCTAGATTGAATATACAAATTGTATATCAAAAACGAAATCAACTAAGCTGGTGCGTCTTATTATAAAACTTTCAGGCGTACAAATAAAATCTGATGCACTAATACCGTGTATATCGAACACGGATAGTTTTTGATTGCAGCCTTTTGTACGTGATAGTTTACAATTAACATTGTAGAAATTTAAAGCTTTCTGAAGGGGCTACATATAGAACAAATTATAAAGAAACAACAGTAGTATTTATTTATTTATTTATTTATCTATCTACTTATTTATTTATTTATTTATTTATTTATTTAGTAATTAATTAATTAATTTATTTATTTAATTAATTTATTTATTTATTTATTTATTTATTTATTTATTTATTATATTTATTCATTTATAATTATTTTTTTATCTTTTTATTTTTTTATTTATATATTATTATTTTTTTATTTAGATGAGAAGATGGAACAGACGCAACTTCTAGTAGGACGTGGAAAAGTGCTTGAAAATGACGAAGTTCAGAAGAAAGAAACAAACGTGTAAGCTCAATATCTATAATACTTATTCTTAAATTGTACTTGTAATAAGCATTGATATGAAGCCAACACCATTAAAGGGAAATATTTTTTTATAATAAAAAACATGGACTAGTCAAACCATTAATGACTTGCATACCATATCCTCAAGAAGAAATAAAAAGTGTACATGCATGAATAAAAGCAACAGTAGTATAAACTCTTACAACTACTATCAATAATAAAACGGCTGTCATAGACATGGTAGATTTTGTTTCCTGCAGTAGTGTAATATACTGTTTGAATTAAATATACATAAAAAAGGTGACAGTAGTTTATAACACAATGTTGACGGTTGTACCCTTTTTTGGCATTTTCACTTATTATGTCTGTTTGTTTTGTTCACACATCGTTGTCAATATAATGGAGTTTTATACGACTGTCATATAAGTAAGACATATAGCGATCTACAAAACCAGGTTTTATACACCATTTTCTACATAAGACAATCCATATACCAAGTTAGGAATATGACATTGTTATCAATTCCTTTGATGTGTTTGAGCTTTTCATTTTGCGATATGCTTATTGACTTTCCGTTTATAATTTTCTTCGGAGTTCGGTATTTTTGTTATTTTACTTTTTACCACTGTTTAATATCTCGTATATCGACAACTCAGTAACAACAAAAGACTGAGGGAATCACACAAACTCAAAAGGAAGAAACCCGGTTGCTTTGGCAAGATAAGAGTCTCTTGAGAATTCACACTCAGTCAAAATGTCAAAATCTGGTATAACACATCGTCGATTGAAAAAAACAGATCGTACGACTTACAAGTATCTAAAAATCTAAGACTGCGCAAACATGTCGCTAGTCACTTCAGACACTGACACATCGTATTGGTCAACCAATTAGTGATTTTGACAGTAAAACGTATGTAGTGTCGATTTCAGTCGTTCTTCCTTATAATTCTGCATTCTGCTTTAAACAAGTCTGCATATGTGAGAATAAATCGATATTTTTTGTGTACTTTATAGAAACAGTACTTTGTTATCATTGAACACGTCCTCGTGTCTTACTTTTTCATATGATATACTTATAATAATACTCTATGGGCAAGTTTCAAGGTTAACTTCAGTAAGTGCCACTTGTTTATAATTACAAGAAACAATTTTATTTTCCCCTACACACATTATGCCATTAATGGATTCATATGCAACTTGTTTTTATCATTCAGTAACACTTTTAAATATCTTGATGCAATAACATTATACTATTACATTTGCGTTATACTTGTCATATATTTTTTAAGGACTTTCAAAGATAGTTATGCTGTTGGATTGTTAAAAGGTAAGACCCATTCAATTAAAAACATTATTTTAGTTACTGTTTTTGATTTTGTTGTTGTTGTTGTTGTATTTTATTATTATAAGAGGCATTTTATTCATAGGGGACAATGTCGTAGAAAAACAAATAGTATCTCGTCCCCTCAAACACAGTCTGTAAACACAATAAAAAAAATGAAGAATAAGTAGCACGAACCCATCTAACAACTTAAGCGATCTTGAGTGCTCCGAAATGGTTAAACTACTATGTTTTAAAAAATCGTCTGTTCATACATGCCAAAAACAGTATACAAGTTTTACATATTTCATTCACCCTGGCACGTATGTATAATGCGAAATAATGTTCGACATAAATACAGAAGACTATGAAATTTTTCAAATTAATGTCATTTATTTTTGGTATTTGAATTTTTAAATGAATACAAATAAATGCCTTAAAATGATAATAATGTATCCAATACTATGTTCAAATATTCTTAACAGATGTCACAATTAAGTATTCATTATAAAACTACAATGTTCACTTAAAAAGGGAGTCTATTTACCAGTAAAATACAGACTTTAAAAACAATTCAAACGTTTTCGTTAAGCTGGGGTCACACATTTACGATTTTTACTGCCGTCCTTAACAAGACCATTCCTGATTAAAGTTTGTCGTCCAAATTCAGCCGTTTCCAACCGAATTTGTCCCGATAATCCTGGTCTAAATCGGATTTTAATCCGATTTATATTTTTCTCATGGTACAAGTTGACCGAATATGTCCCAACATCGTCCCGATTCTACCGAATATGATCAGACAGGAATAAGACAGTGACCAGACAGTGAACCAACGCTGACGGAAGATATCCGCTAGAAACTGTCGCCATATTTGGGATGATCAGGTACTGTCGGAACGCAATCCTATGACGGTCTGCTGTACCGCATTTCATACGGCTTTGTCTGGACTCAGTCGTATTGTGTTCTGTAATTGTTGGGACTCTGACGTGAGAATCATTGCCAAATAGCGTATTAGTAACGGGACTATTCCAGAATGGCTTCGGCAAAAATAATTCGCATTCGGCAAGATCTTGATGCAATCTGGACTCAATTGGCAAAAAACAGCAATGTCAAATTTCTCCAGATCATGCACGTTCCACAGTTACAGAAGTCCTGAAAACACAGAATATTGTAACGATTTTAATCCGATACATCAGAATTTGTCACGACATAGTCACAGTTGCAATCCTACTAGAAAAAAAATCAGATGAGTTTCCCCGAATGTTACGGGACGTACCTAAATGTCAGGGTGCTTGGCCGACCCCTCCGTACCATTCCCGATCAGTAGGAATCTGTTACGAACGTATACGACTTCGTTAAGAAAATGTTAGGACATTCCAGATTAATGAGGATAGTTATCCGACTTTTTAACTTTTCGTGTCTTAATGTTATCTGATCTCAAACGGGAGCCACAATCAGCACTGTGTAAACGCCGCATTAGGTGCTATTTCTTGGTCTTGACAATCGGCATCTGTCCAAGTTTCATAACAATCTATAAAGGTTAACAAATGTATCATGTAAAACAGAATTAATCCCAGACTGTCTGTACATGTTAAATGTATAAAACCAAGCCCAACAAAAAAAAAAAAATAATGAAAAAATATATTTTCAAAGGTTTGCTTCAAATCGTTAAATCTGCTGCCAATTTTTTATGAAACTCTATGAAGGTTGGACATAGTAATTGATGTATAACAAACCTTAAACCTAGACTGTTTATATTTGTTAACTGTAAAAAATTAATACATGTGTAAGTCCATTTATCAGTTAAAAACGGAAAAAATAAAATAAATATTTTTTTCAAATTCAGTTCTGGATATGGTATTTTGGTCATCAATAAGCTTCTGTCCGAATTTCATAAATTAAAATGAAGGTTTGACAAAGTTATTGATAACTGAAAAACTTAAACCTTAAAACTTCATTTAAATGTTGACTTAAAATTTTTTTTTTAAAATCCATATATCAGTAAAGTACAGATAATAGAAATAAATATTTTCAAACTTTTGCTCTGAATACTGTCTTCTTGGTCATGATCAAAATTCTGTTTAAATTTCATAACACTCCATGTAGGTTTGACAAAGTAATTGATGTTTAAAAAAATTTAAACCATAGACTGAACCTAAATGTTGACTCCGCCGACGCTATCATCGATGACGACGCCGACGACAGAATCTAGAATCGCTATGTCTCGCTTTTGAGAAATAAATTTTGCAAACTCAACAAAAAGGTAAACACGTATTCATTCATTTATTGGAAACACGTCTAACACATCACGCGGTATTGTACATTCCTGTAAAAGTTAAGTTCCTGTCGTTTGTAGACACTTTATGATTCACACTTGCAATGTATTTTAATATACTCAGTTATATGTAGATTAACATAATGTTTTAGATGACTGCAAGGATGGCATTTACAACATATTGAACGACATTATATTTCATACAGATTTTGATCCGAGCATCGTTGATCACCTTATTTCTAGTTGCGTTTTGACCATTGATGATGGAGAAAATATTATGCAAGCCAATTCGAGAATTGAAAAGAATAGTATACTTTATGACATATTATTTGAAAGACCATATAATTCATTAGCGCCACTTCAGCAAGCATCAATAGACGTCAAAAACATAGAAATACAGTTGATATTGGAGAAAAACGGCTTTGTAGAACAGGAAATAAACTTGCCACCTGTCAAACACTCAGATGGTAGGTAAAAAGGTTTACATTCAAGGCAAACTCAGTAAATTTTTTAATTTGTGCGAGTTTTTTTTATTATTTTCTGCTTTTTCTGAAAGATCCGCCATCAGGAAACTAAAAAAATTTGAAAGCCAAAGATGTATAAATATTTTTATCCGAGGTGAGCTTTTTGAGCAAATTGGACACAAACAAAATATCAAAATCCATCTAAGATCTACTTTGCCGGATGAAGTTGAGATCTTAGTTTCTGAACTGTTTCTAAATATTTCAAAAGCAAATTTAATAACGGTTTGTTATAACTTGTGTGAGTACCGATTACTGACTACACACACACGCACACACATATATATATAGACTGAATGAGAGAGATAAAAAACAGTTTTATCGAACACAAAAGGAATTAGTATTGAACTTCATACTATTTAACTTACACAACTATTTGTTTAGATTTAATAATCGCAATGTACACTTAGCTGCAAAAAAATTCTTAAACAGCATCCGATTTGTACCTGGATAAATGCACGCTCCTGATGAAGCTATTTTGTTTAGTGAAATATTGCGTGAATATAAAAAAAAAGTAACTATTTTTATAACACTCATCAGCGTGTTAAAGTTACATTCATAGGCATTAATATTTACATATATACAATCAGGATAAAACTAGATTATAAACAAATATTCTGATTTGAGCGTTCCCGATGAAGGTAAATCCAGAAATGCGTTTTGTTTTAATTTTTTAACACACTTAAAAAAACATAGCAGTTGTCATCTATTGAATATTTTTTGCGACAGTTCTGTATTTCACAGTTGAGTGCCCGTAAGGATTGTGTAGAATTCAGAAATATTCAAGTAGCTTAGCGATGTCATTTAGTACACGTAATTATATTCATAGGTAATGATATGATAAACGAATAACCCAACATCTCAAAAGACATCCAATGGTTATAAAGAAGACAAAAACATTAAGATGTAGGAAAAGTTAAGAGTTTTGGTCTTATGTTATTTTGATTTTAAGGATTTGGAAGTCGACGTTTGTAATACATGAGGGTGTATTTGATATTTAATTTTGTTATTTATCTTTCTTTCTTCATTGCAGATATCAAGGATGATTCTGTTCGTTTGCAAAAATGTTACAAAATTATAAATGACAATCTTGATAGTAAAGAACCCATCGATAAGCTTGTAGAGTTTGATGTTTTGAGTCTTGAACACATGGAGGAACTAAAAGCCTGTCGTTCACCACGAGAAACAAATAGGAAACTTTTACGTACACTTATGTTCAAATTTAAAGACGGATACCAGAATTTTCTTAATTCGCTAAAGGATGACTGTGTTCATGAAGATCTGGCTGAAAAAATCATGCAAACGGAAGTAACAGAAAAGGATAGACATCTATCAAAAATAGGTAATTGTGTGATGTTTGAAATAACATTTTTGAATTTAAAATGCTGAACATTTTTTTCCATTTGCTTTGCTCTTTTTTGTATTGTTGCAAATGTCAATAAAACAGACAGGTTTGTGGTAAAGGAATTGCATATAATGTAATTGAATTATAAAAGAACACGTTGCAAATATCTAAGTAGAACATACTGCATGACTATTATTGTTACTTCATCTATTTCAAAATATCAATGTCCATCAATATTTCCAAAAACTATTCAGTCGTCATCAGCATCGTTTCTGTAAACGTCGTTTATTGTACTAAGTACAAAACACTTCATCGTTATATATCTAAACGTTTGAAATTCTTAAATTTGTAAAGAGCAAGCGAGCAAAAACATTACAATTGATATAGTTAAAGACCTCTACAGACATATAACAGGATAGCATTTGCTGGAATAGGAAATATTTGACAACTAAAATGTTTATTTACAAACTGTGAACAATAAACAGGTTTATTCCGAAACTATGGAATGTATAACGACTGTGTTTTGTTTAAAATTATTTGACTATGTGTTTTACATTTGTGGATTGCTTTTTCATTGATTGGTAACCCATATATTTTTTTCTTCTTTTTGTTGTTTCTGGCGATTGACATACTCTTCCTAAATATTTACTTTATGATTATCAAATAAAAAATAATTCATTTACCATTTACATGCTTTAATTAAAGGAATCTGTGCAAGAAAGAGAATACATAAAAACAAGCAAATCAAAGGTAAATAAAATTGAGGATCGAAACATAAATATATGTTTTCGTATGACACACTGAATTATAGATGCGACAGAATAAGTACTTTTACCATTCAGAAATACTTCATTCACCAGAATAAAACGTTTTTCACTTTCAGAGTACAAATGCATGAATTTTACATTTATAGATTTCTATTTTCTAATTTATAATACAGCATATCAAATCTACCAGAGAAAAATTATTGCCTTATTAAACCATATCACATGTCTTAATGCAAACGAATTCATTACTTTGAAAAAAACACGAATAAAGGCTAAGCCTATTCTACGAGGAAATTATTGGTATGCCAGATTGATTCGCAATCCGTAGCATTTAACTTCAATTTGATAATGACCTTGGAAACAAAAGAAAAACAGAAAAATGTATTGTACATACAATATAGCCCATAAAGAGGTGACGAAACACGAACAAATAATTTAGTAAAGATGAATGGTGACAGGATTGTATTGTTGACTCAACTCCATCAATCAGTTACGGACTTCATAATTAAGCGTTATTAACCCTCAAGGAAACCCTAATTTGCAAGCTCCTTTTGGACTACCATGTGTGGTCTCGTCCTGAACCTTTGTTGGCTTATAATGTAAATATATTTCAGGTCATATGATTATTATGATAATCGTGTTTGACACTTTAGGTACTTTTTTCAGTGTAAAGTTTCAATTTCTATGTTGCAATACTCCAGCCAATATATGTGTATGGAGTTAATATGATTACGAGTTGATACGATATTACGGGGTTTGCGATGCATATAAAAATTTGATTATAATTGGTGTATGAATACAAACCGAAGGTATTGAATCGAGGTTTCCCAACCGTAAAGTTGAAAACAACACTTCTGGTTATTGAATATTTGTATCACTGAAAACCATGAATATATATTCCAATTGGTGTAATCATAATTCAAAGCTTGTATGTTCTATTAGGACATCACCAAATGCAACTTAGTTTCATGCATTAAATTTAATTCCAACATGACCTAAGCAACACAATATGTGCCAATAGAAGAGTAGGAACTTATGATACTTTAATGCACTTGAAGTAATGCCCTGTTTATCTATAGCTAGGTTCTAGTTACTCATTGTTTACTTATTTATCACGTGTTTTAGTGTACGCCGTTTCATTTTTTAAACCTCTTGACCAATACGGTCTCTATCCATCGGTAGCTTCCTTACATTTTTCACACTACAAAGATGAATCTTTTTATTCACAAATGTAAAATCTGACACAAAATTACTCTCAGGTATATTGTATATGAATCTTAAACAATCATATCACACAAAGCCTTACATCATTATTAACTTTAAAGTTAAACGTCAGGTAAGTTATATAGGATATGATAGGTTTTATATAATTTAAAAATATTCTTTATTCTTCTGATATCATAAAACGGCTGAAATTACTAATAATCAAATCTTAAGTTACTCCTCTTTTATCCTGAATTGTGAAATCTTTAGTTTTTTCGTAGTTCTCTGTGGATTGTTGAAAATAAACTATCAATCTTGTTACAAATAAAACTGTTGAAATATACAGCCGTAGCCTTTTCAATAAAAAAAAGTGTATCTAACTTATAACTGATACACATTTGTTGTTCCACATTTTGAGAGATGTCATTTGTTGCTAGATAAAATACGCCTTTTCGTCTGTTTTAGTTGTCGAAAGACACGTTCGTCGGACAAAGGCACACTTCAAACCTAAGTATGCGAAACTGTATGTTTCTAACACAATGGTTGTTTGACTCTTTTTTTACAGGTAACAAATAGAAAATTATGGAACACAAACGAAACTGTTGATGCCGATATTATAGCATTCAAAATCTCTGTAATAGAAAAGGATAATGGTTTGAAATTTATTTCATGTTTTGCATGCAGATGATCTATTAACATCATTTGTTTATTGAACTATGAAATTTCAAAAATCTAGTTGAAATGCATATACCATGCTTTTTTTCCGAATGATTATCCATTTAATACTAACCTTAGTATTTTACTCTTACTGTTGATACCGAAAATTTAGTACATTTGAAAAGCTATACCATATTGTCACCAGTTTAAGAATTCATTGGTACAGATGGGTGATGCTTGAACTACACTACTGGAACAATGCCCCGTAGATTGGCCGTGAAAATGTCCGTAAAAATGCTGGTGATTTTTACAGTGTTTGTCACGGTTAATTTACGGTTGGCCGTGAAACTTATCCGTGAAAATGCCGTGGAATGACTGTCGTGAAAAGGGTGTGAAAAAGTTTGTGAAAAGGCCGTGAAGAGGTGCCACCTGAAAACTTGGGTGAAAAGACCGTAGAAACCGTGTGAAAAAAAAATGTACACCGTGAAAAAGTCGTGATAATGCACTATGTGCCCATTGTGAAAAGACCGTGAAATGTAAATGTAGTACAGTATTTGTCGTGAAAAGGCCGTGAAAAGGTGCCAACTGAAAACTTGGGTAAAGAGACCGTAGAAACCCTGTGAAAACAAAAATGTACACCGTGAAATAGTCGTGATAAATTATGTGCCCATTGTGAAAAGACCGTGAAATGTACATGTACTACTGTGATAAACAGCCATTCACTGATTGTGAAAACTCCTGTAAAATTTTAAATGTATTTTTCAGGCCATAATTTAACAAAAAATTTAAATGCTGTTTCAATCAAGTGAAGTGAAATGCCTGAAAACCTAGTGTAAACATCTACAGACAACTTATTTAAGTACAATGCAAGTGAGACTATGACAAACCATTTAAAATGCTGTATTTTTTTAGTAATAATTGTGACAAAGAATAAAAATATTAATTTTAATAGAACTGTAGTCATTATGTAAAGAAAACATAAAAGCACACAAATGTCAATGTGATTAAGTAGCTAAAGTCAGCGGTAACATGTATTGTAGAAATTTTGTACATCTCTTGGGTTTGATTTTACCACTTCAGCAATATTTGTCTAATGTAATCCTTCACTTCACTGCCCCTTTGAATAACTATTCCAGAAAAACATTTATAGAAGTTCCTGTTAATTCCCAGGAAATACTTTTAACTGAAAAGCTCTTCTTTCCAACTGGATTCCTGAACTATTTTATATAAAGACTGCTATATCCTTTTGCTCTTCATTCCTAAAATAAATAAAGAAACATTACATATATTATACATGTATATAAAAAAACTATTTATATATTCAAATTAATTTTTGGCATTTATGTACATACATGTACTTAAAACAGCTTCAATATTATTCCATGCAATACAGGACTTCACGGTTAATGACCCCATATTGAATAGGGGGCAGATTTTCATACTGGAGGTGAAAATGGTATGAAAAATACTAAAAAACATCACTGAAACAGAACAGCCACTTGGAAACATGCATAGGTTTTCCCATATTTTCATACCATTTTCCAGAAAATCTGCCCCCTATCCAATATATATGGCATCATTAGTTAACGAAGTTCTGTATTGTTAACTTGTTGTTTTGTATTATTTATTTTTTTTAGATTTTTTTAAAGACTAAAGACACTTTTAAGACAGACTATTAAATTAAAATTTTTCTTTGAAGTAATAATATGTATGGCTAAAGCCAAACTTGTCTAGACTAAGTGGCCGTAATGAGTCACAGCTATTTATTTTACAGGGGGCCAGGGGCGTAGCAACTTTTACTGCAGGCACGTTCGCCATACCAATTATTTTTTAAACACCTCATTGCCATACCAATTATTATTATGATATGGCACAAACCCTTCTAGAAAGGACATTTTGCCGTACAAATATTAAATACTTTCCCTGCTACGCCTCTGATTAATCCTTTTGAACTCTGTGTCCCGACGGCCAAGTCAGAAAATACTTAAATAGCTCCAGACACATTCAAAGGGGGTTACGCCTCTGATTATCAGAGTGAACTCCATTTCAGAGATACTTATTGCTATTATAATCATTTCCAATTATATATGTCTATGTCTATGTCTACGTAGTGTACTGTACATAAATGTCATTTTTATTTATGTGGCAAGTGTGGGGAAAAAGGACCCCCCCCCCCTTTTTTCCCAAAATACATAAACAAAACAAAACCGTAATCGTATTCAAAGGATCCGGTAAGTCTTAGAAAACATTAACCGAAATGATTAAAGGAATCAAGTGCAACAGACTCAAATATAAGTGAATATATCACATGCATGTTTCTGCAAATTCAGTCAAAATCAGTTCAATGGATTCCAGGAAATGCTCACAAACGTCATCAACATTTTGGTGATATGATGCATAAACGAATAAAATATTAATAACTTAACTTACCTCAAACTTGCTGTCACTCGTCTTGCATCTATAAAGTAAATATTAATCGACCTTCGGCGTCTTTCGAATTTCCAACCTAAGTGCGGAAATGTTACTATTACTCTAAAAGAAACACGAATCCGGATACGGTCTGATATTCCGGGAAGTTCTCGTTTTTACATGTTTCGGTTCCAATTAAAATTAATGTTTACATTGTTTATAATAATGTTCAGACGAGAAGCAAAATACTTTTCTTTAAATACAAAATATTTATTTGCACAAAGTCATTATAATTATAACAATGAATGGTTCCATCTAAAAGTCAGTCCTGTACAGTAGTATTGCATATAATAATATTTAAACAGACATATATTTATAATAAAAAATTTATAGGATATTTAGAAAAATGTGAGTGCAAATAATTAGACCATATTACAATAATCACATGGGATGTTTTAAATCTGAATTAGGATAAGAAAAAATTGACATGAAAAAATATCACGGCCTTTTCACTGGTTTCAACAACCAGTAAAAAGGCCGTGATATTTTTTATTCAGCATGAAAGGACAAGTTATCACGGCCTTTTCACGGGATATTGAAATTTCACGGCCTTTTTCTAACAACAAATATTTTTCACGGCCTTTAGAAATATTTTTTTTACAAAAGTCACGGGGTATTTTCACGGGGTTTTCACGGCCCTGTGATATTTCACAGACATTTCACGGCCTTTTCATGGGCTGTTGTTACAGTAGTGCTAAACTCCGGATATGCATTCAAAATTGGATTTTATTTAGCATTACAATTACAAAGATGTTTTAATTGCCTTTGTTTCGTAGCATCAGTTCAGAAAGTTATAATAGACGTGAAATCAACAGTATCCAAAAGTGATCATGACAAGATAACTACAGGTTGTGACTTGATAAAGATAATGGAGGACAACAATATTGGAACAGACGATGAGTACCATGGTCATGTAAAACAATTCATTCAAACTTCGTCGTACACTGCTATACAACGTTTTGTTTCTGTTGATGATTTTCAAACCGATTCAACGACAGATGTGGATTATATATCAAAGGAAGGTATGTTAACTGTGATAGTATTTACACATATTCCCCTCCTTTTTCCAATCATAGTAAGAAGAGAAAAATGAAAATGATCAGAGAACATTTAATTTACACGTACGTAGTCGTTGACCATAAAAGTTTTGATAAAATGCAAAGGAAGGAAATGGTAAAAGGGAAGCTGATTTAATAAATGCCCTCACTCATATTTGATCTCTAAATTTTTTCGTAGTTAAAGAAACAAAGCATAATTTGTGTCTTTATCAGTACTGACATTGACTTGTTTTCCTTAAACATATCTGAATATGTATTGCTATACTGTTAAATATTATGAGCAATTATCATGGTCTTACTACCTATCGATACTGGTAACTTAATTTACATGTCGCCAGGTCATGCTTTTCTTCATAAATGGGCATTGTAGATACCTAGATTTAGGTCACGAAAATATATTATTTTGTTAAGAACCGCATTTGTTTCTTAAAACAAATACAAAAAAAATGATATCATCAAAAATGCTTGATTTTGTTTACATTTTTGGAAGATATATATTTAAACAGGTAGTCGCTTATCCAATAGGAACAACTCGTTCACCCTAAAATAAATTTTATATGTACTCATATGAAACAGAATTCACACAAAACCATCTCAAAGACTAAAACAAAAAAATAAATCCGAAATAAAATAAAATCCATTAATTGCTCCCGTTCTGATTTGTCGCGAATTTCAGAACGGTTTAATTTTAATTAGATTGCAGTTGCCTTGCTATGATATGCAGTGAAAAAAGACACAAATTGATATTCATTTACAAAGGAAGCAATGCATATAAATGTTTGTATAAGTATAATTATCGCTATTTTACGAAATTTTCCTTTGATCTTGCTGACTGATAACTTCCTTTCTCAGCGGAGTCGAGTGATATGAAAAATTATCGCTAGAAACTAAGGGGACACGTGGCGTTGCTAATGAAATTGACATGAAATTGACAACGTCGTCATAGGTAAAATAGCGATAAACAGATTATCATTGGTCATCTCAACTCGATTGCTTTTCTCACTTTCGCCGTACCGGCTCCAACGAGAAAATCAATCTCGTTGAGATGATCAACGATAATCTATAAGTAAAATTGAGAATGGAAATGGGGAATGTGTCAAAGAGACAACAACCCGACCATAGAGCAGACAACAGCCGAAGGCCACCAATGGGTCTTCAATGCAGCGAGAAACTCCCGCACCCGGAGGCGTCCTTCAGCTGGCCCCTAAACAAATATGTATACTAGTTCAGTGATAATGGACGTAATACTAAACTCCAAATTATACACAAGAAACTAAAATTAAAAACGATACAAGACCAACAAAGGCCAGAGGCTCCTGACTTGGGACAGGCGCAAAAATGCGGCGGGGTTAAACATGTTTTTTTAGATCTCAACCCTCCCCCTATACCTCTAGCCAATGTAGAAAAAACAAACATACACCTTGTGAGACCAATCAAAGAACTAACTGTGAAAGTACTTATATATGTGGATATCAATTTTCGTGGTTTGAGCAGAAGTTGTATGTCGTTGGTTCTTAAATTCTTGGATTTTAGTCTTCTGAATAAAAAAATCGAGGGAAGATTTGAAGCCATCACAATACTAAGATTCTTGAAATAAGTCATATGTTGTTTTTATGATTATTTGAGGAACATTGCAAGTTAGTGTGTTCATTTTAACTTACTTGATTGGCTTTCATCACTTCATTACTGACAACATTCATCAATGTTTTTATGAAATGATTGCTCTCGGAAAAAACTTGATTCAGCTATGATTATAAATTGTCTTGAATGAATGATTTGCATATCCCACGAAAAACTTCACAACCTTAATTTTGTTATATATTTTGGAATAAAATAAGAAGATTTGAATTGAAAACGGGAATAGTAATGCCCAAATACCATGTGACATAAATGTAAGTAACGACTAGTTACCGTATTGCCTTCAATAATCAGCAACATCCATACCGTATTCTAAGCCATAAAAGGCCCCGACATGATCAAGTAATAATTCAAACGAGAAAGCAAACGTCTATTTCAATGTCGAAAACAAAAAAAGAAAAACAAAATAAATATAGAAAGGAAGGAACGACAACCACTGAGTTACATGCACATACTAAAGGGATATTCAAACCCATAACATGCATAAGTCTAAGAAAAATGGACAACGTATCTGTTCTTCCTGCCTGGTTTCGCATTAGTTGTAACATACCTTAACGGAACAAATGTACGCGGTCGGAACATTTATTCAGATCAATAACTGCGTTTCATTTCTTTTCGTTGGTAACAATTTTTGTTGATGTAGGAAATATATATTTTTTTTATCTAGGACACTGCACGTAGTTCTTTTTGAACTGATTCATGCGCTTTTGCAATCTGTAGGAATTTGTAAATTGTTGAATTTTTAATTCGTTGCTGTTCTTGCACTAGCTATGGGTTTATGAAAGTAACAACCGAAAGATAAGAATAAGAACAGTTTGATCATAATTGTAAACAACAATGTGATACCAAGCCCCAACTTTTTTGTTGATAGCGTTGGTATTATGTTACAACTGAATGCAAACTCCGTACAGTGATCGTTTCCGATCCGGATCTTTTTTCCGTAAGTCCATCATGTTGTAGAGTAGTATTCTGATCGGAACTGGAACTTCCGGAGAGTAAACACTAAATGCTTACGGCTTTACTCGCAGAACAAGCATTGATATTCAAGCAAGTACTGAATAAGATTGGGATGCTAGCAAACGTCTATATCATTTATGTCATTTTTGTAATACTCAATATCCGTAACTAATTTTTATGTACAGCCATAATGATACTGTCCAATAACTCAACATTAAAATCGTTTAAATTTTGGAAATTATAATTAAATGTTTATGTTAAAAGTGTTATTGACCACAAAGGGTTTCTTATGGTATATTTTATAATTGATGAAAGCAAAAACCTTTTTCGAAGTTAAGCATTAATTTGTAGTTTTATTTTTTTATTTTTTTATTTTAGAACATTTTGACTTAACATGTATGAAAGTCGTTGATAATTTCAAGGAAACTATTCAGTTTCGGGAAATGGTTGAAAAAAATGAGAAGAACCGCATAGTCCTTGTCAAAGGTAATTATCTTAGCCCTTCATAAGAAAATGGAAAAAAAAAATTAAACGAAATTCTACATAGCCATGATACACACCAGAGAGTTGATAAATAACGCTGAATTTATTATTGAATAACATTTAAATGGGAGTTTTAATTGCAAATAAAAATGGCGCTGTTTCAGAAGGTAAAAGGCTACTGATTTTCCAACAGGAAGACTGATCTACCCGACTGATTTTACACTGAATTGCAAAGTTCAATTTCCTGAGATTATTTATCTACATTTGTATGTGCATTTCAAATCCTTTTAAAGAGCACACAAGAGTCGTACGTCTCATAACAAAACAAAGCACAAACTAGGTTTATCAATATAGTTATATATCTATGATGTCAACATTTGTGACATTTTTTGTCGGGGGTGACGAAGTCCAAAACCGGTCTATAGTTTTGAAAATGTTGGGCGAATTGTTAGACAGTCTAACATTTTTGTGTAATCAGTTACTCCTACAATTGTCAACCCAGATCTCTGAAATAAGATTGCACAAACGTTCAAGTAGTGCCGCTGTGTTTATAAAATTTGTGAAGGATTTTCCCTCATATTTCCATACTTTTCCTAAGCAGATTTTTCAAAGGATGGTACCAATTTTGGGTAATCATCTCCTCTTACAACTTTCAATCTAGAGCAATAAAACTTCACAGAAAAATTGCATTCACGTTGAGGTTGGTGAGCTGCTATCATAGAATGGTTTAAAGGAATTGTCCCAATAATTTTTTGTCCTTGAAATTTAGTCATTATAAGCTAATATTTATTTTTACAAAAGAGGATATTTTCTATGTATTACAGTTATCAGAAAGTGGGCAAACATTTTTATCATATTACATTTGTTCAACAATGTATATGGTCTATTTACGTGATAAAATATTTGGACGCAAAAGCAGGACCGCCACTTCTTCGATGTACCTAAAACAAATAACGGCATAAAAATTAACTAAGATATTGATGATCTAAGATAAAAACATAGCTTTCTTATACGTGTTCTTTTCCTTATTTTTTTTTAATAAACTAGGAGAATTAAAAAGATTGTTACAATCAGTAATAACATTTTTGTGTTATAATACATCTTTAATATTTTAGGTCCAAATGGTTCAGGAAAGTCACAGTCCTCATTTGCATATGCCAATCAATTTTCTGCATCGTTTCCTTCTGCTACAATCTGGCGAATTCCAAGTAGTTCTTTGCAAAGTATGACTATGTCATTATCTATTTTGATGACAAATCTCAAAATCGACAGCGGAGAAATGTGCAAGAAAAGGGGTATTTATTCGCGTTTCCATGATATGATCAAAACGGTCTTTGTCAGAATGTCTGACATGAACGACACGAATCATCTTATTATATTAGATGATATTGAGTCACCAGAAGAACCAGTTATAGATTTGATATTGAAAAAGGTAATTCAAACAAAAAACATTTATGTCATAGGTACGTCAAACCAAAGATTTATGATCACTCAATACAGAAAGTACGGCATGAAAATGAATAGAATGATGGAAACTGAAGCTTTTTCGTTCTTTGAGTTTGCAGAATATAGCAGGGAGGACGTCACAACATTAGCCAAAAAACTAGATTGTTTGCCGTTAGCGCTTTCTTTCGCAGCTACTTATATAGAAAATACCCAAACATCTATAGAAAATTATATACATCTTTTAGAAAATGATGAAGTATCCGAAAATATTTTAGGAGCTGGCTTGGTTTTTCAGCCATTTAATTTAATACTGCAAAGACTGCAAAATGATCTCGCAAAAAAGGTACAGTGTGTGCTGAGCTATGCACCGTATTTTGTGTACGATAACATATCAGTGATGCTTCTTAAAAGCTTACTACCGGATTTTTTATCAGAAGGAGAAAAAGAAGCTGAAATAAATAACCTTATTATTACTTTAAGCAAGTATTCTGTTGCAATAGTTAAAGGTTATGGTGAGCGACGGAGTATATCGATACATAGTATGACTTGTTTGGCGATTAGAAAAAATAAAACAAAAGAACAAATTAAACAAGAAGTATCTTATCTTTTGAAACACTACTGTTTCATAATGGATTTAGATCTTCGTTTAATTGAATCTATCAAACGAAATGTCTGCTTCTTAAGTCATGCTACTCTTCTCTTAGAAAAGTTTCATTCTTATTTAGATACAAATGTTTTTCAAATGAAAATATATAAAAGTTTTTTATGTTGTGCAATAGGAGTAACATTTCGTATGTATGGAAATGCAGAATTATCATCATATGACTACCTAGAGCGAGCCAAAAATATTATTTTCGATTTAGTAAAGTTTCAACCAAAAATTTCTGTTTATCCATTCACTTCCACAGATCCCGTGCTTTATCTAAAGGGTCATTTCGTTCTACAAAAGGATACAAAGGATATATTTCATAGATTACTGAAAGAAAGTGAACAAAAAATGACAAAAGATTTTGTGCAAACATTTTTAGCAAACAAATTCAGGAGTTCCAGAGAATTGAACTCTTTACAAAATATGCTAATGGGGAGATAAACCAGAATGAAATAAAACACTTCAAATTGACTTCATACAAAACCAACAAAAGGGGAAATATGGAAAAAGTATTTGCTCCTTTTGAAAGTATCAAGGAAACTTTCCTTGTTGATCTACTTATAAGTATTATGCATGAAAGTAGTAAAAATAAGTGGTGGATGGAATCGACAAATAGTATGGTCACTGAATATGGCAACAATGAAACAAAAATGGATAGTCTGACTGACAGTCAATTTGCGTATAATCTTGCAGGTTGGTTGCAGTGTTATTTCAAAAAAAGATATAAAAACTACCTACCTATTGCTGCTTTAGTAGAACATCGCGATGGCATTATTAGATTTTTGAGATCAGAGAGAACTGTTTTAACTAAAGATCTGCACAAGATCATACAATGGCTAAAGGAAATGCAAGGAAAGGGTTCATCAACTTTGTTCTACACCTATGGTGCTTTAAAAATGGCGCCAAAATTTACTCTCTATCATAAATGCATGATCAATCGCGCTCTGTTAAAGTGCTGCTTTATTGAATGGCGGAAAGGAAAAAGTCAAAAGTGTCTTGAAAAAGCTATTTTGCAAGCACAAACATTAAATGAAATAGCTATCACTATGAAAGAAGAATGGCTAATCTGTACGATGATTTACCTTGAAATTGCTGAAACATATCTCCTTTTTCCCACGAAAAACAACATTGATCAAGCTAAACAAAAGTACAAAAAAGCATTTGAACTCCAATCAACATTTGGTGGTATACTTCTGACTACCCAATACCATTTCAATCTTTATCAACAATATATTAATTTTTGCTTGAAATTTGGCAATTTAGAAGATCTCAACGATGCACGGAAAATTTCTGTTGAAATGAGGGAGAGGTGCGTCCAACAAAAACAAAAACAAGCAATTGGAGACAACTTGATTAAAATTGAAGATAGAACCAAATCAAAGGTGAGTTTGGTTATTAATGTATCTTATCTGTGCATTCTATATAGAAAAGTAAAGGTGTGTACACACAAACGGGGCAATTCATAACCAAAAAGAAAACAGAAAAACAACAAGACTAATTACAAACGTCCCATAAGTTCTTCACATTATACTTAAATTAGAACACCAAGAACAAAACCAAGACATATTGATGAACACAGGGGCTTTGGATGGGACAGTAGTTTATATTCCACTAATGTTTCCCATCGTATTTCTCCTTCGGTGATGTCACACATATTACCTAGTTTGAACCCGCAACATTATGTAAGTACCTGTCCTAAGTCAGGAGCTTGTATTTCAGTGGATGTCGTTTGTTGCTGTATATAATTTTTGTTTCTCTATACTTTTTTGTACATAAATAACGCCGTTAGTTTTCCCGTTTGAATTGTTTTACATTTGTCAATTCGGGGCCTTTAATAGCCAAATTTACAGAAAAATTGACAGTTTAATGATATTTCATGTCAACAAAAAAGTGCTGACTACGCAACAATCGTGCTTCGTCTTCAGAAGACTCATCGGTGACGCTGGAATAAGAACAGTGCAAATCAAACAAGAAAATATAGAGCTTTACAACCCCTAAATTCCGAAAGGTTGTACTAATAAAAAAAGGCTTAGGCAATTGTAATCTTTACCTCGAGGTAGTAAGAACTTCGAATAATTCAGCTTGATATAAACAGCAAGTGTGACGAAATTATGAACATATCAATGACAAAAGTTCTGACTACTAGGCTGGTGATTCAAAGTCGACCTTTGTTGTTTTATTCAACGACAAAAATTCACCTATTGTACAAAAATTAAAATAACAAACATGTTTATATCAGATTTTCTCTCTTTTTTAAAACTTAAACTTAAAATTACACTAGTCATGAAAACAATACTGAGATATCCTACATCTTATCAAGTGGTTACAGTAAAATTTTCAATTTTATTTTTTGCCATTGTAGTTGTTCATTCGAGTTTCAACGCTGTTCAAATTCGTATTTGATTTGACTTTCCAATTTTTTTTATTCGAGCATCACTGGTGAGTCTTGTGTAAACGAAACGCCCATTTGGTTCAATACATTATACTTGTGGTATCCTTGCTAATTTTTTATGCTTTTATTCTGAAAAGTTTTATAAATACATTGATAACTTTCTTTAAAATTCAAATTATATCTGCTTTCCATTTCAGACCAGAAGAAAGGTTGCCATTAATCTACTCGGAATACTATTTCTGATCGTATCTGTGTTTGCTGGTGTGTGGTTCTTTGTGACCAAGTGATTCAGTCCTATCGTTGATTAAGATCTATAGAAAATATAGATATAAAAGTGGTGGTGGTTGCCCAGGGATCAAGGTCAAGAAAGCTGGCCCTTATAATGTACCTGAATTAATCACTTTACTTCTTTACAACTATGTAGAGATGCAAGTTGTCTAGCTCTTGTCCTTAAAAATATGGTAATGAGCAATTGATCCGAGTGAAAGAGAAATGAGGGGCGAAAACAAACTAACAATACCATGGCAGTTAACACAATTATATGACGAAGTTTGTCCGCTACTATTTTACAAAGGTGCATGATCTACGACGGCGACTCTGATGGTATTACCAATAACGATCAAATAATCGCTCAATATGCAGGCGTCCTTGTTTTTCCTCTGTTTACAAGAAAGGGTATGGGGTAGTCATCCTTGACGCAAAATCAGTAAATGCATAGCAAACAAATACATAAACAAAGATACAGCGCTTGTAGTAACGGCGTGCACAAAGTTGACGGCAACTAGAAAATGCGCTTTTGAAAGAAGTTTTATACAATCGTGTTTAAAATATCTTTTAAAAAAGAAGTTTTTCTTATGATAAAATTATGAATGCTAGCCATTAAAATCCACATTACTAGTAAGGTTATCAAAATTAAATCTATAAAGTATGAAACGAACACTGAGAGAACGGCAAAAATATGTGAAACTAGTAACATTGAATAAGCATAAAATCGAGTTTTTTACCTAAAATTTATACAAATTCAACAGATTTTCTCGCATTTTCGTATAATAGAATTTTTCGGATTCGGACTATGACGTCATACGAAATTCACCGCAAAAAAACCCAGAAACGGCCATGATGGATGAGTTTGGAATGTCATTCGTTATGTGTAAGAAGTAGTTATTTGGAAGGATTAATATTCGAGAATGAAGAATCGGTAAAAAAAGATATGTAATTGCTATTTTTTTTATTTCAAAATAACTTGATATTTCAAATGTGCATAACAAGAGGTTTACAAAAATCTGCAAAATATGAATGATTCGATAGTCCAGGCTGAACACCTGATTTTTTTTAATGTCCAACTATTATGTTACAATTTAAAGAAATGACGTTTTAACGCTATTTTTTTAGAGGGTCCACGACATAGTCGCTTATTATTTCCATTACACTGCTCTTAGCATATATTTATTTATATTTCCAGAATGTGCAATTGCTGCACTTTGTTGTTCGAAAAAAAGTGATATGTTGAACGTTTATGTTTAAAGCTATGTGATAAACTAAGTGTCCAGTGTTTTTGTTACGCGTTTGTTTTCTGGAGAAAAAATGTCGACGTCGTAAATGGTTTAAATAATTTGAAGACGTTATGTTTGTGGACTCAGCTTTGTGCACGCCGTCATAATTGCTTTTCTTCATCGCGAAGTCACAGTGAGGACTTCAGCACGGAGCCAACAAAAAACTCTCACTGAAAGATTCCGACGACCTCTCATTTTCCCTTCGACTAATGAGTTTTAAATGTTCCTTTTGTATCTTCCGCCTCTAATATATTTGGATCATATTTGTATCATTTGATGATATTAGTTTTATCATGTTTTGAAATATTCTATCCCGCAACCAAATTACACTGCCTTCAATCGGTATGTTGGTCGTTAAGTTAAGTATAAAGTTTGTCAAGTATTTTATATTCGATAGTGAAAATGCTATAAGGAAGACATATTCAAGGTTAATATGTAATCCAATATAGTGTAAGAGAATGATAACAAAAATTGTGGTGAAATAAAAGTTTGTCAAAATGGTCCAATATAATGAAAAATTACCAGAGGGAAATCAAATGTTTAACATTCATCATTTTAACAAAACATAAAATTACAACTTGCTTTACACAGATATACGAAAATGTGATATGAATGCCAATTAGACAACTCTCCATCCAGGTAACAATTTGTAAAAAGTGAACCATTATAGTTCAAAGTATGGTCTTCAACACGGAGCCTTGACTCACGCTGAACAGCAATCTATAAAGGGCACCAAAAAAAACCATATTTATGTAAAATGGAGATTTTTTTTACAAAATGAATAAATGACGTTTCTCTGAACAATAGTGTTCTACATAACTATTCGCAAAGTCTTTTTAAACTGTATTGCCGTAGTTTATTCTTAATAAAATTGAGAATGGAAATGGGGGAATATGTCAAAGAGACAACAACCTGACCAAAGAGCAGACAACAGCTGAATGCCACCAATGGGTCTTCAACGCAGCGAGAAAATCCTGCACCCGGAGTTGGTCCTCAGCTGGCCCCTAAATAAAATTGTGTACTAGTTCAGAGAAAATGGACGTCACACTAAACTCCAAAACATATAAATGAACTAAAATTAAAAAACATACAAGACAAACAAAGGCCAGAAGCTCCTGACTTGGGACAGGCGCAAAATGCGGCGGGGTTAAACATGTTTTGTGAGATCTCAACCCTCCCCCTATACCTCTAGCCAATGTAGAATGAAGAAACACATAGCAATACGCACAGTAAAACTCAGTTTAAAAGCAGTCCGAGTCCGATGTCGGAATAGGTAACAAAAGAAACTAAGCAAAATGACAATGATTCATAAATTATCAAAGGACTACAGTTACTGACATGCCAGCTCCAGACCTCAATTAAACTGATTGAAAGATTATGTCTTCATCATATGAAAATTAAGTACAATCCCTCCCGTTAGGGGTTTAGTATCATACCATCATAAAATATATGAGAAGAAACATTATATGATAATGTTTGTTTTCTGTGGAATATTTATAACCATTTGACATTTCTGTTTGCGAATTATCAGGTACCATTTTTTTTCGTAATCGTGAATAGAATCGTGAAAGATTATGTACTAATTATTTGGGTTTTTCAAAACATCCTTGAAAAAACAATAGCAGAAGAACCCAAAGAGATAGTGGAACTCATGAGTGAAAGACGAACTGACAAAAAAAAACTGTTCTAAAAACACGAGATAGAAAAACTAAAGACTGAGTACCACAAACCTGAAAAAAACCCACTAGGGATTATATCAGGTGTTCAATCAAAAATGTTGCAATCATTTTGTATCACTTAAAACTTCATATAACTCAAAATCAAGTAAGAAAATTATGTCACTCGCGGACAAACTTTGAATACTTATTACAATCATGATAGAATCACTTTATATGTCTACTTATCCTACTTACTATAACTAATTTTGTCAATAACATTAATTAGTAAATTCAAAACTAATTAACAAAAATTTTAAAAGGTATATTTTGACTACTTATTATTCTAAGTGATTCTTAGTATAGAAATTAAAAAGCGACTATATTTACGGAAAGCAAGAATTATACTATTTATAATATCGTGCTTATGTGATGAGAATCACTAATGTTTGACTTTCAATTTGTTAAAGGGAAAATATTATAAGATAATGACTTACCTTTTATATTACTGAAATTGTACATTCAATTGCCGAATTCACGTGTAGAAGGCACATTAAAATCAATGTGAATACTATACATATGTTAAAGACACAGTGACAACTCTTGCGTGTCCATTTTATAGACATTAAGTGTAAGTTTTTGAGCAATTAGTTTACTTGGATGAGATGTGGAAATATATAAAAAAGTTGCTTGAATTTTTACGAAATTTTTTCATTTATATTGAATGATAAAAGACAGAGATGCATTTGTAAATATGTAAATTTGTCTTAAACATGATCATATGTATAAGTGAAAGATACATTCGATATAATTTTATTTGCGCGGACAACAGTATGCGGAAATGTGCATGATGAAAAAAGCTTAAACAAATACTAAGAAATTAACTAGGTATTCGAACGTGTGGTCAAATTGCTGTTCATGCATTATTATGACTTTACCGATAATCAAATACCTGTTATCTATACTAGCGGACAATCTAAATTGTACATCCTCTAAATACTGTATAGAATGTATAAATCTTAAGTTGTAATGATTAACACTTTTGCTAAAACATTTTTGAGATATCCTGCGATACCCAATTTCGGAAGACAGTTTTTGCATGATTCTTCAGCTTATTTTCATTTTTCATTTTTCGAATTTTCGTGCGCACGAACTTGTTTTGTGTCAGTGTTTTCTGTAAAAATGTTTCAAACATTATTTAAATCTCTAATTAACGAGGAAACATTTTTGTTTTCATGAGATACCTTTTCTTTGCATCCGCGAACAAATGAAAATCAGTGTCTCTTTCATCACAAGTAAAGTGTTGCACAAGACTTTGCTAATAAGATTGACGGTCCCATTTTAACTGCACACGATGTGTATTTCGACAATGAATGTCTCTTCAATGATGCTTGGGGCCAGAATATTTCAAAATCAAAATCTTAGTGAAGAGCTAGTAAACCGATAGAAAGGCAAAAATTATAACGAAAGCCTGACCAGAAATTAGACATATATGCTAGCATATACTGCAGACATAATCAAACAATATTCTGGCTTTATTTAGTGATGGATGTCAATTGATATAAATGACTTGCACTGGTAACGTGACGTAATCCAGACATTAAGGTATTATCAGATGTCAAAGGAAAGCGCTACAGGTTGCAAGTTGGAACTATATCAAATCGAGTAAATTCAAAAACATCTTTTCCAAAATCAAAACAATAGTTAAAACGATTGCAAAATGCTCATAATCTTTTATTTCAGCGGTATTTTAGGGTCAAAAAGGCATTCCCGTTGTGTTCTTAATTTCATTCAGTTTGTTATGGCTTATTTGACGATTTATGTTCACACCCGGAGTAGGTTTACAAACTAAATCAGCTTTAAATTTTCCAAATATGTACTTGCAGTGAGTGTAGTTGGAATTCCCTCCTTGAAATAATTTATTGACACATTTCTGATTCGTTTTTAGCTCACCTGGCCCAAAGGGCCAAGTGATCTTTTCTCAACACTTGGCGTTCGACGTCGTCTGACGTCCGTGATCGTCTGAATTTTTTTCACCCTGAAACTTTTAAGACAAATTTAACCAAACTTGGGCACAATCATTACTGGGGTATTTAGTTTAAAAAATGTGTCTGATGATCACGTTTGCCACCAAACGATGGCTAAAAATAGAGCATAGGGGTAAATACAACTTTTACATATTAATTTTAAAAACCGCTATAAATAGCAAAAATCTAACAGTGGCAAGACAAGATCTTTAAATATTTCACTAGACCAAAATCGCCAGACGACTCCTTGTTAGAGTTATTAGAGAGGTTTAGCAAAGCAGACGTGTACGTGTACGGGTACGGGTAGTAGGGAAATTCCCTGATGCAGTGCGTTATACGTCATCAATGTATGCGACGTTTTACAAGTACACGCCATTGGGAACTTGTAAGGCGGGATTTACACGTAAGTAAAAACTTCTGAGTTTTATTGGATTTTCTGAACATTCTTTCAATGAAAATAGCAGTAAAATAATTTCTTTTTTCTCTCGGGAGTATGCAGCTCTAGTTACATTGAATTCAGAAGATTATTTTGTTGTTTACAAATGAAAAGAAATATATGGGCCGCCAAGCGGGCACTTATCACTGAAATGTACCTAAAATGAATTTTATGAAGAATATATCCCTTTGATTGACGTTGCCGCAATACCTTGCTACCAACGGAGGAAAACAAAGTGAATAATAAATACAAGAATTTCCTTCTAAATTGACTCTGTAATAGAGTCTTCCTCCCTATCCATATCTTTACCATAATTTTGTTAACAAATTACAAGTTTCATACATTTATTTTGATTTGTAGAAAATATTTCATATCTTACAGGGCACTTAAAGATGGCATCTTGTACTCCTGCAAGAAAAAAGCAAGCAAGATTTTCTGTGGCTGATGATATTAAACTGCTAAGGGAGGTCACATTAGACAATCCATTCCGAAATAAAGGGAAGTGGATAGAGATAGGCAAAAAACTCTCGACAACAACCTTCCTAATAGATGGGAGACGGGCTAGAGAGAGGACCAACTTGTTAATTACCCAATTCAAAAAAGATAATAGGGAAAACTTGAAAAAGTGAGTGATTTTCCAGGGGGTGTCTTATTTACATATTGTACATTGGTACATTTTTTCATAAAAATAAAAATAAATATTTTCCAGAAAATGAGCAGCCCCCTAAAATCAATTGCCTTTAACTTAAGAACAGGAATGAAAAAGATTTATTAAAAGTGTAAAAGTGTTTAAAAAGATTTATTAAAAGTGTAAAAGTGTTTAAAAAGAGTTATTAAAATTATTAGCTTTCAAATCAAATGCAAGTTCTTTTTGTTTTGTGTTTGTTTTAGTTTCAAATATAAAGCCTTCCAATGGAGTAATTTAAGGTCTGAAAGGCGACTAGGATAAGCTAATCTACGTAATAAAAGACATAAGGCTTCTAGAACGGAACACACCGTTCGATTGTCACATACAAAAGAATCTGGGATACCCAAGGCTGTACATAAATTTGGAATGTCATCTTTTTCAAAACGGAACAATTTTTTGCAAGCCTCTGCAGATAATTCATCAAAATTAAAAGCATCTCCTGAATTTGAATTGTCCTTATAACATGAAAGAAGCAATAAGTCGTCCTCTATTTCCTCATCTATTGCAGCTAGCAGGCGAAAATTGGCCATCTTGCCGATGAATGATATTCTCCGATTCGATAATCGTGCCCAATCGAAATCTCCGTTAAATTGTATTTACATGTACCCGTACAAGTTGCGCCATCTATTAGACATGAACGTGTACGTGTATGTGTACTTGTACGTGTATTTCACCCGTACAAGTACACGTACACGTACACGTTCAACTGCTAAACTTCTCTATTGCCCTTTAATGACGATTTTTTTTTACATTTTTTTTTTTGAGTAATTTCCTAATATTTCAAAAACTATCATAGATAGATAGAATCTTTAAAAAGCAAAAATGATCAGCATGACACGATCTACAAATAAGTCTTACATACGTGTAGCTGAAATATCCAGTCAACTCCTTATTAGAGTTATTGTCATTTAATGACGATTTTTGCCATTTTTTGCACATTGACTTATATCTTATAAAACTATAATAGATAGATAGAAACATTAAAAGGCAAAATGATCAACAAGACAAGATCTACAAATAAGTCAACATGACCGAAATCGTTAGTCGACTGCTATTGAAGTTATTGCCCTTAGAATACGATTTTTCGATGTTTGCCTATATAGCTCTTATCTTGAAAACTGTTATAGATAAATAGAAACTTTAAATACCACAAATGGTCAACAAGACAAGATTTATAAACAATTCAAACTCGCCTTCAGTTGACTCGTTATTGGAGTTGTTGCCCATTAATGATAATTTTTAAACATTTCTTTTTTTTGTGCATTTTTTGCCTATAATCTGGAAAAACTATAACAGGTGGATAGAAACTTTGAAAAGGAAAAAACATATTAGTTTTTTTCATTCGACTTGTGCGGTGCTGTTGTCGAAGTACTAACGAGGGGTCTCGATAGAAAAACATTTCTGAAGTATGTTTTTCGCTATGGATTATCGGTCATACATGGTAAAAGTATAAGTTATGTTAAAGTATCATATATGTACAAATGTCGATGCTTATCTACATTATATAATAAATATTTCTGAAGGTCCCTTGGAATTTCAAGTTCGGTCAAATTGTACAAAAAGGGTTGTCGTAAATGATAGCGAATTATCCATCGACATCTGTTTTTAAGAGTTCTGGGAGCATTTGAATAGTATATTGATCTGATCATATTCAAACATGTTGAGTCAAATTTGTCCATTTCTTCATTTCCGAAAATGCTCTGTAGACTCCTCGTGGATTTTTCGTGGTCAATGATATCATCTAATAAGAAAAACAGCAATAAAATTCTGTCTGAGTTATCAAGTTCTGTATACTTGTTCTTGAACGAAATAGATTTTATCATGTTTAAATTAAATTCTTTCATATGAAAGCCATTAATGTAGAATAATATCGCTAATTAGAAGTATTGCTTTTCCTCAGATATAGCTATGTCAAACGCTGACATGCATTCATTATTGATGCTGTGCAAATTACATCCATGTTTCATTAAGAGGGAACATACATCTAGTTTGTTTCCTTCAGTGGCATAGTGAAGTGCAGTAAATAATCGTTTATCATATGCGTCAATGTAAGCTCCATTTTGTAAAAGCAGTTTTAAAATTTCAAATCGCTTAGATTTTGACGTATTATTGTTTTCGTCAGTTGTTATAATAGCTGCCATGAGTGCCGTTTTTCCCTCTGTTGTTTTCAAATTTACGTTACATCCGTAGTTTAACAAAACTTTTACGACATTAACAGATAGATAATAACAAGTTCGATACAATGGCGATTCACCTTTTTTGCTTAACAAATTCACTGTACCACCCGCTCTTATTAGAATTCCCGCTGTTTGCCAATGGTCGTAATATGCTGACACTCCAAGAGGAGTAACACCAGCTACATCTGAGCAATTTACGTCACTTCCTTTTTCCAACAAGTCTTCAACGAGATTAACTTGACCATTTAATGAAGCGTAGTACAATGGTGAACGGTCAAACTGATTACCAATATTTATATCAGTATGTGTATATTTTAAGAGAATGTTTATCATTTCATCTAGCTGACCACGTACTGCTCTTGTTAATGCTGTTTCCTGAAAGTAAGAGCAATTAACATCAGGATCACTCTTTAGTATTTTCGCTACACATTTCACATCAAGCATTTGAATAGCATAATGAAGATCCTTCACGGACATTTTCGTTTTTCTCAATTGATCGTGATGAGGATGGTATTCTTTTTTCCTACAAGAAAAGAGAACTATGTCTAAACAAATATTCAGTTGTGTTTACTTTCTTTGTAAATTAAGATAGGTTTATGTTTATAATAAATGTCATATGATGAGGTTAATTGCGCAAAGAAATCAGTGTGAGTAAAATATTTGGGTAATTTTAAGTTTGCAAAAATCGAACATGTTACGATATTTAAATTAACACAACAGTAGTGTCTTTAAAACCATTATACAATTATATGTATAGAATATGTAACATATCCAATCTTGACCATTATTTAACAGAAAATATGTGTATTTGTATTCCGGTAGTTGTACTAATTCGTATGAATAACTTTCTTTTTATCTTTTCATCAGAAAATCCTATAATGTAAAATTATATAAATTATAACGTTTGAAAATATTATTGTTGATTATAAAGATCATCTCAACAAGTAACAAACCGTTGTCTTATTTATTTCAAATTCAAAATATAAATATCACATGAACATTTCTCAAGTTTGTGTTATTTTTATCTATCAAAGGTCTTCCACGTTTTTAAGATGCAAAGCAGTTAAATTTGTTCTTAAAATTAACAATATTGGAGGGCAACACACAGTCTCCGACAAAAGAAATTTGGATAGGCAACATACAGTCTTCGTCACAGAAATTTGGAGATCAACACACAGTCTCTTACAAAAGATATCTGGATGGGCAACATTACAGTCTCCGACGAATGATATATGAAGGGCAGCATACAGTCGTCGACAAATGACATTTGGAAGGTAACATACAGTCTTCGACAAAGACATATGGAGGGCAGTACAGTCGTCGACAAAAGACATCGTGAAAAAAACATACGGTCTTCGACAAAAGACATCTGAAGGGCAACATACGGTTGACGACAAAAGACAACTTGGATGGGTAACATACAGTCTCCGACAAAAGACATCTGAAGGGCAACATACAGTCTTCGACAAAAGACATCTAGAGGGCAACATACAGTCGTCGACAAAAGAAAACTGGAGGGCAACACACAGTCTTCGACAAATGAAATCTAGAAACAACACACAGCCGTCGACAAATGACATCTAAAGGGCAACATACAGTCGTCGACAAAAGACATCTAGAGGGCAACATACAGTATTCAACAAAAGACATCTAGAGGACAACATACAGTCTTCGACAAAAGACATCTGGAGGGCAACATTCAGTCTTCGACAAATGATATCTAAAGGGCAACATACAGTCGTCGACAAATGAAATCCGAAGGGCAACATACAGTCATCGACATATGACATCTGGAGGGCAACATACAGTCGTCGACAAAAGACATCCGGTGAACACATACAGTCTTCAACAAAAGACATCTGGAAGGCAACATACAGTCGTCGACAAAAGATATCTGGAGGGTCGGATACAGTCTTCGACAAAAGACAACTGGGGGGCAATATGCAGTCTTCGACAAATGATATCTAAAGGGCAACATACAGTCGTCGACAAATGAAATCTGAAGAGCAACATACAGTCATCGACATATGACATCTGGAGGGCAACATACAGTCTTCGACAATAGAAATCTAGCGGGCAACATACAGTCGTCAACAAAAACGTATGGAGGGCAACATACAGTCGTCGACAAAAGACAACTGGTGAAAACACACAGTCGTCGACAAAAGACATCTGGAGGGCAAAATACAGTCGTCGGCAAAAGACATCTGGAGGGCAACATAAAATCGTCGACAAAAACAACTGGAGGGCAACATACAGTCGACGACAAATGACACCTGGAGGGAAACATACAGTCTCCGACAAAAGACATCTGGAGGGCAACATACAGTCGTCGACAAATGACATCTGGAGGGCAACATACAGTTTTTAACAAAAGACATCTGGATGGCAACATACAGTTTTCAACAAAAGACATCTGGAGGGCAACATACAGTTTTCAACGAAAGACATCTGGAGGGCAACATAAAGTCGACAAAAGACATGTATCTAGTATATAATATGCCATACTCTAAATCATCCTGAGTCTATACAAGTTGTGAATAAATATAACAGAAGCAATGCAATTCTATCTTTAACACGTCAATATTGAGATAAGAATTACATGCACATATATATCATTAACTACAAACGTAAGCAACTTACCATCATGTATGGTATATACTGTATTACAACCTAAGATTTAATCGACAAGTAAAGGCTTAACCGATAAACGAAAGCTATATTTTATATAGAGTAATGCATGCTCGCTGGCTAATGGTGTTAGACATATCGTAGGCGGTTTTGTATTGGTGTCTCAACAGATTAAGTTCGAATCCTTTTAATTACGCAAGGGAACAATATGTTTATCATTAATAGCAGTTCCAAAAGCAATTTAGAAGATGGTGAAACGCATGTACTGTTGATTATGGCATATTATATAATTTTAATCAGATTAAATTTCTAGATATTTCAGGTTTGTATTCGGAAGTGCATTACTCGCTTGTTATAACGATTACATGCTCTGAGCAAGGTCAGATATTATTGACATCGAAAAGATTGACAAAGTGATAACAAAACTTTAACTTTATGAGCGTATTACAACTATTCAATTGATTCTATTGATGATGAAATTTCAATTACGTACATCTAGTGTCCTTCAAAAACGTTTGATACTAGAAAAAGTCAAGTTTAGTACTTCCAAAACATCACCATTAAAGAGATATGTTGTGTAAAATAATGAACGTTGATATCCGTATTGTAGATGTTATGTAGTACAATGTAGGTTGGTGTGCTGATGGGTTATTCCTTCTGGACCCATACTATCAACAGAAGAATGACTCTGTGAGAGTTGGTCCTGGTTCTTTACATGATGGGGGAAAATAGCTGTTTGCAATGCCTTTAATGGTGTATGGCATTGCTGCCGATGTAGAGGCAGGCCGGGATCGACTGACACCTTTAAATTTTAAAATTCAAACTTTTTTAATAAAATAAATAAAAACAAAAAGAATACAAAGCAGTTACAAACAACAATAAAGTAAAACAAATATTTTCAATTATTTCCCTAATAGAAAACAAAAGGATTTGATCAACTTTATTTATGATTACTATTTATTATCTTTATTCTAGTTAAACTTGTTTAAAAATATTTTACTTTAAATCTTAATAATTTTAAAATCATGACTTACCTATAAATTTCAAAATTCAAACTTTGACGTCTCAAAGCAGAATTTTTACTCCGGAAGGGAATCAAAATTGAATTAATAATTGTAACGTCATCTATGTCCAAAATTTATGTCAAATATCTGTCACGGATATCTATATTGTGACAGATATTAGTGTAAACATATTTTATTAATTAAATTCAAGTTCAATAACGTACAAAATTTGGCATTAACATATTAATACAATTGAATAATTAAGAGGATCCGTAAACAAGCTTTTAACTTATATTAATCCGTTCCCTAGATATCCGTGACAGATATTTGACATAAATAAAGTTTATCAATTTTTTTTTTGTTTTCTATTAGGGAAATAATTGAAAATATTTGTTTTACTTTATTGTTGTTTTTAACTGCGGTGTATTTTTTTAAATTTTTTTATCTATTTTATTAAAAAAAGTTTGAATTTTAAAATTTATAGGTGTCAGTCGATCCCGGCCTGCCTCTACATCGGCAGCAATGCCATACACTATTAAAGGCATTGCAAACAGCTAGTTTCCCCCATCATGTAAAGACCCAGCACCACCTCTCGCAGAGACATTCTTCTGTTGAGAGTAAGGGTCCAGAAGGAATAAACCATCAGCACACGAACCTACTACATAACATCTACAATAAGGATGTCAACGTCCATTATTTTACACAATACATGTTCAATAAACATTTCTTGATTTAATGTTGAGTGACAAAAATCTGGACGAAATTACAAAAATCATTATGGAAGAAAGAAGGGACAGATGACATGAATAGTGAATGAATGTGACTATTTAATAGGAATTGCGAACTCTTCAGGAGCCTTTACGATCATTTTTTTTTTACACAATCGTCAGTTGTTTGCGCTGTCTTTCGTGAACAGTTGGTAGTTTTTGTTTTCTATTGGTGTTGTTAGTTTTTGTTTTCTATTGTTGCGGACTTTCTTCAAATTTTTGTTTTTTATTGTCCCACTTGGTGTCTTGTAACACTTTTGTTTTATTGCAATTTGCGATTTTGCATTTACAAAAGACAAAATAAAAAAAAATTGCAATCACATAAATATATGGATCAATCTATAATCAAATCGTTTCTGATTCGAAAGTAATACAGCAATGCATACACTACTAGATTTCAAAGACTGAATTGAGAAAAAAATAACTTATTGCTATTACATTATGGTAAGTATTGCCTTCGTAGTTAATACACTGAGTGACAAAAGAAACGCAATTATATTCTTTTAAATAAAAAAAAGCCAATTTATGTTTAAACGTTTGAGGTCGGATTTTTTAGTAAGCACATTGTAAATCTAATTCTCCGGATATTACGAATTTTCAGAAAATCAAATTTTAAGATCGGTCAAGAAATCTTTTTTTTTTTAACCCAAAACTTTATTGTTAAACATTTGAATTTTAAATTGAAGCCAATTGAAAGTTTTCAAAAGGAAAGAACGTAAATAAAGTGATTGTGTTCAAGTCATGTTACTACCAAACAGACATCGTGAACAAATAATGAAACATGGACTTTCGATTTTCGACTTTTTTTAGTTAAAAGCTGTGGTCACGTTTTAAAAGTTGTAATTTTCTCCATCAGCTGTTAATATATTTCCATTGGATGCTTAAATTTTGTTAATAAACAAAATTAATTAAACATATGAAAATAAATGAAAACTGGATCTGCAAAGATACGCTGCGTTTTTGTGTTGCTAAGTATAATATTAATTGCCATATAAAAATGAATGTTTTTAAAGTTGTTCCTCAAGATAATTATCATTAGCATGGGATCCAAATATAATAAATAAAAAAGATCAAGTTTTCTATGTAATTGGTAATAAATATAACTCTTTTCCAAAATTGTTGAATATCTATCTCTTGTGTGTCAACTCATTCATATCACTGCATTTGGTGATTGTCAAATCAAATTATAATATTGTCCAGCCTTTATTAATTACTTATGAAGTAAACAGAACGCAAAAAGTTAATTCAGATATCGTTTCTGTCTTTCATACATTATTGACTTATTTTGAGACGCGTATTGAAGAAGAGTAATTGAACATTTCCGTTTTATCCGCTATAGCCACACCGGACTTGAAGGGGCATTAGCTACGACATATGAAAACATTAGAATATGATTTTTTTCGATCAATCATCAATAAAAGTGAAATAATGAAATAATAATTCGTTTTTAGCAGCCAATTTGGTTTAATTTTGACAAAGTAAGCAAAGAAACAACGCATTTATTAGTTGTGTTCATCCATTAAAAGGAAAAGAATGTCAATATTGAAAGTGAAACAAACACGAACCGTTTCGTTGACTGATTCGATCCACGAAAAAATCATTCTGAGACATAGTAAAAACGATGATTCACTTATTTTTTAAACCCGTAAATATCAAAATAACAAATCAAACAGACCTATAGAAAAGTCGCTATCTATTTATAATTATGTGTTTATATCGGGTTATGTGACTGTCGGCAGTCTTCGGAGGTTATCTCGATGGTTAATTAGATGGCGTCTAGACTAAAATACACACGAAATGCTGATATATATTATCGAGTACACGCCTTGTTAACTGTTCATTTCAGCCTTATTGTAATTTGAATATACGTTTTAGTATGTTATAAATCAAATATGAGAATTTGAGTCGAATCGGTGAGCATGAATTTGACAGCTCATGTCCCTTTAACTTAAACAAATTTTAAAATGACAGTAATTATTAATGTATAAAATATTGTTTATAGATGATTACATGTACTCACTTATATTTGAAACCACATAAAAAATGTATGTCTTGTCTTATGACAAAATGATGATTAAAGACTGAATGATTGCAATGATTTTTATGGTATGTCAGTTAATGTATTTAAGACAAGTACGTCAATTTCTTTTCTGCTCAATAATGATAAAATATACCATTTACATGCACAAGGCGGCGAAATGTTTTAACTGCTAAACGTAATTTTAGTAGAATTTTCCACAAAAAAAAGACAAATATTTCACGAAGAACTTATCATGCTTTATCTTCTTCATGCTTAATTACATGTTGGTAAAGTGGAGATGGTGTCGGGTTTTTTTTTATATTTTGTTTAATTATAAAACATTTTTTTTAAATATATAAAAAAATAGTTGTTGCATTATAATCAAAATTTTAAAAAACAAAATAACGTTCTTTAAACAAAATCCAAATAAGAATAATGGCCAATTCTATCGAAAATGAGCAAAAACAAGAAAAATAGAGAACAAGAAGCCAAAAGATAAAAATACAGAATAATTGAATGCTAAGATAATAAGAAGTAAAATCACAAAAATACTGAACTCCGAGGACAATTCAAAAAGGAAAGTCCCCAATCAAATGGCAAAATCAAAAGTTCAAACACATCAAACGAATGGATAACAACTGTCATATTCCTGACTTGTACAGGCATTTTCTTATGTAGAAAATGGTGGATTGAACCTGGTTTTATAGCTAGCTAAACCTCTCACTTGTATAACAGTCGCATCAAATTCCATTATATTGACAACGATGCGTGAACAAAACAAACAGACACAATAGGTAAAAATGTCAAAAATAGGGGTACAGCAGTCAAAATTGTATTATCATCTTAATCACTATAAAAACAAACAAATGTAACGAAGAAGCACAAAAAGGCATACATCAAATTTAACATCCTCATTTTGCTTATATTATACGATTTTATTTATCTATGTAAAATCCACCCATAAAGGATAATAGATAGAATAGAGAATAATGGACAAAACAAATAAAGAATTATTATAGAGAAAAGTGGCAAACAAATAAAGAAAACGAAAATAAAGACCATCTAATGGAGACCCTCGTTAAGATGAAAATAAAGCTTGTACGCCAGTTAAAAATATAGATGAGGGTCTCAATTGGATGTTCTTCATTTCCGTTAATTTTCAGGACTTTTTGAACATGATATTTGCTTGAAAATCAATGGTAATTTCGTACTTCAACAGGACTTTCTCAACATGGTACTTGCTTGAAAATCAATGGTAATTTCGTAATTCAACAGGACTCTCAACATGGTAGTTGCTTGAAAATCAATGGTAGTTTCGTAATTCAACAGGACTCTTAACATGGTAGTTGCTTGAAAATCAATGGTAGTTTCGTAATTCAACAGGACTTTCTTAACATGGTACTTGCTTGAAAAATCAATGGTAATTTCGTAATTCAACAGGACAATCAACAAAGTATTTGCTTGAAAATCAATGGTAGTTTCGTAATTCAACAGGACTTTCTCAACAAG
Source organism: Mytilus californianus (assembly GCF_021869535.1). Classification (NCBI taxonomy): domain Eukaryota; kingdom Metazoa; phylum Mollusca; class Bivalvia; order Mytilida; family Mytilidae; genus Mytilus; species Mytilus californianus. The sequence goes on along the minus strand of NW_026262712.1, from coordinate 46,470,850 downwards.
GTATTTGCTTGAAAATCAATGGTAATTTCGTACTACAACAAGACTTTCTCACATGGTATTTTAAAATCAATTGAACAAAGTCCGTATACAAATTTTTATGGAATGGAAAGTCACTTGTTTCTATTGGCGTATCCGTTTCTAATTTCAGAAGGCAATGACGGATCCAAAAGGGAAAAAGGGGGTTCGGGGTTGGAACCCCCCTCCTTTTTCATTTTTTTTATCATTTTTTTAATTTTAATTTTTAATTATGTGAACATTTCGTGGTGTTCCGGGGGTTTAAAAATCAAAATGGCTGGATCCTCGCCTGGCAGGCATGTTCAAAGAACAATTTAGTAAGACATAGTGTAAGATAACAAGAGGCATAATCGTTCGGAGCCATTTACATTCCGATTTTGATGAGTAGAAACATGGTATAATATGAAAAGTGTAAGCTAAGGATATTAAACGTCACATATACCAAAGTCTTAGAATAATTTACAAATTTTCGTAAGGTAGAATATTGACTGAAAGAACGGAATGGCGAAAAAATTATGTAAAAATAGTGATATAAAGATCAAATATTTACAACCTAACAGTTATCAAAACAAGAATAGGTCCATTCTTAATAGGGCGTTAAATCAATTCCTTTTCAATAATTCAAAAGTTCCCTTTTTCCTAAAAATTTATGTAGTTCATGAGTATAATTTAAGTCTCTACAATAAATGGTCTTCCAAGTGATTCCATTCCTAGCTGTGATCGTGGTTTGATTGTAATGTAGTTAAACAATAATTAGTATTAAGCTATAAGCTATTAACCGCCATCCAGACCCTCATGTAAATGCAAACAGACAAACGTGTTTTACTAATGACATCTTTTACCTTGAAGATGTACCTTCAAGTTGGAGGTTATTGCAGACACACTTGTTGCATGCACTGAACTAGTATCAAGACCTATATTTCTTGACGTATGAATAAGTTACACCTATGAGGGCGTTAGTCCGATCTAGTGTATCTACGTTACACCAAGATTTTATGGTGAATGCTAAAGGATAGATTTGAAAAATTCAGCAGGAGGTCTTTCAGCATATTGATCTTAATTAATGGAAAAGATTGATAAATGCAGGATATCAAATAACAATTAAGAACGTCTTGGAGTATATATATAGATAAAGATGTCAAGTGCATAGAAGTACCCTTATTTCAGAAGATGTATACGACGAAGAAAATTAGTATTCATGTGATATACTGTTAAAAATTCAACAAGTATGTCAATTGCGTAATTGGACCGTATCATGAATTTTGGTAAAAATTTTGTACGATTTAAAACGGCGAGGGACTTGAGCGCTTTTTGATGGGACATTTACGCTTTTTGATGGGACATTTGCGCTTTTTGATAGGACATTTGCGTACGTGTTTTGATAGGACATTTGCGTTTTTTAATTGATATTTCCGTTTTTTCTATATGGCATTTGCGCTTTTTCTATAGGACATTTGCGCTTATCACCATAACATTTGAAATATCTAAAACACAGCACATTCATATATGTATATACAGCTAAATGTTGTCTCTTTGATTCTTTTTTGGTTACTTTCCCATAGATCAATTAGACCACCACAATTTTTTAGGCAAAATAATTAATTTCAGTAAGTCTATGAAAATTTGAAAAATAACATTTTATTCGGTAAACATGGTAAATAAAAAGAAAAAAGTAATACTAGTATACAATTACTGTCTTTTGATGAGGTAACTATGTGGTTTTATTGACTTTTGAATTTGAGCAATCACAAAGATATATAATGTTGTTGTATGTACCGGATAACTTTCAGAGAATGTATGAACATCTTCCTTGGCTTTGGTAAATTTCAGATTAAGATTACAGGTAAGCACAAATAATATCCGGTCAATTTGGTTTAGGTGTATCAAAGATAAAAGCGCAAGTGTCCATAGTTTTGGAGCGCAAATGTCCTTTCGTGTTTCAGGTAAAAAAGCGCAAACGGCCTGTGCCCATTTAAAACTAGCTGAACTGGATCTGAACATAAATACTACGTAGATGTAAAAAATACAACATCAACAAAAAATTAAAAGTTTATAAAATAAAGTATAGAATGGATATAAAAAGCAGTATCGTGTCCAGTCAGTAAAAAAAATGGAGCATAAGGTCTGTAGGCTAGTCAAGGCCATGAGCGACTCCATTGCAGATTATTTTACTTTTTGTTAAAAAGCGTTATTTTTAATTATTTTTGTGAATATTTAATCAAGTCTACCAAATTTTGAGCCATCTTGGGATTTAGAAATTGTTACAAATCTAGTAATAAGCGCTTATATTTATAGAACCTATGTTTATAGTACACACACGAATCTGTTATCCTATTAATTTTCGTTAAGTTTGGAAGACTCTCTGAAAATTGGCCTTATGGAATTCAGGAGAAACTAACCCTAATTTGCACTACCGCTTAGGACGTAACTGCGTATTTATGTATCTTTAAATTGCGATTCCACAAAATTTGTATATTTTTAAATTTATTTATTGCTTTAAAATTATCATCTTTACGATATAAAAATTGTATAGGGTCACTGAATTAATTTTTCGGTTTCTTTTATGTTTTCTCAAACATCACTCAAACTTAATTTTGACCTATTTCATAAAACATACAAATAAAAGTGGGCGTTTGGTTAACATCAATGGAACAGCAACCTAACAACAGATTGGGATAATAAAAATAATCATCTAGAAGTTAGCATGTTACGTTTTTCAATAAAATTCCGAAAAAAATCACCAAACAAAAATGTTGCCAAACATGGCTCCCCAAATACTACAAGATTGATAATTTCTTACCTTGGTACAAAAATGTACAGATCTGAGAATGTCAATATTCACAATAGACATTTAAATCCAATTCATATGCCCAAAATTTTGCGAGTATCACTCGCCATTATTTTATATTTTTACGTGTGTTATACTAGCCTTATATAAGAATGTGGAAATGATGTAAGTGCCAATGAGACAATTATCTTCAAAGTCCAAGGATGTAAACAAGTTAAGGCCACAGTACCGACTTCAACAATAAACAAGAACGTAAAAAGAAAAACATCTACCCGATTTAAGCTTAACTAAATGATATTACCAAAAACAAATTATTTTTATAATTATGATGGATGGCAACCGTTGAGTTCAACACCTGAACTTCAGGTTCCTGTCTCGAGACAAATACATGTCGCGGGATAAAACATGTGTTCGAACAACCCTCTATCTAATCTGGGACAGTGGAGTATTAGTTCAACATTTGACTTCAGTATATGTACCATGCATCAGGCTACAATCTTTCCTAAAAATTAGGTATCACTTTACTCGTTTTAATCAATGTACTCCGATTTCAACAGTTGTATTTTTTTAAGAATTCACTCGTCGATAAAGTGAACTTATTCATCCTTTATAACTCTTACAAAAACGAAAGAAATCTTTATTGACTGTTAGCTTCATAAGAACATTTTTTTTACTAATTATATGTGCTAACTTTTTGAATTTACAAAATGAGTGCTAATGATTAAACATTATATAATAATAAATATACTTACATCTACATTCATTTGATTTCATGCTTATTTTAAACGCAAAACGAGAGTTAATATTTGAAAGGACAGTTTATATTAAATAAATCGATAATTGAGGAATACTGCATGTCAACTGATAGTTTGTTGCATCTACAGGTTCGTCTTATCTGTAGCTCCATCTAAACTTAGTTTAAAATTACCTTCAACTGACTCTATTTTAAAAGAGTAAAATCCATTTTATTCCTTTTTATAATATTTTTCAATGTTTACCATAAATGAATGCAGATTTCATAAAGAAACACACAATTTTTACAATATTCCATGATTTTATTCATATAATTGATAAAACTTACATTTAATTTTTGGGAAATTTCCCAAAATATATGAAAGTTTTAAAATATTTGTGGTAAAGATGTATTTGACAACTTTATTCGGGAAATGTCCCGAAATTATTTTCAACATTATTATTTATAACATATATGTTGGCAAAGCGTTTTGACAAATAGATCTGAAACACATTTCGGGAAAAATCCCGACAAAAATAAACTAAGTGCAAAATGTATAACACAGATGTCTTCAAATATTTCAGGATTTATCCTGAAAACCCAAAGTATATGCTAGAACTCATGACTAATAATTTCTTTTCACATTTCGGGAAAAATCCCGAAAATATAAATCTATTATCAAGCACACACTTGCTGCATAGATTTTTTTACCAATTTCGGGAAAAATCCCAAAATAAAATCTACAAGCAAAAATTATACTACAGATTTCTTAAACATATTGGGAAAAATCCTGAAAAAACAAAATCTATAAGATTTTACAACACAGAATTTAGATATTTATAAAATATCCCTGACATACTATTAGTGGTTCTCCTTAAACTGAACTTATCACAAACCTTACAGTGTAAACTAAGGAAATTTTCAAAGTCAATATACCATACTGAGAGGCCAGTGAGGAGGACGGTGCTCTATGGGATTGAGATTTGTATCCATAACACATTATACCCTGCTCCAACAATCACATTTCCATGTTCAGTTATTTGTAATTATTTTTAAAAAATGACTTCATAATGAACACTTGTAAAATGTACAAAGTTTCAAGTTTATTTGACCTTAACATCATAGTAAACTAATGTACACCAAAGACTTAACCTACTGTACTGTTTGTACATCTTGAAAACAAAATATTTTAATAAAAACTGGTTTCAACTCATTACTTCAAATGCCAATGAAATTTTAAAATAGGATGTAAAAAAAAACCAAAACTCAAAAATATTTAATAATATAGCCTGATTTCATTTTCCTAATTTGCACAATTTTTTTTTGTCACAGAAAAAATGGAAGAAACTATCTTTAATTGTATTTTTCTAAATTTCTTTGATGTTCTCCACAGCAAAAAAAAAAAAAAATATTGTTCTAAAATAAAATACATGTACTATATAATATTACAAATACATAACTATAAATCAGAGTAGACATGTGAATAAATCTTCATAACATGTGCAATGTTTGTTATATTCAGATGGAATTATTACATGTTATATAAATTGATCTGTTTCTTTACTGATGACTAGTTCTTTCTTCCTTTCAATCCTGCCTATAAGAGCAAAGTAAAATAACATTTAATAAAAGATAAAAAAAAAACATTCTATTCCACTGTTCATGCTAAATGTAAATATTAATAGTGAAGTCAACAATTTTGATCATGTTGATAGGTTGAGACTATCACACTTGACATTTATAACAAAACTTCATTTCCCCCTCTGAACATTTTGATTGCCTTGTGTGACGTTTCACACAATCAAAATGATCATAACTTTTCCAACATTTTTTTACAATAAAGATAGTATAGCCATTAATAGTTTTCAAAATTATTTCAGTGTAGAGTTGAGTAATCTTTTCCCTTTCTCCAATTGAATGTTACTGGCAACCTGCATTCTTCTATGTAACTTTTTTTTCATTTTACAAATACTGATCAAGATTTAAAAGGGGAGCAATATTGAGTTTTCAGAAACGACTGCAAGTCCATGTGCCTATCCATAGTCAAGACTTTTCCTGTCACCTAATTTTTATCTTAAAGCTTTTGTTTTTAGGGAATTTGATGTTGATAGTAGTTGTTTGTTTGTTTTTGGCTTTTCAATTGACAATTGAGATGTTTATTAAATTCTACAATCACTTGTTAATCATTTCAAGACGGTTGACCTATAAAAATATGATGAAACCTCTTCAACTGATTTTAATAGTTTGTTCTTATGTTGTGCTGTAACACCACTGTCCCAGGCTAGGGTAGGGTTGGGCACTCAACAACTTGTTTAACCTGCCCCATTCTTTATGTGCCTGTCCCAAGTCAGGAGCCAGTATTTCCATGGAAGTCGTTGGTTTTATATGTATGTTATATATTTGATTTTCGATACTTGTTTTGTTATAAATTAGGCCGTTAGACTTCTCATGGCCTTTTATAGCCGACTATACAGTATGGGTTTTTCTCATTGTAGAAGGCTGTACAGTTACCTATAACTGCTTACATCCACTTTATTCAAACTTTGGTGGATAGTTGTCTCATTGGCAATCATGCACCATCTCCTTATTTTTATACAAGTATAGGTCAAAACTGCATCTATGCTGTTTATTTATTTTTTGTGTTGTTGAGTTGCATTTCATCTGTAATAAACAGGTATAAATTCTTGTAACAATATGTTTTATCTATGTGAAAATCATGGATTATTTATTCCTTTCAAAATTCTGTGAATAAATAAATGGGGAATGTGTCCATGGGACACAGATGATGCCCCCGCTTGCATATAACATTTTAAAGGGTCATAAATCAAGAATGGTAAAAGTGACACACAGTACCCAAATGAGTACTTGATCTGAGTTTTGTGGTAATAAGCATTGTGTATAAGTTTTTGAACATTTAATTAAGCAAACTTAAGTTTATAGTGAACTAAAATGAATAAACAGCTGCACCATGAGTGCATGATATGCCCATCACTTTTTCAAAGAATAAAGTTCAATAACTCCTGAATGTCATATCAGAAATTCATGAAAAACTAAAGGGAGGTTATCTTAATAGATCCAAGCATTAACCAAAGTTTCATGATAACTGCTCAAAGCATTGTCCGAAAACAGGAAAATCCCCCCTTTTTATGAATAAAATCACATAACTCCAAAACTTAAAATCTAAATTTGATAAAAATTAACTAGAGGCTCTCAAGAGCCTGTGTCGCTCACCTGATTCTACTTTGGTTTTGGAAATCATGTTAAAATAGATTAAAATCATAGCAGATACCCTAATAATGAGTGAGGCAAAATTTGGTTAAATATAATGTAATGTAATAAAAAATCCTGGTGGCCATCTTGAACAGTAAATCAGCAACAAAGTAGCAACACTTCATCAGCACCTCGTAAGAAACATTTATGCCATGTTTGGTTTCATTCCATTCAGTGCACCTCTAGAAGAAGCATTTGTATGTATTTCCAATAGGGTCTTATGTTAAAGGATGTCCCTCGCTGGCGGCCATCGTGGATGAAGGATCAGCTTCAAAGTAACAACACTTAGTCAGCACCTCATAAGGGACATTCATGCCATGTTTGGTTTCAATCCATTCAGTGGTTCTCTAAAAGAAGATATTTGTATGTATTGTCCCGGGGTCCTTTGTTAAACACTGTCCCAAGCTGGTGGCCATCTTGGATGATGGATCGGCTTCATAGTAACAACACTTGGTCAGCACTTCATAAGGAACATTCATGCCATGTTTGGTTTCATTCCATTCAATGGTTCTCTAAAAGACGACATTCGTATGTATTTCCCATGGGGTCCTATGTTAAACTAAGTCCCCCGCTGGCGGCCATCTTGGATGATGGATCGGCTTCATAGTAACAACACTTGGTCAGCACTTCATAAGGAACATTCCTGCCATGTTTGGTTTCATTCCATTTAGTGGTTTTTTAAAAAATGACATTTGTAAATATTTCCCATAGGGTCCTATGTTAAACTAAGTCCCCCGCTGGCGGCCATCTTGGATTATAGATCGGCTTTAAAGTAACAACACTTGGTCAGCACCTCATAAGGAACATTCATGCCATGTTTGGTTTCATTCCATTTCGTGGTTCTCTAAAAGAAGACATTTGTATTTCCCATAGGGTCCTATGTTAAACTAAGTCCCCCGCTGGCGGCCATCTTGAATGATGGAATCGGCTTCAAAGTAACAACACTTGGTCAGCACTTCATAAGGAACATTCATGCCATGTTTGGTTTTATTCCATTCAGTGGTTCTCTAAAAGAAGACATTTGTATGTATTTCCCATAGGGTCCTATGTTAAACTAAATCCCCCGCTGGCGGCCATCTTGGATGATGGATCGGCTTCAAAGTAACAACACTTGGTCAGCACCTCATAAGGAACATTCATGCCATGTTTGGTTTCATTCCATTCAGTGGTTCTCTAGAAGAAGTTCAAAATGTAAAAAGTTAACGACGACGTAGGACGACGACGACGGACGCCAAGTGATGAGAAAAGCTCACTTGGCCTTTCCGGCCAGGTGAGCTAAAAAGGGACTTTAGGTCAATAGATATAAACAATTCACTAAAGTTTCATGAAAACTGCTGAAAGCATTTTGAGTCATTGTCTGAAAACTGGAAATTCCCCCTTTTTTAATGAAAAAAAAACCAAAACTTGGAAACTTAAAATCTAAAATTTATAAAAAATGTAAGGGAGCTCATGTCAATAGATATAACTAATTCACCAAAGTTTCATTTTAATTGGTTCAAGCGTTTTTGATTGTCAGACATGTTGACGACAGACGGACAGACAGACAGACGGACGGACGGCCAGACGGACTGACGGACAATGGTATACCATAATACGTCCCGTAAACTGGCGTATAAAAATTTGGCAATTTTTCTATTTGTAAAGGAGCATTACTCTAGAACAGTAAAAGTGAGGCCACCAACATTCAAACTTGATCTGTGTTTTGTGGTAATAATATAAGCATTGTGTATAAGTTTCATAATATTTGGTTCAGGCAAACTAAAGTTAGAGAACAAACACAAAAAAAATCAGCAATTTTTCCATTTGTAAAGAGGCATAACTCTAGATCTAGAATGGTAAAAGTGACGCTACCAAAATTCAAATTTGATTTGTGGTTTGTGGTAATAAGCAATGTATAAGTTTCATAACATTTGGTTGAGGCAAACTAAAGTTAGAGAACAGAAACCAATTAATGGGACGTACGGACTTACACTGGTAAATTATTAAGTCAGGGATTTGGTTACCATAAATTACTTAAAACTTTTACTAAATTCTTTCATAGATACAAAGATTTGATTAGTAAATTTGGCTGTACTTATAGAAAACTTATAAAAAACGGTATTTCACATCCTAAATTTTACAGTAATATTATATGTAACCTCATCAAACCTTTAAACAAACTTATTAGTAAAGGTTATCTTACAAATGTTGTAATTAGATCTTTGAATATAGTTTACATTAGCACAAATAACGATTTTGTCATCAGCAAATTAAAACATAACTAAATTTGTATTTTTTTAAAGTGGGATGTATAAATACACATCCACGTTAATTTTTACTTATAAATGGACTTAGTTCTTCTGCCAGGAAACATTACATTCTCTCTGTGGTTAAAGTTTTTAAAATTTTAATAACTTTCTCAAACTATCCTGGATTTCTACCAAACTTGGACAGAAGCTTGTTTATGATCATAAGATAGTATCAAGAAGTAAATTTTGTAAAAAAAAAATCCTGTTTTTCCGTATTTTACTTATAAATGGACTTAGTTTTTCAGCCAGGAAACATTACATTCACTCTGTGGTTAAAGTTTTTAAAATTTTAATAACTTTCTTAAACTATCCTGGATTTGTATCAAACATGGACAGAAGTTTGTTTATGATCAAAAGCTAGTATCTAGAAGGAAATTTTTATTAAAATTTTGTACTTGTTTATCCATATTTTACTTATAAATGGACTTAGTTTTTCTTCCAGTTAACATTACATACAGTCTGCAGTTAAATTTTTTTAAACATTTATTAGATTCATAAACTCTCCTGGATTTTTTACCAAACTTGGACAGAAGCTTCTTACAATAAAAAAATTGTATCGAGAGGAATATTTGTATTAAAATTTTTCCTCATCTCATTTTTGTTGAGCCTGCGATTAACAGCAAAAGTAGGCGAGACACTGGGTTCCGCGGAACACTTACGAATTTTTTTATATAGATTAGACCATTGGTTTTCCTGATGAATGGTTTTACACTAGTCATTTTTGGGGCCCTTTATAGCTTACTGTTCGGTGTGAGCCAAGGCTCCGTGTTGAAGACAGTACTTTGACCTATAATGGTTTTTCTTTTACAAATTGTGATGGAGAGTTGTCTCATTGGCACTCATACCACATCTTCTTATATCTAATTACATACAGATGTACAAGGGTAAAACTTAATGCCCCCTCTGCTATGACGGGGCATAAAAAAATGCATATATATATATAAGGCAGCAGGACTCTTATTAAGACTGAATATGACAGTACCTTATTCTGCATTCTTTCATCTTTAACCATTTATACTAGTTCTTCTGGTATCTCCTGATTGTTGACATGAATTTTGGTTCTTCATTTCTTTTACATCCAGACAATTTTGGTAAGAAAGCACCATATTTCAAGCTAAGTGTACCCATAGTTTGTCCTGGGTGTATTTTGATAAAAATGATAAATGTTGACTGCATCTTTTGGTGTCTCTCTTGTAAAACAATAATGCAAAGTCTCTGTGTGTTGTTTAAAATTACTAATCATAGGAATTAACCAGTAACATATATTGTATTATAATTTCACTTTTGAAACATCTGGAATAATCCGTAACAGTGACTGCACAGTTTCAGCATCCTTTGTTCTTAATTTTTCTGATATTAGCTGAAAGCAGGATCAATATCTTCATGTGTGTGGCCAACAAGTACAAATGACCAGAGAACCTGAAAAAAAATATCTGTTGAGTTCTTGACTAGTATCATTTATTTATCCATTAAAGAGGTAGAGCTTTGTTAGAATTTTGAAAGGTGGAAGCAGTATAATTACTTTTAATACACTAAAATGTGTAATACATAAAACAAGAATATGTGTCAATGAAACACAGATGTCCCTGCTTGTAAATATATCTCAAATTTATCAATTTTTTTTATTAATAAAGTAACATAATATGAGAATGCTGAAAGTGACGACACCCAAACATGATCAGTGTTTGGTGTTAATAAGCATTGTGTATGAGTTTCACAACACTTGGTTGAGGCAAAGTAAAGTTAGAGTGCAGTTTGGGTTTTGAACTGAGTTTTCAATTACTTCAAGTTCCCTGATATTGATTCATGTTTTTTTTATTGCAGTACAATCTGATGGTTTATGAGAGCACAATACATTTAAGACAACAACATGTTTATCAAAATATCATTTTCATTTTGTTACTTCTTAATATTCTAAAACCACAGAAGAAAAATAAATTTCCATATCTTGCCCTGTTAATGAGTTTTGATGAAAATTAGTTTTAAAATTATTCATCAAATACACAGGATAAGAACCTGTGGGTAGTGCTCTGTGTTTAAATAATTGACTCATTTTCATAGGTTTATGACCACTGACCAGCTATAATAATAATGGCTATAGAAAAAGAGGTGTACATAACAATTAAGTGTTTAGAAATGAAGAAGATAATGAACTTCAAAGAAAAATACATTTTCATATTAGAGCTGCCATGAGAAAAAACATATTTTATAGCAATAAAGGAATTAAAATATTAATGTACCAAGCAGAAATCAAATACAGTTAAGTACAATATTTAATATTGTTGATGTTAATAACATTTCTAATATAAAGGATTTCTTGAGGAGAATTTCTAAAATATATGAATTTATGAGGGCTGGGATCCCGCTAACATGTTTAACCCTGCCACATTCTGTATGTATGTGCCTGTCCCATGTCAGGAACCAGTAATTTAGTGGTTGTCGTTTGTTGCTGTGTTACATATTTGTTTTTCGTTCATTTTTTTGTACATTAATTAGGCTGTAAGTTTTCTCATTTGATTTGTTTTACAAATTTCATTGTGATTTTGGGGCTTTTTATATCTGACTATGCGGTATGGGCTTTGCTCATTGTTGAAGGCTGTTCTGTGACCTATAGCTGTTAATTTCTGACTCTGTGTCATTTGGTCTCTTGTGAAGAGTTGACTCATTGGCAATCATACCACATCCTCTTTTTTATATGTACATCTTACAATCATTCTATACATCAAATATAGTTGACCTACTGCTTTAAGTATTTTAAAAACAGACCAAAACACAAAAACTGAACAATTGACCAATTAACCATGAAGGTGAGGTCAAAGTCAAATGATACCTACCAGACAGTCATGTAAGCCTTACAACCATTCCATACACCAAATATAGTTAAGCTACTGCTTATAGTATTTGAAAACTGACAAAGACACAAAACCTTAACATTGAATACTGAACCATGAAAAAGAGGTCAAGGTCAGATGAAACCTGCCAAACTGACATGCACCCCTTACAATCATTTCATACACCACTTATAACATCTGAAAAAGAGTGCACACGCTGAAATGTCTCGCCTTCTTTATTAACCATTGATTTTATGTTGATAGTCCTAAACATAAAGCTTTACTACAAGTTTCATATGAACTTAACATGATCCAAGAAAATGAGGCCAAGGTCAGATTAACCAATAATAAGAAATACATGTACACTTTACAATCATTTAATTCACCAAATATAGTTGACCTATTGCTATAGTTTCTAAGAAACAGACTTAACCAAGAAAACTATAGGCATTGACCAATGAACCATGAAAATGAGGTCCAGGTCAGATGATACCTGCAAGACAGGTACAATCCTTCCGTACAACAAATATAGTTGACCTATTTCTTATAGTTTAAGAAAAACAGACCAAAACACAAAAACTTAACACTGAGCAATGAACCATGAAAATGAGGTCAAAGTCAAATAAAACCTGCGAGACTGATATGTTTATCATAAAAAATTTCCATACATCAAATATAGTTGACCTATTGCTTACAGTTTAAGAAAAAAAACAGACCAAAACACAAAAACTTATCACTGAGCAATGAATTGTGAAAATGAGGTCAAGGTCAAATAAAACCTGTCAGACTATCCATGTGTATGGCTTTCTTCAACAGAAGTGGCAGGCTCGACAAAAAAAGGACTAAATCACACAACTCTAAGCTTGAATACTGATCTAATGAGTCAAGTTCAGGTGAATTGTTTCTGACAGACCAGGGCTTCCAAAATTTTCTGATGACAGCCGGACATTTTTCAAGGAAATATTTTCAAGTCCGGAATATATGATCGTTTTGGAAGCCATGGTGCACAGTATTTCCTATTAAAAGAAATATGTTGCAAAATATGCAAATTTGAAACTATTTGTTGAAAAATAGGAATTTTGCTATCTTTCAATCATAAAATTTCATAATATTTTAAAGATCTGAGTTTAACTTATTATTCACAACTGTGGAAAAATAATTCTATAGTGGTGTAAACTGAACTGTATCTGTTTAACCCTGCTTAATTCTATATATATGTACATGTACAAAAATAAGAAGATGTGGTATGATTGCCAATGAGACAACTCTCCACAAGAGACCAAATGACACAGAAATTAAAGGTCACTGAAGGCCTTCAACAATGAGTAAAACCATGTATATATATGTGCCTGTTCAAAGTCAGATGCCTGTAACTCAATGGTTGCTGTTGGTTTATGTCTGTCAAATTTGTTTTTCTTTTATTGTTTTGTAATAAATCAGTCCTTTTATAGCTGACTATACAGTATATGTTTTGCTCTGCATTATGGAAGGCTATACAATGACAACATGTGGTGTCCTTAAATTAATTCTACTTCATTTGGCAATCATACCACATCTCCTCATCTTACATTTATCTAGGTGTTAAGTGGTCAAAATTACTCTAAAAAATTTCAGACCATTTAGAATTAGCTGAGCCTGTCAAAGCTATTCTGCATATAAAATCCTGAAATCCAAGTCAATAATAAATAACTTTAAAAAAATAGCTCTCTCATTTATATCTTAAAACAAGAGGCTCTCAAGAGCCCAAATCGCTCACCTGTAACATTTTGCTGAAAATCTTTCATCAATGATTATTTTTGCTTTTCAATATTTATTAATGAGTGGCTTAAAAATGCCATTTAAATGTTCTTTGTATCTGCCATATTTTCTTGAAAAGCAAAAAAAAAAATTTACCCCTATGTTCCATTATAGCCATACTGGCTATGTTTCTTGGCATGCAAGGAAATAAAATACAAAATTTATACTAGATACTCTGAAACTCATTCAGCTCTAGTTTGGCTAAAAAAAAATTCAGCAGTTTTAAAGCAGAAGATTTTTTAAAGAAAGGCAAGCAAACTAGATGAACAAAGTGTGAAAAATTGTCTTTAAAGGGCAATAACTCCGTAAAAAAGGTCAATTGACAATTTTGGTCATATAAACTTTTTTGTAGATCTTATTTCGCCGAACCTTTTTTTTATCTAATATCTTCAATAATATTCAAGATAATCACTAAAAACTGCAAAATTTCCTTTAAACAAGAAATGATTGTAACAGGATGCTGTTACGAAGTCTCCCAAACAAAGCTCCCATAATTCGTAATTCCCAGGGTCGCCTGACATTGGGCAACGTCCAGTGAAAATTGGTTTGGTCCAGTAAAGTTATATGCATTAGTGATGCCTGGGGACTAACCTTGTATATCATTCAAATCATCTTGGCATGACAAACCAGAATATATATGGTTTAGGGGTGAGGATCTCGACCATTTACAAGATACTAGAACATTGGGGGTGGGGAGGAACCCCTGGGGACTGGCCCTATACGTCATTCAAATGTTCATTACATGATGAACAGGAATATATATGGTTTAGGGGTGGAGATCTCAACCATTTACAAGATATTAGAACTTTCTCAAATTGCAGGGGGTCAGGATGACCCCTGGGGACTAACCCTGTATATCATTCAAACCATCTTCGCATGACAAACCAGAATATATATGGTTTAGGGGTGGGGATCTCGACCACTTAGAAGATATTAGAACTTTCTTAAATGGCAGGGGTGACCCCTAGGGACTAACCCTGTATTTCATTTGATGTGCTTTATCATGACAAACCAGAATATATATGGTTTAGGGGTGGGGATCTCGACCATTTACAAGATATTAGAACTTTCTCAAATGGCAGGGGGTCGGGATGACCCCTGGGGACTAACCCTGTATATCATTCAAACCATCTTAGCATAACAAACCAGAATATATATGGTTTAGGGGTGGGGATCTTGACCACTTACAAGATATAAGAACTTTCTTAAATGGCAGGGGGTGGGGGTGACCCCTGGGGACTAACCCTGTATTTCATTTGATGTGCTTTATCATGACAAACCAGAACATATATGGTTTAGGGGTGGGGATCTCGACCATTTACAAGATATTAGAACTTTCTCAAATGGCAGGGGGTCAGGATGACCCCTGGGGACTAACCCTGTATATCATTCAAACCATCTTAGCATGACAAACCAGAATATATATGGTTTAGGGGTGGGGATCTTGACCACTATGAAGATATTAGAACTTTCTTAAATGGCAGGGGGTGGGGGGTGACCCCTGGGGACTAACCCTGTATAACATTTGATGTGCTTTATCATGACAAAACAGAATATATATGGTTTAGGGGTGGGGATCTCGACCATTTACAAGATATTAGAACTTTCTCAAATGGATGACCCCTGGGGACTAACCCTGTATATCATTCAAACCATCTTAGCATGACAAACCAGAATATATATGGTTTAGGGGTGGGGATCTTGACCACTTACAAGATATTAGAACTTTCTTAAATGGCAGGGGGTGGGGGTGACCCCTGGGGACTAACCCTGTATTTCATTTGATATGCTTTATCATGACAAACCAGAATATATATGGTTTAGGGGTGGGGATCTCGACCATTTACAAGATATTAGAACTTTCTCAAATGGCAGGGGGTCGGGATGACCCCTGGGGACTAACCCTGTATATCATTCAAACCATCTTAGCATGACAAACCAGAATATATATGGTTTAGGGGTGGGGATCTTGACCACTTACAAGGTATTAGAACTTTCTTAAATGGCAGGGGGTGGGGGTGACCCCTGGGGACTAACCCTGTATTTCATTTAATGGGCTTTATCATTTAGAACATTTTCAATTAAAAAGATTGTGTCTATCACAAATGGTTTTCAATTTATAATCATTTGAAAATTTTAAAAAATAAAATCCCATAGGGTTCTATAGTAAAACCCTCTTTTCTTTTTGCCCCTCAAAGTACCCCTTTATAAACCCCATTGCACAAACAAAACCCTGATTGCACCACTAGACATGTTAGTCTAACATATTGTGAAATCCTAAGTTAATCTGACAAGCGGTTTTGGAGAACGGGTGCGGACAAGTTCAAATTTAAAAGCGGCGGAAGAGGAAGAGGAAGAGGAAGAGGAAGAGGAAGAAGAATAATAATAATAATAAGAACTGAGCAAAAACAATAAGTCTTCCCAAACTTCGTTTGGGAGACTTAATTACCAATTTAGTGGCAGCAACCTAACAATGGGTTGTTCGGTTCGGCTGAAAATTTCAGGGCTGATAGATCTCACCTATTGAACATTTATACCCCATGTCAGATTTGCTCTAAATGCTTTAGTATTTGAGATGTAAGCCAAAAACTGCATTTGACCCCTATGTTCTATTTTTAGCCATGGCAGCCATGTTTGTTGATGAATCAAAACTTCAGATAAAATTTATAAACTAGATACCTTAAGGAACATTCAATTTAGTTTAGAAGTATTCGGCCCAGTTGTTTCAAAGCAGAAGATTTTTAAATGTAATCAAACATGATGAACAAATTGTGTAAAATTGTCTTTAAAGGTTACAATAATTCTTATATGATTTGTATATCTATAAATACTTGAATTGGATTGGTGAATTAGATTTTTTTCCTTGATTTACACTTGATAAACCATGTTTCCGAAACTACTTTCGTAACCTTCACTGTGATCTATTCATGCGCGATACACATGCATGCAGGGATCCCCGGATTTTCAGCCAATTGAGATTGAAAAACAAATACATAAAATTTGTTTCTATTCTAATGCATATATAACAAAAAAGAACTAATGCATTAAAAAGCTTCTAAAATGTATAAAATTAAGATTTAAATAAAATTCCGTGAAATTTCATGAATGATTTAACGATTTTACATCATGGCAAAACACGACGTCATACAAATGAAAACTTAAAAGCGAAAGATTATTTCACTACTTGTACACTTCAAATTTGAATTATTTCTCATTAAAATGAAGTTTTTGAGGTAAGTGCTATTTCAGTTTAGGTTCTGTTGCATTTATGGAACATTTATGGATTTTAGAAAGTCAATATTGCGGCCATCTCCTTAGTTACGACCTGTGCATTTGGTGGTAATTTATATAGTAGCCATTACACAAAAAAATGTTAATTAAAAATCGTGAATATTTGGCTTAAGAATTATAAGGATTAAACACATTTTTCTAGGGGTTATTGATGTGTAAACCAGGGCTCTTACTCACAAACTTAACATAAAAGTCTTTATGGGGTCAATTAACAATTTTGGTCATATAAACTTTTTTGTAGATCTAACTTTGCTGAACATTATTGCTATTTATAGTTTATCTCTATCTTTAATAATATTCAAGATAATAACCAAAAACTGCAACATTTCCTTAAAATGACTAATTTGGTGGCAGCAACCCCACAATGGGTTGTTCTGTTCGTCTGAAAATTTCATGGCTGATAGATCTTGACCTATTGATCATTTATACCCCAATTCAGATTGCTGTAAATGCTTTAGTTTTTGAGATATAAGCCAAAAACTGCATTTGACCCCTGTGTTCTATTTTTAGCCATAGCGGCCATGTTTGTTGATGGATCAAAACTTCGGATAAAATTTATAAACTAAATGCCCTTAGGAACATTCAGTTATAGTTATAGAGGAGAAGATTCTTGAAATAGTTTACGTCGACAACGGACGATGACGGATGCCAAGTGATGGCATAAGCTCACATAGGGCCCTTCGGGCCTCATGGTGAGCTAAAAAGAAACAAATATTCTGAGAGTATTGCATGGCAATACAAAGTCTCGCAGTTAAAAATTCATTGTACAGGAACAAAATGCTAACTTGATTTATAACTTGTCATGGTGTTAACAATATATAACAAATATCAAGTCAATATCTTCAAGCATGATGAAAAAAAGTGTGGAAAACTGATTTGCCTCACGGACTACAAACAAACAGACAGACAGACTGACGGACGGACGGATGGACGGACGGACGAACAGACAGACGGACACAGACAGATAGACAGACAGATATAAACTTAATGCCCTAAAGAACATTTAGTTAAAGTTTGAAGTTATTTGGCCCAATAGTTTTAGAGGAGAATGTTCTTGAAATAGTTAATGTCGACAACGGACGCCGACGGATGCAAGTGATGGCAAAAGCTCACATAGGGCCCTTAGGGCCTCATGGTGAGCTAAAAAGAAACAAATATTCTGAGAGTATTGCATGGCAATACAAAGTCTCGCAGTTAAAAATTCATTGTACAGGAACAAAATGCTAACTTGATTTATAACTTGTCATGGTGTAAACAATATATAACAAATATCAAGTCAATATCTTCAAGCATGATGAAAAAAAGTGTGGAAAACTGATTTGCCTCACGGACTGACAAACAGACAGACAGACAGACAGACAGACTGACCAACAGACTGACCTAGGGAAGGACAAATGGACAGATGGACGAACAGACAGACAGACGGACACAGACAGATAGACAGACAGATATAAACTTAATGCCCTAAAGAACATTCAGTTAAAGTTTGAAGTTATTTGGCCCAATAGTTTTAGAGGAGAATGTTCTTGAAATAGTTAACGTCGACAACAGACGCCGACGGATGCCAAGTGATGGCATAAGCTCACATAGGGCCCTTCGGGCCTCATGGTGAGCTAAAAAGAAATAAATATTCTGAGAGTATTGCATGGCAATACAAAATCCTCTACCAGTTAAAAATTCATTGTATAGGAACAAAATGCTAAGGCCAAAATAAATAAATGGTGTGTTTCCGGTTTCCCGACCCTACCTCCGTTTCCGACGCCGACCCTAAACATTTTATTGACAAAAATGAAAACAAAAATTCAAAATCTGGATTTTTCAGTCTGTCCGGTTCCGATTATTCGTTTAGAATAGTATAGATCTTCAAAGCGTTTGATAAAAACGACCTATTATTGATAAGTAAAGCGTTTCAAGGACCAAGATTTTATATAAACAAGCATGGCTTTTCGGGTAGCACGGTAGTATTTGCATTCCAGAATTTAGGTTGCTCTTTTGTGTACCCTACTTAAGTCAATGTATCTGAACATTATGATTGGACAAAAAATACAGTATCAACTGAACATACTTTCCCAAACTGAGGGATTAATCAGGTGTAGAAAAATCAGAAATAATTTTACATACAGATGAAAATGAATTTTTGAGAATTTTTTTAAATTGTGTATTCACTGCACGATAAAAGACCTAAAAGCACTAGTGGCCTTAGGTTCTTAAAGATAGCAAAAAAAGTAAACGGTCATGATACATATTCAAGTTCATTTCTGAATAGTAAAATGAAAGTACTTCAGTAAACTGTGAATGTAGAATTTTTAGCAGTGTTAGTAAGTGGTGAAAATTCTAAAAAGGCTATCATTATCCCTTATGGGCCAGGAAATACTACCGTGCCACCTTAAGGGGGATATACATGTTTACACTAAATCAATGAAGGATTTTTTTTTACCTATGCAATTTGTAAGTTTATCAATAAAAAGTTGATTAAGGGCAACTATGATAAAAACAGCCCTTAAATTCCACCCCTGGGAGTGAAAATTGCTGATTCAGCAAATTTTGCCTGATCTGTGGGTAATAAAGTAAAAATTTACCTAGAAAGTAGAACTTCATTATTTTTATGTAACTTGCAATACATTTTTAATTATAAATGCTCACTTTAACTTTTCGCAGTGTCTGACACATGTGCAACTACTGGAATTTGAGACGCGACATATTTTATTTGCCTGTACATCCTATTATTTTCACCGAAATAAATAAATTGCATAATTTCTTATTTTTTTCCACACAAGTACAGCTTTACTAGTTTTCTTTAGGTTTAATTTGTAGTTTTGTGGTAACATGAC
Organism: Mytilus californianus; assembly: GCF_021869535.1. Taxonomy (NCBI): domain Eukaryota; kingdom Metazoa; phylum Mollusca; class Bivalvia; order Mytilida; family Mytilidae; genus Mytilus; species Mytilus californianus. The sequence goes on along the minus strand of NW_026262712.1, from coordinate 46,451,006 downwards.
ACCAGTATGAGCTTTTTTGGAACCAGCAAGTGGTTAAGGGGTCCTTACTTATTCATTTAGCCCTCATATTTGACTGAAAAAGAGATAGCAATAGGGGTTTCTTTACACTGACAAGACATTTTTTTTGACAAAGAATGTAATTATGACTGTTTATCAGCAAGATTAAATAGTTTATTCATTTTCCATGCAAATGTCATTAATTGTTTTGATTTTCTGACAATGAAAAGCACAATAAAGGTAAAATGATTATGTAAGGGGACATAATTTAACTTAATGCATACATGAGAAATAGACAAACAGTCAACTTAGAGATATATTCTAGTACATATATTGTCAAAAAGATTTCAGAATGATAGTTAACTGCCATCTAAAGAATCTTGTTGTGTTGCCTTCATAATCTGGAAATGCTTAAAGTAATGTAAGGCATGCTGTAAAATGTGGAATGGACTTTAATATCATTTTTCATGATTTGGTGCTTAAACTGTTTCTTTCAGTCAGATTAACTATAAATAGAGTTGGCAATCCAATAATTCCTCCTGAATCACCATGTTTGACTTCTGTGTTGATTTGAAACATCATATATTTGGATTTTGTTCACTCCTTAAGTAAAAATGGTAAGATGAAAAAAAAAAATGAAAATCTGCCAGCTGGGGTAGGGGTGTAATCTTTCATTTTTTTTGGTAAGGAATGAGTGCAGACTAGTATTCTTTATTGTAATATGTTACATAGTAAGAAGGCTATGCATCATAGGTGTCATGACTGATTTCAAGTTTGAAATGTCTTGGTTAAGGTAGCACGGTAGTATTTGCATTCCAGAATTTAGGTTGCTCTTTTGTGTACCCTACTTAAGTCAATGTATCTGAACATTATGATTGGACAAAAAATACAGTATCAACTGAACATACTTTCCCAAACTGAGGGATTAATCAGGTGTAGAAAAATCAGAAATAATTTTACATACAGATGAAAATGAATTTTTGAGAATTTTTTTAAATTGTGTATTCACTGCACGATAAAAGACCTAAAAGCACTAGTGGCCTTAGGTTCTTAAAGATAGCAAAAAAAGTAAACGGTCATGATACATATTCAAATTCATTTCTGAATAGTAAAATGAAAGTACTTCAGTAAACTGTGAATGTAGAATTTTTAGCAGTGTTAGTAAGTGGTGAAAATTCTAAAAAGGCTATCATTATCCCTTATGGGCCAGGAAATACTACCGTGCCACCTTCGGCAACCGTGTAGCGTATTGATCCGTATTAGCTGTGAAATATGCGAAATGTGATCACATGGACGCAAAATATAATGACATCGATTCCGGATTATTACGATATGATGAATCTTTTTGAAGAACATCAAGCGGACCTATAGACGAAAAAAATACGAAGTTGACGCATTTTGCTCAACTTCTTTGAACAGGTACAAGCGAGATTTTTTTAAATATTTGTATATATATAATGAAGTGTATTCAGTATATATACATATATTAACTAAATCTCGTCTTGTACCTGTGCTTCTTTGGACCAAAAGTCAGAATCGTTCCAGGTTGGACAGACTGTATCTGTCGGTAAATTGACTAACAATTTTATAGTAAAATGAGTTCAAATTTACTGCTAAAATCAATACAGCTATTGTTGTAAAAACATGCTCTTAGGAATGTTGTACAGAATTGTGCCCAGGACGCAACATAAACGGCTGTTTATGCTTTTTAGTTTATGATGGCAAGGGGACAGACAATGTGGAACGAGAAAGATGAAACTTGAGAAGCTTTCCCCAGTAGGCAGACGTGGTGTATGATTCATATTCATTTATAAATGAATCTGCCCCAGCACCATGTCTACTTTTATTCTTTTTTATTTCTCTGGCTGGTCCCATAACAATTTATACAAGAAAAGGGAAAAAATCCTGTCATATTTACATCTGCAATTTATTTGACCAGTAGATTAATGAGGTACCTTCATGACGAATTGTCACGAAATAGAAGTTCCTTCATAATAAAAGTTCCAAATGGAAAAAGTGTTCTGGAATAAATATTACAGTATATGTTCCTAACGGAATGAATGGTATAGAATATTTGTTCCAACAGGAACAGATATTATGACATTGGTTATAACAAAGTTTCCAGTGGAACTTCTGTTAGGCAGAACAATTATATGTAGACAGAATAACGCTAAAAAATCTTGCCAAACGACGTTAACGGTAATTTTTGGTGCATGACATAAAATGTACACCTTGTTTTAGACGATACAAAAAATCGACTGATTTTGACGAATCACGTAAAAAATTTTCCAAAAATAACGGTAACGATAATTATTTGAGACCTCTGACCAAGGATTTGTATAATATACAAATCCTTGCTCTGAAGAATCACGATATGGATATTTTGATGAATTAAGGTAAAATTTTAACCAATTTGATGCTAACGGTAGCCGAGAATGACCGTTTGACCCCTGACGGTAAATGGCATTACTACCCTCATTAATAAGACAAAGATTTCACATTCTCACTCTTCTCAGAACCTGGAATTTTAATATTGTCAGAACCACCCAATCTTCAACCAACATCATATTCTGTCAAACATCAAAACACATCTGTATATTAAATAAAGAGGGTGCAAGGGCAGAGTATTAACCCTCAAAAAATCATAATTATCTGCTGCTTAGCATCGGTTCACAGTGTTTTCAAGGGGTACTAATCTGCTTCCACATGTATACCCTGTGTGACATTTACATTTTTAGGTTCAACGAGGCCCAACATAATAACATACCATGCCAGATTTTTCACTGCCATTTTTGGTTTAAGATAATTAATCATGAAGAACATACACTTTTTCTTTTTACGACCAATGAAATGCATAAAATTTTCATTAAGGTTTATTTTCATATTTCTGATGCAGAACTATATATATAAAACAGAAAATTAAAAAAGCTGTAGATTTAATTACTATTATAAATATCAGAGAAGCCCGCACATCAAACTATTTGATTTGGAACTTTTTTTCGGCTGTCGACCAATCAATAAAAAAAAATAAAATGTTTTCATAAAATAAAATGTTTTACCTACCTACCCTACCTAATTTTTTGGGTGGGGAAATAGGAAACACACTATTAATTTATTTTGGCCTAACTTGATTTATAACTTGTCATGGTGTAAACAATATATAACAAATATCAAGTCAATATATTCAAGCATGATGAAAAAAAGTGTGAAAAACTGATTTGCCTCACGGACCAACAAACAAACAGACAGACAAACAGACAGACGGACGGGTGGACAGACAGACAGACAGACAGACAGACAGACAGACAGACAGACAGACCTAAATTCCCCTAAGACTTTGTGGGTAAGGGACTTATAATTACCAAACCTACCCTAATAAAATTAAAGTTAGAATGTATGTGTATACAATTCTAACTTCATATCATGATATTTCTTTTAAACTAGATTAAAACTAGACAAAGTGATGCCCTGCACTCCAAGTCTCTGAAGTAACTGTATTATAACAAAGTCAATGTGAGACTTTATTTGAGATATTATTGTGTTTGGGAGACATAAATGATGTCCCCTCAGATGCAAAGTGTTATTTTAAAATACACAAAGTTGAGTATGAGAGCACATAGGTTTATGGTTCATTGAAGGAGGAGTTTTCCCGAAATGCTAAGCACCTCTTATGCAAGTATATACTCCAAAAAATGACAAAGTTTAACTATCTCCAAAAAGAGAAAATATTAATAACAAGAGTGCACACGCTGAAATGTCTTGCCTTCTTTACTAATCATTGATATTATGTTGATAGTTCTAAATATAAAGCTTTACTACAATTATCACATAAACTTAACATGATCCAAGAAAATGAGGTCAAGGTCATATAAACCAAACAAGAAATACATGTACACCTTAGAATCATTCAATACACTAAATATAGTTGACCTATTGCTTTTAGTTTCTAAGATACAGACTTAACCAAGAAAACTAAACATTGACTAATGAACCATGAAAATGAAGTCAAGGTCAGATGAACCATGCCAGGCAGACGTGTACAGTTTGCAATCCTTCCATACAACAAATATAGTTGACCTATTGCTTATAGTAATAGAAAAACAGACCAAAACACAAAAACTTAACACTTTTTTCAGACCATTTAGAATTAGCTGAGCCTGTCAAAGCTATTCTGCATATAAAATCCTGAAATCCAAGTCAATAATAAATAACTTTAAAAAAATAGCTCTCTCATTTATATCTTAAAACAAGAGGCTCTCAAGAGCCCAAATCGCTCACCTGTAACATTTTGCTGAAAATCTTTCATCAATGATTATTTTTGCTTTTCAATATTTATTAATGAGTGGCTTAAAAATGCCATTTAAATGTTCTTTGTATCTGTCATATTTTCTTGAAAAGCAAAAAAAAAATTTACCCCTATGTTCCATTATAGCCATACTGGCTATGTTTCTTGGCATGCAAGGAAATAAAATACAAAATTTATACTAGATACTCTGAAACTCATTCAGCTCTAGTTTGGCTAAAAAAAAATTCAGCAGTTTTAAAGCAGAAGATTTTTTAAAGAAAGGCAAGCAAACTAGATGAACAAAGTGTGAAAAATTGTCTTTAAAGGGCAATAACTCCGTAAAAAAGGTCAATTGACAATTTTGGTCATATAAACTTTTTTGTAGATCTTATTTCGCCGAACCTTTTTTTTATCTAATATCTTCAATAATATTCAAGATAATCACTAAAAACTGCAAAATTTCCTTTAAATTACCAATTTAGTGGCAGCAACCTAACAATGGGTTGTTCGGTTCGGCTGAAAATTTCAGGGCTGATAGATCTCACCTATTGAACATTTATACCCCATGTCAGATTTGCTCTAAATGCTTTAGTATTTGAGATGTAAGCCAAAAACTGCATTTGACCCCTATGTTCTATTTTTAGCCATGGCAGCCATGTTTGTTGATGGATCAAAACTTCAGATAAAATTTATAAACTAGATACCTTAAGGAACATTCAATTTAGTTTAGAAGTATTCGGCCCAGTTGTTTCAAAGCAGAAGATTTTTAAATGTAATCAAACATGATGAACAAATTGTGTAAAATTGTCTTTAAAGGTTACAATAATTCTTATATGATTTGCATATCTATAAATACTTGAATTGGATTGGTGAATTAGATTTTTTTCCTTGATTTACACTTGATAAACCATGTTTCCGAAACTACTTTCGTAACCTTCACTGTGATCTATTCATGCGCGATACACATGCATGCAGGGATCCCCGGATTTTCAGCCAATTGAGATTAAAAACAAATACATAAAATTTGATTCTATTCTAATGCATATATAACAAAAAAGAACTAATGCATTAAAAAGCTTCTAAAATGTATAAAATTAAGATTTAAATAAAATTCCGTGAAATTTCATGAATGATTTAACGATTTTACATCATGGCAAAACACGACGTCATACAAATGAAAACTTAAAAGCGAAAGATTATTTCACTACTTGTACACTTCAAATTTGAATTATTTCTCATTAAAATGAAGTTTTTGAGGTAGGTGCTATTTCAGTTTAGGTTCTGTTGCATTTATGGAACATTTATGGATTTTAGAAAGTCAATATTGCGGCCATCTCCTTAGTTACGACCTGTGCATTTGGTGGTAATTTATATAGTAGCCATTACACAAAAAAATGTTAATTAAAAATCGTGAATATTTGGCTTAAGAATTATAAGGATTAAACACATTTTTCTAGGGGTTATTGATGTGTAAACCAGGGCTCTTACTCACAAACTTAACATAAAAGTCTTTAAGGGGTCAATTAACAATTTTGGTCATATAAACTTTTTTGTAGATCTAACTTTGCTGAACATTATTGCTATTTATAGTTTATCTCTATCTTTAATAATATTCAAGATAATAACCAAAAACTGCAACATTTCCTTAAAATGACTAATTTGGTGGCAGCAACCCCACAATGGGTTGTTCTGTTCGTCTGAAAATTTCATGGCTGATAGATCTTGACCTATTGATCATTTATACCCCAATTCAGATTGCTGTAAATGCTTTAGTTTTGGAGATATAAGCCAAAAACTGCATTTGACCCCTGTGTTCTATTTTTAGCCATAGCGGCCATGTTTGTTGATGGATCAAAACTTCGGATAAAATTTATAAACTAAATGCCCTTAGGAACATTCAGTTATAGTTATAGAGGAGAAGATTCTTGAAATAGTTTACGTCGACAACGGACGATGACGGATGCCAAGTGATGGCATAAGCTCACATAGGGCCCTTCGGGCCTCATGGTGAGCTAAAAAGAAACAAATATTCTGAGAGTATTGCATGGCAATACAAAGTCTCGCAGTTAAAAATTCATTGTACAGGAACAAAATGCTAACTTGATTTATAACTTGTCATGGTGTAAACAATATATAACAAATATCAAGTCAATATCTTCAAGCATGATGAAAAAAAGTGTGGAAAACTGATTTGCCTCACGGACTACAAACAAACAGACAGACAGACTGACGGACGGACGGATGGACGGACGGACGAACAGACAGACGGACACAGACAGATAGACAGACAGATATAAACTTAATGCCCTAAAGAACATTTAGTTAAAGTTTGAAGTTATTTGGCCCAATAGTTTTAGAGGAGAATGTTCTTGAAATAGTTAACGTCGACAACGGACGCCGACGGATGCAAGTGATGGCAAAAGCTCACATAGGGCCCTTCGGGCCTCATGGTGAGCTAAAAAGAAACAAATATTCTGAGAGTATTGCATGGCAATACAAAGTCTCGCAGTTAAAAATTCATTGTACAGGAACAAAATGCTAACTTGATTTATAACTTGTCATGGTGTAAACAATATATAACAAATATCAAGTCAATATCTTCAAGCATGATGAAAAAAAGTGTGGAAAACTGATTTGCCTCACGGACTGACAAACAGACAGACAGACAGACAGACAGACTGACCAACAGACTGACCTAGGGAAGGACAAATGGACAGATGGACGAACAGACAGACAGACGGACACAGACAGATAGACAGACAGATATAAACTTAATGCCCTAAAGAACATTCAGTTAAAGTTTGAAGTTATTTGGCCCAATAGTTTTAGAGGAGAATGTTCTTGAAATAGTTAACGTCGACAACAGACGCCGACGGATGCCAAGTGATGGCATAAGCTCACATAGGGCCCTTCGGGCCTCATGGTGAGCTAAAAAGAAATAAATATTCTGAGAGTATTGCATGGCAATACAAAATCCTATACCAGTTAAAAATTCATTGTATAGGAACAAAATGCTAACTTGATTTATAACTTGTCATGGTGTAAACAATATATAACAAATATCAAGTCAATATATTCAAGCATGATGAAAAAAAGTGTGAAAAACTGATTTGCCTCACGGACCAACAAACAAACAGACAGACAAACAGACAGACGGACGGGTGGACAGACAGACAGACAGACAGACAGACAGACAGACAGACCTAAATTCCCCTAAGACTTTGTGGGTAAGGGACTTATAATTACCAAACCTACCCTAATAAAATTAAAGTTAGAATGTATGTGTATACAATTCTAACTTCATATCATGATATTTCTTTTAAACTAGATTAAAACTAGACAAAGTGATGCCCTGCACTCCAAGTCTCTGAAGTAACTGTATTATAACAAAGTCAATGTGAGACTTTCTTTGAGATATTATTGTGTTTGGGAGACATAAATGATGTCCCCTCAGATGCAAAGTGTTATTTTAAAATACACAAAGTTGAGTATGAGAGCACATAGGTTTATGGTTCATTGAAGGAGGAGTTTTCCCGAAATGCTAAGCACCTCTTATGCAAGTATATACTCCAAAAAATGACAAAGTTTAACTATCTCCAAAAAGAGAAAATATTAATAACAAGAGTGCACACGCTGAAATGTCTTGCCTTCTTTACTAATCATTGATATTATGTTGATAGTTCTAAATATAAAGCTTTACTACAATTATCACATAAACTTAACATGATCCAAGAAAATGAGGTCAAGGTCATATAAACCAAACAAGAAATACATGTACACCTTAGAATCATTCAATACACTAAATATAGTTGACCTATTGCTTTTAGTTTCTAAGATACAGACTTAACCAAGAAAACTAAACATTGACTAATGAACCATGAAAATGAAGTCAAGGTCAGATGAACCATGCCAGGCAGACGTGTACAGTTTGCAATCCTTCCATACAACAAATATAGTTGACCTATTGCTTATAGTAATAGAAAAACAGACCAAAACACAAAAACTTAACACTGAGCTATGAACTGTGAAAATGAGGTCAAGGTCAAATAAAACCGGCCAGACTGACATGTACATCATAAAATATTTCCATACACCAAAAATAGTTGACTTATTGCATATAGTATTAGAAAAAAATTCGTAAGGGTTCCGCGGAACCCAGTGTCTCGCCTACTTTTGCTGTTAATCACAGGCTCAACAAAAATGAGGAAAAAAATTAATAAAAATATTCCTCTCTATACTATCTTTTGATTGTAAGTAGCTTCTGTCCAAGTTTGGTAAAAATCCAGGATAGTTTATGAATCTAATAAATGTTTTAAAAACTTAAACTGCAGACTGTATGTAATGTTAACTGGAAGAAAAACTAAGTCCATTTATAAGTAAAATACGCAAAAAATGGAACAAAATTTTAACAAAATTTCCTGTTAGATACTAAGCTTTTAATCATAAACAAGTTTCTGTCCAAGTTTGGTACAAATCCAAGACAGTTTAAGAAAGTTGTTAAAATTTTGAAAACTTTCACCATAGAGTGAATGTAATGTTAACTGGCAGAAAAACTAAGTCCATTTATAAGTAAAATACGGAAAAAAATGATTTTTTTCTACAAAATTTACTTCTGGATACTATCTTATGATCATAAACAAGCTTCTTTCCAAGTTTGGTAGAAATCCAGGACAGTTTAAGAAAGTTATTAAAATTTCAAAAACTTTAACCACAGAGTGAATGTAATGTTTCCTGGCAGAAAAACTAAGTCCATTTATAAGTAAAATACGGAAAAAATGGAATTTTTTTTTTTACAAAATTTCTTTTGGATATTATCTTTTGATCATAAACAAGCTTCTGTCCAAGTTTGGTAAAAATCCAGGATAGTTTAAGAAAGTTATTAAAATTTCAAAAACTTTAACCACAGAGTGAATGTAATGTTAACTGGCAGAAAAACTAAGTCCATTTATAAGTAAAATACGGAAAAAATAGAATTTTTTTTTTACAAAATTTACTTTTGGATACTAGCTTTTGATCATAAACAAGCTTCTGTCCAAGTTTGGTAGAAATCCAGGATAGTTTAAGAAAGTTATTAAAATTTCAAAAACTTTAACCACAGAGTGAATATTTGTGGACGCCGCCGACGACAACGACGACGACGCCGACGGAATGTAGGATCGCTATGTCTCGCTTTTTCGACAAAAGTCGAAGGCTCGACAAAAAGACCAAAACTCACAATTTTACATTGACCACTGAACCATGAAAATGAGGTCAAGGTCAGAAGACATCTGCCAGCTAGACATGAACACCTTACAATCATTCCATACACCAAATATAGTAGACCTATTGCATATAGTATAAGAAAAACAGACCAAAACACAAAAACTTAACTATAACCACTGAACTATGAAAATGAGGTCAAGGTCAGATGACACCTGCCAGTTAGACATGTACACCTTACAGTCCTTCCATACACCCAATATGCTAGACCTATTGCTTCTAGTATCTGAGATATGGACTTGACCACCAAAACTTAACCTTGTTCACTGATCCATGAAATGAGGTCAAGGTCAAATGAAAACTGTCTGACAGGCATGAGGACCTTGCAAGGTACGCACATATCAAATATAGTTATCCTATTACTCATTATAAGAGAGAAATTAACATTACAAAAAATCTTTATATTTTTTTTTCAAGTAGTCACTGAACCATGAAAATGAGGTCATGGACAATGGACATGTGAGACGGAAACTTCGTAACATAAGGCATCTATCTACAAAGTATGAGGCATCCAGGTCTTCCACCTTCTAAAATACAAAGCTTTTAAGAAGTTAGCTAACGCCGCCGCCACTGGATCACTATCCCTATGTCAAGCTTTCTGCGACAAAAAGTCGCAGGCTCGACAAAAATCAAAACCCTGACCACATGCACATCTTCAATATATGTACAAACTGCCAGCAAAGTGAAAACTTCTTAGCATTCAAACTGTAAGAGTAGTTATCTGGAATAACTATATTCCCATAATGGGACAGACGGACAGACGGATGGACAGGGGTAAAACAATATGCCCCCAACTTTTAATTGCGGGGGGCATAAAGAGTTATACACTTAAAGTTTAAAATACTATTGAAAGATCATAATTTAAATTATTCATGTTTACATAGAAGTCTTTTGTTTATACTTGTGTTGTGTTGTTTTGTTTCTGTATCATATATACAAATGTACTTACCATCCATTTCTTTCATTTTTTTTTTATCTATTTTACCAAATTTCCATATATATATAGATACATGTATATAGAACAAAACCATAAAAGATATTTCTTGTGATTGAGAAATCAAATTTCATATGCTGGTATATATATTTATCTTACCTCCTATACATTTCTAAGAATATGATTGGTTAAAAGCAACCGCGTGGAGACGGTGTATATTCCATATAAGGTCAGTAGACAGGGCTTATTTCAATACACGGTTAGTAGTGGTGTTACGTCCCTTTATAAAAACAAAACGGTACTGAGAAAAAATCTTAAAGGTTTCAACAGACGAAGAAATTGATGATGAAAGATTGGAATAAATTCATAAAACACATTTAAAGCTAACAAGTTTTTATTGTTGGCATTTGTTTTTTTGTATGACCAATGGAAGTAGTTTCTTAATGCTAACGGAATGAAGACTTGCTCACTTTGATAGGTCACTAGTCTAAATACCACATGTTAAGATATTCAGTGAGATAAATTCGTTACATAGTGTGCTAGTGATGTAATACGGTATATATGGGGTCAGTAAATACCATATGGGGATTCAAACTTCGCTCTCACCCCATATGGAATTTACTGACCCCATCTATACCGTATTAGGTCACTAGCACACTATGTAACTAATAGAATTATCAGAGAACAATTTAGAATATGGACAACATAAAACTTTTTTTTATCTTTTCATTGGAATGAATAGTGGAATATATATATATATCATAATGGAGAGTATGGATGGGGTTTTCAGAATAGAGAATAATTGACAAAAAAGTGCAGAATAAAGGGCAAACAAATAAAGAATAGAGAAACAACTGCAAAAATAATACAGAATATTGAATAATGGGGCACACAAATATATTGAATAGAGATAATATAAATGGGCAAAATAAATATTGAATAGAGAGAAAAATTGTCTAATATTTAAAGAATAAAGACATAAAGGACCCCCTCAGTCATCCAAACCCTCATTTAGCAGAACAGTAAAAGGATAATAATCTACTTTCAAGGAGTGTATTACATGTATTATATGTGGACTTTTTCAAACAATTTCATACATTCCCCATATCTTTAACGATGCTACCAAATACTTACATCTGTCCATTATTAAGTTGTCTTTTAGGTCACATTGCATTTCAAGCTGATGTTCAATACTTGCACACCTAGAAAAAAAAATTCTGCAAAAATAAGATAAAACAGTCTTGTGAAATTTAGGCAAACTGTCATACTAGTATAGATACAGAATCGTGTGACTTCTAACAGAAAATTAACATCACATCAATGAGAAATTGCAAAAAGGAAATAAAATTATTCATTTGTCACTATCTTTGTTGATGATACATGAGGGCTTTAGCCGCCTTATTTTTACATGTTCACAAATCAGTATCTAGGAGAGCAGTAACATAGAGGCTCTGCACCCTCCCCCTGAAATTTTGCGCCCTGGTGCTCTTTAGGGAACCTTTTTCAAGTAAGGAAAGAGTTTAAATATTATCTATCATGATGCCTTAATCATCAACCATTCATCAGATGTCCTCACATCTAAGGGAGCTACCATTTGAAATTTATGGGGGGGCTAGGATGAAATTTTTAAAAAAAATGGCAGGAAGGAGTTTTGGGTAAAATAAAATGTTAGGATGAGCAACTTGGCAAAAAAAAGGCAGGAAGACAACTTATGTAAAAAAAAGTCAGGATAAATTTAATTTAATAAAAATTAAAAGGCCGGACAGAGATTACAACTAAAAAGAATGCAGGACAAAATTTTTCATCCTAGCCACCCCCCCTAAAAATCAAATGGTTAGCTCCCTAATAAAAGATGATTTAATTGATCATTGAAATGTGTGTCAGAGTGAGAACTTCTCAATGTTCATTTCTTTAGGAATATTTATTACCCTAATTTAATGTTTTTATTGTCTTTAAGTGACTGACACAGTACTGAGGATTAAACTTTCATATCTCTTCATTTATATCTACAAATTCTAATGATGTTTCACATCCTAGGGGATTAAAACCCATGAAGTTGAAATTTTTCACACATAATTGACTAATAGTAGTAATTGGGAATGTAAACATCTAATAATGTTTTTCCCAGTAGGCAGTTTAACCAAACTTCAGATAGACAAGACATAATAAATCTATTATACTATAAACACAGCATGCACAGGACATGTGATCCTACCATAATGATGAACTGAGTCTATACTGTCCCTTTAACAAATAATGCAAAGTTAAACTTTTGTTATCTAGATTGTGAATTTTAAAAATTTTAAACATTCTTAGTTTGTTGGAAATAAATCATGTAAATATAAGTTATAAAATTATACTTAATCTGTAGAATTTTTTTATTAATGAAAAAAAAAAGAATGAGCATAAATGATTAATCTATAAACATCATCATGACAAAGATTACAGTCGATCTGGGTAATTTCGTGCAGGCAGGTAAATACCATACATATTACATTTCGCTTGTTTATCAAACAGGGAACCAAATGACTTTCATTTAGGACCAAAAGTGTACGGAATTACCCCAACCGACTCTAATGCAAGATCAACCTCCTTGGTAAGATATGTACATGCATTCATACACTGGGGCTCCAGTAGGGGGGCTAGGATGAAATTTGAAAAAAAAAGGCAGGACAGGAGTTTTGAGTAAAAAAAAAGGCAGGATGAGACACTTTGCAAAAAAAAAAGGCAGGATGACAATTTATGTAAAAAAAAGTCAGGATAAACTAAAAATAAAAAAGGCAGGACCGAATAGAGTGAAAAATAAAAAGGCAGGACAGAGATTACAACTAAAAAAAAATGCAGGACAAAATTTTTCATCCTAGCCCCCCCATAAAAATCAAATGGCAGCTCCCTAATAATGGATTGTTGAGACTTTTTATCAGGTTATATGTCTATACATTGTAGAAAATTGTAAATAATATGGAAAAAAAGACTTTTTTTTACAGTGGGCCCAATAAGGAGGGTCCATGCCCCAAATACCTGTGATGTAGATGAATAAAAAATAGGGATTTTGTGCAAGTAAAGCCTAGATCTTTGAATAAAAAATAGGGATTTTGTGCAAGTAAAGCCTAGATCTTTGTAAAAAAAAACAGACTTTTAATTAGTTTTATCTATTACAGATTTTCATTATAAAATTTAATTTACTTAAGTATTATGTCCATGCCAGCATTTATCGTTTACAAAAAGTCCTACACAAAATTTAATTAAATACAATCCAGTCAAGCACACCTTAAAAGGTGTACTTGAATAGGTCCATATTTAGTAGTCTTGATTTAATGAATTATCTTTATTTTTGAATTTTAAATTTGTTTTATTAAACTGTATAAGGGAAACTATTGCTCTCTATCTATTAAGCATTGACTTTATTGTGGTCGAGCAGATGACAAAAAAATATTCTAAATCCAGATTTCCCCATACCTTTACCCTCAGTAGGAACAGTATATCTAACATAATATAAATGAATATGTTCCTGCTTTACCTTAGGATCATTTTCCAACTGAAGTGGTTCATCTGAAAAAGGTGGAATTTACAGAATAGGTAACAGGTAACAGGTCTGTGGAATCGGAACAAACATTCTCACCTTTAATCTGTTAAAGTTTGATCTACAAAAAAAAGAGTCAAGAAAGACTGTGGCAGGCCGCAGTGTCGATAGAAAAAGCGTCTGTTATCCAAATAAATCAGGGAACCAGTTCAGGATAGACAAACTTTTTGTGACCTTGAAGATGCAGGTCATGCAGAGCTTTGCTGAATCAATATATCCCGGACAGGAGCATGTTGTTGAAATGATTTCAATATTTATATATATATGGTAAACATTTAGTTAAAACAAGTGTGAGAGCAACGTACGTTTAAAGAGGGACTGGATTTTTGTTTGGGGGGGGGGGGGGGGTCTAAGGTATAGATAAGGGACCACCATTTGATTTTTATGGTGCTAGGACCCTATATACAGGATGAAAAATTTTGTCCTTCATTTTATTAGATTGCCATGTATTTTTCACTCTATTCGATCCTGCCTTTTTTTGTATTAAAATTGAGAATGGAAATGGGGAATGTGTCAAAGAGGGGTAAATTCAGTAAATAAATATACGTCATCAGGGACCGCCCATTTGGGGGAGAGCTTTCTGTATAAAACTGAAGTCATGTGCTCTTCTGATTGGTAGATAATGTTTGTAATAAATATTTTTTGATAGATGGATAAAAACTAGAGTTGAAAAAAAATAAAAAATAAATGCTGAATGTACTAAATTTTTTTACTACAGGGTTGAAGAGTAATGGGGGTCAGTGAAGGAATTAAGTGCGAATCTACAGTGTTTGTAAACAAGGCCATGTGAATGCCCAAAAATGCCGCATGACCCTATGTTTTTATTGTTGCAAATGATAGGGCTACATTTGTACTTTCATGAATGATATATGAAATTTTCTAATTTCTAAAGGTAAATCAGGTATAAATTTAATTCAAGACATAGATTAGCATTACAGTCAATGGGAGATTTTTTACTGAATTTACCCCAAGAGACAACAACCCGACCAAAGAGCAGAAAACAGCCAAAGGCAAAGGCTACCAACAGTTTTCTGGTGTTAAAAAAACCCAGTTTACAGGGACTTCTTTTTTCTATTTCAAATTTTAAAGCATGAAATCTGTACAATGCGCACATTTTAACTGAATCAGTAGTATTATTCTATTAATGTAAATACTTAAAGTGAAGCCTTCGCCCTTGTTTTTTTCTAAAACTCAAAAACACAAATCTTTTGTTTAGGAGTCAATTGACCAAGTTGCATGCTCCAGGTGTAACTGACCATAACTGAATTATATTCACTTCTATTGAAAATTTCTATTCATTGAATTTAAATGTCCAAGTGATTAACTTATCTTTTTGTCATCTTATAATTGATGATCAAGGTATGAATTGGTGACCAAAGGAATTGTTTTGTTGTGAGTTGAGTATCAAATTAGACTTGAAATTAGCTTGATTTTTGAACTAATAAAAACACTTGCTATCATAAAGCATTGTTATCACATGTAGAATGTGCATTTTGTAGATTTCAGAGGTGGATTTAAGGGGGGGCCCAGCGGGCCCGGGCCCCCCATTTGTGGGAAACATTTGGTTGATTATATAGGCAATCACTGAAGCATGACTGGAGCGGCCCCCTCTTAGGCAGTCAGTGGGCCCCCACTTATGAAAATTTCTGGATCCGCCACTGGATTTCATACCATAAATTGAATAGAAAAAAAGAAGTCCCAGTATACTGAAAACAGGGAATACCCCACTTTTCCTGACTTGAGCCCAACCTGACCAATGGGTCTTCAACATAGCGAGAAAATTCCGCACCCGGAGGCGTGCTTCATCTGGCCCCTTATTAAAAATGTGTACTATTTCATTAGTTTATCCTGACTTTTTTTTTTTACATAAATACTAAAATAGTCATCCTGCCTTTTTTTTGGCCAAAGTGATGCATCACACCTTTTTATTACTCAAACTTGTCCTGCCTTTTTTTCAAATTTCCTTCTGATATATTTTTTTTTTATAGTCTAGTTGCATAATGTTTATTATTTGAACAGAGTATGTTAAAGTTTGTTGAAAAATTTGCCGAATATTTGTATTTGCTGCAACCAAAAATGAAATATAAATTATTTTCCTTTAATTTGCATAGTGGAATACTGGAATACATTGTACTTATGATGGTATTGATATTTGTTCACAATTTTATTAATTCTGGTTAGTAAATTTGATAACAATATGAATTTATATCTTTTTCAAGTTTTAAAATTTGTACATCATTGTTTTTACTCATTCCAAGCTGACTATATAGCTAGTTTATCAAAATAAAATGTTGTTTTTATTATTAATCCATTACAACAATCAGTGAGAATTATTATTTTGAACAATTAATGCTCTAAAACAAATCTTAACATGCTTAAGCCTACAACTTTTAAATATTTCCAGAATTTATACCATATAAATATCTGAATAAGTTTTTTAAAGTTTAATACCCATAAAACAATATGTTTTAATAAAAGTAGGGAGAACGGAACCCTAGGTAAACGGACTCTATGGGCGAACGAACTCAGGGCGAACAGACCCAGGGCAAACATGTAATCAGGGCAAACAGATTTTGTTAATGTGATTTATATTCTTAATTAGAACAGGCTATACATCAAAGAATATAATTTAATGTAATAAAACCCCAATCTTTATCCAAATCCTCATATTGTATATATATATGTAATTTTCTTTCCTGTTTCAATCAAATATAATTATATACCTACTTTTTGTGTAGTCAAAGAAGAAATTTAAATTTCTTCTCTTTATTAAGTGGGTACAATCTTGTTTCCTTTATTTTGTGTCTGCTTATATTGACATTTTGATTCAATAATGTCAAAAACATAATACAAGCAATATTCCAGAAAACAGTTGGGCACTCAAGGGAGTTATTTAATTCTATTCATATGATCATGTATATTATTATATAGACATGTATAATATATATTTTTGTCTGAAGTCATTATTTGGGTCAAAACAAAACAAAAATATTCTGAACCTATGTTAAGTTTAGTAAATAATGATTTAGTACATGTATACCAGTAAATATATATGTAAATGTTAAAAAAGACAACCAACTGTCTGTTAATAACATGTTTAGTTAAAATGGATAAATGTTATGTAAAACAAACAACAAACAAACAAATATTTTATGTGCCAATCACGGCTCCCAAAATGAGCAGAATAATTACAATATAATTGCAAACATAATATAAAAGTAAATTAAAAATAGTTTAAACAAAGTACATAACATGATTTAATTGATTAATATATAATATCAAAGTAACTGAAATAAGTCATTTGTTATAATAAAAATATATAATATGACCCATTGTTTGTTATTCTGGACCCTTATTGGACAGTACACCTCACAGCATACCAATTTTTAATTAAATGTAAATAGTAACTATTGTAAATGCATATATGATCATATATATCTATAACTCTATATAAAGTATTCTAATTTAGTATTGTATTCCTGTTTTTATTTAAAACCTCCAATAATTGACAAATAATTATCAAAATATTTTTATCTTCATTTCCCATTAACCAAATAAACAGAGATTTGTTATCAAGTTTTGAAATATTTTTATTTTTACTAAATATTTTGCTTAGATAGGGATTTCTAACATTAACCAAAGCTTTACATGTTAAAAGAAAATGCATCTCATCTTCTACTTCCTCATTACAGAGTTTGCATATTCTATTTTCTAATTTTATATTAAAGTAACGACCTTTTTCTATTTCAAGTTTGTGAGCTCCAATTCTAAATCTTGTTAAGACACATCTGTGAAGATATGGTAATTTCAATAAGTATGGCTCAAAATTAAAGTTTGGTTTGAATAATCGATAAGTTCGAAGTTTATTTCCAGAGGTCTTATTTTGTCTTTTACCATTGAATAATTCTTTCTTCCATAAGTTACAATATTTTAAATATAATTTCTTTTTCACCATATTCTTAATGTTTGTTTTAGATGAGAGTACTTGATACTCTTGTAAATCCAGCAATTTCAGGATAGCATGAATACAACTAGTCCAAGAATTCTTCCCAGCTTTCGATAATGTATTTGAGAGAGAATGCATTTGTTAATAAAATATTATTTGTGATATGAATTCTTTTCCAATATTTGATCATGTTTGTTAAAATATCTAACATTAGAGGATAACGACCTAATTCACCAAATATGGCCAAATTTGTTGCATGCTTATTCACTCCTAATGTAAATCTGCAGAATTTTAGATGCACTTTCTCGATTTACAGATCTTTACAAAGTCTATAGAAATAATTTAGTTCTGTGTCATTCTTTAACTCTTTGAATTAAAACAACCCCATATTTCTGAACCATATAATAATACGGGTTTCACTGTGTCATTAAAAATGTGCATTAGAGTGGAGATATTAGCTTTATAATTAGTAAAATATTTGGTATATTTAAAGAAAGCTTTTAAACCTTTTTTATATAACATATTTTTGGCTTCTGAAAAGCTGTCAGATACACTAAAAGTTATGCCAAGATAAGTATAATGTTGGGTATTTTGGATGTATGTGTCTTTATATGAAAGCTGTGCATCTGTAATACGGCCAGATGTATTAAAAACTATAGATTTCGTTTTTTTTAAATTAACTTCTAAACCCCAATTTTCACAATGTGTAGATCTATGTGTATTCATGTACATTTGTAGCCTCCATAAAAACATTTGGTTTTACACTTCAGCTGTGATCTCCTATAATGTTACTGTTCCACAACATTTTAGGGTCAGAGAAATTTAATGCTTGATTGGGAGCAATTATTTGTGGTCACTAAAACTAAAGAAATTTATTGCTTTTAATTGATTGACCATGTGCAGCTGGTAAGAACATAATCAGCTGATTTACAATAATAACATGAGCCTCCTGATTGTCAACAAAGACAAAATATTTTATTTCCTCAGACAAAACGTGTACAAGAGGTCAAAACATGATAAAGTATACACATAAATCGACAGCAGAGTAATGTATAATAGCACTGGATTTTCATGACATTGAGATGTATACATTATATATTAGAGCCAGTGCCAAAGTTTCTCCTTTTTCTTTTATTCTTTAGAATTTATAATAATTATTTACTATGGGGAAAAAGTTTAAGCTACTTTTTTCTGCCTTTGTTATTTGTTTGGTCAGACAATCAACTTGCTTAGTACTTGTACTTTTTAATTTATTTAAAACTGATGTCCTTCAATCCAAAGGAGAGACATAAAATACATTAAGACATCTACAGGGAATTGAAAGTAATAGAGAAACTATTTTAATAATATGGCATGATACTAAAATAATAGAGCTCTAATGTTACAAACTTTTGTAAGGTATTTTTAGCTCACCTGGCCAAGTGAGCTTTTATCGTCACTTGGGGCCCTTCGTCGTCTGTTAACTTTTACAAAAATCTTCTCCTCTGAAACTACTGGGCCAAAGTAATTTAACCAAACTTGGCCACAATCATCATTAGTGAATATAGTTTTCAGACAAATCAGACAACCTATTATTGGGTTGTTGCCCCTGAATTGGTAATTTTAAGAAAATTTTGCAGGTTTTTGTCTCGCCTTGACGGAGTCAAAAAGCG
Source organism: Mytilus californianus (assembly GCF_021869535.1). Lineage (NCBI taxonomy): Eukaryota > Metazoa > Mollusca > Bivalvia > Mytilida > Mytilidae > Mytilus > Mytilus californianus. The sequence goes on along the minus strand of NW_026262712.1, from coordinate 46,431,350 downwards.
AGACATAGGTATGCTGTTTCTGGCGGTGGCGACGGCGGCAGCGTCAACAATGTATTAGTTTGTGATTATGTCTAGTTCATTGTGAACCACTAGTGGTAATTCAGTGATATTTGGTATGCAGTTTTATGAGCATTGGCACATCTCATTACCATGGAGATTATTTGGCCCTGCCCCCTCAGTCAAGGTCTATTGACTTTGAAACTTTGCTTAGTTTACATGTATTAGTTTGTGATTAGGTCAGTTTATGGGGAACCACTAGTGGTAGGTCAATGATACTTGGTGTGCAGTTGTATAAGCATTGGCATATATATCTCATTTCCATGGAGATTATTTGGCCCCGCCCCCTCATTCATGGTCTATTGACTTTGAAACTTTTGCTTAGTTTTCATGTATTAGTTTGTGATTAGGTCAGTTTAAGGGGAACCATTAGTGGTAGGTCAATGATAATTGGTATGCAGTTGTATAAGCATTAGCACATCTCATTTCCATGGAGAATATAAAAAATTTGCTCCTTACCCCTCAGTCATGGTATATTGACTTTGAAACTTTTGCTTAGTTTATATGTATTAGTTTGTGATTAGGTCAGTTTAAGATGAACCACAAATGTAAAGTCAATGTCTCAATGATATTCGGTATGCAAATGTATTGGCATTTGCAAGTTTCATTTCCATGGAGATTATATAACCCCACCCCCTAATTATGGGAATTATGGGAACTTTTACTTAGTTTACAAGTTATTGTTTGTGTTTAGGTTTGTTTAAAGGGAACGACTTATGAAAAGTCAATGGTATTTGGTTTGCAGTTGTATTAGCATTGGCACATCTCATTTCCATGGAGATTGTTTATCCCTGTACCTTCAGTCATGGTTCATTGACTTTGAATATTTGCATAACTCACATGTTAAAATATTGCTATTTTAATTTCAACATTTGCATTATCAAAATAACAAACAGGTGAGACATATCTCTGTGTTGACAGTTTATTGGTTATTGTCTTGGATATTATCATGGATAGAGATACATTGTAAACAGCAATAATGTTCAGCAAAGTAAGATCTACAATTAAGACAACATGACCAAAATGGTCAATTGACCCCTTCAGGAGTTATTGCCCTTCATAGTAAATTTTTAAAGAATTTTTCGAAAATTTTTGTAATCTCTGGGCAAAATAGAATCAAATTTTACCACTTTTTTTCAAATTTTGCCTATTATCTTGAAAACTATAATAGATAGAGAGAAACTTTAAAATGCAAAAATGATCATCAGGACAAGTTTTACAAATAAGTCTTATGGTTGAAATCATCAGTTGACTCTTAATTAGAGATGTAGCTCTGTGATGCCGATTTGTACGATCTTTCTTTAGCAATCTAATTAGAATTAGTTCTCCGCACTTGCTCCTCGTTGTTTATATGTCGCCAACATATAAACGAGGAGCAAGTGTGGAGAACTAATTTTAATTAGATTGTTTCTTTAGTGTTTTTTGTCTTATATCTTAAAACTTATAATAGATAGACACATGATGATGATAGAAAGAAACTTAAATATATACAAAAATGATCAGCAAGACAAGATCTACAGTTAAGACAAAAGGCGGAAATTGTCTGACGACTCCTTATGGGAGTTATTGCCCTTTAATTACGATTTTTACCATTTTATTTGCTCTATATGATAAAAATTAATAATAGATAGATAGAAACTTAAATAATCAAAAATAATAAGCAAGACAATCTACTAATAAGTCAAATTATGCTGATATAAATAGTAGATGGGTACTCTTTATAGGAGTTTTTTACTCTTTTGTGTTTGGAGCAAAAGCTTAATAAGATCATGAAGATAGAGACAAACTTAACAGACTTCAATGATCAGCAATATAAGATACAAAAAAAACCCAGAGATTTTTGTCATTAATTCTATTCTTGTCTACAATGTTGGAGAGTGTCCTTTGTTGAATATATTTCATATAGACCAAGGTGAGCGACACAGGCTCGCGAGAGTCCTAGTCATTTAAAGATGAAGCAAATATCCTAAAGCTCATTTCTTGCCTGAAATGATTTTTGGCAATAGGTTGAATAATCATTGCAGATTTCAGGAAATAAGCCTAATGCCTGAAAATTGCCGTCAATAACCTAATGCCTAGGCGCTAGCTTATTGCATAGGATTTAAGCTTAATACCTAATTTTACTTATACATGTATATATAATTAGTGCTGCTAACATATACAATTAAAAAAAAAATAGAAATTAGTAAAGAACTATTAAAAAAACATACATAAGATCATTTATTTTCATCTAGTTAAGGTACACACATATATATATATATATATACATGTATATGTGACAAAATATTCATAAAAATGTTTCACTTCAAACTGTCCTGAACCAGTTATTTCAAGACAGAATTTCATATGTATACAGTCATTATATGCATTAATTAGGGAATGATATGTGTAAATTTCATAACCACTGTTGTTGAACTTTTAAAGAAATATTTGAAAGAGAATCATTGACATAATCTTTTTATATTATATTACCATGATGACTGTAAACTTCAAAGAGAAATTAATTTAACTTGCCATTTTCTTCTTTGAACTGTTTTCCTCCACTGCATGGTTCCTCACAAAAACAATAGTAATAAAAATAGTAATAAAAATAAAGAGACTGAGAGTAGTGTATTCATGATGAATTTCAACATTTTATATTCCTCTACACATTTTATGATGTCCAAGTAATCGGGTCATGACATCAATATGAATCCATAGTAGCCAATGAGATAAAAGAGAAATTCATTTTATGTCTTCCTAGATCTTTGGATAAAAACAGGCCATATTTACTTGTGTGTATTTTGCTTAAACATAAAAACACAAGTAAATGTTATACATATATATACTCACCACATTGATTCAATGGACATAATAAAGTATAATGGGAGTAGGTCTATTAGTGTAATTAAAGTGAAACCATAAGAATTAAGGATTAGAATACACAGTATTAGATGTTCACAATGACATACAGGGAGAGAATTTGAAAAGTTTATTGTAAGTATTTCATACTTAATGCCAATAATTGTTATCTTTTCTGTTTTGTTTAAAGTTTTATTTTATATCCATACCAGAGGAGTATTGAGGGGGTGGGGCTAGGGGGCCCGGCGCCCCCCTTTATTGAAAAAATTTGGTTAATTATTTAGGGAATCACTGAAGCATGATTTGAGCAGGCCCCTCTTTTAGGCAGTCAGTGGGCCCCTTTTGAAAATTCTGGATCTGCCACTGCATACCACACACATACAGAAATTCAACATGTTTTATAATTTTAAAAAATTCTAATAGATCAATTAAAAACTTTTTAGATTGATATACATGATATATATGCATAAGTGATAAATTTAATAATCTGTCACCTAAGGATATTTGCCTATGTTTTATGTCCCACCTTTGGGCATTGTGCTTTTCGGTCTATGCGTCTGTTCCTCCATCCATCAATGATGATATCTGTCCAGCTTCAGCATGTTCAGGTTTAAGTTTTTGGTCAAGGTAGTTTTTGATGAAGTTGAAACTTACATGTAGTACACATGTTCCCTATATAATATGATCTATCTTATTTTAATACCAAATTACAGTTTTTACCCCAATTTCATGGTCCACTGAACATTAAAAATGATAGTGCCAGTGGGGCATCTGTGTACTATGGACACATTCTTGTTGTTGATTTAAATGTGAAGTATTAAGTATTTGTTTCTGAATTTCATGAGTTGATAATTGCCTACAATTTAAAACTCAAGAATTTTGCATACATGTGTACCACTTGAAAATATTTTTGACATGGATGAGGGTTTAGATGGGGTTTACAAAAAAGAGAATAACAGGCAAAATATGCAGAATAAAGGTATAAAAAATAAATAGGCAAAAGTAGGCAAACAAAATAAATATTAGAGAATAATAGGTGCTTAAATATAAAGAATAGAGATAAATGGACAAAATTAACAAAAGATTAAAGAAAAACAATCTAATATATGAAGAATAAAGATATACAAAACCCCTACCTAGACCTTAATAAATCAAGCCATTAACACATAAATGACAAATACCCTGATTATTTTTTTTTTAGGTCAGACAGGAATTTCGTCTGTAAAGACTCATAAGTAACTCTTGAACATGTTGAATAAAAGAAATTTATAAAGCCAAATAATGTGCAAAGTTAAAAAATTTGATAATCAAGAGATTTTCAGTTAAAGACAGAATTCATAGATAAAATACAAAACTTAGAACCTCAAATTGAAAAATTATAATTGAAACTGGTTAATGGTATAATAGAGCAAAAAACTTAGTTTGTAATTTGAACAGTACATTATGTCAGTCAGGGGTACTACTTGTACAAGTAACCTTTATTTACTTGAAGAAGTAAAAAAAAATATACTTATATAAGTTAATTATAATGTTTGAATAATCTCCCCTTAATTTTCTCAACAATTCACTTGTATAAGTAAATTTTTTTTACAATCCCACAAATTTCTCAAGTTTTGAGATGTAAAAACATGCCTTTAATGATTTTTCCCAGGTTAGCTCATAATTTTTTATTAGAGTTCAATGTTTCATCTCATTGATTCAACAAAGAAACTGATTGCCAAAGATCTTAAGTATTTGGCAAGGCTTTCAAAAATTGCTCCTTGGGGGCTTGCAAATGTGCAGTGTTTTGAAGATTACAGACAAATGAGATTTTCATTGTCCATGAAATTACACTTAAATGATAAGTTAAGACATCTGCAAAGGACAGACAATTTAAAATTCTATTAGAGCAAAGAAGTCCTAAGAATTCAAGAAAAGAAGATAGGATGACTTTTTCACTTATATAAGTAAAAAAATCTGAATGTCCAAGGGACATAACTCAGCCAATTTTTTTTTTACCTGTACAAGTAAATAAAATACACTTGTATAAGTATCCTACAAATTTACTTATATAAGTATATTAATATTACTTCTTCAAGTAAATAAAAATTACTTGTACAAGTAGTACCCCTGATTTTATGTGATCACTGTTTTAGAGATGAATTTCATTTCATATATTTTATAGCATTAATATCATTATAGAAAGAGGACAAAAAAATATATATGTATATATATATGTGTGTCAATCAACTTTTAGAATCCACTTACATTAACAGAGCACTTATTTTCCATATAAATATAATACCCAACTTATGATTTTTTTCTGTTTGTCAAAAGTTTTATTTTCTATTTAGCTCACCTGACCTAAAGAGTCTATGTGAGCTTTTGCCATCCCTTTTCGTTAATTGTCAAATCATCAATTGTCAGTTGTACACATTTTCAAAGATCTTCTTCTCTGAAACTACTGAATTAATTTTAACCAAACTTAGGCTAAATGATCCTTAGGGTATAGAATAAATATATATTGTAATTTTAATCTTGTCCTTTAAATGTTTAATTAAGAAACTCTGCATAGTTTGGTCAAAACAATTAGCACTTTAATTCGTCCGTCCGTCCGTCCGTCCGTCGTCAACATATCAGACATTAACTCAAAACGCTTTAACCAATATGCATGAAACTTTGGTTTCAAATTGTTCATTTCTATTGACGTGAGCTCCCTTTCTGTTTTTATAAATTTTGGATTTACCGTTTTCGAATTTAGGGGTTTTATTCATTAAAAAAGGGGGGATTTTCCAGTTTGTGGACAATAACTCGAAAACAATTTCACCAATTTGCAAGAAACTTTAGTGAATTGTTTATTTCTATGGACATGAGCTCCCTTTTGATTTTTATAAATTTATTTTAGACCATACTTTTCCGATTTATGGGGTTTTATTCATTACATAAAGGGGGATTTTCCAGTTTTCGGACAATAACTCAAAAATGCTTTCAGCATTTTTAATGAAACTTTGCTGAATTGTTTACATGTATATCTATTCAGTATTGATGAAAGCTCCCTTTAGAATTTTATAAATTTTAGATTTTACATTTCTGAGTTATGGGGTTTTATTCATTAAAATAGGGGGGATTTTCCAGTTTTTGGACAATAACTCAAAAACATTTTCACCAATTTGCAAGAAACTTTGTTGAACTGTTTAATTCTATAGACATGAGCTCCCTTTTGATTTTTTAAAATTTTAGACTATACGTTTCTGATTTATGGGGTTTTATTCATTACAAAAAGGGGGATTTTCCAGTTTTCGGACAATAACTCGAAAATGCTTTCAGCATTTTTTATGAAACTTTGGTAAATTGTTTATATCTATTGCACTGTTGTAAGCTCCCTTTTGATTATTATAAATTTAAGATTTTACGTTTCCGAGTTATAAGATTTTATTCATAAAAAAGGGTTGATTTCCAAGTTTTTGGACAATATCCTTAAAGTGCTTAGAGCAGTTTTCATTAAACTTTGATGACTGATTTATATCTATTAGGATAACCTCCCTTTATATTTTTTTTATAAATTTCTGATATAACATTGAGAAGTTATTGTTTGTCTATAGTCTGACAACAGATTTACTAAGTATTGCACAACAGCACAGTGTATTGCACAACAGCAAGAAATCTTTAATTGAATATGAATTCAACTCATATAACCAATTAAGTTCTTTGACTACACTTATTCAGAAACCTATAATATGTCAAATATTTAATTACAATCCAAATTCAGACCTGTATTAAGCTTGAATATTGTGTCCATTTTTGCCCCCCAACTGTTCAGGGTTGGACCTCTGCGGGCATATCCAGCTGCGCTCAGCGAAGCAGTTTATTATGTTCTTGGTAACACTGATTGTCATATTGAAAACAATTTCAGATAAAGATAAATTTTAAACAGCAAAACAGTAGTATGGATCCTTATATGAGTTATTGCCCTTGAAAGACAAAATTTTATTAGAATTTCAAGTTTCTTGTAGAAAATATGATAGATGGAGAGACACTTTAAGTGGTAAATATGTTCAGCTAAGTAAGATCTGTGAATAAGCTTACATGACCAAAATAGTCAATTGATCCTTTATCATGTCTGTACCGTATATTGGTATGACGTTGGCGTCGTCGTCGTCCGAAGACACAGTGGTTTTCGCACTCTAACTTTAGTTTAAGTGAATGGATCTCTATGAAATTTTACCATAAGGTTCAATACCACAAAAGGAAGGTAGGGATTGATTTTGGGGGTTATGGTACCAACAGTTAAGGAATTAGGGGCCAAAAATAAGCATTTTTGTCGAGCCTTCGACTTTTGTCGAAAAAGCGAGACATAGCGATCCTACATTCCGTCGGCGTCGGCGTCGTCGGCGGCGTCCACAAATATTCACTCTGTGGTTAAAGTTTTTGAAATTTTAATAACTTTCTTAAACAATCCTGGATTTCTACCAAACTTGGACAGAAGCTTGTTTATGATCATAAGATTATATTCAAAAGTAAATTTTGTAAAAAAAAAATTCCATTTTTTCCGTATTTTACTTATAAGTGGACTTAGTTTTTCTGCCAGGAAACATTACATTCACTCTGTGGTTAAAGTTTTTAAAATTTTAACAACTTTCTTAAACTATCCTGGATTTCTACCAAACTTGGACAGAAGCTTGTTTATGATCATAAGACTATATTCAAAAGTAAATTTTGTAAAAAAAAAAATCCATTTTTTCTGTATTTTACTTATAAGTGGACTTAGTTTTTCTGCCAGGAAACATTACATTCACTCTGTGGTTAAAGTTTTTGAAATTTTAATAACTTTCTTAAACTATCCTGGATTTCTACAAAACTTGGAAAGAAGCTTGTTTATGATCATAAGATAGTATCCAGAAGTAAATTTTGTAAAAAAAAAATTCCATATTTTCCGTATTTTACTTATAAATGGACTTAGTTTTTCTGCCAGTTAACATTACATTCACTCTGTGGTTAAAGTTTTTAAAATTTTAACAACTTTCTTAAACTATCCTGGATTTGTACCACACTTGGACAGAAGCTTGTTTATGATCAAAAGCTAGTATCTAGAAGGAAATTTTGATAAAATTTTGTTCCATTTTTTCTGTATTTTACTTATAAATGGACTTAGTTTTTCTTCCAGTCAACATTACATACATTCTGCAATTTAAGTTTTTAAAACATTTATTAGATTCATAAATTATCCTGGATTTTTACCAAACTTGGACAGAAGCTACTTACAATCAAAAGATAGTATAGAGAGGAATATTTTTATTAATTTTTTTCCTCATTTTTGTTGAGCCTGCGATTAACACCAAAAGTAGGCGAGACACTGGGTTCCGCGGAACCCTTACGAATTTTTGTAACTTCCAGACATAACTTGTGTGTTAGTGTATGGATATCTCTGACATTGTACCACAAGGTTCCATATCACAAAGGGAATGCTGGGATTGATTTTGGGGGTAATTGCCTCAAAATTTTAGGAATTAGGGGCCAAAAAAGGGGCAAAAAACAAGCATTTTTATATGGACAAATACTTTAGTACAAAACATAATTTAAAGCAGTGTAAGGGAGATAAATCAAATACATCATTTGAATTACCTCCCTTACACTGCTGTTAAATTATGTATAAAGTAATGGTTAATGAACAATTAAGACAATTTAAAACAGTGTAAGGGAGGTAATCCACATACAACGTTTTGATAACCTCCCTTACACTGCTTTTAAATTATGTTTAAAGAAATGCATATTTATAAAGGAAGACCAGTAAAAATATCTGCAAATGTTGCATCTTTTTTTTTTTTTTACCAAAAAATTCATAAAAAGAAATTGTGGGGGGTCAATTTTTTCTCATTTCTTCAAATATTATTTTTTTTTCAAATTTCAAATATTGAAAAATTTCAAGAAGTTAATCTTTAATTGCACAGTATGGCGCATTAGATTTGTAAAATCTTTGACCACATTTATTTATTTGTTATGCCAAATCTGACCGTGTATTTAGATTTTTAATTTTGGGTCCAGTTTTCAAATTGGTCTACATTAAGGTCCAAAGCGTCCAAAATTAAACTTAGTTTGATTTTAACAAAAATTGAATATATGGGGTTCTTTGATATGCTGAATCTAAAACATGTATTTAGATTTTTTATTTGGGGCCCAGTTTTCAAGTTGGTCCAAATTGGGGTCCAAAATTAAACTTTGTTTGATTTCAACAAAAATTGAATATATGGGGTTCTTTGATATGCTGAATCTAACCATGTATTTAGATTTTTTATTTGTGGGCCCCGCTATTAAATTTGGTTCATATTGAGGTCAAAAGGGTCCAAAATTAAACTTTGTTTTATTTCATCAAAAATTGAATTATTGTAGTTTTTTGATATGCCAAATCTAACCGTGTATTTAGATTTTTAATTTTAAGTCCCGTTTTTTAAATTGGTCTACATTAAGGTCCAAAGGGTCCAAATTTAAACTTAGTTTGATTTTAACAAAAATTGAATTCTTGGGGTTCTTTGATATGCTGAATCTAAACATGTGTTTAGATTTTTGATTATGGGCCCAGTTTTCAAGTAGGTCCTAGTTGGGGTCCAAAATTAAACTTAGTTTGATTTTAACAAAAATTGAATTCTTGGGGTTCTTTGATATGCTGAATCTAAACATGTGTTTAGATTTTTGATTATGGGCCCAGTTTTCAAGTAGGTCCTAGTTGGGGTCCAAAATTAAACTTTGTTTGATTTCAACAAGAATTGAATATATGGGGTTCTTTGATATGCTGAATCTAACCATGTATTTTGATTTTTGGGCCCCGTTATCAAATTGGTCCACATTGAGGTCAAAAGGGTCCAAAATTAAACTTTGTTTGATTTCATCAAAAATTGAATTCTTTGGATTCTTTGATATACTGAATCTAACCATGTATTTAGATTTTGGATATTGGACCATAATAGGTAAATTAAAAAAAATTAAGTTCTTAGACCACATTCATTCTGTGTCAGAAACCTATGCTGTGTCAAATATTTAATCACAATCCAAATTCAGAGCTGTATCAAACTTGAATGTTGTGTCCATACTTGCCCCAACTGTTCAGGGTTCGACCTCTGCGGTCGTATCAAGCTGCGCCCAGCGGAGCATTTTATTTTACAGTTTGGCTTGATATCTATAAACTTATACATGTAGGTTAGGTTAAACCTGTTAAATGCAAAAGTGATCAGCAAAACAAACAGTACCTATATATATACAGCTGTATAGTATGCATGTGCATTAAAAAGTCCTAGTAAACTAGTGTTTTGTTCACCAGGTGAGTGATACAAAGCCTCTTGTTTCAAAACAAATTTTGCCATGATTCTGTTTTTTAAACATTTCTAGTTGTAACTTATTTTCATAGAAATTGATCCAATATCCACCCATTTAGGTGTGAATCATATCTCTGGCCTTGCACCATGTACATTGATGCAATGTTTTGGGTTATTTCGGAAAACCTTCATCAGAGACCATCCCTTTTGTTGTTTTTTGTTTTTATGCCCCTGCCATAGCCGAGGGGGCATTAAGTTTTACCCTTGTCCATCCGTACTTACATCCAACCGTCTGTACGTCCCAAAGTCCACCAATAACAACTGACCGCCACAAAATAGCACAATCAATCAATCAATCAATCTAACTTTAGTTCGCCTCAACCAAATGTTATGAAACTTATACACAATACTTATTACTACAAAATACAGATCAATTTTGAATTTTGGTGGTGTCACTTTAACCGTTTTAGAGTTGTGCCCCTTTACAAATGGAAAAATTGCTGAATTTTTTCGTTTCCGTTCTCTAACCTAAGTTTGCCTCAACCAAATGTTATGAAACTTATACACAATACTTATTACTACAAAATACAGATCAAGTTTGAATTTTGGTGGTGTAACTCTGTCTCTAACCTTTATCATGTTTATAGAGTTATGTCCATTTACATATGGAAAAATTGCTGAATTTTTCGTTTCCGTTCTCTTACCTAAGTTAGCCTCAACCAAATATTATGAAACTTATACACAATGCTTATTACCACAAAATACAGATCAAGTTTGATTTTTGGTGGTGTCACTCTTACTGTTCCAGAGTTATGCCCATTTACAAAAGGAAAAATTGCTGAATTTTTCGTTTCCGTTCTCTAACTTAAGTTTGCCTCAACCAAATGTTATGAAACTTATACACAATACTTATTACTACAAAACTCAGATCAATAACAAATTTAGATAGCGTCACTTTAACTGTTCTTCAGTTATGTCCATTTATAACTTTAAATGATATGCAAGCGGGGGCATCATCTGTGCCCCATGGACACATTCCCCATTTTTTCATTTATTTCTTTTTTATTGCATGCTGTTTTACTTTTATTTTTATTCATTTATTTTTTTTTTTATTTATTACAGTTTTAATTTTTTAATTTTTAAATAGTTTTTGAATTGTTTTTTTTTTAATTTGTTAATTAGAATTTGCATTTTAATTTTTTGTTTTTCAAACAATTTTAACCAATGTTGAATTAAGTGTTTCATAGTAAGGAAGTGTGGTCTTCAGAATATCAGTTAAGTGTGTTGTTTACATGATGGTCATTAATTAGTTCTGCACAGTTAAATGTTAGTAGGAACTGTGAGGTTTATATAAATTATTTTATCAGGTTTATAGCTCGTTTCACTTATTAACCAATGTTTCTATTTCTTTTGAATCCTATGGATAGGTTTTATGGAATTTGGCACCTATTGTAGAATTTGTTTTAATAATTAAGATGCAAGTATTTCCTGAATACTTTTTGAAGTTTTCTGCTTGAGAATGATAATTTGTAATGAATGATATATTATATCTATTTTCAACTTCGTTCTTTTTCTAGACATAATTTCAAAGAAATTGATCCAATATCCACCTATTTAGGTGAGAATCATATCTCTGGCCTAATTTCATAGACAAAATTTCATAGAAAATGATTCAATGTCCACCCATTTAGGTGCAAATCACCATTTTAAATTGTGCTTTCAAGCAGTTCATATGTAAAAAAAAAAGCTATGGATGATAAACATTTTCAGCATGAGGTTTAGGCCATTCTGTTCTTATTTCAGATTGACATATTTCCATAGGACATGCAGTTAGCCTAGACAAATGTGAAGAGAAAGGTCTCTGATTCAATTCTCTGTGAAGTTCAAGGACTTTCTTAGTCAAAATATGGGAAGATGTGAAAGGTAAGTTTGAAAGTTTGTAAGTGTGCAAAAATATGTTATGTCTAACAAAATGTGCTGTTTCACAAATAAAATACTATCAAAACAACTCCTGATTGCTCAACATTAAACTTCTGAATTGTCCATGAATCATCTTCACGATTGTCCCACATTATTTGCTCACCTGACTGGTTTGGTCAAGTAAGCTATTTTCATCACTTGGTATCAGTCATCCATTATTTTTTACAAAAATCATCTCCTTTAACCACTGCAGGGCTCAACAATAATGTGTGTCGATTGTCTGGTACCAGAGGAAAAAAAGGTCGGACAAGTAAAAGCCATATGAAGCTTTTTTCCGATGGGACAAGTTAAATTATTCTGTAGAAAAAAAATTAAATCCAACTTTGACGATAAAAGTAATTACAAAAAAAACAATAAAAGAAGATAAAAGCAATTATTAATTTGACATGTTTACTTGCAACCAATAATTTAAAATGGGTTCTTTGTCAGATACTTTTTAAGAGATAAAACCATACTATCACATACTATCTCCGAATCTGGTGTTACTGCTTTGTAGATAAGGTAACAAGACAGTTTGGCACCAGCACGGAAACGAATCGGCTCCATGTGTAATCAACAGTTCGGCACTGTAGGAAATATCTTGGGACCAAGACAACCCAGTACCTCATTTCCTTTCCTTATTCTGTTGCTTTATAATAAATATGATAAATTTTATTTATCAAAAATATTTTTAAAATAAAAATGAATAAGTTATTGACTATTAAATTCAGAAAATTATATTTGATCATATGTAGACAAAACAATATTTGATTGCGTTTGAATAAACATTTTAATATATTAAAACAGCTGATTGTAGTAGGGCATCAATCATAATAATCAATATTTTTAACATAAAAGACCAGGATACAAACCAATGACCAGACTGTGCCTCATGTGCTGAGTCGGATGAGACTTTGGCTTTGATGAATACTAGATTTAGTTGTTCTCGACTCATATTTTTGAAAAGGATATCAAGAGATAATAATCAAATTCTGTTCCATTGTTTTAACTCATTTTGTTCATTGAATCAGCTTAAAATGCAAAAAAGGTTAATATTAAGATTTTTTTTGGACAAGTTACAATTCCATTTGGACAAGTAAGGTGGTCAAGTCCTTATCCATATACTTTAAGCAGTAGGTCATATATTTGGTGTATGGAGTGATTGTAAGGTATACATGTGCAACTGACAGGTATCATCTGACCTTGACCTCAATTTCCTGGTTCATTGGACAATGTTTAGTTTATGTGGTTGGGTCCATCTCTCAGATACTAGTAGCAATAAGGCCACTATATTGGTGTATGAAATGATTGTAAGCTGTATTTGCTTGACTGGTTAAACTGACCGTGACTTCATTTTCATGGATCATTTATGGATCAAGTTTATGTGATAATTGTAGTAAAAGAGTCATATTTTCAATCATAAGTAAAGCAGGCATGATATTTGTGAATGTATTGCACTCTTGTTGAAATATTTTCTATGCCAAAATAATATTATGTGCATTTTCAGTTGCATGTAAAAAAAAATATAGGGTCAGTAGGTCAGGATATTTTCTTACTAATTTCATAGTCATTGATAGTGAAGTTCTTTGAACTGTTGTTCAAATGTTTTGAAGTGTGAAACTGTCATGAATGTTTGTATATCATGTATAAATATATTAGATTTATGGTTGCATTTATATAATCAAGTGTACTGCAAGCACACCATGCACACATTAGCTGGCCAATAGTTTATTAGCATTCATGTTCACAAATAGTGCAAATTAGGGACATGATAAGGAACATTTTTTTTGTTTAACATTGATTTTTGATTTTTTTGGAAAAAAATTTAGTGTCAGAGCCGATAAATTAGGGTTGGACAGCAAATCGAAACACATCTTTTTAGTTGTTAGCCCTATTGAAAACTATAGTAAAGAGAGGGAAACAGTTTTAATAGTAAAAATGATCAACAGCATAAGATCTAAAAATAAGTCACATGGCCAAAATCTTCAGTTGAGTTATTGCCTGTAAGTGATGTTTTCTTTCTTTAATTTTATGATAGAAAAATAGAAACTTTAAAAAGCAAAAATGATGATCGTGAGCTTTAGATTTTTTTCAAAATCCAGGTTGATTTGAAATAGTTATAGAAATTTTTAGAGGTGACTGTCGGAATTTGGTTCAAACTGAAAATTGTAGCTTTTATACCTATTAATTAAATCCTTAAGTTTGACAGCAATAAACCAAACTATAATATAACCTTCTCAATACATAATTGACATAGATGGGCTGATTTAACACCAGTCGAGACTAAATTTAAAGGTCAAGGTGGGTGAAGACTGGGTCAAGACTGGTCGAAACTGAGTTGAGATTGGTCAAGACTAAGTCTAAGCATAGATGTATAAACCCATATACATCTATGGTCTAAGAGACTGGTCGAGACTGGTTGAGCATTTGGCAAGACCTTACCAAGATTATCAAGTACTCTATTAGACTCATTAGGTTAAATTGTAGACCAAAGTCAAGTACAGTTAAGTACAGTCTAGATAATGTTGAGTCTTTTCAAGTAAAATCTGTGCTCACTGTTAAAGTCAACTTTACATTGACAGCAGCAATCACAGGCGAGACACTGGGTTCTAAGGAACCCCTTACAAATTTTTCTTAAAACCACTTAAATTTGCCTTGTTTGTTTTAAGACAATTATTGGTAAACTAACACAATTAAATTAATAGGATTAGAACTTTGCCTCTCTTTTAGAAAAGAAGATATCTGTAGTATGATTGCTAATCCTAATGCTAACTCTAAAAGTATAAAAAAAATTTTATTTTTTAAAACTTTTCCAGTTTGCCTCATTTGTTTGCAGGTAATAATCGGTTAAGTAACATATATATCAAAAAATTAGAACACCAGATTAGAAAAAAAGATGCAGTATGATTGCTAAGGAGACAACTGCCTTAATAAGAACAAAATTTAATAAACATCAACAGTGTGATATGGCTTCAAATATTGTACAAAACAGATGACATACAGTAAGCTATGAAAGGTCCTGTGGTAACAAAATCATCTATTATAAGAAAGAACAAAATATGCCGACAAAAACAATCATGAATAATATGCCTGAAGGACTTTAAAATATTGAACTTGAAGTGACTTTTCTTTGTAGGATACATAGAAATCTTGGAGGACAAATTGACGAGAGTCTTAAAAGACACAGATATGAAGATAAACAAGAGGAAAAGAATGCCAAACATAGTTTAAAGGACTGCAGACTTCCTGATATCTTTCAAACTGTTGTGTTTTTTTGGTATAAGTGTAATAATGCATTATCATCTTATTTGTATAGGCATACATCCTGCAAATCTTGTTGGTACCTTTTAGCTCCATAAATGCAACCGCTATTTATAAAACATTGTCGTGATTGTAGTTCTATATGTGAGTTTATTAGTTAACTGGTGCGTAGTAATTGCATATATGAATTATTGTATACCATATCTATCAATCTTTGTCTTTTTAATTAAGAAATAATTTTTAAAACCTTGCTCTTTCAATCCTAGTACATTTATTTTAATTATTTTGCATAGTTTATAAGTTTAAGTAATGCCATTTTATTTCCACATTTGAATTTTACAACAAAAAATACATAAAGATCAGATTTATATCTGTGTTAACAGTTTATTTAATGGAATATTATATTTATGTTTAATTTGTAATATGCACTTTGTCTCATATTTTTTTCAGTTTGACACATTTTCTTTAATTAATCATCAAATTTCAACAAATGTTGGAAACAAACTTAAATAAAAACTTTTCAAATGTATCAAAATTCTGTGTTGTAAAATCTTATAGATTTTGTTTTTCGGGATTTTTCCCAATATGTTTAAGAAATCTGTAGCATAATTTTGGCTTGTAGATTTTATTTCGGGATTTTTCCCCAAATGGGTAAAAAAATCTATGCAGCAAGATTTATATTTTTCGGATTTTTCCCGAAATGTGAAAAGAAATTATTAGTCATGGGTTCTAGCATATACGTTGGGTTTTCGGGATAAATCCCGAAATATTTAAAATCTTGCATAGAGATTTTGTTTTTTTTTGTTTGAAGAAATCTGTAACATAAATTTTTGTAAATTTGGTTTCGGGATTTTACCCGAAATGGTTAAAGAAATCTATTCAACAAAAGCATGCTTGATAAGTGATTAAGATTTTCGGGACTTTTCCCGAAATTTGAAAAGAAATCATTAGTCATGAGTTCTAGCATATTTATATGTTGGATATTTGGGATAATTCCCGAAATGTTTGAAGTGATTTTGGGGAAATTCCCGAATAAAGAGTTGTCACATACATTTTTACCACAAATATTTACAACTTTCATATATTTTGGGAAATTCCCCGAACACTAAATGTAAATTTTATCAATTATAAGAATAAAAGCATGGAAGATTGTAAAAATTGTGTTTTTCTTTATGAAATCTGCATTCATTTATGGTAAACATTGAAAAAGCTTATAAATAGGAATAAAATGGATTTTACTCTTTTAAAATAGAGTCAGTTCTTCGTATTTGTATCATTTTCTGTGTAATTTTTCAGTCTTTGTACATAGTTTTATATTTAAGGAAATAAGTAATTTTTGTATTGAAATGTATGGATTTTCTCGCTGTGTTGAAGACCCATTGGTGGACTTGGGCTGTTTTTGCTCTTTGGTCGGGTTGTTGTCTTTTGAAACATTCCCCGTTTCCATTATCAATTTTATTTTGAAATATAAAGACTCTTCCACTTCTGCAAATTTCAATATGATATGTCTTCACCATCTCTAGATGCAGTTGAATATTCGAAAGTTTAAAGAAATTAAAACAACAATAGGTAAGAAAACCAACCATATCCCTTTGTGGAAGAAAGTTTAAATCGGCTGAAATAGATAAGATTTACTTAGTTATTCTCTAAGTTTAACGAACAACATTCATTACTATGATAGAAGCTAAGGCAACCAACGACAATCACTGAACGTCAATCTATTAACCTGGGACAGGCACATACAACATGTGACTAGGTTAAATAAGTTTATGAACGCTCAACATTCTCCGTAATTAACTAGGGACATTGGTGTAACAGCGTGACATTGGAACAAACTGTAAAGGTCAGACGATTATCTATGATCTTATTTCACAAGATCGGTACTAAGCACACACAAAAAAAGTAACAAAAGGACCGTAAGTTCATGGCAGAGAGGAGTCTCAGCTACTGGAAGCTAGTTCAATGTCCAATTTTATTTAGGAAAACACTTTGTTTTCTCCAACTTCAATATCAATCAGTACACCGCCAACGGATTTAGTATAAAGACGAAGTATGCAGTCTTTAAAGGGATAAAACTGTTCAGTACCATAACATAAGTATCGGTCAAATGTAATTCAGTAAGTGTTAAAAACTAGATAGCAATTAATTAATGTTTAATCAATTTTAGTACCGACCAACACATTCGGGTCATTGTTAAAAAAAATTTTTCACAATGTTAAATCAATAACCTTTAAGAATAAATTTACTCAAAGAACAAATAGATGTATAAGGACCGCATCTTGATTATAAAAAAATATATAAGCGTAAAAAGAAGGATCTGATAACCCATTTGTAATAAGGTATAACCATACTTAGAAACCAATTTATCCTCAATTTCAAGCAGCATTCCAATTTTCACGCCTATCGTCCCGGTTGACCTCTATTGCAGGACCTACTTATTATAGTCATTGCTAAGTTGTTCTGGTCGTGAACATATATGAAATATTTGCCACTGGACTTAGGCAAACATGCTAATATTAACTTGTTTTACTTAATACTCGACAAATCTGCCTTTAAAATTGGATACTCTGCAAAATGCAAGAACTGTGCGTGTGCAAAATCGAAAAGAAATTTAATTCAGCAGCAGATGAAAAGGAATACTCTGTGTCCGAAAATTATCTTACCCGTCAGAAAATCAAACAGTCGTCCCGTTTTTTGTAATAAGTCTATATTGTATTTGCTAAGGAGGATTTATTTTATAAGTAAAATACACTTAATTTGACATAGAATAATCTTTTACATAAGTATGCATGCCAGCATTTATAAACATGTTTGTACCTCGGCTGTATTCAGAGTAAGTTGATCTCGACAGAATAAGTTATTTGAATTAGTAAACTTTATTATATTATAATATGCCGCTGTCTTCTAAACGTCCAGTTTCAAGTATTTAATACATTTTTGGGACGAAACCCCCTTTTTGAATAATTTTGATCTACAGAGTAGGCTGACCAGGATAAGAAACTTGGAACACAAATTACGAAACCTGTGAAAAGAGAGTATGATTGGTGAAAATTCGCCTTGCAACCAGCCACCTACGGGGTTGTTGCATGCATGGGTTCTTTTAAGTGCAAAATGTTGGCACTGTCCCAACAAGAGGCGTCGAATTTAACCTCCCCATTCAGAACTCCGCATCCCCGCCAATGAACTACAGGCTCTACAGAGCCTGTGTCGCTCACCTTGGTCTATGTGCATATTCAAAAAGGACACTCTCCAACATTGTAGATGAGAATAGAATGCATGACAAAAATCTCTGTTTTGTTGATCTTGTATTGCAGATCATTTAGTCTGTTTAGTTTCTCTCTATGTTCTTTAGTGTTTGCTTATAACACAAAACAGAATAAAAAAGGCCTCATTTAAGGGCAATCACTCCTATGAAGAGTGACAGTCTACTAACTATATCGGAAAAATTTGACTTGTAGGTAGATCTTGCCTTGCTAATCATTTTTGTGATTTAAAGTGTGTATTCATCTATTATAATTGTCATCATATAAGGCAAGACGCTCTATCTACTATAGTTTTCAAGAAAGTAGGCAAAAACGAAAATAAAAAATGGTAAAATTTGTCATTTAAGGGCAATAACTCCTATGATGATTCGTCTGACAGTTTTGACATATATAGACAAATGGTAGAACTCAATATTCTGAACATTTGTGACTTGTCAAATTTTCTCTATTTATAACGGTTTTCAAAATAAGACAAAACTTGCATTTTACCCCTATGATCTATTTTAGTCATGTCGGCCATCTTGGTTGGCAGGCGGGGTCATCGGACACATTTTCTAAACTAGATACTTCAATGATGATTATGGCCAAGTTTGGTTAAATTTGGCCATGTAGTTTCAGAGGAGAAGAATTTTGTAAGAGTTAACAGACGACGACGGAAGACGACGGACGCCAAGTGATGGGAAAAGCTAATTGGCCCTTTGGGCAAGCTAGGTAAAAATGAGAGGAATCCATTCGACAATATTTCAACATCCTCTTTAAAATACACTTCATAAACTTTTGTCGGACTTTAAATGAAATGTGTCTTATCTTATCTTACAACCCTTCAAGTTAATTAGTTAAATTATTAATTTGCATTATCAGTTGTTTTATGCACATTTGTATGGACATTGTAAGCAGTATCCATGTAAATGTTATGATTACCTAGTCTTTAAGCAGTACCAGCTATCACTTTGCGTCTCAATAATCTTTTTATTAAATCTTCTTTGAAATCATATTGCCAAATGTTTTTAAAATTGGCAGTATTCTGAGGGTGATTTATGGGGTCCGCCGCTCCCAAACTTTTATGGAACTACATTTATGGTAAATACATATACTTTTTACTACCCAAACTTTTATGGAACTACATTTATAGTAAATACATAGACTTTTACAATTATACAATCTTCGACAAAAGACATTTGGAGGACAACATACAGTCTTCGACAAAAGACATCTGGAGGAAAACATATGGTCTTCGACAAAACACATCTGGCGGCATTGAGGGCAACATACAGTCTTCGAAAAAAGACATCAGGAGGACAGCATGGAGTCTACAACAAAAGACATATGGAGGACAACATACTTTCTTCTACGAAAGACAAATGGAGGGCAACATATAGTCTCCGACAAAAGACATCAGGAGGGCAAGATACAGGCTCTGATAAAAGACACCATGAGGACAGCATACATCTACGAAAGACAAATGGAGGGAAACATGCAGTCTAAGACAAAAGACATCAGGAGGGCAATATACAGGCTCCGACAATAAACATCTGGAGTGCAACAAACAGTCGTCGACAAAAGACATCAGGAGGGCAACACAAGTCTTTGACAAAAGATATCTGAAGGGCAATATACAATCTTCGACAAAAGACATTTGGAGGACAAAATACAGTTTTCGACAAAAGACATCCGGCGGACAACATACAGTCTTCGACAAAAGACATATGGAGTGCAACATACAGTCGTCGACAAAAGACATCTGGAGGGCAACATACAGTCTCCAACAAAAGACAACAGAAGGTCAGCATATAATCTTCGACAAAAGACACATTGAGGTAGTTGAGGGCAATATACAGTCTTCGAAAAAAGACATCTGGAAGGCAACATATAGTCGTCGACAAAAGACATCTGAACGGCAACTAATCAAAAGTAAAGACATTATTCAGTTTATTTGATACTATACTAAGCAGCCTAACATCTTGTAGGTTATATTCTGTATTAGAACCTTAGATTTGGCCAACAAGGAAAGGCTTAACCAACCAACGAAAGCTATATTTTCATATAGAGTAATGCATGCTCGCTGGCTAATGGTGTTAGACATATCGTAGGCGGTTTTGTATTTGTGTCTCAACAAATTAAGTTCGAATTCTTTTAATTACGCAAGGGAACTATATTTTTATTATTAATGGCAGATCCAAAAGCGATTTGACCCGTAAATTGATATGCTGAAACAAATGTACCGTTGATTATGGCATATTACATAATTTTATTGAGTTTGAATTTCTAAATATTTCAGGTTTGCATTTTGAAGTGCAATCCGCTTTTTATAACGATTATATGCTCTTAGCAAGGTCATAAATTATTGATATTGAAAAGATAGATAACGTGCTAACAAAACTAACTTTCTGAGCGTATTACACATAATTAAGTGGATTGTATTGCTAATGAAATTTCAATTATTTACAATTATTACTCTGTTTCCAAAACGTTTGAGACGGGAAATGTCATTTTGAAGACAATAAACAACCCTTGATGTAATGCTGAGTGAGTAAATACTAGACAAAATTTCCGAATTGCATATGTCACACAAGACGAGTCGGATGAAATCAATAGTTTTTTTTTGGCAAGAGAACAATTATAAAAAGTTATCAACAGAGCTCGTAAAACATATTGAAAGATTTGAGTAAACAGTTAGATGAAATAAAGCAATGCGATCCGAAGGAGTATTGTAAAATACGAAATAAGTAATAGGATAAAGCCACCCATATATACATTTTGAAAAAAATGTGGTTTTATTCTTTTTTTTTTTTTAGAAAAAGTCTGTTAAGGAAGATGAGCTGTTTTTATCTCTATTAGTGCTAATTTTAATATCTAAACAGACAAATAAATTAACCAGAATTGACAGTGTGTACATTTTTTTATCCCTAATTTATAGATGTAAACTAACTATAGATATAAGAAGATGTGGTATGAGTGCCAATGAGACAACTCTCCATCCAAGTAAAAATTTATAAAAGTAAACCATTATAGGTTACAGTACGGTCTTCAACACGGAGCCTTGGCTCACACCGAACAGTAAGCTATAAAGGGCCCCAAAAAATTACTAGTGTAAAACCATTCAAACGGGAAAACCAACGGTCTAATCTATATAAAAAACGAGATACGAGAAACACTTATGAACCACATCTACAAACGACAACTACTGAACATCAGATTCCTGACTTAGGACAGGTGCAAATAAATGCAGCGGGTTTAAACGTTTTAATGGTACCAAACCTTCACCCTTTTTCTGAAACAATAGTGTAACATCACAACATAGAAAGACACACTATAAAATATCAACTGAAATAGCTTAACTCAATCAAAGGACATATTAACACCATTGAACATACACTGAACAAATAAATTTGACCTATGGCACAATGTAAATACAAAATAAATAAACTAAGGGAAGAATAATAAATGTAACATGTTATATCGGTAAGAAATGTTAAACAATAAAAGAAAAACAATATGCTCGAACAAAAATACCATCCATTTGCAATAACTTTAAACACAGGTAAATGAAAATAATTTTGTTGTTAGGTATACCTGTACAGTACCAATAGAGAAAGGAAATATTTTTACAAAATAAATAATTTTGAATAGAAAATAAATAAATTAAGGGAAGAATAATAAAAGTAACATGTTATATCGGTAAGAAATGTTAAACAATTAAAGAAAAACTAGTACGTTATTGATGGACGATTCAATAATCTTTGAAGTACTATTGGTTTATGAATTTTGCTATCCCGTAGTGTCAAAGAAGCATCTACCAATGCGCTATAATTTTAAACCTTATCACATCTTATTGGATTTTTTAATAAGCAAGGTTGAATCTCACTATTTAACAGGAATTGGTCACTCTTCCGGAGCACTTTCGATCACTACCGATTTTTGGTGTTTTTTGTTTTTTGTTTTTTGTTTTTGTCTTCTTTTTATTATTGTTTTTGTCTTTCTTTGTGTCTTGTAACTCTTTAGGACTACTGCAATCTACGATTATGCATTTACAAAAATTTAATAATAAAAGTGCAATCACATAATAATATGGTTCAATTTAGAATCAAATCGTTTCTTGTGGAAAGTAATACAGCAATGAATACAGAATACATAACCAGATTTCAAAAACTGAATTGAGAAAAATAATTCATCCCAATTACACTATAGTTATATTTGTCTTCGTATTTAATACACTGAGCAACAAAAGAAACGCAAATAATTTCTTTTAAATGAAAATAGTCAATTTATATTTTTCTGAAATTTTTATAAAATATTTTTGAACTTAAGCAAATCTATTTCCTCAGGTATGAAGAATTTCAGAAAATCCATTTTTAAAGTTTAAAAAAACAAACTTTTTTTTTACCGCGAAAAGATATTCTTAAAGGTTTGAACGGAAAGTACGTTATTTAGTAATTGTGTTGAAGTCATACTACTACCCAACAGACATAAATAATGAATCATGGACTTTCGATTTTCGACTTCATAAGTTGGAAGATCTGGTCACGGCTTTAAAGTTGTAGTTTTCTCCGTCAGGTGTTAATGCCTTTCCAGAAGACACTTTAATTTTATCAAATTTAAACCAAATTTTTCTTTTCACATATTTACGCTTTATACGCTTTGTATAGAATTCTAAGTCGCCCAGATAACAGACTAAGGGTCCCCGTTTGCATAAATGAGTGAACAAAATAAAATTTAAAAACATGAGCATAGAAGAAAACTTGGTTGGCAAGGAGATGGTGGTGCGTTTTTGTTTTGTTAAGTATACTTGCCATATAGTAATCAATGTTTCTATCGTTGTTCCGCAAGGTTATTTTATCGTTAGCATTGGACAATAATGGCCCCAGCTATAATAAATACAACAAAGATCAAGTTTACTGCCTAATTGGAAGTAAATATAACTCTCTTCCAAATTGCTCAATATCCATCTCGTGTGTGTCAAATCATTAAATCATTCCTATCACTGCATTTGATAATTATTGTCGAAATAAAACATTTCATATTGACCATCGTTTATTAATTACTTATGAAGTAAACAGAATGCAATAAGTTAAAGCAGGCCTTTCACATATCATTGACTTGTCTGAGACGTGTATTGAAAACGAGTAGTTGGAACACTTCCATTGTTATCCGCTACTAAGCCACAACGGACATAATAAAAAACCAAACCGAAAACAAATTCTAAAATGACAACGAATATTCTTTAAGTAGCAAAAAATATTGTTATAAAATATTCAATGTACCCACTTGTATTTGAAATCACATTAAACAAAATTGTATGTCTTGTCTTATGACAAAGTAATGATTAAAGAATCCTGTCATCTTCCTTTCCATTGCATAAATCCTTCCATGTGACAGCTTCATCCTCTACATTTGTTTATACTAAGGTCAAAATGACCGTAATATCTTCATCGAATTTTTTCTAGGGTTGATACAAATATTAATTAAAGAATTTGAGTTACAATGTAAATGGATTGAAAAAAGAAAAAAAAAATTAAAAGATACTCGTCTAGTAGAGATAACCAGTTTTATGGTATGTCAGTTAACACAAGTACGTCAATTTCTCGTATTGGTAAATAATCATAAAATATACCATTTACATGAACAAGGCGGCGAAATGTTTTAACTGCTAAATATAATATTAGTAGAATTTTCCAAAATAAAGACAAATATTTCACGAAAAACGAGTCATGCTTTATCTTCTTCATGCTTAATTGCATGTTTGTAAAGTGGACATGGTGTCGGGTTTTTTTTATATTTTGATTAATTATGAAATTTTGTAAAAATAAGATAAAAAAAATTATAGTTGTTGCATTATAATCAAAATTTTAAAAACAAAATAACGTACCTTAAAAAAATTTCCAATTTTTTTTTCATTATCAAATATCGACAATTGTACAGCTTCTGCACTATATGCAAAATATGAAGGTCATTTCACGCATGTTTGCACTGCATATAAATTTTCAAAAAATAGCATTCAACTCCTAAAATCCTGTTTTTTTCTTTTTATACAAAATAAAGATGGGGTTTTTTTTTCTCATCATTTCCTCTGTTTACATGCATGAGGGTCTGGGTGCGGTTTACAGAATATAGAATAATTGGCCAATTCCACCGAAAATGAGTCAAAACAAGAAAAATAGAGAAAAAGAAGCCAAAAGATAAAAATACAGAATAATTGAATGTTAAAATGATAAGAATAGAGAAAAATGGGCAAAATAAATAAAGAAAACGGAAATAAATACAATCAAATTGAGACCCTCGTTAAGATGTAAATAAAGCTTGTACGCCAGTTAAAAAAATAGATGAGGGTCTCAACTGGACGGTCTTCATTTCCGTTCATTTTCAGGACTTTCTCAACATGGTATTTGCTTGAAAATCAATAGTAATTTCGTACTTCAACAGGACTTTCTCAACATGGTAGTTGCTTGAAAATCAATGGTAATTTCGTGCTTCAACAGGACTTTCTCTACAAGGTATTTGCTTGAAAATCAATGGCAATTTCGTACTTCAACAGGACTTTCTCTACATGGTATTTGCTTGAAAATTACTGGTTTGATTGTAATGTAGTTAAACAATAATTATTCTTAAGCTATAAACCGCCATCCAGACCCTCGTGTAAATGCAAACAGACAAACAAGTTTTACTAATGATATCTTTTACCTTGAAGATGTACCTTCAAGTTGGAGGTTATTGCAGAAACACTTGTTGCATGCACCGAACTTGTATAAAGACACTGTATTTCTTGTCGTATGTACAAGTTACACCCATGAGTTGCGTTAGTCCGATTGGGTGTATCAACGTTACACCAAGATATTATGGTGAATGCAAAAGGATATATTTGAATAATTCAGCAGGAGTTCTTTAAGCAATTTGATCTTAATTCATGGCAAAGATTGATAAATGCAGGATATCAAATTACATGTATGAACGTCTTGGAGTATATATAAATAAAGATGTCAAGTGCACAGAAGTACCCTTGTTTCAGAAGATACGACGAAGAAAATTAGTATTCATGTGATATACTGTTAATCATTCAACAAGTATGTCATTTATGGCGACGAGTACGTAATTTGACCGTATCAAGGATTTTTATAAAATTTTGTATGATTTTAAAACGGCGCGCGACGTATGCGCTTTTTGACAGGACATTTGCCTTTTTTTTAATTGACATTTGCGCTTTTTCTATAGGACATTTGCACATTTTCTAAAAGGACATCTGCGCTTTTTTTATAGGACATTTGCGCTTTATCAACATAACATTTGAAATATCTAAAACACAGCACATACATATATGTATACAAATGTATACAGCTACAAGTTGTCTCTTTGATTCTTTGATTGTTTGGTTGCTTTCCCACAGATAAATACCACCACAATTTTTTTTTAGGAAAACATAATTAATTACAGTTAGTCTATGAGAATTTGAAAAATAACATTTTATTCGGTAAACACCGGGCTGAAGTACGTTCACTATTCACTTTTCACTTTTCACTATTCAAAATTCATGAATAGTGAACTGTGTTTTTTTGCACTATTCACTATTCAAGTTTATTCAAATTGAATAACTTTGATATCTACTTGTATATATAAAAAAGGAGATGTGGTATGACACAGAAATTAACAGATATAGGTCACCGTGCGGCCTTAAACAATGAGCAAAGCCCATACCGCATAGTGCAGCACTAAAAGACCCCGAAATCATGAATGTAAAATTAATTCAAACTAGAATACTAACGGCCTAATTAATGTACAAAAAAAATAACGAAAAACAAATATGTAACACAGAAAAAAACGACAACCACTGAATTACAGGCTCCTGACTTGGGACAGGCACATACATACAGAATGTGGCGGGGTTAAACATGTTAGCGGGATCTCCCTAACCTGGAACAGTGGTGCAACAGTACAACATAAGAAAGAACTATAAAAATCAGTTGAAAAAGGCTTAACTCATCAGATGGATACAAATAGAAATACAGATAACAAAAACATAGAGTGAATGCGGCCGGGTATTTGTACATCCCAACAATAAAAAGACACTACTGAGAGTACTTGCAGTTATTGACAGTTAGTTTAAAGCCAATAACAACTAATAAGAAAATCATGCATCTAAGACTAAACTGATTATCAATCAGTACACATGAAACATGGATTTAGTGTTAAGATGTCATAAACAGTCAGAGAAAAACATTGACTGTGCAATGCCAGGATACAGGAATCGACAGATTGAAGATCCATACAAGAGGGGCGAAAGATACCAGAGGGACAGTCAAATTATGTATATGTATATAACAGTATTTAGTTTGATTTAATTTACTGATAACAAAATCAATCATAATAAACAAACCAAAATATTCAAAGATCTATTGACAATGTTGAATTTTTTATCTTTTAGAATAAGTTTATTTAAAGGATCGATAGGTTGGTCTTTTTTTTTTGTAATATTTTTTAGAATTCGATTAAAATTCTATGAGCTTAAAACGTTGAGGCCTAGTATTATATAGTATTATGGTTTAAAGAGATAGGCTTTTTGTTAGCCCTGCCCCTTTTACCTAGAATTATTTATTTTTGACGTAAAATTGCACTTGATCACTATCAATTGCATCTGAAATCAACTTCGGTCAATGATACATAAAATATTTGATGTATATCTAGAAGCTTACGGTACAATTGTCGCACTTAATGTGTTACATATATTTCAAGGGGGTGGGGTCCAACTTTTATTCATCAAGCTTTAAAGTGAGCATTCATTTCTTCCAGCATTCCTATATCGGGATGTCCATACTAAATGAAATCCGCCGGCTAAACGGTACACGTTGTGCCAGGGGAGGGTAAAAGAACTATAATAATTATGTTTCAAAGTGACAATAATTCTTTTCTAAATCTCATTTTCCAATTAATATTACTCACATATTTACACACTTAAACATAAAAAACAAACAAAAATATGAAAAGGCTAGTATAAGAATTGATATACACTAGTAACGAAAGTTTCGTATAAAAAACTAGGGGTGTTTTTCTCAAGAAAAATCTAAAAAAAGCACTAGGCTAGCATATAGAAGATCTATGTTATAGAACGCCCGGATAATAAAAACGGCCGAACCTGAGAAAAAATACTTCAACAAGCACGTTACGATCGATTTTTGAACCGTTGAATCCCCTAATTACGGGTATATCCTATATATCCGAAGAAAGCTAATAGAATGGGGAACAAAACCTATATAGTGAATATAGGGCACAGATCCGGTTTAAGGGGTAATGGAGCACCCAAATACCAAAAACGAACGAACCTAAGAAAAAATACTTCAACAAGCACGTTACGATCGATTTTTGAACCGTTGAATCCCCTAATTACGGGTATATCCTATATATCCGAAGAAAGCTAATAGAATGGGGAACAAAACCTATATAGTGAATATAGGGCACAGATCCGGTTTAAGGGGTAATGGAGCACCCGAATACCAAAAACGGCCGAACCTAAGAAAAAATACTTCAACAAGCACGTTACGATCGATTTTTGAACCGTTGAATCCCCTAATTACGGGTATATCCTATATATCCTTAGAAAGCTAACAGAATGGGGAACAAAACCTATACAGTGAATATAGGGCACAGATCCGGTTTAAGGGGTAATGGAGCACCCGAATACCAAAAACGGCCGAACCTAAGAAAAAATACTTCAACAAGCACGTTACGATCGATTTTTGAACCATTGAATCCCCTAATTACGGGTATATCCTATATATCCTAAGAAAGCTAATAGAATGGGGAACAAAAACTATATAGTGAATATAGGGCACAGATCCGGTTTAAGGGGTAATGGAGCACCCGAATACCAAAAACGGCCGAACCTAAGAAAAAATACTTCAACAAGCACGTTACGATCGATTTTTGAACCGTTGAATCCCCTAATTACGGGTATATCCTATATATCCTAAGAAAGCTAATAGAATGGGGAACAAAACCTATATAGTGAATATAGGGCACAGATCCGGTTTAAGGGGTAATGGAGCACCCGAATTCCAAAAACGGCCGAACCTAAGAAAAAATACTTCAACAAGCACGTTACGATCGATTTTTGAACCGTTGAATCCCCTAATTACGGGTACATCCTATATATCCTAAGAAAGCTAATAGAATGGGGAACAAAACCTATATAGTGAATATAGGGCACAGATCCGGTTTAAGGGGTAATGGAGCACCCGAATACCAAAAACGGCCGAACCTAAGAAAAAATACTTCAACAAGCACGTTACGATCGATTTTTGAACCATTGAATCCCCTAATAACGGGTATATCCTATATATCCTTAGAAAGCTAATAGAATGGGGAACAAAACCTATATAGTGAATATAGGGCACAGATCCGGTTTAAGGGGTAATGGAGCACCCGAATACCAAAAACGGCCGAAACTAAGAAAAAATACTTCAACAAGCACGTTACGATCGATTTTTGAACTGTTGAATCCCTTAATAATGGTTATATCCTATATATCCTAAGAAAGCTAATAGAATGGGGAACAAAACCTATATAGTGAATATAGGGAACAGATCCGGTTTAAGGGGTAATGGTTTTCGGTCCCTCGTTACCCCTTAAATCGCATCTGTGCCACATATTCACTATATAGCTTTTGTTCCTCATTTTATTACCTTTCTTGTGATATATAGGATATACCTGTAATTAGGGGATACGGGGGTTCAAAACTCGATCGTAACGTGATCTGTGGTGTATTTTTTCTTAGGTCCGGCCGTTTTCGGTTTTCGGTCGCTCGTTACCCCTTAAATCGCATCTGTGCCACATATTCACTATATAGCTTTTGTTCCTCATTTTATTACCTTTCTTGTGATATATAGGATATACCTGTAATTAGGGGATACGGGGGTTCAAAACTCGATCGTAACGTGATCTGTGGTGTATTTTTTCTTAGGTCCGGCCGTTTTCGGTTTTCGGTCGCTCGTTACCCCTTAAATCGCATCTGTGCCACATATTCACTATATAGCTTTTGTTCCTCATTTTATTACCTTTCTTGTGATATATAGGATATACCTGTAATTAGGGGATACGGGGGTTCAAAACTCGATCGTAACGTGATCTGTGGTGTATTTTTTCTTAGGTCCGGCCGTTTTCGGTTTTCGGTCGCTCGTTACCCCTTAAATCGCATCTGTGCCACATATTCACTATATAGCTTTTGTTCCTCATTTTATTACCTTTCTTGTGATATATAGGATATACCTGTAATTAGGGGATACGGGGGTTCAAAACTCGATCGTAACGTGATCTGTGGTGTATTTTTTCTTAGGTCCGGCCGTTTTCGGTTTTCGGTCGCTCGTTACCCCTTAAATCGCATCTGTGCCACATATTCACTATATAGCTTTTGTTCCTCATTTTATTACCTTTCTTGTGATATATAGGATATACCTGTAATTAGGGGATACGGGGGTTCAAAACTCGATCGTAACGTGATCTGTGGTGTATTTTTTCTTAGGTCCGGCCCGTCATTGTTGGAGATGTTTTTGGTATTCGGGCGTAGTATTACATAGATCTCCTATTAGTGCTATTAATAGATTTTTTTTTTAGGAAAACACCCGTAGTTTTTTATACGAAACTTTCATTACTTGTGTATATTACCTGTTCTAGACTTTTCATATTGATAATATTTTTATATATAAATGTGTAAATTTTTGAGAATTTGAAAAGAATTATTGGCACTCAAAGACATATTTTTTTTTTAACTCCCCTGACACAAGGTGTACCGTTCAGTCGGTAGATTGCGTTAAGTGTGGACATCTTGATAGTGAAATGAGTCTGAAACGAATGCTCACTTTAATGCTTTATGAATAAAAGTAGACCCCACCCCTAGAAATATACGTAACAAACTGAGTGCGACAATTGTACCGTAAACTTCTAGATATATGCATAAGTTGGTTTTAGATGCATGATCAAATGTAATGTGACGTAAAAAATAAATAATTCAGTCTAAATATTAAAAAGGAATAGGCCTAACAAATATCTTTTCTCGTTATACCTTAATACTATATAATTCTATAGAGATTTCTACTTACGCTATTTTCGTTTTTGACTGCAAACCTATCTAAATTATCGTTTGCAAAATAATATTTATTTATTAAATGATTACTCAACTCATAAAAATATTTTATTTTATGATATAGATTGATAATATGAAAATATTGTGTCGTTAGAAATATATATATATAATATAAGTAAGAAATCATGGATATTTTTGCACTCGTTTAGAAGAATAACAATTATCCCGTTAGTTTTCTCTTTTGAATTCCTTTTACATTTATGATTTATGCGGTATGGGATTTGCACATTGCTGAAGCCGTACGGTGACCTAAAGCTTGTAATGTCTGTGTCATTGGCAATCATACCAATTTTTTCTAATTTTTATATATACAAGTAGATACTACAGTTATTCATGACAATTTAATAAACTTGAATAGTGAATAGTGCAAAAAAACACAGTTCACTATTCATGAATTTTGAATAGTGAAAAGTGAATAGTGAATAGTGAACGTACTTCAGCCCGGTTCGGTAAACATGGTAAATAAAAAGAAAAAAGTATTACTAGTATACAATTACTGTCTTTTAATGATGTAACTATGTGGTTTTATTGACGTTAGGATTTGAGCATTCACAAACATAGATATTTTTGTCTGTACCGGATAACTTTCAAAGAATGTATTAACATCTTTCTTGGCTTTGGTAAATTTGATTACTGGTTAGCGCAAATGTCCGGTCAATTTAGTTTAGGTGCATCAAAGTTAAAAGCGTAAATGTCCGGTCAATTTAGTTTAGGTGTATCAAAGTTAAAAGCGCAAGTGTCCATAGTTTTGATGCGCAAATATCCTTTCGTGTTTAAGGTATAAAAAAAGTGCAAACGACCTGCGCCCACATAAAACTAGCTCAAATGGATCTGAAATTTAATACTACGTATATGAAATAAATACAACATCAACAAAAAATTAAAAGACTATAAAATAATGTATAGAATGGATATAAAAAGCAGTAGCGTGTCGTGTCAGTTAAAAATTTGAGCATAAGGTCTGTAGGCCAGTCAAGACCATGAGCGACTCAATGGCAGATCATTTTCGTTTTTGTTAAGAAAAGTTGTTCTTAATAATTTTTGTGAATATTTACTCAAAGTGTACCAAATTTTGAGCCATCTTGGGCATTAGAAATTGTTACAAGTCTAGTAACAAGCGCTAATAATTTTAGAACCTACGTTTTTTAGTACACATACGAATCTGTCACCCTATGAATGTTCGTTAAGATTGGAAGACTCTCTGAAAATTGTCCTAATGGAGAAACAAACCCTAAATGTACTACCTCTTAGAACGTGCCTGCGTATTTATTTATCCTTAAATTGCGATTTCACAAAATTTATATATTATCTATTGCTTTAAAATTATCATATTTATGATATAAAAATTGTATAGGGTCACTGAATTCATTTTTCGGTATTTTTTTCGTGTTTTTTCAAACATCACTTAAACTTCATTTTGACTTATGTCATGAAACGTATAAAAAAAAGTGGGTTTTGGTTAAACGTTAACGTAACAGCAACCTAACAACAGATTTAGATAATAAAAAATATCATCTAGAAGTTAGCATATTACGTTTTTCAATAAAAATCCGAAAAAAAAAAACAAACAAAAATGTTGACAATCAAGGCTAAAAAAATACTACAATATTGAAAATGTCTTACCTTGGTAGCTGAGCATGTCAATATTCACAATAGACATCATAATCCAATCCATATGCCCACGATTTTGTGAGTGTCATTCACCGTTATTTCATTGTTTCACGTATGTTATGCTAGCCTTATATAAGGATATAGAAATGATGTAAGTGCCAATGAGACAATTATCTTCAAGGTCCAAGGATGTAAAAAACTAAAGGTCACAGTACCGACTTCAACAATAAACAACTAAAGGTCACAGTACCGACTTCAACAATAAACAACTAAAGGCCACAATACCGACTTCAACAATAAACAACTAAAGGTCACAGTACCGACTTCAACAATAAACAACTAAAGGCCACAGTACCGACTTCAACAATAAATAACTAAAGGCCACAGTACCGACTTCAACAATAAATAACTAAAGGCCACAGTACCGACTCCAACAATAAACAACTAAAGGTCACAGTACCGACTTCAACAATAAACAACTAAAGGTCACAGTACCGACTTCAACAATAAACAACTAAAGGCCATAGTACCGACTTCAACAATCAATAACTAAAGGCCACAGTACCGACTTCAACAATAAATAACTAAAGGCCACAGTACCGACTTCAACAATAAACAACTAAAGGTCACAGTACCGACTTCAACAATAAACAACTAAAGGTCACAGTACCGACTTCAACAATAAACAACTAAAGGCCACAGTACCGACTTCAACAATAAACAACTAAAGGTCACAGTACCGACTTCAACAATAAACAACTAAAGGCCACAGTACCGACTTCAACACTAAACAACCAAAGGCCACAGTACCGACTTCAACAATAAACAACTAACAATAAACAACTAAAGGTCACAGTACCGACTTCAACAATAAACAACTAAAGGCCACAGTACCGACACTTCAACAATAAACAACTAAAGGCCACAGTACCGACTTCAACAATAAACAACTAAAGGTCACAGAACTAAAGGTCACAGTACCGACTTCAACAATAAACAAATAAACAACTAAAGGCCACAGTACCGACTTCAACAATAAACAACTAAAGGTCACAGTACCGACCTCAACAATAAACAACTAAAGGCCACAGTACCGACTACAACAATAAACAACTAAAGGTCACAGTACCGACTTCAACAATAAACAACTAAAGGCCACAGTACCGACTTCAACAATAAACAACTAAAGGCCACAGTACCGACTCCAACAATAAACAACTAAAGGCCACAGTACCGACTCCAACAATAAACAACTAAAGACCACTGTACCGACTCCAACAATAAACAACTAAAGGCCACAGTACCGACTTCAACAATAAACAACTAAAGGTCACAGTACCGACTTCAACAATAAACAACTAAAGGTCACAGTACCGACTTCAACAATAAACAACTAAAGGCCACAGTACCGACTTCAACAATAAACAACTAAAGGCCACAATACCGACTTCAACAATGAACAACTAAAGGCCACAGTACCGACTCCAACAATAAACAACTAAAGGCCACAGTACCGACTTCAACAATAAACAACAAAAGGCCACAGTACCGACTTCAACAATAAACAACAAAAGGCCACAATACCGACTTCAACAATAAACAACAAAACGCCACAGTACCGACTTCAACAATAAACAACTGAAGGCCACAGTACCGACTTCAACAATAAACAAGAACGTTAGAAGAAAACCAATGACCCGACTTAAGCTTAATTAAATAATATTACCAAAAACAATCTATTTTTATAATCATGAAGGACGGCAATTGTTGAGTTCAACCCCTAAACTACAGGTTTTTGTCTTGGTACAAATACATGTCGCGGGTAAAAGATGTTCTGTAAGAACAATCCTCTATCTAATATTGGACAATGGAGTAATAGCTCAACTTTTATTTTTAGTATACTATTTATAAGGACATAATCTTACTTGAAACTAAGTATCGCTAATATAGTTTTATTCATTGTCCCATGTTAGCAGTTGTATTTTTTTTTCATTTTTGGTAATTTACTCAGCGATAAAGTGAAATTATTGATCCTTTATTATTACCCTTGCAGAACAGAAAGAAATCTTGACTGTTAGCTTCATACGAAACTTTTTTTTAGTATTAATATGTGTTTATTTTTGAATTTACAAAATGAGTACCAATGATTAAATATTATATAATACTAAATATACTTACATCTACTTTCATCTGCTGTCATGTTTATTTAAACGCAAAACGAGAGTTTTATATGAAAAGAAGTTTAACTGAAATAAATCGATAATTAAGGAATTCTGCTGTCTGCTTAATTGGTTATTGCATCGAATGGTTCGTCGTTTCATTAGTACCACCTTAACTAAATTCAAAATAATCTTCTGTTCTTTATCGTTTTATTTTTTATTTTTCATTCTTTGTATATAGTTTAATGTTTAAGGAAATAATGTATTTATGAGAATAGTCATTTTTGTATTGATATATGAAGATTCCTCCACTTCTGCGAGTGTGAAATTGATAGATTATCGTTGGTTATCTCAACGAGATTGATTTTCTCGCTTGAGCCGGTACTGCGAAAGCGAGAAAAGCAATCGAGTTGAGATGACCAATGTTAATATGTTTATCGCTATTTTACCTATGAAGACGTTGTTAATTTCTTTGACAACGGCACGTGTTCTCTTAGTTTCTAGCAATAATTTTCATATCACTCGACTCCGTTTTCATATCACTCGACTCCGCTGAGAACGGAAATTATCAGTCAACAAAATCAAAGGAAAAATTCGTAAAAAAGCGATAATAGAGAATATCATATGGCTTTTTCAATATCATACCCGTACATTGTATCAACCCGAGACACCAATATAATTCCAAGAGCTCTACTCGAGGGATGATATTGGATGAGGTTTGATACGGTGTGTGATATTGAAAAAGCCATATCATATACACTTTATTGTATACTTCAAGTAGATGTTTCCCCGTAAGTTGATGTAATACAGAATAGGGGTTTGATAAAGCCTTTACAAGCGTGACTGATATCGATGACGTGACGTCATAGAGTTGAAGGGGTTTGATAAAGCTAATGTAACCGTGACTGATATCGATATCATCACGGATGGTTGATACAGCACGATTGTCATTGATTGTATTACATATACAGTATACCTGTATTTACTTCGAAGTATATAATAAGTTATGTCTTCACTATCTACAGCAGCAGTTGAATATTCGAAAGTTTAAAGAAAACACAACATAGAAAACTAAAGACTTAGCAACACGAACCCCACCAATAAACCTGGATGATCTCAGGTGCTCCAGACGGGTTAGCAGATCTTGCTCCACATGTGACACCCGTTCTGCTACTCCTATAAAATACATTGACAAGTTATATCCAGTGATTAGGCATCACACAATTAACGGATTGGTAATTGACTATTATCTAACCCTAAGACATCACTTGATCTAACATTTACTAATTCCCTAACATAAGTATTAATGCCAGCATTTGTATATATGATTGTACTTCAGCTGTATTCAGGGTATGTTGATTTCGACTGAATGAGTTATTTGAAAAATACCATTTATTATTCTTTTATATATTGTTGATTGATGATTGTTGTCTTCTAAACGTCCAATGACAAGTATGTTATACACTTTTGGGACGAAACCCCCTTTTTTTTAAATAATTTTGATCTGCAGAGTAGGTCGACCAGGATAAGAAAATGGGAATAAGAACTACCAAACCTGGAAGAGGAGAGTATGATGGGTGAAATATCGCCTAAGTATTTTATACATTTTTTTGGACGAAACCCACCTTTTTAGATAATAATTTTTATCTGCAGAAAAAGTCGACCGGGAAGAAAAACTGGGAATAAGAGCTCCTAAACCTGGAAGAGGAGAGTGTGATGGGTGAAATGTCGCCTTGCAACAGGCCACCTACGGGGTTGTTGCATGGGTTCTTTTAAGTGCAAAATTTCACGGCACTGTCCCGCAAGAGGCGTCAAATTTAACCTCCCTATTCAGAACTTTTCAACCCCCGCCAATGAAAAATGAGAGGAATCCATTCGACAATATTTCAACATCCTCTTTAAAATTCAATGTTTAAAACTTGTGTCGGACTTTAAATAAAACTAGAACACACCCGCGAAATCGCGTGCATTTAGAGCGTGGTTAAAGGTATGTAAACTGTTGTAGGATAAATTTGTAAAAGATTTTATGACTGGAGAATTTTAGGAAAGTTATCAAAAGTATCTTAAACATGAACTGATGTCAATATAACATTTTGAATTTTTCACCAGTTCAAAATATTGGATGTAAATCTAAAGAATGTCGACGCAGAGGTCAACTATTTGAAGTAACATGAACGCACAATTTTTAGGAGGCGAGTTGCTTTGTCACCATGCTTTTTGTTTCGTTGTGCAGAAGACAGAATACTCGATATGTTAACCTTTTCAATTTCAGTCACTCAAAACGGATTTCACTAATGAAATCAGATTATTATGTGATATTTGCAAATAAGATTGGAATTATGAATAGAGCCATAATAAAATACTCAATAAACAATACGATTTGTGCACAAAACCTTCATATTTTACTGAAATCTGGAAATGGCGTCAGACTTAATAAGGTGTTGACTTTTAAGAAAGCAAATTAATTCTAATATGGGGTGTTTATTACGTCGAATATGAATAGAGCCATGATAAAATACTCAATAAACCACAACCACTGTAAATCACAATGCGATTTTATCGCTTCCAGGGACCGAAGGAATGTTTGATACAGGTCCATGTAGCTCAGGTACCCAAAACATTAGAATTGCAATATAGAGACCCAGACCATGTGATAATTTTCAAAATCTATGGCTTGCATGAATTATTTCTTCGATAAAACATGATTATATGCCGGTTCCAGGGGTCCCAAAAAAATCGGATTTTTATCGCTTTCAGGGACCGAAGGAATATCTGATACCGGTTCATGTAGCTGTACCCAAAACATTGTATGTAATCAAGTTAGGAATTAAGGGTTGTTTGTTAATTTACCAAAATTCTTTGTAATTTTAAACAGGCCTAAACAGAAGTCTTATCTATGACTTAAAAGTCCGTCCGATGACGGAAACACTATCCGGAAGCCTTTATTTTCGTTTTCATCACATAATAACTCAAACGGAAAAATCATAAGCGAGGATAAAAATGCGACTATGCATGGTAGCTATAGG
Source organism: Mytilus californianus (assembly GCF_021869535.1). Taxonomy (NCBI): domain Eukaryota; kingdom Metazoa; phylum Mollusca; class Bivalvia; order Mytilida; family Mytilidae; genus Mytilus; species Mytilus californianus. The sequence continues at coordinate 46,393,763 of NW_026262712.1, read as the reverse complement.
ACACATAGGCATGATGATTAATTTATTGTGGAAGGAAGAGAAGCGACACACAAAATGAGGTCTCTCATTTAATAGTATAGATGTATCTTATCTTATCTTATCTTATCTTATATTAACAACCTTTCGTGTTTACTAGTTTATTTATTTGCATTATCAGTTGTTTTATGTACATTTATATGTACATTGTAAACAGTATGCATGTAAATGTTATGCTTACCTGCTCTTGAAGCAATGCGAGCTTATGCGATCACTTGGCGTCTCCGTAAACTTTTTCTAAATCTCCTCTGAATCCATAATGCCAAACGGTTTTTTTTTTAAATTGGTGGTATATTGAGAGTTATTTATGGGGACCGCCACCCCCACTCTTTTATGGAACTACATTTATGGTAAATACATAGACTTTTTACAAGTTCCAATCCTAACGTTGATTGGTGGGGTCCCTTTTTACATCGCGATGACCGTTAGGGCATTCCGATGTATTGTTGCCACAGAGATTTCTACTTACGTAACTTTCGTTTTTTGACTGGTAACCGATCTATAAATACGAGGACATTTTCGAGTGCAAAATAACATTCCTTATCGCTTGTTATAAATTCATTTTTTCAATGAATTCTCATAAAAATATTTTTTTAAGAACATAAATTATTAATGATATGAAAATGTTTTGTCGTTAGAAATATATATATATATAAGCAAAAAATCATTAATGTCTATGCACACGTACCGCAGAAAAATTGTGTTAACGCATGCGGAAGAATATCTCAAGAACGTTTTGCGGGAAAATATGAATGCCTACTCAAATCCATTTTATTAGAAAAATCGAATTATTACAGAAGAGTGTCCACCATGCACTTGCACTGCACTAGTATTAGAATAGTAGAATAGAATGATATACAAATGGACGAAAATTATACATAGATGTAACTGTTATATACAAATATTAATATAATACATGTATATAACAACAAACCAGAGTATACTGATTTGTATCACTACAATATAATAGTTATTACGGTGAGGTTGAATTCCCTGTCATTTATTCATCATCCACGCACGAACTTGTCTCAGAAAAATAATATATCTCTGTAAATTAACCTCACTTTCAGGTATAGAGATGTCATTTTTTTTCTGAGACAAGTGCTTGTGACCATCCACAAGAACTTGCGGTCATCCGATATTCAGTACTTCAGTATTTTGATTTCAAATCTGTGGTCCACAAACTGGCATAGCATGCATCCCTTGCAAACGAGTCTGATATTATTTCTATCGGTTTAAAGAAAATGAACATCACAGGTGAAAATAAAGTTTTTGGTTTATACATGTATCTCAAAAACTAAAGCATATAAAGAACAAGAGTGCACACACTGATATGTCTCGCCTGCTTTACTGACCATTGGTTTTATGTTGATAGTTCTTAATATAAAGTTTTACTACAAGTATCACATAAACTTAAAATGATACAAGAAAATGAAGTCAAGGTCAGATAAATCAAGCCAGAAATACATGTACACCTCGCAATCATTCCATAAACCGAATATAGTTGCATTTAGTATAAAAGAAACAGACCAAACCATGAAAACTTTATATTGACCAATGAACCATGAAAATGGGGTCAATGTCAGATGAATCCTGCCAGACAGACACATACATACAATCATTCCATGCATCAAATATAGATGACCTATTGCTAAAAGTTTAAGAAAAACAGATTAAAACACAAAATTTTAATATTGCACAATGAACCGTGAATCTAATGGTCAAGGTCAAATTAATCATGCTAGACTGAAATGCACATTGTAAAATATTTCCATACAACATATATAGTTGACCTAATGCATACAGTATTAGAAAAACAGACCAAAACACAAAAACTTAACTTTAACCACTGAACCACGAAAATGAGGTCAAGGTCAGATGACACCTGCCAGTTTGACATGTACACCTTACAACCATTCCATACACCAAATATAGTAGACCTATTGCTTATGGTATCTGAGAAAAGGACTTGACCACGAAAACTTAAAACCGCTCGCCGGATCAGAAGACAGAATACTCGATATGTTAACCTTTTCAATTTCAGTCACTCAAAACGGATTTCACTAATAAAATCAGATTATTATGTGATATTTGCAAAGAAGATTGGAATTATGAATAGAGCCATAATAAAATACTCAATAAACAATACGATTTGTGCACAAAACCGTCATATTTTACTGAAATCTGGAAATGGCGTCAGACTTAATAAGGTGTTGACTTTTAAGAAAGCAAATTAATTTTAATATGGGGTGTTTATTACGTCGAATATGAATAGAGCCATGATAAAATACACAATAAACCACAACCACTGTAAATCACAATGCGATTTTATCGCTTCCAGGGACCGAAGGAATGTTTGATACAGGTCCATGTAGCTCAGGTACCCAAAACATTAAAATTCCAATATAGAGACCCAGACCATGTGAAAATTTTCAAAATCTATGGCTTGCATGAATTATTTCTTCGATAAAACATGATTATATACCGGTTCCAGGGGTCCCAAAAAATAGGATTTTTATCGCCTTCAGGGACCGAAGGAATGTTTGATACCGGTTCATGTGCATGTAGCTCAGGTACCCAAAACATTGTATGTAATCAAGTTAGGAATTAAGGGTTGTTTGTAAATTTACCAACATTCTGTGTAATTTTAAACAGTCCTAAACAGAAGTCTTATCTATGACTTAAAAGTCCGTCCGATGACGGAAACAATATCCTGAAGCCTTTATTTTCGTTTCATCACAAAATAACCCAAACGGAATAATCATAAGCGAGGATGAAAAATGCGACATACACTTATAAAAAAATATTTATCTTTGATTGGATGAAAAATTGATTATGGTTGTGAAATATATAATTCACCTTCTTTTACCACTAAAATTGTTTATATAACATTCAAACTCAGGCATTACGTTAATGTATGGGCTCAATGAGATCTGCTTCTTTGAAATCTTAACCAAGCTGAAATGGGTGACCCACCTTATAAAATAGTCCTACTAAAGATGCGGAACGATACTGTTATTTGATATTGTATAACTCTAAACTGAGACTACTATGTTATAGTAAATTGTTTAACAAAAACCTTTTTCAAGCTGTCATAAATATTTTTATTTTAGATTATAATCGGAAGTTGAACAGTATTAGACGAATTTTCATAAAATATCCTATGTATTTTTGAATTTTTCTGAATTCCTTTAATATTTGACATTTATTATTAAAACATATAATATGAAAATTATATTAAACATTGTCTACAAGTCTCACTATTACTTTCTAAAAAGAACAATTTTGATTGCTATATAAACACCAAGCCATTCTATTGTTTGATATTCGTTGGATAAACGTGAGTTGGATTTTTCAAATGTTGGAGACCCGTGAATAAATTTCTGATTCTACTTGTTTTCTCTTTATGTTTTCATTTTTCACTGTCTTAATACAACTCTTCATATATGAAGCCAAAGCTCCTTTGTCGAATACAATAAAGTTTAGCGTTTCAAAGTCAAATTTTTCAGGGTGTCGATTACTCACGAGAAACTCAGTTACTCCACTTTCAGAAAGTTTTTCGTTAATCCCATCTCTCAGTTTCTGCAATGTTTCCTCTTCGTCAAAGGTTGATGGATGTGCCTTCTTTTCATTTTCAATAGCAGCGTCAACTTTTGTTCTGACAAAAATATATCTTCGCCCATGACTTGCTATTAGATTATTCAAAGCAAGTTCATACTCAGTAACAGGTCCTCCGCAGCAAACGACGAAACCATCATATTTCTCTATTTCAATTCTTTCATCGTACCCCTCTAGACCCTCGTTTTGTGTTCCTACTCCAGGTACATCCCATAACACAATTGAACGACCAGGAATTTCGAATTTCTCGCTTTTTTCTGTACATTCTAGAAAATCTGTCTTAGGAAGATCGCCATTCTCCGGTCCCAACTGCGACTGCAGCATGAGTTTGATTAATGACGACTTTCCGCTATTGGATCGTCCTACGATACCTAGATTAAATTTTCCTCGTGACCGTCTGCCATTACCGCTACGTCTTCCCTCCGCCATGGTTTATCTAAAAAAAAAAATTGCATAATATGTACATGCAGTTTCTATAAAAGTATCTGGTATTGGTATTTGTAGTTTCCTATTTACTATAATTATAACTTAAAGTTTGTATTTGAATAATATAACTGACTGACTTTACAAATGTTATTTTCCAGTATATTAAAACTACCGTATCTATTATCTGAAAGTAATTGAAACCAAAACAAAGATTTATGTAATTAGGAAATACCTGAAACCATCTATAAAAAGGTGATCACCTAATCCTTTATGTCCTGATTACTTAGTTCTTCCGGGAACTAGACTTTGAAAATGATTGTATAGCCCGTTTATAAGTTTTTACAAAACATTATGACTCTTTGTTCTCTATTATCTAAGGAAATACAGCCATCGATTTCATTTAACAAACTTCTTAAGAAGACCGATTAGGATAACGATATTATGACACTCAATATCATTACACTGACTGTTAGATGCATATAATAAATATTTAACCTTTCAAATATTCGAGATGTTCGAAGAAAGCTACGCCGTAACAAGATATTACATAGAGCCAATTTATTATATGAAACGAACTAAAAGATACCTTGTTGTGCAAAATAACTTAGAATGTCACATCCTCGCATACAGACATTCCTTGCAATTTTTTTCCCTTATCAAAACTGTTTTCCCCTTTTTCTTTTTTGTCAACTATTTCCTTCGCGATGCAAAGCTATTGGTTTCGTACGATGTTCACGCCATCTTGAAATTATTATGTAACAAATATCGGAGAAAGTATTAAATATGGATAAAATGTACAGTATGGTGTTCAAGGTCCGATCCGATACCTGATCCATTTACTGGTTTGCATTGCTATATAATTTCGCGTCAATTCATATTGATAAATATGCTCAGGCAGATTATTTGAAATGATTAGGATAAATTTATGCTAAATTTGTATTTGCTTCACATCGTAATAAAAATTTGTTGGATTTGAAGTTTCGCAGATTTGTGTTGTGTCATATAGTTTTATGACCTGTGTCATCAACGTCAAAAGCAGGTCTAGTAACTGTTAGACTCCGACGGTCATTTTGTCTGTGATGCATCCCTTCCTATGGCAAGCCGTTCTCGTCAAAACTATGTTTAAACCATTTTTCGAAAAATTTACACACTGAGAATTAAAAAAAAAACACACTGAGATTAAAAAACCTAAAAACACACACTGAGATTAAAAAACATAAAAACACACACTGAAAATTAAAAATTACACACTGAGATTTCATAAAAAATGCACTGAGATTACAAAAAATGAAAAACACACACTGAGAATTGAAAATTACACAACGAGATTTCAAAAAGACACAATGAGATGAAATAAACTGAAAAACACACACTGAAAATTTGAAACTACACACTGAGAATTTAAAATTACGCACTGAGAATTTAAAATTACACACTGAGATTTGTGCGCACTTTTTATGCGCAAATACTTTTTAGCATACTTAATCTGAAGCTATTACAAGCTTAAAACGGGTTAACTAGGGGGACAGAACTCGTTAGTCCTTCAATTTGGCGCTAAATGTTTTATAAAAAAAACATTAAAAATACAACGTATAGAAAAACTGTTTTTTTAAAGACCAATAGAACAAGAAAAATACCCACTTACTCTCATTACAAAATATAATCAAATGGTGAAAAACTTTATTAAAATTATAAGAACACATTGGAACAATCTGCAAAAATACAAACAATGCAGTGATTTTTTTCCAAGTACCTTTTATAGCATATATAAACGTAGCAAAAATATAAAAGATTATCTTGCGAAATCTGGGTAACAGTTGAAAGACTTTTGAAAAGGGACCATGCTTAAACAGTTTTAAGCAAAAAATCCCGATAAACTGTTAGTAATAATCTGAATTATAGGCAACAAACTTATGAATATGAGTCAGCAAAAAAAGTTGTTACATTTGTAAGTCTTGAAATTTATTACGAATGTTGGTTGTAGGAACCGCATTCCATTATAATGACAAGAGTTCGGGAGACCAAGATATTAATCTGTTGAATTATTCATCTCATGAATATTCATTAGTAATTTGCATATTAATCTCAGTGTGTAGTTTTGAAATCTCATTGTGTAATTAACAATTCTCAGTGTGTGTTTTTCAATTTATTTCATCTCAGTGTGTCTTTTTAAAATCTCAGTGTGTAATTTTAAATTCTCAGTGCGTGTTTTTCATTTTTTTTTAAATCTCAGTGTGTAATTTTAAAATCTCAGTGTGTAATTTCGATTTCTCAGTGTGTTATTTTAGGTTCTTAAATCTCAGTGTGATTTTTTTAATTCTCAGTGTGTAATTTTTTCGAAAAAAACGGTTTAAACATAGTTTTGAAGAGAACGGCTTGCCAAACCTTCCGTCCATCCGGAAGATCTTGATTACTGTAGAAAACTTTCGTCAAAGTTGTCTTGACTTCAATGAGAGGGAATGCTTTTATATTTGGTCTACATATTGACACTGTTGAGTTGCATCGTGTAAGCAATTATTACATCTGCCTTGTAGCCCCGTCCTGTTTACCGATATTGAGTTTGAACAACACTCATTGTACAAGGCAAATTTTTATGTTTTTCTAGGCTACTATGCACGCGAATGATTTTATATTTGGTTGCAATGTAGCGTAAACAATTATAACATCTGCCGTGCTCAGTGCCGTTTCGAAATTCTGTTTGTCGATCATTTGAAATTTTACTCTTTTCGTCAAAGTTTTCTTCGCTTCAATGAAAAGGAATGCTCACTTATGCTCAGTATACATGTTACCTCAATCAATTGCATGCAGCGACGCAGGACCAGACACGGTATTGGTCTTTTTTGTTTATGTTTGAGCATACCTATGAATAAAAAGAAACCAATCGACGAAAAACCTAACAAACAAGTAAGCCTCAAATCTATGTCCTTTTTCTTGAATCTGTGTCCTATTCTATATTGCGTCATAGACGTCACAAATCTATGTCCTTTCAAATCTGTGTCCTTTTGAACGAGGTACCCACAATCCTTTGTGTTGACGATATAATTATCAAAAAGTCTTCGAGGAAATATGTTTGTTTGCTTTCATATTCGATTCAAATAGACATCAGTAAAGGCTATTGAAAAGTCAATGTGTGTTGAGCTATGCACATACAGGGGTGCGACAGGGATAAGGGAACCTAAATGAGAGGCCTGGCGCTTATGGGAATCAGGAGGCTTGAACCAAGGTTAAAGTGGAATTAATCCGGGAGAAGATGGGCTTTCAGTTTTTGCATATTAAAAAAGTGAAAAAAGAATCTTTTTTTTTCCGTTATGAGTTAGCCTTGTTTCTTTTAACTCAAAGAAACAGTTAGAAAGTTTAAAAAGTCAGAATGTTAAAACTTGTTTTCTCTCAATATGGACACATTAGCTATTTGTCAAACTATAAAGAAGTCTTCAAGCTTACGTCAAACAAACGGTAACATAGATATGTGTCTTTTGCGTTTTCTTTTTTCTTTTTGTTAGTTGAATTGTGAACTTTGCGGATTTTACAATTTGTTTTATACTTGTGTTAATATAAACGTCACAAAAAATACGTCATATTTTGTTATGTTGATTCATTTCTGTGACGCGCAGTTTATATTTCGTTTGTAGTGTCCTGGTGTGCTGTCGTAAATTCATGGGAGGTGTCCGTTGTTATTCTGCGGTTTACATGTTGCAATAAACTATTATATTATTTATTTATGTATTTCTCTGTGCTGAGTGTTCTTGCGTTTGTATGTTCTGTATTCCTGTCACGTAGTGTTGTCATTTTAGCGGTATTTTTAACATTGCCATATAAGCGGGAGATTTGGCTAGCCATAAAACCTGATTCAACCCACCACTTTTTCTTAAAATGTCCAATATCAAGTCAGGAATATGGTAGTTGTTATCAAACAGACCGTTTCTATGTATGTTGGCGTTTGCTTTTGTTGCAGTTAAGTGTTTCTGTTGTTCCGTTATTTTCCTCTTATAGTTGATATGTTTCCATCGGTTATAGTTTGTTATCCGGATTTGTTTTCGCCTAATCGAATTATGACTATTGAACAGCTGTATACTACTAATGCCTTTATTTATGTTGTGTTGTTACACAATGGTCTCATATTAAGGAAGGGTTGAGCACTTTGACAGCGTCGCATTCTATATGTTTCTGTCCCAATTCACGTCTCATTACTTAAATTTTACTGTATAAAAAGTACACGGATTTGAAAAAAAAACTGAGACTGTCATGACGTCACAGGACACAAATCTGAGGAAAGGACACATATTCGAGGCTGGACAAAGGGTCACAGATTTGTGTGTCTAGACGTCACGGGACACAGATCTGAGGAAACTAAGGACACAGATTTGAGACCAGACATAGATTTGATTCATAAAGAGATATGGTCTTAAACAAGTGTCTATAGTATAACATTTTAAGCTCTGAATCACCGACTTCAGAAAAGATGTGAGTTTTATCAGAGAGTATAAATAAAAATTGCAAATCAAAACCAAATTCCCTCAAAAGCCAAGCACTTCCAAGATTTCTTATTTGTGACAGGCACTGCAACATCAGTGCACATGAAACGTGAGGGTACCCAAATTGCACCTATTTTGACAGTTTTTGTCACCTACGTTGATTTATGATCCAGACAAAAGTTTCCATTCTGTGTTTATTTTGTAAATGTATCCTTATAAATTTACTATTTAGTTCCACCAATTTAATTTTGAATCCATATTGAATCATAGAAAAAATGGTTTCAACCGACCTCCAAACGACCCATTATTCTTTAATGTGGAGTATCCAAATTGCATCCATGCATAAATTCACATCCGTAAAAATAGAATAACTGATGTTTTGTTTTATTTCTTCAAATATTGAGAACAATTTGACAATAGTCCACATGCTTCCTATTCAACTTTTAAGAAATGGATGCCTGTATCATATTTTAATTGCTCATTTTTAAAAGTTGACTTTTTGTGGACGTCGCATGGCGACGTTTCCGTAGATTTTACTTTTTGGAGTGAATACTTCATCTGTTGATATATACTGTGAACGTTTTGTGTATATTTAGATATATTTAGCATGTTTAGCTATGTTGAAAGACGTGCATAATGTCAAATCATAAAAATACAAATGGTTTAATTAGTCTCTAAGAAAACTTTTAAGATGTCCGTTACTATTTTTGTTAAAAACGTGCAATCTGGGTACTCGGTGCAATTTGGGTACTTTGACGTTACATGTACGTGGCGAGGCTCCTCTGCATTTCTGATCCGGTTGGTGTTGAACGATATCGGTTTAAATCAAGTCAAATATGTATTGATCTTTATTGTCATTACACCAAATTCGTCATGTGACACAACGTTAAGTATAGAAAAAATCATATATATAACTCTATCATATCGGTCTAAAATCTATCTTTTCCCAGTTAAATACAGTACAATGACATGGTGTTAAAAGGAACAATCTAATTAATGTAAATGAACCTACCTCATTAAAACAAATGCTGCTTTCTAAACCAAAAAATTCCCAAGAAAATGAAAGTAAAACCCATTCGCTATAAATAACTTGAAAATACCTTGTTTATATTCCTTCACAGTCGGTAAGGTCAAGATGAAATCTCAATGTTTACATTTATTTCATTATGTTGACAGTGACGTAGGACTTTGACAGTGACGTAGGACTTTAGCATTGGAAGGAATAAATTCCGCGAGAAAATTCAAAGTACAAAGAAATGTTAATACATTTTTTTTGTAACTATATATCAGTCCCTAGTTGTGCAAAAGTGTTTAAAAATCTCAATTTCCAGGAGTGTAAATGGTTGACCAAATATAGTCATACAAAATGAAACCACGAATAGTGCATTGCAAAGATTTAAAACAAGTACTATCTTTAAAAAAGATATCCGACGCATTCAGATGTGAGCATAGAGTTTAAAACAAACCATGAATCTTTATCGTTTTTTTTTTTATCATAGTTAAAAAAAAATGCACACATTATGAAGGCGAAAGGCTAACGATACTGAAATTTGAGTACATACACTTTTCTATAAAGAATTAAAATATATACTGCATATGGTACTTAACTAAATGTATATATATATATATCTATAAACAAGTCTAAATTGAAAACAACGTTCAAACCTATGATTGCGTTGGATAAAAACCGCAATTTTTATACGTGTGCATGTAAAACAAATTTCTTGTTAGAGGGGTCTAAATACAGCACAAACAACATTTTCCAAAAGACCAAAAAGTGAAAAAGTATGATTTTAACAAAACGCATGTGACTAACAGGTCGAACAACTGATGTTCTTAAACCCTGCTGTCTGCCATTGGCGATTGCCGAATAAATTGATCACCAGATGTAAAAATGGATCTTACATATTAGTTTAATATCAAACAGAAAACAATAAAGTTGCGGTAAAGATGGTATAACGCAAACATGAGGTGCAAAAATTTGTACACCATATCCGGATTTCGACAATTAATGTCTCTCCAGTGATGTTAGGGATCGAAACGGTATTTGGAAGGCCATATAATTTACCTCAATTTAGGATAGACTCTTGAATTTTAAATATTATAATATTATATCTATATATATTGGTATTTTTCAGAGATAAAGAAGTGCCTATAGCTGTGATTAGAAATAGACATAAACATGAGATATTAGTAGGTTACAATCTGTAATGAATTACAAACTTAAAACAGCTTAGATCGATGAAGAAAGTCAATTATAACTTTATGTCAAGAACAACTTTAACAATTAGAGATGCAATCTATTTCGGTGTGTATATCGGGGACGGACGGACGCCAAAGGGAGATGATATATATAATACAGCTTTTGACAAGTAATTAAATTTGCGATATATGTATTTTGACATTTTTTTTGTACTCATTGTGATTATTATTACGCCTTGGACGTTATTTATCTGTTATGAGTTAGCCTTATTATCTTGTTTCTTTTATTTATTTTAAATCAAAGAAATAGTTTAATTTAAAAAGTCAGAATGTTAAACCGAATATAGTTGCATTTAGTATACAAGAAACAGACCAAACCATGAACACTTTAAATTTACCAATGAAACATGAAAATGAGGTCAAGGTCAGATGAACCCTGCCAGTGTGTACACTTTACAATCATTCCATGCATCAAATATAGTTTACCTATTGCTAATAGTTTAAGAAAAACAGCCCAAAACACAAAAACTTAACATTGCGCAATGAACCGTGAAAATGAGGTCAAGGTCAAATAAAACCTGCCAGACTGACATGTACATCGTAAAATATTTACATACACCATGTATAGTTGACCTATTGCGTACAGTATTAGAAAAGCAGACCAAAACACAAAAACTTAACTATAACCACTGAACCACGAAAATAAGGTCAAGGTCAGATGACACCTACCAGTTGGACATGTACACCTTACAATCATTCCATATACCAAATATAGTAGACCTATTGCTTATAGTATCTGAAATATGGACTTGACCACGAAAACTTAACCTTGTTCACTGATCCATGAAATGAGGTCGAGTTCAAGTGCAAACTGTCTGACAGGCACGAGGACCTTGCAAGGTACGCACATACCAAATATAGTTATTCTTTAACTCATAATAAGAAAGATATTAACATTACAAAAAATCTCAACTTTTTTTCAAGTAGTCACTGAACCATGAAAATGAGGTGAAGGAAAATGGACATATGACAGACGGAAACTTCATAACATAAGGCATCTATATACAAAGTATGAAGCATCCAGGTCTTCTACCTTCTGAAATATTAGGCTTTTAAGTAGTTAGTTAGCCGGCGGATCACTATCACTCTGTCTCGCTTTCTGCGACAAAAGTCGCAGGCTCGACAAAAACTGACGTGGTGACGTGAGTAAACATAATTAGTAGGTCACGATTTATTTTCTCGTTATTTCCCCTGAAATGTCTTTTTTTTATGCAAATCTTGCAGTTTTTTGCTATAATCTTGAAAGCTATTAAAGATAGCAAGAAACTTTTAATACTAAAACATACCTGTATAGGTGTTATAGGAATTTTTGCCCTTAAATAAACATCCATTATTGGGTTTTCGTACCTATTTTGGAGTAGGGTTTTTTGTGGTTTGTATGCTATAGATTGAGAACAACAACGAATAGAGAACAACTTTGAACAGCAACCTTTTCAGCTAGACAGTTAAAATGGTCAAAATCACCGTCACATTCATTAACGGGGTTATTCCTTTTACATTGACATAAAATAGACGAACATTGTATAAACATTTAAGGAATGACTGTAATATTTTTTCTGTCTATGAAGAAATAACATCAAAAATGTTGTGCACACCGCGGGTTATTTAAAAGTGTGCACCACATTTTTAAGGTTTTTTCGAATAGACAAAAATCATGAAAAAACGTTGATGACGTCACGGTCACATGACAAAATTATGTCTGAGCCGATAGACAAAAAACTTTCAGCCAATCAGAAGACGTGTTACATCCAAAATTAAATTATGTAATTATAAATATAAATAACAATCCATGAAACGATGAGCACCTAGTGTTTGTTTTGTCTTGGATAACTTCTTATACAAAATATGGCAGATTAAAACGAGTTGTACCATAGTCCTGCCTGTACAATCATTATATAATTGTTCATTGGCCGTAATGCAAATTAGTGAAATATGAGATAATGATACATTGCTTATATTATTCATTAAAGTGTCGAAATGATCATTGTTCAGACGCCACATATATGTTACGACTGATCTAAGAATATCACTTGGTGTGGCATAATTCGATGATTAGCAGTCTGATTCTACTTGTTTTCTCTTCCAGTTTTCTTTTTTCACTTTCTTATTACAACTCGTCATATATGAAACCAAAGCTCCTCTGTCGAATATAATAAAGTTTAGTGTTTCAAAGTCAAATTTGTCAGGGTGTCGATTGCTCACGAGAAATTCAGTTACTCCACTTTCCGAAAGTTTTTCAATAATCCCATCTCTTAGTTTCTTCAATGTTTCTTCTTCGTCAAAGGTTGACGGATGTGCCTTCTTTTCATTTTCAATAGCAGCGTCAACTTTTGTTCTGACGAAAATGTATGTTCGCCCATGACTTGCTATTAGATTATTTAAAGCAAGTTCATACTCAGTAACAGGTCCACCACAGCAAACAACGAAACCATCATATTTCTCTATTTCAATTCTTTCATCGTACCCCTCTAAGCCTTCGTTTTGTGTTCCAACTCCAGGTACATCCCATAATACAATCGAACAACCAGGAATTTCGAATTTCTCGCATTTTTCTGTACACTCTAGAAAATCTGTCTTAGGAAGATCACCATTTCCCGGTCCCAACTGCGACTCCACCATAAGTTTGATTAACGACGACTTTCCGCTATTGGACCGTCCTATGACACCTAGATTAAATTTTCCTTGTGACCGTCTGCCATAACCACGATGTCTTCCCTCCGCCATGCTTTATCTGAAACAAAATAAATTAAAAAGAATGTTCAGTTTCTATTTATGTATCTGGTATTTATAATTTGTATTTGAATAACTATAACTGACTAATTGGTTGTTACTTGCTTTGGCAAACCTCAGAACTGAAGATGTTGTTATTATTTTAAAACTTTCGGTTGTCGTATTTATATTCATTAAGATAAACAAATGATCTCTCAACACATGAGTAACATCAAAAGCCAACCAAACATTTAAACAGACTTATTCAGAAGGGACATAGTAACGATACTTATGTCAGGTTATTAACGATGGCATATTTTAGAATAAATATTGATTCACTCATAGGGTCTTTGCATCGGAAATAAACAAGATTTCAACATTTTATTGTACACTCTGACAGTTTACTCTGTTACAAGAGGCAGAAATACATAATGTACAGCTTGCCAGAAGTGGTATAATAACAGAACAAAATTGAAATAAACATACTATATACAGGTCAATTTAATATAAGCCATCAAACACACCGTCACATACGGTTGATTGACACGTGGTTTAAACGATCAAAACAAATAGTTGGCACATATCGTGACATATATGTCATATGATTAATTGGATTATAACACAAAATTTAATTAGGTAAGTACTAAACTATTTCTTATATCAAAAATACTTCATGATTTTTTGCAAAAACAATGCGACATGATTGAGCACTTTTATTACATCGGATGACCGTGAGGGCATTCCGGTGTATTGCTGTCGCCTAGATTTCCATTACGTAACTTTCGTGTTGGGATTGTAACCGTGATAAATACGCGGACATTATCGAGTGCAAAATCACATTCCTTATCGCTTGTTATAAATTCATTTTTTCAATGGATACTCCTAAAAATTTTTTTTTAGAACATAAATTAATAATATGAAAATGTTTTGTCGTTAGAAATATATATATAAGTAAAATATCTTTAATATCTATGCACACGTACAGAAAATGTGTGTTAACGCATGCGGAAGAATATCTCAAGAACGTTTGCAATCTCCCATGCAGAGTTATGGTCCTCGCTCTCTCTCAAGGACCGATAACTCTGCATGGGAGATTGAAAGTTTGGCGGGAAAATATGAATGCCTACTCGAATCCAATCTATTAGAAAAATCGAATTATTACAGAAGAGTGTCCACCATTCACTTGCACTGCACTATTATTAATATAATAGAATAGAATGATATACAAATGGATGAAAATTATATATACATGTAACTGTAATATACAAATATTAATATAATATATAACAACAAACCAGAGTATACTGGTTTGTATCACTTCAATATCATATTTATTACGGAGAGGTTGAATTCCCTGTCATTTACGAACTTTCTATGAAAAAAAATATATATCTGTACGTTAACCTCACTTTCAGGTATAGAGATGTGATTTTCATTCTGAGACAAGTGCTTGTGACCATCCACAAGAACTTGCAGTCATCCGATGTTCAGTACTTCAGTACTTTGATATTACAATAATATAGCAAACCAAATAGCCTGACTATGTCCTCTGTTGGGTTCAAAAAATAATATCCCGGTATATGTATTTTTCTTATTCTTTCAATATTTGGTTTACAACATACTAGCAGATAATGAAATTAATTTCCAATCACCCCCTGTCACATAATGTGCATAAAAATTATTCTGTCTTCACGAGGAACATTAACCATCTTCCGGCTTCTATAGGGAATTTCAAATTTGAACATCGCAGTTTACTCAAGTGTACTCTGCGTTGTTTATTTAGTTTCATCAAGTAGCCTTCAAGACAGAAATTCCTTTTAAATGATAAATAAATTCCCCTCTTAAGGCACTTTCAGCCATACTGTGCCATTTTTGTACAAATTGGTCTTGTGAGATTTGTTTAACAACATATTTTATATTATTTTTACTAACATTTTCTTGGCTATCCCATACAAACGATAAACCAACATAATTCAGTATAGATTTCACATGTAATAACCATTTTGATTGCATATTTCCTGAACAATTCATTTCATACAGTAACTTATACATAATACTAGACAGTTTAGAATCATTCGAAAGAAGTTTTACCCAAAAATTAAGTATACGTAGTTTAACTTGTATGTCTAGTGGATATCTACCTGTTTCGCCGTACGCGTACACCATGAAATTTGGCGTTGATCTTCGGACAGAGAGCACCTTCTTTAAAAATTGCAAGTGCACCGTTTCCAATATGTCTAACTTTTCTTATCCCCAAATTTTGCCCCCGTATAAAAGTATAGGATCAGTTAAAGATTCAAATAACTTAAGCTGTAGGTCTACTGGAATATATATATTCCCAATCTTTCTATATAGAGCATAAAATGCTTTCTGTCCTTGTTCTGCTAACTTCATTTTTGTAATTTCAAATTTCCCATTTTGGTTTAAAAGCAAACCAAGATAGGGGTACGACTCCACTCTTTCAATAATTGAACCATATAGTTTAAAATTATCCATCATAACGTACTTTCTTTTAGGGAATACCATCACCTTAGATTTTTCAACATTTACTGAAAGTTTCCAAATATTACAATATTGTTCAAATACATCTAAACACTTTTGCAATGCTGCTGCTGATTCAGCTAATATTATTGTATCATCAGCATACAATAGAATAAATAACAACAAAAACATATTTAGGTGTTCTAAAGTTTTTTGTGATACGGTTTGGAGTCCTGATATACCATTTTCACGGAAAAAAGTCTCAAGGTCCGAAAGAAATACAGAAAAATAAGAAAGGAGATAAATTTTCCCCTTGACAAACTCCGACTTCACATGGAAAGAACCCTGATAACTCCCCCCCCCCCCTTTTTGATACAAGACTTGATATTGCCATACATATTATAAATAACCTTAAATATCTTTCCCGTGATATTACAACTTATAAGTTTTTTCGAAAGTTCCACCCTCCAAACAGTATCAAAAGCTTTCCTGAAATTTACAAAAGTACAAAATAGTTTCTTATTGTTATAAAGATATAATTCTATCAAAATATGTAGTATAAATATATTGTCATTTATACTATATCCTTTTCCGGCTTGTGCCTTTGGTATAGTTTCTATCAGTTCAGCATACTTTATCAACCTATTATTAAGTATTGCTATAAACAGTTTACCAAGTGAGGACACTAGTGTAATACCTCTATAAGAATCTGGGTTGTTCGGATGACCCTTGTTTTTATATATGGCAATTATTATCCCAACCGTCCAGATTTGAGGAACTACACCAGTATTCAAAATCATATTAAAAATCTCTCTATACATAGGCAAAGTAGCATGGATGGTTGATTTAATATACTCATTAATGACCTTACCAAACCCAGGGGACTTGCTGTTTTTTAAATTTTTCACAGCATTCAAAATTTCTTCGTTTGATACTTCACCATTGAGTATATTATTAACAAAATCATCATCTCAGTTCGGCAAAAATAAATTCGTCATCATCATCATCATTTTGATGAAATCTTATCAATGTTCAAATTCTTATAATAATCATACAAGCCATCGAGATCAATTTCATCTCTCTTTGACGTAGATTTATTCAAATTATTTAAAATATTCCAGAGCTCTCGTGGTTCGCCTTCAGATGCACTGCGCAAGTCTTTCTCTGCCCTAAACTGATAGCCATTAAAAGCCTTGCCCATTGCAATCTTATACATGTAAGCCTTACCACGATACTTTAAATCAGCTCGGGTTTCATCTGTTTTAGAAAGATAATGTTTTCGCTTTGCCTTGTGAAATTCAGATCTCTTCTGATGACAATTGTTATCAAACCAGGGTTGAAACACCTTGTTTTGCCTATTCGACTGGTTGTAACGAACTACCTTATCACCAAAACATTTATGCGCTGAATCAATAAATATGCGGTTAAAAAATTCGACAAAATTGTCAATATCTGATTGAAACGTGTCACTTTCAACATTTAATGTGACAAGTTTCTTGAACAAATCTTCAGTGGAGAGTTTATCCTCATCCATTTTAACAAACTGATCTTTCATCTCATTGTTCCACCGAACAGGTATATTTACCATGTTCGGATAAGAATCATTGTTATGCAAATCAGTAGTAACACCTGATGAGAATATTACATGTAACCTGCAATGAACATCTGAGTATAATGGGTCAAAGTCAATGACCTCGAATTCCTACAAAAACACATTTAAGCTAAAGCCAGTTGTTGACATGACACGGGTTATGTTCTTCCCATATATTTTATGATGGTATAATACTAAACCCCTAACGGGAGGGATTGTGCTTGATTTTCATATGACAAAGACATAATCTTTCAATCAGTTTAATTGAGGTCTGGAGCTGGCATGTCAGTAATTGCTAGTAGTCTTTTGTTAATTTATGTATCATTGCCATTTTGCTTAGTTTCTTCTGTTACCTATTCTGACATCGGACTCGGACTTCCTTTAAACTGAGTTTTACTGTGCGTATTGCTACGCGTTTTTTAATTCTACATTGGCTAGAGGTATAGTGGGAGCGTTGAGAGCTCACAAAACATATTTAATCCCGCCGCATTTTTGCGCCTGTCCCAAGTCAGGAGCCTCTGGCCTTTGTTAGTCTTGTACGTTTTTTTTTTAAATTCTTGTTCATTAAGTGTGACGTCCATTTTCACTGAACCAGTACACATTTTTGTTTAAGGCCAGCTGAAGCCCGTCTCTGGATGCGGGATGTTCTCGCGGTGTTGAAAACCAATTGGTACCTTAGTCTGTGTTCTGCTTTTTGGTCGGGTTGTTGTCTCTTTGACACATTCCCCATTTCCATTTTATTGTACGAGATGCAATACTTTGAACAAGTTGATGACTATGTTAGGCAATATGCAAATCTGTGCTACTTGACTTATTTTGATTGAAAATACATATGTCTTGCAAAAAACGAACATGTGGGTCCAAGGTAATAAACAATTTCCCAAAATATGATCTTTGGTAATGCTATCGGGCTTTTTGTAGTTTCCATATTTAATATAGATACTTGACGTTACAAATATGTCCGTCTTATGAAAAAATCTTCGATTCGATTCGCTTTATAATATTATTTTCCAGTAAGTTAAAACTATCGTATCTATTATCTGAACACAATTGAAACCAAAACAAAGATTGATATCAACAGGAAATATCTGAAACCATCTATAAAACGGTGACCACCTAATCCTTTATGCTTTGATTACTAGGCTTTTCCGGGGACTAAAATTTTAAACTGATTGTATAGCCCTTTTATATGTTAACAATAGAATTATGACCCTTTGTTCACTATTATATTACTATGAATCCCTAGAGTTGTTGCAAGAGCATTTATTGTGCAGAGAGCGTACACTCATCCTACACGATGCATCGGGTTTAATTTCCCCATTCAGACCGAACGTGGTCAAACAGACACATAATTTAGCAAGGGTTTACTGTCGGACGGGAGAAGTCTAGGGATGACTATATTTCTATACCCAAGTCAACCCTCGAGGCGACAGAATGGGTTGTGCAAAAACAGCTACCAAATAAACACCGATTCTATAAATTAATTTGATATACATTGTACCTATGCGTGACTGTTAGGGTGTCGAACTATTTGAGTGTCGGACAATTGGGGACTCGAACTTATTGAGCGTCGGAACAATAGGGTGTCGGAATATCGGGGCGACCCCAAATAGGCGGTGGTCTTCGCTTATAGACACGTGTCTATAGTAGTGTTGTCAACGGTTAACCGTCGGAGGACCGAAATACCGAATACCAAAAACGCTAACCGGTTAACCGGACCTTTTTCAATTTTAATAGATTTTATACAAACGTGTATTGAAATCACCAATAAAATTTGTTGAATTCTAAAATGATCGTCGTGGTACCTTACTTGACTGATCAATTGTCCAGAATATTGATTGCTTTAATTGTTAACCTTGAAAAAACAACAATTTTAACAAATTAATTAGCACTAAGACAACTAGTCTTGTCTATTACAAGATCTAAAGTAAATATAATTAGCGTAGTACTACATGTATTTTTAACGATTGTTAGCCGATAACAGATTACGGTTTACTTCATCGTTTCATTTTTGATTTGATGTTATGTAGACCTACATGTAAATATGCCACCTCAGTCGTACAAATCTTTGTCATACTTTACACGAAATGCCTACTCAAAAATGATGAACTGCAAATTATGTGAATGGAATAGATATATACTGGGTTGTACGAGGAACACGCTTATACATTTCAAATTGAAACACTCCACAGAATTTTCTGAGACACCAGAGAAAATAAAACAATTAACGATTTAAGACATTGCCAATTCGACAAGATCAAGAGAATTAACGTCATAGTAGATAAAGGATTGAATTATTAAAAGTAAAACTTCACTAGGAATGCTCAACGCCAAGCCTTATAATGTCCAACGATAAAGTTCAATTTATCGTAAACTATCAGTTCTCGTCCTGAATATGCATGAAATATTTGCCACTGGACGTTAAGCAACCAACAATCAATCAATCAATCGTAAACTATCATAAAACCGATCATTTGTAAAGTACTGTAGATAAGAACTTAAACATCAACTTATATATACACCGGTTATCCGGTTAATCGGTCGAAAGATTATCTGAGAACCCGGTTAGGCAAAACGGTCAAATTTGACAACACTCGTCTATAGAATAATATTTTAAGCTTTACAAAACCTAACCCAGAAAATCTGACAGTTTTATAATTGGGTAATAAAAAAAATTGGGAAATCAAAACAAATTTTCCTCAAAGACAAAAACACAAGATATAAGTAAACAATGACAACCACTTTCGACATTTCTTACTTGGGACATGCACCTCAACATTAGTCAGGCGAGGATCTTCGGCCTTTAAATCCAATCTATGTAGAAAGATATCGGGTTAGGTCAAATCAAATATTTATTATCATTACACTATAAATACATCATGTGACACAACGAAAAGTAAACAAAATTCATACAATTCCATCATACCGGGCATGTCAGTTCAAAATATCATTTTCTCCAATTAAATACGCTTAAGATATGCTGTTTAAAGAAACAATATAATGTAAATGGACCTACCTCATAAAATCAAATACTGTTTTCTGACCAAAATTTCACCAGAAAATGAAAGTTAAACCCCATTAGCTATAAATAACTTGAAAATTCCTTATTGATCTTCCTTCACAGTCGATAAAATCTTAATGTTTACATTTATTTGTTGACAGTGACGTAGGACTTTATAAAGTCATAAATTCCGCGCCAAAATTCAAAGTATATACCTGTATATATGAGTGACCAGTCCGTAGTTGTTCAGTGTAAAAGGACGCCCCAATATGGTCATACAAAACAAACCATGGGTATTGACATACATTACGAAAAATACCAAAAAACATCTTTGGAAGAATCAGGTTTGATGTGGTTTTCGTTCAGATGGATGTTACAATTAGCGGCTGCAATGATTATACCATATTCGCGATCGGACGCTTAAATTTTTCGCATTTACGTTTAATACTTCTTATAACTGAACGTAGGAAGTTTTAATCTTAAACAACATTTTAGATTTACAAATGTACAATTGTTAATTGAGTTAATCAGAAGTTTTTTTTACAATGTGGTTAAATATACTTTTACAGAGAAGTCACTTTAAAAAGACGACCCAAAAAGACAATTCAATATGTTTAAATAAATACTTACACGACATATGCCACACGTGGAGTACGATCTGTTTACCCTTCCGGAGCATCTGAGATCACCCCCTGTTTTTGTGAGTTCGTGTTGCTCAGTCTTTAGTTTTCTATGTTGTGTTTTGTATACCATATATAATGTTGTTTTTTGCCATGGCGCTGTCAGTTTGTTTTGCAAAGTGTTCCTTTGGTATCTTTCGCCTCTCTTTTACACGCAGTTGCAAAATTTGAAGGGGTTCTAAGGGTCGAAGTCTAGGAATTATTTAAACAATATATAAATTAGCACTGTAAGCAACCGTTTGATTTGTGAGAGGGGATAGGCAGGCATTAAAAAAAATATCGGTGTACAAAATTTTATGAAAAATTCGGAATACGTTCTGGCTTCATTGAGTTGATTTATGAATACAGTATTGTCATAGATACATGTATATAACTTTTTAATAGATCGGCCGGAACCAATTGATTAATAAATATATATGGTCAGCCAGATCTCCATGATGTAAAAAAACGCGTAGTTTAAAAAGGCCAACTTGGGAAGTCAAGGTAAAACTTGCCGAAATCGGAAAAGAGGCGTTGGTGGTACAGTCGGTCGGACAGTGATATGTGCTTTGTGAAACGCCCTTAGACCAAACATTGACTATAAAAGACAGTCTATAAAAGGGCAATATTTGACAGAAACAAAACTTTCAACATTTGCAAAGTTACGTAAGTTTTATTGCAGTCAGGTTATAGTAATTCTAAAATGAATAATAGGAATTGTGGGCTATACGTCAAAGAGAAAGCAACCAAACGCCAATACTATAAATGGACTGAGTACTTTGACCTATTATTGTTTACTTTTTACACATTGTGACTTGGATGGAGAGTTGTCTCATTGACACTCATACCACATCTTCTTTTTTCTAAGTATAAAAGATTACAAAATACAAAATAAATAGCAAGTTATACCGTTAGGGGAGGGTTTGTGCCTTCAAACATATTTTACATCGCCACATTCTTAATGTGCCTGTCCCAAGTCAGGAGCCTGTAGTTTAGTGGTTGTCGTCGATTCATGTCTGTTATATTTGTTTTTCGAAAATTGTTTGTTATAAATCTGTCAGTTTTCTTTATTGAATTGTTTCCTATTTTTCATGTCGGGGCTTTTATAGCCAACTATACGGCATGGTTTTTTCTCATTGTTGGAGGCTGTACGTTTGCCTATAATTGCTTAGTCCACTCATTTGAAACTTAGTGGATAGTTGTCTCATCGGCAATCATACCACATCTCCTTATTTTTATACCGTTTAAAAAAAATTTCTCGGATGCAATATACACATTCAAACTTACATACAATGTAATATGATAAATAATTTTAAGGTGCGTAAACTTGCAATTCGACACTGTTATTATCATAGTTTTGTTTCTTATAACAGCAATACAGTTCATGCATTAGCTATTATATATCTTTTGGTACTTTCGTGTATGTTTTTTTTACGTTTTAGCATTAAATTTCAGTATTTATTAGAAATGAGACAATATCTGAAAAAGTATAATTTCCATGTTCCATCTTTCACCAGCAATTATATTTTTATTCAGGCATCTTTTTGGAAAATTTTAAGTTTCAGTATTAACTAAAGTATATTATGCACCAACTATTGCCAATTAAACACTCTTTCTTGTATTTCTTCTAATAAAATATTATAATTTAAAAGTTCACCCCCCCCCCCCCCCCCCCCCCCCCAAAAAAAAAAATCATGTTGTCCGGTGTTGTTTTCTGACAACTAAATCATTCAAAGAATATCTAAATTAAGTAAACAGGCTTCCGATTTTCACAAATATGATAGATTATATAGAACACTTGTCCCTTAATTGTCTGATTTTGTTATAACTAAAGCATGTGATAAAATTTTGCATTTTTAAGGGTCTTTTAATTTTTGTCCCAAGGGGTAATTTCCCTCCTGTTACCACTAGTTTTTTTCACCTGTGGAAACGTTTGAAAGACCAAGATTTTATTTCTTGTAATGCAATGAGAAGAGCATCATTTCCTGAATGTACGACTCCATATGTATAGGTGAATGGCAGCCTGTTTGAAAAATCCGAACTCCCCAAAGATCAAAATTTAGAGAAAAATAATTTTGTTGTTCTCTCCTTCTACAGCTTTTTGTGTACCTTCTGAGAATATTTCATTGTCAGCACTATAACAGTAAATGTGTTTTTATAGTATCTTATTAAATTGATATGTAGATGGAAGTAAACTTCTACACAATTCGAATAAAAGGACAAAAAGAACTGTGTAATTCCTTTCTGTTACATTCTGTCATGTTACCTTATAAGAAGTAACAGCATAACCATAATCAGTAACAGGAAGGATGTTAAAGACAATTTCACTGATAAATCACAAAGTTAATCTACTATATGTCAAACATTAATATCAACATAATATACAGTATATTAAATGAAAAGACAAGTTTTTTGCTTTTGATAACAGCAGAGAACATTGTGCAATTCTAGTATAGTAGATGGTAACAGAAAGGAATTTATTTTAGAATTTTTCATTACCTAAGCAGATTTTTCATCTTGCAAATACAGTTTCAAAAGATAAATGACATTGTTTGCTGTTATCTTCCAATTGTGACCAATCTGAAATGATGTATTTTTCTTAAACTATGAAATAAAGCAATTGTTTTGAAAAAAAATTCCTTCCTGTTACCAACTCTGTCCTGTTACTTGTCCTGTTACTCAAGATTCTTTCATGTTACCGACATATCGGACTATATTTTAGTGTATTTCTTAACCTTTTGTATTGCAAATGCTAAAATAAATAATTGGCATTTGATTAACTATTGCAGGATATACTAGTAAACCACAAATATTATCTTAAACTTATTCCTTATTCCCATTAGACACTTTTTAAAATTGATTCACTTTGGTAACAGGAGAGAACTGGAATTTTTTGTACCATTTTTTAAATTGCCATTGTTACCACATTTAACAATTGTTTGAATTACAGACAATAGTTCCTAGATCCTCAATGTGTGTTCTTCGATTTGTGCTATTAAAATACCGGTTCTAAAGAAATTTTTTTTTGGTTTTTCCTATTGCCAAAAATTAGACTTTTTCAGATATTGTCTCAGATACACACAATAGTGTCAGCTTTTACTGGTGGACCTTTCATATTATTTTAATATCAACCATATATAAGGGGATCTCGTCGCGATGGATTCTTTTTGCCCTGAAGTAACGTAAGGCAGTTATTAATCAAACGAATCAATTTAATATTTGCAGTGATGAATGGCAGGAAGTTAACATGCACTATTCGCTGTAACAAATCATGCCCAGCTAATGATGTCACAATAACATAATATCGGGGAAAGCGCATGAACATACATACGCCTTTGATCCCTTGGCAAAAATTAAAATATTTCTCAAATATCTTACTTAAAAATTCGTTCATAGGATGACATTTTTACATTAAAAACTGGCCAAACTTTGTCTACTGAGGCTTAGTATTTTTTTTATTTTTTTAATCGCGTAAATCTGTACCAAAAACTTTGACCAAACCTTTTAACCTACGTTGAAGGACTTAAATTAACCTCAATCCCATTTTTGTAGACAACTCTTAGTGGCGTAGAAGATTGCAAATTTTTGAAGAGACACACAAAAAAAACCTGTTCCATAGTATTATAGTATAGCTTGCTTTCATTTTCATGTATAATTTTCAATAATATTTTATTTGACTTAAACGACTTTGACGAGTACTGACCCAACCATAATCAATTTAGGATATGAACGTAAACAAATACACAACGAGAACAGCAAGAATGACGAGAAATATTATGGCACAATGAGACTTCTCAATAATGATCAATAATGAACTGATAGATTTGTATTTATTAGGAATTTTGATTTTTCAATTCATCATAATTTATTACGATAATAACAAAAGAAACGTTACTGTTAGACATTTTTGATGCAAAATTAAAACCAAAATGAAAATGAATATGTGTGTGTGTGTGGGGGGGGGGGGGGGTCCTATATGTATACACAGACGTCTTAATAAAAAAAGTCATGGTAGCTGGGAAATATTTATAAATTTTGTGATTTCCCTACATATGAAATATGAATGGGTAGGGATTTTTAAACAAATCATTATATGACATGTATGAATTTATTTTTAACCCTAGTTGGACGTCTGTAACCACATTTGTATCCCCCCAACCGTGTTAGCCTTCCAATATAATGCCGTTAAAATAAGATTTTATAATTAACACAGGATAAGAAATGCAGCTGTTTGCAATTTTGTGTATATATACTTAAACACACAACAGTTACTGTGAATGTAATTGTACATACCTAACGGATTGTATTGTTGACAAAGAATTCACCTGATAATGAAAGTAAAAACCTTTCGATATAAATAACTTGAACATTCCTTATTTATATTCCTTCACACATCGTCAGGTCAATACTATAGACAAGATCCCAATGTTTACAATTGACGCAATGTTATGGCTTGATAGTGACGCAGGAATATTTTCTCGAAGAAGAGAATTTTCGCGCGAATTTCAAAGTGTTAGACAAAACGAGATGGTAGTTGTGCAAATAAAACTGGATGTGTCAAACAGTGTAAAGGGTCGTCTAAATATTGTTCAACGCTCATTGATCTTTAAAAAAAAATCTGTTATTATAAAAGCTACTTATTTAGGAGAGCTAGATGGGTCATTTTAAAAAAATGTAGAATTTTGAAATTTTGAAATTGTTTTGAAGTTACTATTTCAAACAACCCTCGTCATAAGTAAATCAAAACAAACAGTACTTATAGAACAACATATAAAAAGATGCAATCTTGATAATGTGATACAAGAATATATTGAAACATTTTTTGATAGGCGGTGCAATATTTTGTCTCTCCTGTTACCATGTTCAAAAGAAATTTCGGGTTACTTAAAAGAGGTTTCGATAAAATTTTAAGCTTGTTTTTCATAGACAAGAAGATTGTTTTCAATAGTAAAAACTTCTACATATATTTATTCTGTAAAATGATAGATTTTTTGTCAATTTTCCATGCTGTACTGAAAAATGCCTCTAAAAATTGGTTTTCAAAGGTTATAAAAATAACCATCAGTAATGCAAGTCTAAGATAGCAATTCATAATGTTCAGCATTTTTTTCTCTCTCTTTCTAATAACCCCAACATCAAGTAATTCCCTCGCAGGTTAGTTTACTTTTGTCTTTATTTTATTGGTAACAGGAACGTACGTTAATGATATATCACCATATTAAGTTCTATCCTGTTACGTTTTGTCTATCCTGTTACCGATAGCAGTATTGCATCTGCAAATGCTAAATTGCGAAGATTAAGACGTTATAACCTTTAGATGAGTTCAAACAACGACACATTTCAGTATGTGTACAACTATATGTAAGTATTAACATTTTAAAGACGTTTCTGTCTACTATTGTCTATCCTGTTACTGTAACCATAGCAACCATAGTAACAGGATAGACATAACAGGATAGACAAATTTCTTCATTTTTGAATGTTGTTGTGAAATAACTTCTCCCTTTGACATGTTTGATGAAGTGATTTTGTTTTTCTGTTGTGATTTTGGTTTCCAACACGTAATTGCACTTTTTACAAGTATAATATTGGTGTAATTAATCAATATGTTGGTAACAGCATTGACAAGACAAAAAGGTACCTTCTATTTTTTTTTCACTAAATGTCTTGAAATTTTTTTCTCTACATTGTTATATAAGAAACGTGCTGTGTTAAATGTTTAGGTTACTTTGCGCTATTGAAATCAACACTGACTAGTTCAATATTCATAGGGAGAACAATTTAACGGGTGATTTAAGTAGCGGTAACAGGATGGACATGAACTTCATGTACGCTGATTGAAATTAGTTTGTAGAAAAAATGTTACATATAATAATAAAGAAGCTGCGATTTTTCGTTAGAGTTATTTTTAACATTCTAAAAAAGTCCCTTTTGCAGATATCAAGGCAATCAGAAAATAGGAAAAAAAATCATTTGAAATTTGTTACTCTGACACTGTACGCACATAAATTACGCAAAAAATCGGGCTTAAATATATTTTAATCTTTTCAAAATAGATCTAAATCGTGTTAATTATTAATGTTCTGACTCATAAATTTTACAAACTTTCATTTAAATACTAACAACTGCATTTTCCATTAAAAATAAACGGAGTTCTTATAGTTATATATTTACATACATTTGTATGAGGTCTATGTACATTTTTGAAGGCCATATGGTGACATATAGTTTCTTACATGTATATCTACATGTACGTCATTTACAGCGGTGGATCCGGGTGGGGGGTGGGGTTTGACCAGGTGCACGAGACAAGCCCTGATGCTGACAAAAATGTAGCATAATATACTGATAAAGAATGTGATTTATACTTTGATTAATTTACCAATTAGTCGATCATGTATTTTTATAGAATAAATCTGTAATCACCGATCGTTGATTGCTAAGTCTATTTCTTTGATATGGAGATGCGAAAAACGAAGAGTGAATTCTGAATATTAAAACTTTTTCGATGTTCATTTCTATATATTCATATTTTAAATATTTGAATGTTACTTCCAAATTTTCCGAAACATTAATCGGTTGATATAGTAATTCCAAAATCCAATGATTTAACACTCATTCTGACTGTAATCAACATTCTTAGTCCTATACGTCACAATTCTTAAATTTCCTTAAAACTTTTATTGCATGTTTTGAAATTTATACCAAAAAAACTACAAATCAGCCGCACTCTAAGTACTAACGAACCTTAATGGGCCTAGAATGAAATAGCTCGAAAACCTAAAATTGTTTTTGATTTTCATAACTTCGAC
This sequence comes from Mytilus californianus, assembly GCF_021869535.1. Classification (NCBI taxonomy): domain Eukaryota; kingdom Metazoa; phylum Mollusca; class Bivalvia; order Mytilida; family Mytilidae; genus Mytilus; species Mytilus californianus. The sequence goes on along the minus strand of NW_026262712.1, from coordinate 46,365,696 downwards.
TTATTTAGACAAGCTTTCTTTCAAAAGTAAAACATTTGGTTGTATTTGTGGCAAAATAAAAAAAGTCATTTGCCAAAACAAGCAACTGAAAGCATTTAGAAATGCAACTAGATTGACCATACAAACATCTTTGTAATTCAAATAGTAAGATCGTGTTCCGGAAAATGAATTTACGTGCAACAATCGGCGAGGAATTACCAAATGGATTAGCAATAATGCACGTTCATTATGATTTACATTTTGACCTTGATATGCTCGTTTATAACGTTACTAACAGAAAAAAAAAAGGAAAATGATGATGAGTGTTTAACGTCCAGTTTCAAATTAAATGTATATTCAAGAACGAGAAAATGGTAATGTGATATGAATATAAATTAAAACCTTGAATTGTAATAGACCGACCCAGACGGATTTTTAACGTGCTGATTCAAAAGGAGGCAGTCTGCAAGAAGAAATTCACCCTGTCTGGAAACATTATTCTAACCCCGAGCCAAACAGTCTTTGCTTTTACTCCAATATGCCGCGTGCTTAGTGGAGAAGCAGCAAATACAAATTTTCAAGTCTTTGGTTTGATCCCCGGGGTTCGAACTCACGACTCCCACACTGGAGGCGAGTGCGCTATCACAAAACCACCGAGGCGGTAAAACAATCAAATAGGAATCAATTTTGTAAACCATGTGTTACTATTTGTTTTGTTACAATCTGAAGACCTTCACATCAATATAAAAATGGTTGAAATATTTGAAGCTTCGTGTTAGTGACACCCTTCTGAAAAATTTCTGGTTTCGCATCGGACTTGGTCCCCTTTGGATAGTTTTTTCATTGACAATCATACCATGTCTTCTTATTTTTTATATCAATTTCAAAATTGGTGTCAAATTGGTTTTAAACCGAGTGGACGTTTTCCCAAAAGGGATAGGTCTAGTATGTTTAAATATATTACTTAATTATAATGTTTCCTGCTAAGATCTAACAAGGAAACAACATTCATCCCAATTTTTTGGTGCCTTAAATTAAGTGATTGTTTTTGGTTGTCTTTTGTGTGTTTTTTGTCGACAGTTTCTTCTCAAAGGCATAATTCATTAATTTCATATAAAAAAAAATATACACAAACAAAGTCACCATATTTATAAAACTAACATGTAATCTGTAAATTGAGTGCAATGTATAAATAAAGAAAAGTATTTTCATGTTTGTCACATATCAAAAACTCAATGAAAGACCAACTGCAGAGAGTAGTTCTTAGAATGATTATTAGGTTTGTATATTCCATAAAAGACTGAGAGATGAAAGACTCTTTAATGCAAGGAACGTGTATACATCTTACATGAGGAACGTGTTTGCTTTCATATCATTGACATACGGGTTCCATTGGAATGAGACAGTGTGTAAGGTGAAAAAGATAAATTTTTATTAAAAGTCAATATTTGGAAAAACATTGAAATGACAAGCTCGCTAGATCTTTTTCCGAAAATTAAAACATATACATATACATCAGCTCAATGGCATGCAAAGTTGCAGAAAAAAGTGGCAGCCGCATATTTTATAAAATATTGTGTAGAAAAAATTTCTCAAAGCATTACAATTTTGCATGTATGTAAAACAATACAAGATTGAAAAATTACGAAATCAGATTATGAATCTTTCATGGACAGGAGGCCCATGTACAGCAAGTACCATTCCAAACCAATACGAATTTCTCGACTGGATATAATTCGTTTATTTTTTTAACAGTGAATTCCATAATATGGGTGCTTCATACCGAAAGATTTTTGACAAAGGCAATTGATGGAACTTCCAATCCAATCAAAACCAAGGCAATTGAAATATGCAGCAATGCCGCTTATGAAGTCAAAAGCCTCTCGTTATCATGGGACTGAATTAGAGAGGGCATTTTAGTTATTTGCAGCAATGCATCAAAATTTGAAATACAATCGATGTGTGTTAATCTCTGCTCCCTCTCCTGAATTTGTTGTATATTATATTTAATTTAATACAGAAATGCAATTGGTGGACAACATTATTATTGAAAGCATATGTATAATGGGGTAAACTATAGATAGTTTGTTTAGTTTTGGTAAATTAATACCAATTCTTATTTTAAACGTTTAATTGTTGTGAGGCTTTTCTACATAAAGTTTGGACACGCAAATCAAGAAATTCAAGTATATATTTATTCCTAGAGGTTTGACAAAAACGTCACATGATATATTACTTAGTATTTCGAAGTAATTTAAGTGAATTTCAAAGTCTTTAAGTTCTAAGTGAAGTTTTGCGTTTAAAGGTAGACATAGAAGATATAGTGTTACAATAATGCATGGTTATTGATTTCTTTAGAAGTCAATTACTGATTTGCCCAAGAATCTTCACATCTTGTGAGTACGTTTGTCATTATGTTGATTTCGTCATAGTAAACTATGATTGTGACGTCTTTTGACAATTTTTTGTACAATACTAAACAAAATGACACTTTGAGACTTTAAAGTTACATTCACATTTGTAAAGTGTTGTCTTGTGCACAAAGGTTTTAATTGTGTTTCTAAATGTACAGCTACATGAATGTCCGCTTGCATTCGTATTTCAGAAACACTACAGAAATTATGATTTATACTTTGAGAATGTTTTGTTACTTTAAAAAAAATAATTACTTTAATTTGTTACTTCAACATTTAGAAAAAAAACCATTTAGAGGTGTTTCTGTCCTTGTGTTAGACTTATATACATATGTAGGACTCGGAGGTGCGATGGGGACGCTGAAGTGCAATGGTCACGCTGAAGTGCGATGGTTCGTTCGCTGATAGGCGACGGTCTATTTCACGCGTGATGGCTAGTTTGATGTCTACAGGTTATAGATATTTCATATCTTTTGGATAGTTTTGCGGTGTTTCGTAAATTATACCATAGCTTTTAATGAAATCCCCAGCAATAACCTCACGAGACGAAGTCGAGTGAGGTTGCCGAGGGGCTTCAACAAAAAACTATGGTATAAGTTACGAAACACCGCAAAACTATTAAAAAAATATGGAATATCTGTTTTAACCTATCGCATCTTTAGCTGTTTAAAATTGTGTTTTTCATATATTTTTGTTTGCTTACTTTAAAAATAGTTTTGATAAGTATCAGTTAAATAACCCTTTTCGGGCCTTACACATAAAGCTCCGCCTACTTTCTAAAATAAGCAGGGGCTTCTGAAACAGCGGGAAAATCAGTAAGACGAGATGTTTCGACAGCGATGGATGTACATTTACATTGGTGACGGATAACGTTACAGACGAACAAATGTTAAAGGAATTAGATGTTCTGGATATGGACGCAAGAGACCCCAGATTAAAAGTTGAACTGCAAAGGGTTAGTTTTTTTTTATTTTATCAAAATGTTCGAATGTTTTAATTTTTTAATATTCATTTATAATTATGAGGAAATTAATTTTACAAGAATCTTTTTGAGAGATTGGATGAATCATTCCACATTTTAAGGTTCATCTATACACCAACAAAATGGCTGTGTTTACACCATGAAATTTTCTCTGAATGCAGACAAAACTGTGTAATTTTAATAGTTTTAAATCCTGGCAGCATCTAGATATATACAAGTTGTATTCATTTTGTGTTTTAAAAAGAAAAAAACTTTTGTGGATTTTGCTAAACATTTTCTTTTCTTGCCACAGGTGGTGTAAAAATTAAAGAACCTTAGTGAGCGCGCTCACATACCCCACGTCCCCACATTGTCACTGGAGAAATGAAATAACTGTAAGAAATAAAAATTGTATAAGAACAAAAAATTGAATCATAATTTCCTGTCGATATGCACATCTACATAGTATGTCCTTATTATCTACAAAGTTTCATGAAATTCTGTTGTGTGGGTTCAGAGGAGTTGCGATGACAAACTGTTGCAGAGGTATATTGAAGCAAATAAGTTCAAAGGGGCGTAACTCCTAGAAATAAAATTGAATCGTAATTTCCTGTCAATATGCACATCTACGTAGTATGTCCTTATTATCTGAAAAGGTTTCATGAAATTCTATTGTGTGGTTTGAGAGGAGTTGCGATGACATAAGGTTGCAGTAGTATATTGGGCAAATAAGTTCAAAGGGGCGTAACTCCTGGAAAAAAAATTGAATTGTAATTTCCTGTCGATATGCACATCTACGTAGTATGTCCTTATTATCTACAAAGTTTCATGAAATTTTGTTGTGTGGTTTCAGAGGAGTTGAGATGACAAAAGGTTGCAGTAGTATATTGGGCAAATAAGTTCAAAGAGGCGTAACTCCTAGAAAAAAAATTGAATCACAATTTCCTGTCGATATGCACATCTACCTAGTATGTCTTATTATCTACAATGTTTCATGAAATTCTGTTGTGTGGTTTGAGAGGAGTTGCGATGACAAACTGTTGCAGAGGTATATTGAAGCAAATAAGTTCAAAGGGGCGTAACTCCTAGAAAAAAAATTGAATCATAATTTCGTGTCGATATGCACATCTACGTAGTATGTCCTTATAACTGAAAAGGTTTCATGAATTTCTATTGTATGGTTTGAGAGGAGTTGCGATGACAAAAGGTTGTAGTAGTATATTGGGCAAATAAGTTCAAAGGGGCGTAACTCCTGGAAAAAAAATTGAATCATAATTTCCTGTCGATATGCACATCTACGTAGTATGTCCTTATTATCTACAAAGTTTTATGAAATTTTGTTATGTGGTTTCAGAGGAGTTGAGATGACAAACTGTTGCAGTAGTACATTAAAGTAAATAAGTTCAAAGGGGCGTAACTCCTAGAAAAAAAAATTAAATCGTAATTTCCTGTCGATATGCACAACTACATAGTATGTCCTTATTATCTAAAAAGGTTTCATGAAATTCTGTTGTGTGGTTTTAGAGGAGTTGCGATGACAAGAAACAGGACTGACGGACTGACGGACGGACAGACGGACGGACGGACGGACAGACGGACGGGTCAAAAACATTATACCCTCCGCAACTCGTTGCGTGGGGTATAATAAACAAAGTCATGTGAAATCTTTTTGATGGTCCCCCTCAGGTAATGATTGTATTGTATCATATTGATTGACATGGACAAGATAGGGACAATAGAAATCTACTCGCAACAGAGGTGATTTAAATAGTGTAAATGAGTGGACTGTATCAAAGAAAACTCAGGTGTTTGTTTATTTCACCATCTTCTGTGGCAAGGAAAGAAAATGTTCATCAAAATCCATAAAGTGTTTTAAGTTTTTAGAACATAAATTGGATGTAACATTAATTTATCTAGGTGCTGCCAGGCATTAAAACTTTTAAAATTACTCAAGTTTTTTCTGTACTCGGAGAAAATTTCATGGTGTAAACACAGATATTTTTGTTAAAGTGTATAGATGAACCTTAATTTGTACCTGAAGCCCAAGTCGTACATTAATTAAAAGGAATTTCAAAATGTTTATGATTCTAGCAAGCCAACATTTGGAGTAATACAATGAAAAAGTCTATGCATTTACCAAATATGAAGCTCCTTAAAAGGGGCTTGCATCCTGCCCCCTCCCCCAAAAAAGCCGCCTCGGCAAATCCAGACCTATACATGTAGCTGTACAGTGAAGCCTATGGAATACAATCCAAGTATAAATCTCAATAACCGAAAATCAACTTATATTTTCCAGTATAATATATACACATTTATATATTTTTTTAAACTTTATTTGTTTGTTTATTTGTTCTAGGAGCGATTTTTTTTTTCCATTTTAAAATATAGGACAACAGAGTTGATGTACGTGGGTTCGATTCCCACCCTAGGCATTCATTTATATCGGCTGGTGCAAAGCGGGCAGTTTAGCTTAGTGGCCCCGTACTGACTCTGTTGTTCAAATGTCAAAAAATTCAGGCAGCTAGGTATTGCTATCTTTCTTTTTCTCGAAGACCCTATACAACAAAACCATGGTATAATTGTGAAAATTATACCATAGATATCTATTTTCGGTTATTGAGATTTATACTCGGGTTGCATTCCCATAGGTTCCATTGCACAGCTATAGGTTAAATATGCAGTTATTACTAGTATGCGAAGCAGATTATTTTGATAGTTAGTATATAAATTTACATTCATTATTGTCTATAATATCTGTCCTTAACATCAGTTGCATACTAAGTGAGTGATCGTTCTCTTTGATTTTCTGCATTTTGACATAATTCTGCGTAAACATTTTGTCTTTACTTTGCTCCTCTCATGGGTTCCTCGTTTACCGTAATAATATAATACGAAGAGTCTATCTGCGGACCCTATGTATTTAGAGAATGACACGCACGTAAAAGGAACCTTTTGTAGATTAAAAAAACAAACGCGACAGAAGGTAAACCTTCCCCTATCCACCAATCCTCCCATTTTCTCGTAGTACTTGAAGTTCAAAAGCCTCTTATTAACGTAAAAACGTGGAAAACTTCTAACATATAAATTGACTTCTACTTCGACATGAAAAGCATTGAAAATGTAGATTGTGTAGACCATCGCACTACAGCGTTACCACCATCGCACTCAGGCGTAGCTACCAACGAGATAGTTTCACAATGCCACCATCACACTCCAGCGTGAACAAAAACGCACCTCAGCATCAAACCATCGCACCTCAGAGAGACCATATAGCGGTTCGGACTAACATTACGGTTCAGAGTACTACATAAGTATACTAGTATACAGAAGCTGACATTTGAAACAACTGTAGTGAGTTCTGATGTCAAAAATCCATGCCAAAAACGTTGTGATGGGTTAATATAAATGAATAATACATCGAAATTCAAAAACAAAATCAATGACAAAAGAAATCACTCTCAAATACAAAAACATTATCTGTTACAAAAGTAATCTCTCGAAAATTCAAAAACAGCATAAATAACAAAAGTTATCATTCTTAAATACAAAAGCAGTATCAATAACAAATGAGATGACTATTAAATACAAAAGCAGTATCAATAACAAATGTGATGACTCTTAAATACTAAAGCAGTATCAATAACAAATGTGATGACTCTTAAATACAAAAGCAGTATCAATAACAAATGTGATGACTCTTAAATACTAAAGCAGTATCAATAACAAATGTGATGACTCTTAAATACAAAAGCAGTATCAATAACAAATGTGATGACTCCTAAATACAAAAGCAGTATCAATAACAAATGTGATGACTCCTAAATACAAAAGCAGTATCAATAACAAATGTGATGACTCTTAAATACAAAAGCAGTATCAATAACAAAAGTTATCACTCTTAAATACAAAAGTAGTATCAATAACAAATGTGATAACTCTTAAATACAAAAGCAGTATCAATAACAAATGTAATGACTCTTAAATACAAAAGCAGTATCAATAACAAAAGTTATCACTCTTAAATACAAAAGCAGTATCAATAACAAATGTGATGACTCTTAAATACAAAAGGCGTATCAATAACAAAAGTTATCACTCTTAAATACAAAAGCAGTATCAATAACAAATGTGATAACTCTTAAATACAAAAGCAGTATCAATAACAAATGTGATAACTCTTTAATACAAAATCAGCATCAATAACAAATGCAATCACTCTTAAATACAAAAACAGCATCAATAACAAAAGTAATCACTCTTAAATACAAAAACAACATCAATAACAAAAGTAATCACTTTTAAATACAAAAACAACATCAATAACAAATTTAATCACTTTAAATACAAAAGCAGCATCAATAGCAACATTTTTAATGTATTCACTCTTAAATACAAAAACAGCAAAAATAACAAAATTATTCACTCTAATATTCAAAAACAGTACCAATAACAAGAGTAAACACTCTTATATTCAAAAACGAAATCCATCACACAATTTTAAAGTAATCCCTCTTAACTTCAAACACAACAACAATAACAAAATTATACGTAACCGCTATTTAATTCAAAAACAATATCAGTTACAAAAGTGATCAAAGTCCGCATATACATACATAGTAACAGACATATTATGGAATCTGGTGAACTCTTTAACCGTTTATGAAAATTGTTTATTAAATTTAGTAATCCTTCTTTCATTCTCTGATCAACAGTTCAGAGTATTACGCATGTTTTCCCCTTAGTTTTGAGTAATTTCATCCTTGTTAGCTCAAAGATTTATGATTAGGGTGCGATGAGGAATGTTTCACTTAAGAGGTGTGTGCATACGTCTGAAAGGGACAGACGTGAAAACATCAGGATTTCCATTTTTTCTAAATTTCAATTTGATCAATACCTTATGTGTATAAAAATCGAAATGATGTATATTTAGACAACTAATATTTATTTAAGAATTGAATGCTTCTTTTTGTAAATTTATTGGGGTGTAAAAGCGTTGACCGAAGTACATTTGGTTTGCGCGCTTCATACCAAAAATGTGCGCACGGTCAACGCTTTAACAACCCTATAAAATTACTAAAAGAAGCATTCAATACTTATAATTATATTTTTTTTACTAGGATCATGAAAACACGATGTCTATCAAGTTTTTCTTTATTTACCTGTGCACTTTATTGTAGAAGCTCGTGTTACAATTCATTTTGAAATGAAGGTTAATTTCAGAATGACGCGAGATTGCTGTTAGCCAATCAAAATAACGTATTATAATGAAACATACATGTAATGTAATTACATAAAATTATCTCAAATGGACAACATATGAATACAATACTTTAAAATTCTCATTAACATTATTCATTGAAACCATAGGAATAGTTTAACCTAATGCCTTCCAGCAGCGGCCACTTCGTTGATCACAATCTGACAAAATTAAGCATTTTAGTAAAAAAGTGATTCGCCGTTTATGTAAGGATTATGTATATCCAGAGTTCATCATAGCGTCACTTAGTTGCCCGAACTATCTTTATTTAGGAGAAAAAGGAAACAACTTCGAATGCATGACACTTATGTTTACAGAGGTTGAGGATTGTAGTAAGTTATGACAGCTTTAGTTAACAAAATCAAAATATACAAAAATTACTCCTAGTGGAAAAGAAGCTTTGCAATGTCTGCATCCTCCAATAAGCTTTATAATTACACAAACACCTCAATACAAGCGTCTTAATACGGAAGCACATTTAGGACCTCCCAAAAACATAATTTGAATTTGATATCACGAATTAAAATCGTTTTCACGAATTGTAGAATTCGTTATCACAGATTAAATTAGTTATCACGAATTTATGGAATTAGTTATAACAGTTTTAATTTGTATTTCGTAATAGCGGATACAATTCGTTATCACAATGTTTTGTAATTCGTGATAACGGATTACAATCGTTATAACAAATGGTATAATTCGTTATCACAGATTTAATTCGTTCTCACGAATGTATGTACTTTGTTGTCACATGTTTTTTTTGTAATTCGTGGTTGCTGATTAAATTCGTTATCACAGATTTTTGTAATTCGCGATTACGGTTTAAAAATCGTTATAACAAATTGTATAATTCGTGAAAAAGGATTAGAATCTTGATAACTATTTCTACGAATTTGAGATAACGAATTGAATCCGTTATAACTATTTATGAAAATCATTATTACGATTTTTATCCGTTTTCGTGAATTACTATAAAATTGTGATTACTATTTCTACGAATTCGTAATAACAAATTGAATCCGATATAACGATTTATACAATTCGTTATCACTATTTATAAAATTCGTTATTACGATTTTCGTCCGTTAACACGAATTGCCAAAAATTGTGATAACGAATTTAATTCGAAGTAACGAAATGGCTGACCCAGTCAAAGTACTCAATTAAGATTCAAATAAATGCAAAGTCAAAGAAAATCATTTTTTTAGTAATATCCTTCCACTATACTATTGGTTGTTATTAAAGTGAGAAAATACGATACGGCCTATTAATTGTCCTACAAAAATTAAAAAAAATTTAATCTATCAAATAACATCCTTCAGATTTCTATAAGACATTAGTATGTCAGATGTCAGTACTGACATTTATGAGTTAAGTTTTGTCTTACATATTGTCTTTAGGGCAAACTTTGTAGCTATTTACACAAAAACGAAATGTTTTTGAATTAGTCTCACTTTCAGATCTTGTTTTTTTTTCAGTGTATGTTCAATGGTGTTAATATGTCCTTTGATTGAGTTAAGCTATTTCAGTTGATATTTTATAATGTGTCTCTCTATGTTGTGATGTTACACTATTGTTTCAGAAAAAGGGTGAAGGTTTGGTACCATTAAAACGTTTAAACCCGCTGCATTTGTTTGCACCTGTCCTAAGTCAGGAATCTGATGTTCAGTAGTTGTCTTTTGTTGATGTGGTTCATAAGTGTTTCTCGTTTCTCGTTTTTTATATAGATTATACCGTTGGTTTTCCCGTTTGAATGGTTTTACACTACTAATTTGTTGGGGCTCTTTATAGCTTACTGTTCGGTGTGAGCCAAGGCTCCGTGTTGAAGACCGTACTGTGACCTATAATGGTTTACTTTTATAAATTTTGACTTGGATGGAGAGTTGTCTCATTGGCACTCATACCACATCTTCTTATATGTATGAGTATAGGCCTTGCCAAAAAGATATTTTACAAGAAAAGGTTTAATGCAGAGATGGTTAATTTTTATGTATTAAAAAATTTAAAGTTGACTCATATTTAATTTTATCAAAAGCCATCTGTAACAAAAGGCTTAATTGAGTTTGTAACTTCATGGTTGTGGCACTAAAAACCCGGGTGTTGCTAAAAGGCGGAAACGGAAAACGGAACGGAATACGGAACCGAAAACGGAAACAAAAAGAATTTACACCTTTTCTTTTGGATAATTTTTGTTCATAGGCATGTTGTATATTGTATTTCACATGTTTACAAAAAAAGAAATACAGTGGAATAAATTTAAGAAAAAAAATGAAAGCATAAAGTATTGAAATAAATGACAGGAGATGATGAGCCTAGTTATTTAATAAGGGCATGTACATTGTATGTTATTTGATTTGCGTAAACACTAGCAGTTGTTCCATTAAATAATTAAATTTATATTCTATTTTTGGACGTAAGACCATGAACGTACGTTGTTCATGCGATTCACAATTCCGTTTGACTTTTCTGATTTTCAAAAAGAAGAAAAGTAAAGAAAAAGATAATTTATGTAGGATAAACTTCAATATGATAGTAACACAACAACACAAAGTCAATCTACATACGGCCTAAGTAACACAACAACACAAAGTCAATCTACATACGGCCTAAGTAACACAACAACACAAAGTCAATCTACATACGGCCTAAAACGATGGACATTCGCCTCGATTCTAGATAGGTAGTGAAGTCATTCTTTTTTCGGGGGTAATGTTTTTCATCATTATTTTTCTTTGTTTCTTTGTTTAATTGTTTTTTAATTCGAGTTAGTGATGTGGTGCATCTTGTTGTGTTGTACTGCAATGGTGTAGTTATCTTTTTCTTTTCTTTTCTTTTCTTGCGTAATGGAAAGAAGGCTTTAGAGAAACCCGATGGGACAATCAAGTATTGACAACAACAGATATGGGAACCTGGGACTAGACATAGAAACTTGGATACACTTTATTTTTATTTAACACTTGGGAAAATCACTCGTTTATCAAAGCCTTTCTCTACCGATACTGAGGTACATTTTAGGTAGAGCATTACCATATGCTTTCCTAGACTTTTATATCAATGAATACGAATTAGTGTGAAAAAAACTGGCGGGAAACAATACATGGATATTCGATTTGCACAGTGCCTTTTCCAAGTTAGCCGTAGTCATGTCCTATGGTTTCTAAACATCAACCTGTCCGCAGTGTTTTGAATATGATGCCGCTCAATTCTTCGTTGAAAATTCAGTCCCATTCAAGTGTTTGTGAAGTTTCAACGTTCTTTTATAATGATACAATTGAAAATATTAACACTCATTCAGTATTTATGATGTTTTAATCATACTATAATTGAAAACATTATCATATACATGTATCTATATTCAATCATGCTAAAGGAATGTTGAAATTTGAGAGTTACTCTTATTTATATATTATGGATTTTATGGCAGTGTTCTGTCAAGATAACTGAAAAAAATCATTATTCTCTGTTCTGTTCTTTTATATTTAATTTTCTATGACGACAACAATACTTTATTTTACACTACGCATCTGATCGTTTTGTGTGTTTCTACTGGCCAAACACGCGATTATTCAAGATATCATTGATATGTAGACTTAATAACAGAAGACCCAGGACAGTGCCTTGAAGTACTCCAGAATTAACGGTGGACCAGTTGATTTTATCGAATTTATCACGACTCTGTGCTTGTGGAAGCATAAAATTTGAGTCAATCGAACATAGTGTTTTACTTGATATCCACTAACTGTTGAATTTAAATCTAATTAGCTCTTGTGGGGCCGTGTTGAAGGCTTTTTCAAAATCTTATATAAATATATCTGTTTGGAGTTCTTTATCGATGTTTTTGGTCCAATCATTGATGATTGTACATATGGTCAGATCATGTTTTCGTACGTCATATGATTTCGTACTATGCGTGCTTTTTCAATGGAAATTGTGACGTCACAATGCATTCTTAATAGCATGAAAACCCACGAAACGAGGATAGTTGTGTTTCGCGAATGTGATATTTACGAAAAACATGTTGTTTTTCATCGATGATCTTATGATGATATAGGTGACTCATTATGTTGGAGCAAAATATAAGTTACCTAGCAGCAGTTTACTGGTATCGAATGGTCAGCCTTCTTGAAAAGTGGTCAGGTGTCTATCCATCAGGTATTGAGCTGGTATTGATGGATTGATGAAAAAAGTGACTAATGATATGTGCTAATTCATTTGATAATTGTTTTAGTATTTTAGGGCTTATTTCGCCTGGCCCACATGCTTTTGATGTATCGAGTCCATGTATTTTTTTTCTCACCGCTTCTCGAGTCATTTCTATGGCTTTCAATTTTGGATAAAATGGTTTCATTAGTCGTACATTTTCAGTTTATGACTTCTTAGGGAGCTACCATTTGATTTTTATGGGAGGGGGGGGGGGGGGGGGCTAGGATGAAATTTGAAAAAAATAGGCAGGACAGGAGTTTTGAGTAAAAAAAAAGGCAGGATGAGACACTTGCAAAAAAAAAAGTCAGGATGACAATTTAGGTAAAAAAAAGTCAGGATAAACTTTAAAAAAAAAGGCAGGACCGAATAGAGTGAAAAATAAAAAGGCAGGACAGAGATTACAACTAAAAAAAATGCAGAACAAAATTTTTCATCCTAGCCCCCCATAAAAATCAAATGGAAGCTCCCTTAGTATATGCACTAATGAATAATTGTTCAGTCAATGTTTCTGCTGGTCAACTGGTTATTGGAGTTCTTGCTCTGAAATAGTTTTTACCTATTTTTGTTTTTTTAATATTATTTTGAAAACTATAAAAGATAGATAGAAACTTTATATAACAAAATTGATCAGCAAGACAAGAACTACAAACGAGTCAATCTTACGGAAATAGTGAGTACTCTTTATAGGAGTAATTGCCCATTAATTACAACTTGTGTTTTGGGTAAAAACTAAAGAAGATAGAGAGAAACTGCAGACAGAAAATGGTCAGCAAGGCAAGATCAACAAGTAAGAGATTTTTGTCATAAATATATTCAAGTCTATATACCTAGATGAACAATACATGCTCTTAAGAGCCTCTAGTTTGTTTTAGCTTTTATGTATTTCCAAAACTGTTTCCTATTTTCCTTGATATCACCTATCCTATATTCAACCTACTTGTTGTGTGATTTTGTTATTTCATTCTCAATTGATTTTCGTAGTTCTCGCCATTTTTTTCATCAAATTCCGTCCATATAAATATGTCTTTCCGTTTTAGTTCCGTATTCCGTTCCGTTTTCCGTTTCCGCCGTTTAGCAACACCCCTAAAAACCCATATGTAAAATGGTTATTTGACAATAATAAAAATGTTATTTTGTACGTATTAAAACATCAAACTACTTGTGACATTACAGTTCACAAACATGTTTGCAACATCTATCATTATTATAAACAGCTTCCATTTTTATTTGATTATTTCCAAATGATCAAATTCTGGATCTGGTAAGTTAAAAAAAGAGACATTTTCTAACAAGTCACTATAGGAACCTTGATTTTCAAAGACAAATTGCCATATTGCTGTTCACTGTACTCTTCAGATCTATTGCACCAACAAAATATCAGTTTAGCATGTTCAACACTTCTGATAAGCTGCAATTTTTTTTTTCAAATTTTGTTAAGACCCCTTGATTTTTGACTAAAGTTAAACTATCGAAGCTTTATCATAAAAGACTTATAAGAAATCTGTTAAGATTAGATATTGCTTGAGAGAAACATATTTTTTTTCAGTAAACATTCTGAATATTAAAAACACTGATCATTAGCAGAGTATCAGAGATCTTTATAAGAGTTCCATTTGTATGATAGGTGACATATTTATCAGAATTCTGTTAAGAATTACATTAATACTAAATGCGACCGTCTTATTAGAATTCTGTTAAGAACTATATTGGCATTGGATGCGACCGTCTTGTCAGAATTCTGTTAAGAATTGCATTGGTATTGGATGCGACTGTCTTGTCAGAATTCTGTTAAGAACTACATTGGTATTGGATGCGACCGTCTTGTCAGAATTCTGTTAAGAATTACATTGGTATTAGATGCGACCGTCTTATCAGAATTCTGTTAAGAATTACATTGGTTTTAGATGCGTCCGTCTTATCAGAATTCTGTTAAGAATTACATTGGTATTTGATGCGACCGTCTTATCAAAATTCTGTTAAGAATTACATTGGTATTTGATGCGACCGTCTTATCAGAATTCTGTTAAGAATTACATTGGTATTTGATGCGACCGTCTTATCAGAATTCTGTTAAGAATTACATTGGTATTGGATGCTATAGTCTTATCAGAATTCTGTTAAGCTATATCATGATTAAATTGCTATTAGATGCGACAGACTTATCAGAATTCTGTTAAGAGTACCTTTTGTTTGAAAGACGGGGCACATTTAATCTTTGAGAATAGCATCTTTCAAAAAATAAAAGGCTTTAGCACATATATAGCTCAGTGTGCTCTGAAATACCTTTACCGTGCATGGTGAATAAATCTGATACTAGTGTGTTTATAGATATAAGAAGATGTGGTATGAGTGCCAATGAGACAACTCTCCATCCAAGTCAAAATTTATAAAAGTAAACCATTATAGGTCACAGTACGGTCTTCAACACGGAGCCTTGGCTCACACCGAACAGTAAGCTATAAAGGGCCCCAAAAAATTACTAGTGTAACACCATTCAAACGGGAAAACCAACGGTCTAATCTATATAAAAAACGAGAAACGAGAAACACTTATGAACCACATCAACAAACGACAACTACTGAACATCAGATTCCTGACTTAGGACATTAACTTTATTCTTCTTAAAACGTTGCATTAAGGTAATTTGTTTAAATATATATATAAAAGGCGAAGCTTTATTGGATACATCAGAATATTCCTAAACTCACAGTCTTTTATTGTATTTCTTATATAAATATATTAGTATATGTTAACTGGATCAAACACTTAGTGAAAAAAAGAATATTAAAAAAGCATAATCATATCATAGCATGTCATGTGAGAAAAATGCTTGCCTCGTATACTTGAAAAATAAGAAGCCCCGTACCAAAAACAAAAATCATTTCTTTGAATAAAAGACGTATAAATGAATGATTACACATTACATATTCAATGGGAATAAATAATTTAAAGAATTATCAAAGAAAAATGACTGCCTTGCTGATCTGAAAACCGCTCTAGACATTACATCAACTCATTCATAAATAAAGTAAGCCGAGTAATATGTAACATATGTAACAAATGCTATGGACGGATCCCAGGACAAGTTGGTTGCAGTGTACTCCTCTGTGCCAGTTTTGTGCTGTTTAAACATATTTATTTGCATGTTGTAAAATCCAGCGTTATATACCCGCTCGGGTTTAACAACTTTTCTAATCTTTTTTTTCGACACGCTAACTATAGAATTGTCTTTCCAATGGTGTATCGCCTTCTGTTCTTGTGGATTCCAACTTCTAGTTGCTCCTCATACCGGGTAGTTATGAACCTTCAAATAAAATACAATATTGGATATGATTTCCCATCTTTAATTATTTTACTTATCTTTTTTTTTCACATACATAAAATTCAGAATGGAAATAGGGAATGTGTCAAAGGGACAACAACCCGACCAAAGAGCAGATAAAAGCCGAAGGCCACCAATGGGTCTGCAATGCAGCTAGAAAATTCTGCACCCGGAGGTGGGCCTCAGCTAGCCTCTAAATAAAAATGTGTACTAGTTCGGTGAAAATGGACGTCATACTAAACTCCAAAACATATAAATGAACTAAAATTAAAAAACATACAAGACTAACAAAGGCCAGAGGCTCCTGACTTGGGACAGGCGCAATGTCAATTACAATTACACTGCTTATTATATTTGAAGATGTGTAAACTTTGAAGAATATTTCATTATTTTATGCTGGATTTCAGATGCGTTTAATTGGATCGGTTTGTTGCCACTACATTACATCTGACGAGTTATCAGCTATATGTGAACAATGTCCAGTATTATATGAATTTTAATAAGACAGAGGCTCAAAAACACAAACTAACTAAACTCAAGATTTAAGTATGCCCCACTCCATATTCACTCTTAGGGGAAGTATTGCAATCTCCTCGTCATTCAAACAAATATATTTCCGTAATCTTATTCTCAGAAACATGCGAAAAGAATGACGTAATATTTGGTCAGCAACTAACAACTATGATTTGTATCATGTGTACGGTTTTCGGATCTGTACAACATCTTATATAAGGGATCTTTATCCTTCACTTGACCATTCTAATATACACATACAGGTTGACGGTTGACAGATAACATGAAGCGAAAACATATAGGGGCCAGTTGAAGCTTGTCTCCGTCTGCGAGATTTTCTCGCTGTGTTGAAGACCCATTGGTGGCCTTGGTCTGTTTTGAGTTCATTGTCGGGTTGTTGTCTCTTTGACACATTCCCCATTTCCATTTTCAATGTTATACTATACGTTCATAGACTCCAATGGTATCCTTCTTCTGTTGCAAGTGTACGGTTTTGTTCAAATTACTAGCTGTTCACATGACAGTTTTATCTTGGGTCCACATTGCCTTTGAGTCATGTCGATTTTATTAAAAAAAAAACCAAAATCAACGATAGGGATGGAAAAAACCTATACGTTAAATTGCAGGATAGAAACAATATTCGCATATTGTAGGAAAATATAAATGTAGTTCTACTTGCTACGAAACCAGAGAAAATCAATACTAGCCTCGCTTTTCTATCTGTTTCTAAAGCACGCGCCAAATAAATGTTATATCTTCCGACACCATAAACACTGTACGAATATATTGTATATAAAACCTATTTTCTCGATACATTCTATATAAAACCTATTTTCCCGATACATTCACGATCTAGATTATGCTGAACACGGCATCTGGTGCATTCTTGTCAGAACTTGCCTTCTTGTAAGTTATACATATAATAATGAGAAGATGCGGTATAATTGCCAATGAGACAACTCTCAACCAGAGACCAATACATGTTTGTTTTGTCAATTGTTGAATACGGGGCAAACCTCTTCCGCAGTAAGAAATTATCTATACTAATATAAAAACAAGAAGACGCGGTATGATTGCCAATGAGACAACTCTCCAACAAAAACCTAAACAACGATGTCAACAATGTAGGATATTGTAAGGCCTTCAATAATGAGAAAACCCCATACCATATAGTTAGCTTTTAAAGGGCAAAAGATCACCCCTATTATTATTTTATATTTTTGAATATTCTTAATAAAATAAATCAATATTGTTCATCTGGTTTTCCTATTTTTTTTTTAACTTTTTCTAGCTATAATTAACACAGTCAAACAAAATTTGCATGTGCCTCACCTCCTCTCAAAGGAGGATTGTTTGATAGCAACAGAAATATAAGTCATTGCAACAGTGCATTTACAAACACCCATTTAATACAGTTGTCGCAATGGATTTTTAAGACGACGACATTGTGATGCTTTCTGTACCCGAGGTCATGGGATTCAACATATTTATATTACAAGAGCCGATGTGGCTGTGTATTAATACATCTCGCACAAACAAACGGAGACCCATACGCTTGAGTCGTCGCCTCTCAAACGATGAAACTGGTATCATTATCTGTCCTCTGTGATACCACCAGGAGTTTTGATAATACGCTTCTGTAATAATGAATGTTAAGACATGTTTTAATGGTGTCCCTTTTCCGAGTATCAGAAACTTGAGTCAATTAGACTACTTTAGACAAATGTTAGAGCTTACATCCACAGTGAAGTGTTAAATTATTAGGAAACAATAATTTCCATATGACTTTAATAAATATATCATATTGAATGAGCATTTCATGTGTATACTAAACTCAAATGAATGAAGAATTTTAATTTTAATTTTTGTGTATAGTGCTTGTTTAATTTAAATTATTATTTTACTTCAACGTGTTTAACTGTAAGTTTTATTTGATATAAAGTTCAAGAACAAATTTGTTTGCAAAATAGTGAGCAACCCCGGCTTAAGATTCATACTTATTTTATATACCTACTCACGCCTCAATTTAATTGCAAACCCTGGCAAATACTCTGGAATGTATTTTCTTTTCTTATTTACCCATATAAAATTATTCTTTGATTATTTATTTTTCACGATAATCGCCTTGTTATAGAGCGCCAATACATGAGCTTTATAAAATTCAGACTAAATAATGGAAGGTATTATGTATTAATTTCATAAAGTAAGTCAGGAAGATTTCAAGAAGGGGAGCGGAGGGTCTAGTTACACGGAATAATAAACGTTTATATACAAATTAATTCCAGCTGCTTTTATTGACCGCAGAGGAATGTTTGTCAGTTAACATCCTTATGATTAATCAGGTCACCGTAGTCACTTTGATCCCTACTTCACCATATGTTACTCTTAAAACTTTGGACAAGGTCAAGTCAAAGTATATTCATATATTTTCTTTCAGCTCAAATGGATTGTAAGGTCAAGTAATAACTTGGTGTCCGTCGGCATCCGTTGTAGGTAAATCGTTTACAATTTCATATATTATCGTGAAAACCAATATCTCGATTATGCCTGGATTTGTGTACAGATGCAAGTCCTACACAGAATGAAGTTTTACATACAAATTTTACTTGAGCTTTCTTACAATTTGACGAAAGGCACGTACAATTGACAAATCATATCTATAAAGACCTGTTTGAGGGATCCTTCGTTTTGAATATTCTATAAATTTGACATATTTCTGTAATCTTAATCAAGGCTGTTATGGGAATAAGATGACTTTTCGCCTAAATAATTGCCCAGTAAGGACCAAAAAACTGCATGCACTGACATATGTTAAACTTGATATTCATGCTTCATCGGAATTTCGAGACGTACGATGTAAAAATAAAAAAGGGGAAGGAGACAACTCCACAAAATTAATTTTCTAAACACTTGTCAGTGGAAGAAAAATATCTCTTAAAATTGAGCTCATTCACCCACCTTTTCATTCTTTCATTTCATTGACTAACATATAAGAAAATGCCTATTCAAATGCATTGCCCCCCCCCCCCCCCAAAAAAAAAAGACAACAAAAAAATCTTCCAAAATTGTAAACTTTGAAATCCCTTAAAAATAGAAAAAAATTAAAAAGATAACACCCATACTACGGGGTCCGTCTATGTAAATGAATACAACAAGTTCTATAATTATTTGATCTGTCACTAGAGCTCGAGGGCGGATTTAGGAATGGGGTGCACCCGATCTCTCTCTATACTCCGCAGACATATTCATAGCCTTGGTCAATAATAGCATACTCATTAAAAATGATAAAGAATTGTAAATTTTGTCGTTAAATTAAGATTATGATACTTCAAGAATTTAATAAAATGTGAATGGTTTAATGTTTAATAGTTTAGAATCTATGTTTTATTCGATAAAGCGGTCTTCTATTCTGAATTTAATGTATCTTTTAAAATGTTAGCGTATCGCGAATAAAACAGGAATTTAGTATTTGAAAATAAAACAAAGAAAAAAATAGTTAAGTATATATTTACGTCTCGATATATTACTTATGTTAACCACGATTGCACAAACTTGCGCGGGAATTGTTCAAGCAAGTTTTTTTTAAATATTAAAATATTGCGACTAATCATCACCATCGGATATAGGTCTTATGTTTTACTCCCAGGTTAGGGGTAGCTGTTAATTTCTGTGTCATTTGGTCTCTTGATGAGACTGTTGTCTCATTGGCAATCATACCACATCTTTTTTATTATATAAACCAGAGATGTATGATCACTGTGTATCATCACCACCGGATATGGTGCCCTTGGCCTGGTTCTCTATTCTTTGTTTAAGAAAACATCATTACTGTACATATACCAACGGCCAAGGGTACCTATAACCCTACCAGACAGTATACACCTTACAATCATGTTACATATACATCAAATATATTAAACCTAATTGCATATAGCATCTAAAAAATGACTGCGAAAATTTAACCTTGATCACTGATCCAGATCCGACATACCAAATATAGTTTTCCTATTACTATATTTATATGGCAAAATATACAGTTTTGAAGCAGTCGCTGAACTACGAAAATTAGGGCAAGGACAATGGACATATGAAACTGCGTAACTTTTATGCAAAAGGTATGAAGCATCCAGAGATTCTACCTATACTGAAATATAAAACTTCTTACGAATAGTTTAGCACCCCTATGTCTCGCATTCTGCTATTTTGTGGAAAGAGACAAAAATTGTGCCAAATACATTTGTATGTATACTAAGTCACAGTGCTATCACAATAAAACAATTCGTGTGTTTTTCATGTTTTGATATACGAAATACAATAAGTCAAATCATATTGGCATTTGTTTCTATTAAACTGTTTGCAAAGGAAATTGATTAGATTTGTATAGTTTTCCTAACGTACAGTGGCGAATATTTCATTCCTATTCTAAAGGAAAAGAAACGTTATTTAACGTGCGGAGAAAGAGAGAGTTACATTTTTTTACAAAGCGATTCGTTTGAAGGCAACAACCGTTTAACTTTAAGGAGATCGGGTTATATATTTATTTCATTTCTATTTATTGGAAAATTTTTGTTTTAACAGATGGACACATTTATATTCTTTTTTAAAAACAAAGTAAATCATTGCTTTCTTACTTAGTATAAACAGAATATTTTTTTAGCAATACTATGAATTAAAAATGTGTGTGTACTCCCATGAAATCACAAGCCGTATAAATAAAGATTTAGCTGGTAAAGATATACATGTAGTTGAATATCCAAATTAGGGGTGTATGAGGGTCCAATAAAGAGGTTTAATTGTCCAAAATGGTAAACAAATTACAATTTTAAGCAAAAGCATGTATTTTTTTCTAACAATTAGGGTACACCCTCAACAAACCCCCTCCTCTGAATCTGCCACTGGAGTTTGGTGGATGTACATGCATTACGTATATTTATTAAAAGAATAATGCTTTGAATGTTGCTCTCCATCTTAATGAAAGGTCAAGTATGGACTGAAAAAAAAAATCTGTTTCAAACCAAAGCAAGTTAGGTATGTAAATATGGTCATTTATGGTCTTAAGAATTTCTTATAATGCTTAGGATTTTTCGGTCAACTGTTAAATTATTCATTTCGAAGGCCCATGCAGGTGAGCTTACCCCCATCACTTAGCGTCCATCTTCTGTCATCGACCGTCGTCGGTGTCAGTCGTCCGTTCACTTTTAAAAAGATCGTCTCATTTAAAACTATGTTATACATCAAATTTTTAAGAGTTTGAGTCAATTCGAAGTGTATGAGTTTAGAGCAAAAGTCGTTTGTGTCTAAAATACATGATTTTGTTTATCATTTGTTATTATTGACTTTGACCTGGGTTTCAGTAACTGCGAGTAGTCTCAGAGATGTATACTAAGTTGTTTTTTTTATTATGGGATGAATAAGTACCCTGCCACGTCCCGTCCGGTCTGTGTTTTTGTTAAATGTATTTCTGCTTTGTATCAATCTGATGAGTTAAGCCCTTTTCAACTGATTTTTCATAATTCTTTCTAATGTTGTTCTGTCATGTCTGTTACACCACTGTTCCATGTTAGGGGTGGGTTGGCGCCTTCAAACTAGTTTAACCCCGCCACATTCTGTGTGTGCCTGTCCCAAATCAGGAAGGAGCCTGTAATTCAGTGGTTGTCGTTGGGTCAAGTATATCATATTCGTTTTTCGTTCAATATTTTTGTACCAGGATATTGACGAAAAAGCAAAAGCAGATAATATATTTAGTAAAACAAATGGAGCAGTTTTTAATGTATCTTGAGCAAATACTAGAAAAATTGGAGAAGGATAAAAGTTATATAATAAAACTGTTGTTGACTTTTGATTTCAGTTGATACACAGATTTCTCTAATTCTTAGCTTATTTATCGTTTTCCTAACCTGTTGATTTTTTTTATTTCTCTAATTCTTACACGATTTATCCTTTTCCCAACATGTTGATTATTTTTATTTAATCAACGTGTGGTTCGTTTAATCTCAGTTCTTCATTGGTCAAAATTCGATTATGACGTCGAATTTTCATGCTTTCCTCTGAATTTCCTATTGTGACGGCATGAAAAAAGGCGACCATGCCTGATGACGTCACATAGAAAGAACACATCTTTTTGCAGATCATTTGAAAAGAAGGAAACGTTTGCCTGCATATTGTTTTAAAATCATTAGAGAAACAGATTCCACCTCCAAATCTCGTGTAATACGATATTTATCCACTCTCGACAGTTAAATTTTAAATATTTAAAACGCTCGGCGAGCCTCGCGTTTTAGATTTGAAAATTTAACTGTCTCGAGTGGATAAATATCGTATCACACTCGATGCAATGGTAGAATCTATATTTAATCAACGTGTGGTTCGTTTGATCCCAGCTATTCATTGGTAGAAATTCGATTATGACGTCAAATTTTCTTGCTTTCTTCTGAATTTCCTATTGTGACGTCATGAAAAAAGGCGACCATGCCTGATGACGTCAAATAGAAAGAACACATTTTTTTAGACGAAGGAATAAGTTTGCCTGCATACTGCATAAAAATCATTCGAGAAACTGATTCCACCACAAAATCTCGTGTAATACGATATTTATCCACCTTCGACAGTTAAATTTTAAATATTTAAAACGCTCGGGCAAGCCTCGCGTTTTAAATTTGAAAATTTTCAAAACTTTCTCGAGCGGATAAATATCGTATCACACTCGATGCAGTGGTAGAATCTATATTTATCAACCCCATCAAAAGACAATAATTGTATAATGCTTATCAACCTCGCATCGGATAAGTAGCATTGCCCGGAAAAAAACTGTATGGCGGATATAAACAACGTCATCAAGTCATTTTTCTTCCAAATTTGTGGTTCGTAAGATATCAACTTGTTTGTATTCGGCACGAAACAGTTGAACAACTTGGTCAACCTCGCCCTTCGATAGTTTTTAAGCCCCATGCATAAAAGTTGATATTTTTCTGACAGTGACCGAATATTGTATATTTCTACATTTGTTTGTCCATTGGTCAATATTATGTTAGTGTTGTTGAGGTCTAAAAAGCTAGTTCAATCCCGTTAACTGTTTAAAAGCTCGCAATTAGTTGTCTTTTGTCATTTGTTCATGTAAATGCGTAGTTTTGGTTTTGATTGCAGGTACTTGATAGTCTGTGTTAAATTTATATAAATTAACTGGAATTATGATTGATTGTATAGACTCCTCTTAACCGTATGTTGGCATCAATGTGTCTTTCGTTGTTCGTGTCATTGGGTTGCTGTCTTATTTTCATTTTCATACCCCATACCCCACTCATATAAACAGTATATGTACATTGTCGGAAAATATAAGAATTATTTATACTAACTTTATGAAACAGGAGAGAACGCGAGTCTTACCGAGCCTTTCTGATGCTTCGTTTTAGTACACCAATATTTTTTTATAATTTCTAACTATGTACATGTAGTGTTTTTATCCTGCAATTACACACTTTCGCCCAACGTTTAAGTTTTATATGGTATCCCTTGCACCTAAAATAAGCGAAGAATCAAATTTAGATATAGCAGAATAAGCATGAAAACATAGATATTTTTGTGTTTTCAAACGATTAATTATAAACCTGTTTTAGAGAAAAAAAATTAGGAATAATGTTTTGAAAAATTCAAACATATAACAATACAAAATGTACATAACTTGAATAATATTCAATAGTATTCTTTAAGTCATATAGTAAGTTCTATTCAATGAAGCAAGTTAAATTAAAAGTAGACAACTTATAACAAATTTTCGAAGCACTGATCATGATTTGGAAATAAAAAGAGCCTGGGGCCAGTTTCACATGTTTTAGGATGGTCTTACGACATATCTTAGTCCTAAGTGGGTTTCACAAAGTGGTCCTAAATTAGGACATCTCTTAAAGTTGGTCATAAAGTTAGGACTACACGAGAGGTGTCTTAAGTTTATTTATATAAATAACACGCAATTTTTATATTGATTTTGCAAATTATCTAATTCTTATCCAATTATCTAATTCTCCATGTCCTGCTCACAACTAAATCTTTATTGGTTGAGGGATTTATATCATGATTTGTCAACAATGAACATTCGATGTATTGGTATCAAGAGTGCACGATTTTATCCTTTTACCTTATTATTTTAAACCGATACAGGGACAAATTGAATTCAACTCACTTGTACAAAAAAATGTTATAATTTTATTACCTTTTCTCAATTTTGTATTTTAAGTTCATATGTATATTAGTAAATTATTAATAGACTATTTATATAAATTACACTTATTCTTTATTTTTTTTAAATTTAAAGAAGTTGCGACATGTTTAGGATATCTTTGCTAAGATCATCCTAAGACAGCTTCGAGATGAGGTCTGAAATATGTCATAGGATAGTCATAAGAGGGTCATAAGACATGTCCTAAGATATGTCTTATGACAGGTCTTATAATAGCTTCGTGAAACCGGCCCCTGGTCGTTTCAGGAATATTCAAAGACAAAACAGACTATATAACTTGAATTGTATAATAACTGTAAACAAATTGATGGTAAATATATATTTTTTTATTTATCATGTTTATTGCAATAGTAAAAATCCTTTACGAACTATTTTATTTAACAGAATTAAAAAGATGTATATTTAATGAGAAGTAAATGTACACATGGTACAAGGGGTATATCAAGAGGGCGTTACGTACATATACCTCCGCTAGCAAATGGTTAGGATATAGATTCCAGGCTAAAACGGACTTGTTACATTTGAGTTAAACTTTTCAGTAGACTTTTAGTGCTGTATTTGAATCATGTTAATGGACATGATATTTTTTGTATTGTGCTGTCTTGATTCTATTAAATTTATTAATATACTATTAATTAATTTATGTCGCTAATAATCATTGACAATTAAAATTTTCGTTAAAATGGGCATTGATAATTTCACTTTTTGTTAAAATGGATTAAACATCATGCGCTAAATTGGGTTATACTTTGGAGCTAAAACGTCACCCATGATTGTTTTCGCTAAAATGTCCTATTAACATGATTTATGCGCTAAAATGTTCTCTATCGGTATGAACGTAATTATCCAATAGACTTCTGAATGCGACAAGGGAAGAGAAAAAAAAAATAAGTCAGCGTCATCTTTCATTTGTTAAAAAAAAAAGATGTTTGGCAAAAAAGGGGGTGCAAAACACAGTTTTTCCTGACTCCCCTAATTTTGGAGCCATAATTGCAGTTAATATAACATCTTTCTTGACAAGTATTTCATCCGATAAGAAATGCCTCATTGTATCTCGTAATCCATGTGTATGAACCATATGGTTTTACTAGCTGTCTAAACATGCTAAACGGTGATTGTAATCTATAATAGTGTGTGTCTCCCGCCAAATACAGCACACGGTTTGTTTGTGAAACCTTTACACAGCATTATACTCTTGGAATTCTAATGGAGGTACGTATAAAAATATACTATTTTTAGCATTCAAATTCATGAAGATAGTATTTTGATAGTTTTTTGTTAACTATATAATATTCTCATAGATGTTTTAAAGTTTTGATAAGTATTGATTGAATAAATGAATAAGTACAAATTATTATATATCAATATCAGTGTGTCTGGAATAGAACAACAACACTACTAATATAACATGTATAATAATAATACTATTTCTGATAATAACAAAAAATAGACGATGGTGATTATCATGATTATGGTGTGAATAAAACATGCTGAAAGTGTTTTAGTTTTATAGCATATATGTACATGATGTAGTGCAGGACTTCATACTTATATCAATCGATTAAATTGGTTCTCCCGTTTCTGCATGTCTTAGAGCAGACGTTTTTTTATTTGTTAATTTTTTAATTATTATATATTTTTTGGACCGACAATTTCATTTATATAAATAAATGATATAAAAATATATATATATAATTAACTCGTGGTGGGGTTCGTGTTGCTCAGTCTTAAGGGTTGTGTTCTGTTGTTTGTCTGTTTTTCTTTATAGCCATGTCGTTGTCAGTTTGAAAATGACTGAACATAATTAACTATTTCGTATTATGACAAAAGAAAACTATGATATTACTTTCTGTACCATATTAGTCAAAAATTAAGGAGATTCAAAATGAAATATGAACCGAAATTTATCAGTCAAAAGATGTGTGATTTATATTGGATTTGTTACACCAGTTGCGGATCCAGGGGGTGGGGGTTCGGGGTTGGAACCCCTGTTTTGGGACGATCATAATTTGCATTTTAATGGGAACATTTATTTGGAACCCTGTACACATAATTTAGAAAGGGCGAAATGATGATTTACTGGTTTAATTATTGTATAAGTTAAGATATTTTGAGAATTAAACGTTTATTTTTATAGTGACACATTGTGAATAAAAGAAACACTCACCGTTTTCACTAGTCTCGTCTCCATAATTGAACTTCTGTCATCATTACGTAAAGTCTTCCCAAAGTATATATCACAAAAAGATGTAAGACTTGCTTGTAAAGATGTCACCACATTAACACTGGTTGATAGATATTTGCGTTGTTGTTGTTGGGTTTTTTAAATTCCAGAACACAGTATATTCCAAAAACTTGTGTATGACTGACTAACTAACACGATTTCACAAGTTTCAATAATTTTCAATTTGTAATTTGTTGATCCGGAACAAATATTCAGTATGTATTAATATGTTTTAAGATTATATGGCATGCTAACATTTGTTTATTCTCGGTTTCTTTATTTCCATACGTATTTCAAACATTTAAAGTGGAACGGAAGTAGAGTTAGTATAGTTTGAAAATTTTGAAAATATGCGCCGTTACATCTCTATTTTTTCATTGGTTCAAAAATTCAAATTCGATTCCAGGTCATGGAAGGCAATATTGAGTATGTATATAACGAAGAGGACGTTTCAAAGAAATATGATATAGGTGAGTACAAATATTGCATATACATTGTATATTTAATTGTAAACGAAGAAAAGGTTAATATAGACGTAACTTTGTTTGGCGTAACTATGTTGTTTAATCGAGTATGGTCGTAACCAGCCTTCCCAGAGATGGTGTCATGTTGTAGCAGAAGGAACTTTCACTCGAACATTTCGACAGATGGTTTCAGTTAAAAGTTCTGTTTTCAACTAGTGATGCTTGTGCATCATTTATATTTTCTTAAAACATCACAGATGGGGTCATCTCATTTTGATGTACAAGTCCGAAATTGTATCGACAAGTTTTTTTTAAAAAGAAGTGTCATTTATCTCTACATAATTCATATGCCCTAGCTTTTTTGAAATTATAAATACA
This sequence comes from Mytilus californianus, assembly GCF_021869535.1. NCBI lineage: Eukaryota > Metazoa > Mollusca > Bivalvia > Mytilida > Mytilidae > Mytilus > Mytilus californianus. The sequence goes on along the minus strand of NW_026262712.1, from coordinate 46,337,748 downwards.
AAACTAGTCTGGTGTATTGACAAAAAGACAGCGAACAAAGACTAGAAGACAACCCCCAAACCGCATTGTGTCTGCAAATGGAATGACAGTATATTGAACAAATTAATATATGTAACAAAAACGTTGGTCGATTGTTGACAGGGGCTGCTATATGACTTTGCTGCTGCTATGTCTAAGCAATATACACTTAAGGCACTTGTGAATATATCAAGTTTAATATTTTTTCATATATCACGAAATTATTATATGCATCTTTTATTTCGTTATGAAAAAAAAAAATGAATGTCGTATTTAATTTACACAATATTTAGTTTTAATACTAGCGTCAGTGAAAAGCGAAACTTGTATATGATAAATCAATTTCGTATAACAAAAGATTATATTGATGGGAAATTGATTAGTTGTTAGGAAATTTCCTATTGTTTCATGAAATAGAAAATGCAATTAACCTTGCGAGTGAATAAATCATTTTGGGAAATTAGTATATACCATGTATACGTAGTATCTTAAGTTTCTTTTTTCTCTTCTTTGAGATTTCCACCTATATACAGGGTCACCGCATTAAATATATTTATTTTTCTACTTTATTTCCATGTTAAATTTATTTAAATTTAAAAAGTGAGAAAAAAAGAACAAAAACTTGTATTTACACTCTACATAAATGTATTGCTCTGACAAAAGATTCAAACATTATATCATTTCTAAAATGAATAAATGTGTTGATAAAAAGGAGGCTGAAGATACCAAGGGATGAATACATTAGCCATTCTTTGGTTTATGAGTGCCAACTGGTTAAATAAAAGTATTATGGTTTATCATTGTTTAGATCGATGGACAGTATTTACCGCACCGCTTGTGGTTTCTCAAAGGAGTAGGTCCGGTAAGGGCCGAATTTGGCCTAAAACTTAAGGTTCATCTGATGAAAGATTTTAGACATTTTTTAAACACGTAAGTGTCTACTTTAGTAAATTCGATTAGATTGAGTGAAAGATTTGAACTGGTTTAGTCAATAAAGACGCTCAAATTCAAGCTTAAATATTAAAAATCTATCAAATATGCCATAATATGTCACTTTTCAGATGGTTTTTGTCTAAAATGAAAGTGGCCGCATCCGTGTTCATCCTCAAGCTTTATATATGTTATGTATTATCATCAAATACAACTTACATGTAAATATTAAGAATGAACACAAATGCGGCCACTTCCATTTAAGACGGAAACCGTCTAAAAATTAACTCAAATGCTAAAATTGTGAAGATTTCAGTAATTTAGCATGACTTAATGATGCTAGTACCCGATACATGTGCATTGTATTGTCAAAAACAGCCCATATTTATGTAATAGAAGTATTCTACTTTCCAATAAATAGCTATAAGTTTACATTTTAACAATTTTGTAAAACTGCTATATTTTGGGGCCAAAAAGGGGTCTTACTGGACCTACTCCTTTTATTTTTATTTGAAATATAAAAACTAGTATTTACATGTTATCTATAATATGAGGGCTCAAGAATTATGTTTTGAATATATCACATTACATAGCATTAATTAATTATAAAATATGATAGCATTAAGTTGTTATTATAATTTTTTATAGTATTGAAGCAAATACTTGACATATACACTATTTGATTATTGATAAGGAAAATCTCTTGAGAATTTTCACTTGTCTGATTTGCCAATCCTTATCGTTTTGTTTGCATTCAAATTATAACAATAAGCCAAGAAATCCTCCGGCATACTGGAAAATATGATATGGACTTGAGGTCTCAAAATGGGCTGCTGCTTAACACTGAATTTCTATGAAGAATATTTTAGAAACGTCGCACGAAACTGGTGTCACCTAACGTTACACACTTGAATACGTAAGCCAAAACAAAAACGTTAGAATGCACGTTTTTAAGGTAGATGGGGTGTCTAAATTATAATCCATAGAATTTTTTAATAATTTGCCAAAATGTAGTTTATATCATGCTTTTTAAAAAAAAATAATAAAAAGAATGGGTCACGGGGCTTATTTTCACGCTACAGATTGTGCAAAATTGACAGATTTTGTATAGATTATGCATGGAAAAACCAATTTTCTGCCATAAAACGAAAACTACACCATAGAATTTTGAGATAAAATATGAGAAGATAGCTCTACTAGTATGCTTTCAGATAAGAAAAAGAAAAAAATGGGGTCACGGGACCCGTTTTCTTGCTACATAATAAAATAGGTAAATTCCTAACACATTCTATTGTAAATGTAACTTTATCTGAATTATCTGCCCTTACATTTGAGTTGCCTCCCCTTATGTGGCAAAGTTGGAAAAAATAGAATCAAACAAAAGTATTCTTTTTTTTATAAAATACAACCATAAATATGATAAAATAGATCATTTTCTATATTGAAATGAAAATTCTTACACATGAATTACCTACTACTCTCAAAATTTGCACCTTTTATTAAAGATCTAGACCGATTGTTTTCTGGTATTTCAAAATCCAAGATGGAGGAAGACACCCTATCTACCTTAAGATGGCTCAAGTTCTAAAATAAATTTTAACGGATTTTATGAGCGAGATACCTTAAGATTCATATTTTTCTTAGATAGTAGATACTAAGCTTTTTATTAACAAATTAAAAATAAAAATGTTAATTTAATTGAAATCATTTGAATAGTATACATTTTAATTACAAAAAGCAATCAATTTCTTTTTAATACACAACGCACTGCAAATGCATTCTTTTATACAATCCAGAATGTTGGGGCGAATGGACTACAGTATAGTTAACATGACAGTTTGATTGAGTTCTTCACAAATATATGCAAGGGAATCAGCGGGAATAATAGCTGCTTTCCTTTCCGTATTAATTTGTGTTGTAGCGGATGGGCCTGTCGATCATAACAAAGTCCGGAAAACACTTCTGTTCCGCGAGGAAATATTTCCCCTCCAATGAATTGGTAGAGCTTTTACCTAAAACATTAAAAGTATTCTTCACAAGCAACCAAAAAATAGCCGTATTCCGAATAGTCTGTGAATACCGCAATGATGACAATGAGTCGTAACATTTGTATATTTTGTTACATAACGTCAAAATCGTATGTCGGGACATTGTAGATGTATCTGATATTTCGTATTTTAGATTAGATTTATGAGAAATAAATATCAAAATAGAGAGAATTGTTTGTACTTTTATCACCTATACTTTTTTTATGTAGTGAATAGCACTGTATCAATGAAATAAATATCATAAAAAAAACAGAAAAACGTAACACTATGTCAATTGTTTTTGAAGGGGACAAAATGTCGGACATTGTTATTCAACTCGAATTAAAAGAAATTATTTAAAAAAAACCTGATAATTGCGTGAGGCGAAAGTGTGAGCTTTGTACAAAATACAAGTATAAGAATTAGTTACCTTCATGTCGGGACATTGTAGATGTATCTGATATTTCGTATTTTAGATTAGATTTATGAGAAATAAATATCAAAATAGAGAGAATTGTTTGTACTTTTATCACCTATACTTTTTTTATGTAGTGAATAGCACTGTATCAATGAAATAAATATCATAAAAAAAACAGAAAAACGTAACACTATGTCAATTGTTTTTGAAGGGGACAAAATGTCGGACATTGTTATTCAACTCGAATTAAAAGAAATTATTTTAAAAAAACCTGATAATTGCGTGAGGCGAAAGTGTGAGCTTTGTACAAAATACAAGTATAAGAATTAGTTACCTTCGACATGGTGGTTGCTCTGTTATTCCCATTTTTGGGGACAATTTAGAAAAATGACGGCAATTTTTTTCGTGCATGGGACACATAATTTGTATCATCTTCATCCCTTTTAAAAAAAATCAGTCTTTTCAAAGAACGAAACCGATATATATATATACATCATCGACCAATTATGACGTGTTTGTTCTAGACAAAACTTTTATATAGGTTGGTGGAATTTTTTATATATTTTTTACGATATTCAGAATTTCACAAAACTTAATGTGTAACGCGGGACAAGGAAATAATATTCAAAAATGAAGGTTTTATTGATTTTTACTTAATGAAAATAGTCTGTTACATATACAAAATTGCAATATTCTGAAAGTAGAATTTAAAAGCTTTAAAATGATACATAATACTTCAGAATATCAATTTTATTGTTTATAAATTAATGACATGAGTGTGTCTTGTCCACGATACATGTGCATTGTATTGTCAAAAACAGCCCATATTTATGTAACAGAAGTATTCTACTTTCCAATAAATAGCTATAAGTTTACATTTTAACAATTTTGTAAAACTGCTATATTTTGGGGCCAAAAAGGGGTCTTACTGGACCTACTCCTTTTATTTTTATTTGAAATATAAAAACTAGTATTTACATGTTATCTATAATATGAGGGCTCAAGAATTATGTTTTGAATATATCACATTACATAGCATTAATTAATTAATCGCACGAAACTGGTGTCACCTAACGTTACACACTTGAATACGTAAGCCAAAACAAAAACGTTAGAATGCACGTTTTTAAGGTAGATGGGGTGTCTAAATTATAATCCATAGAATTTTTTAATAATTTGCCAAAATGTAGTTTATATCATGCTTTTTAAAAAAAAATAATAAAAAGAATGGGTCACGGGGCTTATTTTCACGCTACAGATTGTGCAAAATTGACAGATTTTGTATAGATTATGCATGGAAAAACCAATTTTCTGCCATAAAACGAAAACTACACCATAGAATTTTGAGATAAAATATGAGAAGATAGCTCTACTAGTATGCTTTCAGATAAGAAAAAGAAAAAAATGGGGTCACGGGACCCGTTTTCTTGCTACATAATAAAATAGGTAAATTCCTAACACATTCTATTGTAAATGTAACTTTATCTGAATTATCTGCCCTTACATTTGAGTTGCCTCCCCTTATGTGGCAAAGTTGGAAAAAATAGAATCAAACAAAAGTATTCTTTTTTTTATAAAATACAACCATAAATATGATAAAATAGATCATTTTCTATATTGAAATGAAAATTCTTACACATGAATTACCTACTACTCTCAAAATTTGCACCTTTTATTAAAGATCTAGACCGATTGTTTTCTGGTATTTCAAAATCCAAGATGGAGGAAGACACCCTATCTACCTTAAGATGGCTCAAGTTCTAAAATAAATTTTAACGGATTTTATGAGCGAGATACCTTAAGATTCATATTTTTCTTAGATAGTAGATACTAAGCTTTTTATTAACAAATTAAAAATAAAAATGTTAATTTAATTGAAATCATTTGAATAGTATACATTTTAATTACAAAAAGCAATCAATTTCTTTTTAATACACAACGCACTGCAAATGCATTCTTTTATACAATCCAGAATGTTGGGGCGAATGGACTACAGTATAGTTAACATGACAGTTTGATTGAGTTCTTCACAAATATATGCAAGGGAATCAGCGGGAATAATAGCTGCTTTCCTTTCCGTATTAATTTGTGTTGTAGCGGATGGGCCTGTCGATCATAACAAAGTCCGGAAAACACTTCTGTTCCGCGAGGAAATATTTCCCCTCCAATGAATTGGTAGAGCTTTTACCTAAAACATTAAAAGTATTCTTCACAAGCAACCAAAAAATAGCCGTATTCCGAATAGTCTGTGAATACCGCAATGATGACAATGAGTCGTAACATTTGTATATTTTGTTACATAACGTCAAAATCGTATGTCGGGACATTGTAGATGTATCTGATATTTCGTATTTTAGATTAGATTTATGAGAAATAAATATCAAAATAGAGAGAATTGTTTGTACTTTTATCACCTATACTTTTTTTATGTAGTGAATAGCACTGTATCAATGAAATAAATATCATAAAAAAAACAGAAAAACGTAACACTATGTCAATTGTTTTTGAAGGGGACAAAATGTCGGACATTGTTATTCAACTCGAATTAAAAGAAATTATTTAAAAAAAACCTGATAATTGCGTGAGGCGAAAGTGTGAGCTTTGTACAAAATACAAGTATAAGAATTAGTTACCTTCATGTCGGGACATTGTAGATGTATCTGATATTTCGTATTTTAGATTAGATTTATGAGAAATAAATATCAAAATAGAGAGAATTGTTTGTACTTTTATCACCTATACTTTTTTTATGTAGTGAATAGCACTGTATCAATGAAATAAATATCATAAAAAAAACAGAAAAACGTAACACTATGTCAATTGTTTTTGAAGGGGACAAAATGTCGGACATTGTTATTCAACTCGAATTAAAAGAAATTATTTTAAAAAAACCTGATAATTGCGTGAGGCGAAAGTGTGAGCTTTGTACAAAATACAAGTATAAGAATTAGTTACCTTCGACATGGTGGTTGCTCTGTTATTCCCATTTTTGGGGACAATTTAGAAAAATGACGGCAATTTTTTTCGTGCATGGGACACATAATTTGTATCATCTTCATCCCTTTTAAAAAAAATCAGTCTTTTCAAAGAACGAAACCGATATATATATATACATCATCGACCAATTATGACGTGTTTGTTCTAGACAAAACTTTTATATAGGTTGGTGGAATTTTTTATATATTTTTTACGATATTCAGAATTTCACAAAACTTAATGTGTAACGCGGGACAAGGAAATAATATTCAAAAATGAAGGTTTTATTGATTTTTACTTAATGAAAATAGTCTGTTACATATACAAAATTGCAATATTCTGAAAGTAGAATTTAAAAGCTTTAAAATGATACATAATACTTCAGAATATCAATTTTATTGTTTATAAATTAATGACATGAGTGTGTCTTGTCCACGATACATGTGCATTGTATTGTCAAAAACAGCCCATATTTATGTAACAGAAGTATTCTACTTTCCAATAAATAGCTATAAGTTTACATTTTAACAATTTTGTAAAACTGCTATATTTTGGGGCCAAAAAGGGGTCTTACTGGACCTACTCCTTTTATTTTTATTTGAAATATAAAAACTAGTATTTACATGTTATCTATAATATGAGGGCTCAAGAATTATGTTTTGAATATATCACATTACATAGCATTAATTAATTAATCGCACGAAACTGGTGTCACCTAACGTTACACACTTGAATACGTAAGCCAAAACAAAAACGTTAGAATGCACGTTTTTAAGGTAGATGGGGTGTCTAAATTATAATCCATAGAATTTTTTAATAATTTGCCAAAATGTAGTTTATATCATGCTTTTTAAAAAAAAATAATAAAAAGAATGGGTCACGGGGCTTATTTTCACGCTACAGATTGTGCAAAATTGACAGATTTTGTATAGATTATGCATGGAAAAACCAATTTTCTGCCATAAAACGAAAACTACACCATAGAATTTTGAGATAAAATATGAGAAGATAGCTCTACTAGTATGCTTTCAGATAAGAAAAAGAAAAAAATGGGGTCACGGGACCCGTTTTCTTGCTACATAATAAAATAGGTAAATTCCTAACACATTCTATTGTAAATGTAACTTTATCTGAATTATCTGCCCTTACATTTGAGTTGCCTCCCCTTATGTGGCAAAGTTGGAAAAAATAGAATCAAACAAAAGTATTCTTTTTTTTATAAAATACAACCATAAATATGATAAAATAGATCATTTTCTATATTGAAATGAAAATTCTTACACATGAATTACCTACTACTCTCAAAATTTGCACCTTTTATTAAAGATCTAGACCGATTGTTTTCTGGTATTTCAAAATCCAAGATGGAGGAAGACACCCTATCTACCTTAAGATGGCTCAAGTTCTAAAATAAATTTTAACGGATTTTATGAGCGAAATACCTTAAGATTCATATTTTTCTTAGATAGTAGATACTAAGCTTTTTATTAACAAATTAAAAATAAAAATGTTAATTTAATTGAAATCATTTGAATAGTGTACATTTTAATTACAAAAAGCAATCAATTTCTTTTTAATACACAACGCACTGCAAATGCATTCTTTTATACAATCCAGAATGTTGGGGCGAATGGACTACAGTATAGTTAACATGACAGTTTGATTGAGTTCTTCACAAATATATGCAAGGGAATCAGCGGGAATAATAGCTGCTTTCCTTTCCGTATTAATTTGTGTTGTAGCGGATGGGCCTGTCGATCATAACAAAGTCCGGAAAACACTTCTGTTCCGCGAGGAAATATTTCCCCTCCAATGAATTGGTAGAGCTTTTACCTAAAACATTAAAAGTATTCTTCACAAGCAACCAAAAAATAGCCGTATTCCGAATAGTCTGTGAATACCGCAATGATGACAATGAGTCGTAACATTTGTATATTTTGTTACATAACGTCAAAATCGTATGTCGGGACATTGTAGATGTATCTGATATTTCGTATTTTAGATTAGATTTATGAGAAATAAATATCAAAATAGAGAGAATTGTTTGTACTTTTATCACCTATACTTGTTTTATGTAGTGAATAGCACTGTATCAATGAAATAAATATCATAAAAAAAACAGAAAAACGTAACACTATGTCAATTGTTTTTGAAGGGGACAAAATGTCGGACATTGTTATTCAACTCGAATTAAAAGAAATTATTTAAAAAAAACCTGATAATTGCGTGAGGCGAAAGTGTGAGCTTTGTACAAAATACAAGTATAAGAATTAGTTACCTTCATGTCGGGACATTGTAGATGTATCTGATATTTCGTATTTTAGATTAGATTTATGAGAAATAAATATCAAAATAGAGAGAATTGTTTGTACTTTTATCACCTATACTTTTTTTATGTAGTGAATAGCACTGTATCAATGAAATAAATATCATAAAAAAAACAGAAAAACGTAACACTATGTCAATTGTTTTTAAAGGGGACAAAATGTCGGACATTGTTATTCAACTCGAATTAAAAGAAATTATTTTAAAAAAACCTGATAATTGCGTGAGGCGAAAGTGTGAGCTTTGTACAAAATACAAGTATAAGAATTAGTTACCTTCGACATGGTGGTTGCTCTGTTATTCCCATTTTTGGGGACAATTTAGAAAAATGACGGCAATTTTTTTCGTGCATGGGACACATAATTTGTATCATCTGCATCCCTTTTAAAAAAAATCAGTCTTTTCAAAGAACGAAACCGATATATATATATACATCATCGACCAATTATGACGTGTTTGTTCTAGACAAAACTTTTATATAGGTTGGTGGAATTTTTTATATATTTTTTACGATATTCAGAATTTCACAAAACTTAATGTGTAACGCGGGACAAGGAAATAATATTCAAAAATGAAGGTTTTATTGATTTTTACTTAATGAAAATAGTCTGTTACATATACAAAATTGCAATATTCTGAAAGTAGAATTTAAAAGCTTTAAAATGATACATAATACTTCAGAATATCAATTTTATTGTTTATAAATTAATGACATGAGTGTGTCTTGTCCACGATTTCATCAAAATAACACCAGTATCGTGCGACGTTTCTTAATCGTTTTTATACGACCGCAAAAAAAGTACGTTCGTATATTGCTATCACGTCGTCGTCTTCCGAAGACATTTAGTTTCCGGAAAATAACTTTAGTTTAAGTGTACGCATCTCTATGAAATTTTACCTAAAGGTTCAATACCACAAAAGGAAGGTTGTGTTTGTTTATGGGGGTGATGGTCACATCCGTATAGGAAAAAGGGGCCAAAAGGGGGCCCAAAACAAGCATTTTTCTAGTTTCAGGACAATAACTTGTGTTTCAGTATTTTGATTGCTCTAAAATTATACTACAAGGTTCAATACCATAAGTAGAAGGTTGAGATTCATTTTGGGGCTAATTGCCCAAACCGTTCAGGAATTAGGGGCCAAAACAAGCATGATTCTAGTTTTCAGACAATTATTTGTGTTGAAGTGTATGGTTGTCTCTTGAATTGTACCACATTTTACAAAAAAACAAAACTTCTTTAAATATTATTTTTTTGAGGGGAAGGGTACAAAATTTTTTTTGGGGGGGGGGGGGTCAATTTTTTTCCCTCCGAAGATTTAAGAAATTATCAATCCCCCCCCAAAAAAAAATTGGGGGTCACAATTTCTTTTGCTAATTCTTGGTATATAGTCTGAAAACAGATTTACTAAGTATTGCGCAACAGCACTGTGTATTGCACAATAGCAAGAAATCTTTATTTGAATATAAATTCAAATCACATAACCAATTTCAATAAATTCATAAACCCGACATAGCCGTGTGTTAGGAACTTATATAGATATAAGAAGATGTGGTATGAGTGCCAATGAGACAGCTCTCCATCCAAGTCACAACTTGTAAAAAGTAAACCATTAGAGGTCAAAGTACGGCCTTCAAGACGGAGCCTTGGCCCACACCGGACAGCAAGCTATAAAGGACCAAAAAAAATAAATGAAACAGGAAAACCAACGGTCTTATCTATATAAAAATCGAGAAACAAGAAACACTTATCAACAAACGACAACCACTGAACAACAGGTTCCTGACTTAGAACGTCTTGGTCAATTTCTCTACGGAGTAGTTACTTCAACGTTTTATTGCACATCATTATCATTATTGAACTCGATAGGTTTGTATAAACTGTTTCGCGATGACGAATTTGCGGTCGAGCTGGCAACAAGTGTTGCGGAAGCGAGACACTACAATCCATCAGTTGTGGGACGTTCTCGTCCTCGATATCTTCGGTGTCGTAAACATAGGTTCAGTCTATCGTTTAAAAAAGGGCGTCTTCGAACCGACATGAAATTTTTCGACATTGCACTAAAGACCCGTAGTCACTATTCAAATTTTCTTTGTCTAAGAATACTTGGTCCAACTTTTTGAAAGATTAAATTTGTTCTTATGACAACAGTTGACTGTGAAAAATACTGATGACAAAAACTTTCACGGACTTTAATGGAATAGAATCTCATTCGAATTTTCTTGAAACTTTGTTGTATTTTGACGGGAATCAGCCCATCATGGTGTTGTTTAGAAATTATCAATATTTTGTTCACAAAACAAAAGTACATGGCAAATTTATCGGAAATGGTAGAATGAGTTCCAGTAAAAAGAAAACAATGTGGAGAAATAAATCGATATATGAATGTGAATTTGTAGAATGTATTTTGACCAATGGTTCGATCTGGCCAATAGCAGATTGAATGTCGCTTTTTCAATTTCAAAATAATTCCTTAATTCGACCTCGGAGATCTTCAGTGTGAAGTTCTTGAAGGATTCTGTTCGGTACTACTCTGCCTTCTTCTTAGAAGCCAGTTTCTTCTTCCCGTTTTCGTTACTATTTTACGATTAATCCTTCACCTTCTCTAAATGATAATACACAGTGAAAAGTTTATTAGAGCCATATTTCTTCAAGTAAACATGGAAATCCCGCCTTTTAAAAAGAAAATTATGAAAAACTTTGATGATGACATTGAACAGATGACTTTGACCAAGTTTTCTTGTTCAAATTTTCTTTTTCGAAGTTTTCTTGTTCATAGTTTTCTTTGGCCAAGTTTTTGATGGAAGACTTCGATAGTCACAACAGGGTTTCAGTCAGAAAATTGTATTCTTCATCTTGGTTTTATTCGTTTTTTATTAAATTGAAACGATTTATTTAATGATTAAAAGGTTTTCGCACATATATAACTTTGTCAAACCTTCATGGAAATTTATGACAGAACTTTGACAGAAGTTTGCTCATGATTCAAAAGACAGTATCCAGAGCAAAATTTTGAGACATTTTTCCCTTTCATTAATGGACTAAAATAATTTGGAAGTTAACATTTAGATACATATTTTGGATGAAGTTTATTTTTTCACATCAATATTTTTTTCAAACCTTCTTAGAATATTATGAAGCTTGGACAGAAGCTATTGTATAATCAAGAGTCAAAATCTGAAGCAAATTTTGAAAATATCATTTTTTCATTTACCGGTTATTCACTGTTTTTACAAGCTGAAATATTACTCGTGTTCTTAATCTACAGCAAATCTAATTTTTGGTATGATTGATTAAGAAAATATACAGCTCATTATATATATCTGCCAAAAAGTTGCTCCCAAACTTGGATGAAATATGCGTCAAATGGAAGGACACATTTGTTTTCATCTCTTTAATATTGACCAAACACTAGCAATAAAACCACGTGTCTCAGATTTTTGAAATATTGATTTAACTGCTGGGTACCAAAACTCATAATGTTCACCTTTCATTTTTTTCGAGACCAATAAATTCATTCAGAAACATATTATCCAATAACTGGAACACGCTGTTGTAGAAAATACTCGCTTTTACAACATACATCAAAGCCAAACCATAGGGGTCACCCATAAAGTTTCTTTTTTTTTCATTTTTTGATCACAATTCCTCTGGGAACACCCCAGAAGCGTCTTTAATCATTTATCTTATCAATAGAACCACACAATACGTGAACACAACAGGGGCCCAGTTTAAGTGACCAACGCATGTAATTAATATTTAACAGCATTCTCACTATGAAATAATAATTATCATTCATATTTAAAAAGAAACAGGTTGTACTGTGAAATAAACAAGGACACAGACACTTTAAAATGTCTCGAAAAATGTACATGTATAAGAGAAGAGATATTTTCATACAACATACTGTCCTCTCCAAAAATAAAACGAAAATTTAGTTAAAAAAAATCACTATTATCAAGGTTATTTGTCTAGAATAATAAGTGTTGTGAATGTCGCTGTCAGATTCAGATACAAATTCTTCTTGCCTTAGAAAGAACATTTGTCAGAGTTTTTTTAAAACTAATCTTACACTTAATATTTATCTATAAATATATGTTTTCACTTAAGATTTTTCCCTCTACAGTTTTGTTCGCTTATATTTTCTTTGGTTACCTGCAGTAGCGGATCCAGAAATGTACATAAAAGAGGGGGGGGGGGGGGGGCACTGACTGTCGCAGAGGAGGCCCGCTCCAGTCATGCCTCAGTGATTCCCTATATCAACAAAAATTTTCCCACAAAGGGGAGATCCGGGCACCCTCCCCCCCCCCCCTTAATCCGCTTCTGCCCTGCATAGTTGTATAAATTAATTTTCATTGCGATTTAATAAGATATGACCAAGTGGTCAGAGATTAACAGCTGGGCAATTGGTATCAACAGGTGATTAAAGGATTAGCTTCCCCCAAATGCTGGTATATATATACAAGTTTTTACCATGTGCTTTTATTTACATAGTTTATTATTTTACTTTTACGTATTTTACTGAAAAAGAAACTGTTTGGCAGTCAGCATTGTCCTTTTGCATTGATAACATCTACCACAGGTATTGCATAATTAATGTGGCGTATTTTCGTTTTATCACAGACTTCGAGATACATCTTTTTGGAGTAGAATTTTAAACATTAATTTAATGATTATTAACACCAATGTATATGCTAATTGATTCCAGGAAACAAAACAAAAACCAATTGTTAATAAAAGTTTGGGGATTTGGTGTAAAAATTTAAATCATTTTTTTCTTCTGATAAACATCTTTTTGTATTAAAGATTGCAACTAAGGTCAATTTAAGAATCACTAATTTTGAGAATCAATTTTTTTAACTAGGATTTCAGAAAATTGGTTTGACAGTAACGTATGCTACAAAAAATTGATTCACAGTGTCAAATTAGCGATTAGAGCTTGCTTTTGATGAAAAATTGCAATCTTTATACGGCTCCTAAAAATGCACAATGAATACATGGCGCTTGCATTTAATATGTTTTTTACGCAAAATGTGTCCTTCGTGTATCCTGAAGCATGAATTAATATGAAAATAAGGAGATCTGCATGGTAATTTGTTTGGATCCTATATTAGTTATTTGTCTCTGTGACTCGTATACAAATGTGTATATGTTCCAAACATTACATGTACTTTTTTTAAATTGATTTAGTTATTGTATTTCAGGTTACCAAGATGATTTCGATGAGAAGGCTGGCCAGGTGAACAATCTATACGAACTCAAAAGATAGGTAATCCTTATAAATCACTTTCAAATGGAAAACAAACAGAAAGCATAATTGTACAACTATATTTGTTGAATATTTGTATATTTATATTTTGATTCCTTTAAAGCTCCACATAATTTCTTGTTTGTTTTTTACCTGGCAGCTCTTAAATATTAATTTCTTTAAATAGTAACTCTTTTGTTCTTATCTTCTGTTTTCTTAAAAATAACAGTCAGATACTAAATGTGTTTACAAAACTGATCATCATCAAAATTCATTTACAGGGCAATTTATGGAAGCATATTTGTCGTCTGTGGTTGAAAATATTACTAGGTAACAAAGCAGCTGGAAAAGAAATTTTGATAAATCGTATTGTTATACTTGAATATCGCTTTTCTTCGTACATCAGACCACAACAAGAAGACCCGACCCCTACGAGAAAATACATGTACACAGACAAAAAGCAGAACACAACACACATAGTCTGCATAGTTGCATATATACCAACTTTAAAATAACTTTCCTAGTATCTTTGTAGAGGCACTAGTAATGTGTTCTAATCAAAGAATATATTTCCATACAGACAAAGGTGCTTGTGGTTCATTACTGTATCTTAAAGTGAATGACCGTCATGATCTCATTGCTTATGGAGGGTGTTTGCCAATATCTCAGGATATGTGTCTGTCAAGATCGCGATGCTTGTGGTGTATGCATATATCTCAAGTGAGTTACCGTCAAGTTCTCGATGCTTGTGGTGTATGAACATCTTTATGTTGAGTGACTGTCAAGTTATCGGTGCTTGTGGTGTACGAACACGTCTCAATATAAGTGACTGTTAAGTTCTCGGTGCTTCTGTTGTTTTACTGTTTCTCCAGACGAGTGTTTGTCAAGATCTTGGTGCTTGTGTTGTTTTACTGTTTCTCAAGATGAGTGACTGCCTAGATCTCGATGCTTGTGGTGTATGGATATACTCCAAAATAAATGATTATCAGAATCTGCTTTGAAGTTAATGTTTCTCAATATGAGTGACTGTAGAGATCGCAGTGTTTGTGCTGCTTTGTTGTTTATCAAGATGAGTGACTGTGAGATCTCATTGCTTGTTCTTTTGTACTGCATATCACGATGAGTGACTATTAAAAGGTCTCGGTGTTTGTGTTGCTTTACTGTTTCTCAAGATCAGTGACTGCGAGATCTCGTTGCTTGTAATTCATTTTTGTATCTGAAGATGAGTGACTGTCAAGATCTCGGTGTTGTTTTACTTTACTGTATCTCTTGATGAGTGACTGTGAGATCTCGGTGCATAGATTCATTATTGTATCTCAAGCTGAGTAACTGTCAAGATCTCAGTGCTAGTGTTGCTTTACTGTATCTTAAGATGAGTGACTGTCAAGATCTTAGTGCTTGTGTTGCTTTATTGTTTCTCATGATCATTGACTGTGAAATTTTGGTACTTGTGATTCATTATTGTATCTCAAGATGAGTGATTGTCAATATCTGTCGTTGCTTGTGGTGCATTACTGTATCTCAAGATGAGTGACTGTGAGATCTCGATGCTGGTGTTGCTTTATTGTATCTCATGATGAGTGACTAACAAGATCTCAGCGCTTGTCTTGCTTTATTGTTTTCATGATGATTGACTGTAATATCTAGGTACTTGTGATTCATTATTGTATCTCAAGATGAGTGACTAACAAGATCTCGGTGCTTGTGTTGCTTTACTGTATCTCAAGATGAGTGACTGTCAAGATCTCGGTGCTTGTGATGATTCATTGTTTCTCAAGATGAGTGACTGTCAAGATCTCGGTGCTTGTGATTCATTATTGTATCTCAAGATGAGTGACTAACAAGATCTCGGTGCTTGTGATGCTTTATTGTTTCTCAAGATGAGTGACTGTCAAGATCTCGGTGCTTGTGATTCATTATTGTATCTCAAGATGAGTGACTAACAAGATCTCGGTGCTTGTGTTGCTTTACTGTATCTCAAGATGAGTGACTGTCAAGATCTCGGTGCTTGTGATGCTATCCTGTATCTCAAGATGAGTGACTGTCAAAATCTCTTGGTGCTTCTGGTGCAATACTGTATCTCAATATCAGTGTCTATCAGGATTTCGTTGCTTGTGGTGTATCAATATACCTCAAGATGAGTTTCAGTCAATATCTCGGTGCTTGTGTTACTTTTATGTATCTTAAAATGTTTGACTGTCAAGATCTCGGTGCTTTTGATGAACTAATGTATCTTCAAATAGTGGCCGTCAAATTATCGGTGCACGTGATGCATTACATAATCTCAAGACGGTTGACTTTAAGATCGCTTGCATTGTGTTTCTTGTTATGAACTAAAGAGTCCTTCATTTTGATATAAAGGGTGGGTGATGTGAAATTTTGTTTTTTACCGACCCAAGTTTATATTTCTGCTTAAAACCGGTAACCTCGTCAGTGTTTCCTGTAATTTCTTATTGATTTTTATTGTTTGTAGATTTTGGTGTTAAGTGCAAATATGTGGAAGTTTGAATAATCTAAACTCATTTGATTGGAAATAAATTCGAACGATATTAACTATACATTCTTTTGTTGAACAGGTATTTTAGCATTCAGGATGTGGTTAGGTTGCTGGTTCATTGACATGCACCTCACTCCTCCTTTTATTCATACTTAATGTATCAAAGAAACTCTAAAATATGGTTTTGAAGTTTCATTTTCTTTCTTTTTTTTTAGGAAACATTTACTGGTTTAGAGAAGAACACCACACATTTGTTCTCTTGTTAGTTGGGAAATACAAGTTGACGTTGGAAAGGAAACTAAATGCTCTACAACATTTAAAAAACTATTATATATAGTGCTTCTACATGTATGTGTGGGACCCTTAATAACTCCAGCAAGTATCAGCTATTACATCATGTATTAGGAGGATATGATCAACAATATATATATTTGAGGATAAGATTAACAAATCCTAAAAGTCTGAATATTGTACAAAATTGTCAATTACAATATGCACAATATCTTACTTACTATAATATTTAAAGAAGTGTAACAAAGTTTCCAGACGTTTTAAGTCAAATTAAATTCCATTTGTATCTTTCAGTTAGCATTCCTAATTCTAATTGGACATATGAAAAAAGTATTGCTGTTGTATGTGTGTATTTTAAGCAGACAGTAGCCACAAATTAAAATGTATTTGATGTGCTTAAGGGAGTTTATTAATGTTTTATCAAAATTTGATGTTATTGTAATGAAAAGGTAAGGAAAATGTTTACCAATCATTTGTCAATTTGTTATTCTACGAAGACTTTATAACAAAGGAACAACTCTCACCTCACTGCAAGGCCACCAAGTACGATTAACTGAGTTCATTTATTATTATAATATTACTTTTAAATTAAATACGGTATTTTCTTTTCATACGATACATATGTCCATGTTTCGTTTTACCTTGTTAACAATAATGTCCTTACCATAATTCTGATAACACTATATGTGTTTTTGGTCAGAATTCTGATAGACATACTATCAGATTATTACATGGCATTTTTCATATCAGATGTATTATCAGCCCAAGGTTCAATATCAGCCCAAGAGCCGAAGGCTCGAGGTCTGATATTAACCGAGGGCTGATAATACATCTGATATGAAAAATGACATGTTATGATCTTTTTAACATTTGCTTCAATAATGGAGAAAAATAACAGTTTAATATATTGCTCCGTTTAAGTGGTTCTCAATTAGAAGTTCAAAAAGTGAAAATTTTACCGACGTCGGACACCAAATGTAATACATCCGATATGAAATCTTCCCAAACAAAAAAAATTGAGGAACAAATCATGGTAACAAATGATAAACAAATCGTATGATTTCTTTGTGATTTGAAAGTGATAAAATTTCACATGCAAATGAGCTAACAAATCACAATAACAAATCACGAACAAATTGCTTATAATTCATAAGCAAATCATAAACAAATTGTCAAGAAATTGTTTTGAAATCAGTAACAAATCAGAAGTAATTGCTTTCCTTCTTCAAGCAAATCACAAACAAATTGTTTTCAAATCGTAAAGAAATTGTAAAGAAATTGTTATCAAATCTTAAACAAATCAGAAGTAAATCATATTTCTACCCCAAGCAAATCATTAACAAATTGTTTTCAAATTATGAAGAAATTATAAACAAATTGTTTTCAAATCTTTAACAAATGAGAAGTAAATCATATATTCCTACCCCAAGCAAATCACAAGCAAATCGTACATAAATTGGCATCACTCATCATGCAATTCACAGGTTAAATCATTTACATCCAAATCAAAAATATATTCTGCCCCTGAAACCCCCAAATTTTGAAGCGCAGTTGTCTTCATTTTACCTTTAATAGCTACTCATCTAATTGTAAAAAGGAATACTATATTTGATTGCAATGAGGGACGAATTGTTCCCTGTGTGTATGATTCTCTTACTTTTCTTCCGAATTTGACTATAACGAAATTTCAAAAAAAAAAACATAGGCAACCACGTGTTCTTAGCAATTGATGTCAAATAGGTGATGAGTCTTAGTCTTGGTCCAAATCTGCTACATTGTAATATAGCTTTGTCCATTTTGCCCGGGACCTGGTAGTAAACAACAATTAAAACATTAAACTTGCCAGTGAATTTTGTCTGCTGACTCGGGAAGCTAGTCTTGAAATGAATGTTTTGATCTGTTAACACATCTTTTACACATTTTTATTTTGAAAATTAATCCTTACAGCACAAAATTATTATGATTATAACGAGATACTGAAATGCACAGTTTCTGAATTTTAAAGGTTAACGTTTGAATAGTATTAGTTGAATATGTGAAATTATAAATAAATAACTGAAATTTCTTACCACCGTCATCTTTCATAGACTGAATAAAAACTCATCTTGCAACCTTCTTTGTTCAGCTAATATTGAACAGTATTTGAAATTTGAATTTGACCTCAACCGGAAGTCAGAGAGATAGATAAACAAAGAAAATTTGAATGCATTAACATTTTATTCATTGTAGCAAATCATCAATGAATCACACCAAGATAGCTAACAAAGTTAACAAATCATTTTCAAATCATTTCTTATGATATTCAAAGTTAACAAATCATAACGAAATCACACCATTCTAGCTAACAAAGTTAACAAATCTCTTTCAAATCATTTCATACGATATTCTAAGTAAACAAATCATAAAGAAATCACACAAAAACAGAAACAAATTGCTTACAAATCATACAATAGAAAGAAATCACAAAGAAATCAGTTTTAGGGAATTTGGAAAATTCTGATTTGTTTATGATTTGTTTAATGAATCGCAAGCAAATGATACGAACAAATCGCAGAATCACGATTTGAAAGAGATTTGAATACGATTTGAAAGCAATTTGTTCATTTATTTTTCTGTTTGGGTTTCTATCATATGCATCAACAGAGGAGAAAAACAACAGTATAATTATACATTTTTATATTGACGATAAAAAAATATCAACAAAACATAATGGACACTGATTGGAAACGTCAACATTTATAAAGTAACTTTCTGAATTATGCTGGAAACTTTAAAAAATGCATTTACTGTTTCACTTGATTTGGTTGTTTTTTGTTTGTTTTTTTTTTTTTTTTTTGCATTTTACATACTATAAAAAGTAAAATAATTTTCCTGTTTCCTAATAATTGTTGTGTTACTTTGTAAAGTTTTTCACTGAAAACGTAGCGTTGAGGTGTATTTTCCGGAATTTGCCGATAACGCCGGAATGCCATGCGATAACGTTACGGAAAGGCATGTGATAATAATCGGAAGCATGTGATAAATTTTTCATATCAGCCCGCTAAACACCATTTCGGAAAATATGGATTAACGTAAATTTAATGCTATTATCATACTGTAAAAATTATAAGTTATTTACTCTAAGTATATGATAAATGTCAATATTCTTCATGTCCTTTACAGTATTTCTTAATAATGATATGCCAACATTTCAATATACATTTTGTCCTTAACAGAATTCTCAGTGATAAGATTAACAATATAATTCCTAACAGAATTCTGATAACACTTCGAATATAGTACCAGTGAAACCCTTAACGGAATTCTGATAAGACTCACATCTGATAACAATAGCCTTCTTAACAGAATTCTGATAAGACATTCGCATCTCATAACATTAACCTTCTTAACAGAATTCTGATAAGACAGTCGCATCTGATAACAATAGCCTTCTTAACAGAATTCTGATAAGACAGTCGCATCTGATAACAAAAGCCTTCTTAACAGAATTCTGATGAGAATCGAATATAGTACCAATGAAACCCTTAACTGAATTCTGATAAGACTTACATCTGATAACAATAGCCTTCTTAACAGAATTCTGATAAGACAGTCGCATCTCATAACAATAGCCCTCTTAACAGAATTCTGATAAGAATCGAATATAGTACCAATGAAACCCTTAACGGAATTCTGATAAGACTCACATCTGATAGCAATTGCCTACTTAACAGAATTCTGATAAGACTGTCGCATCTCAAAGCAATAGTCTTCTTAGCAGAATTCTGATAAGACTGTCGCATCTCATAACAATAGCCTTCTTAACAGAATTCTGATAAGTTAGTAGCATCTTGTATCAATGGCCTTCTAAACAAAATTCCTATATGTCTGTAGCATCTAAGCTGGTCTTTTTGGGGATATTGTTCTAAACATAATTCTGATAAGATGATTGTTTCTGAAACACATAGTTTGACTTTATCAGAATTCTGTTAAAGCCTCTTAAGTTTAATTTGGTTAAGAAATCAAGGGATCTTAGCAACATTTGGAAACAGTTTACAGCTCATAACAAGTGTTAAAATATGTAAAACTGATATGCAAGTAGTGAAATAGATCTAAGGAGTACAGTACACAGTATGATAACAATCATGTGGCATTTCTTCTTTAAAAATCAACGTTCTTATAGTTGCTAGTTAGAAATTGTCTCCTTCTTAACTTGCCAGATCCAGAATTTGATCATTTGGAAATAATCAAATGAAAATGAAAACTTTTAAGATGTCCGTTACTATTTTTGTTAAAAACGTGCAATCTGGGTACTCGGTGCAATTTGGGTACTTTGACGTTACATGTACGTGGCGATGCTCCTCTGCATTTCTGATCCGGTTGGTGTTGAACGATATCGGTTTAAATCAAGTCAAATATTTATTGATCTTTATTGTCATTACACTAAATTCGTCATGTGACACAACGTTAAGTATAGAAAAAATCATATATATAACTCTATCATATCGGTCTAAAATCTATCTTTTCCCAGTTAAATACAGTACAATGACATGGTGTTAAAAGGAACAATTTAATTAATGTAAATGAACCTACCTCATTAAAACAAATGCTGCTTTCTAAACCAAAAAATTCCCAAGAAAATGAAAGTAAAACCCATTCGCTATAAATAACTTAAAAATACCTTGTTTATATTCCTTCACAGTCGGTAAGGACAAGATGAAATCTCAATGTTTACATTTATTTCATTGTATTGACAGTGACGTAGGACTTTAGCATTGGAAGGAATAAATTCCGCGAGAAAATTGAAAGTACAAAGAAATGTTAATACATTTTTTTTGTAACTACATATCAGTCCCTAGTTGTGCAAAAGTGTTTAAAAATCTCAATTTCCAGGAGTGTAAATGGTTGACCAAATATAGTCATACAAAATGAAACCATGAATAGTGCATTGCGAAGATTTAAAACAAGTACTATCTTTAAAAAAGATATCCGACGCATTTAGATGTGAGCATAGAGTTTAAAACAAACCATGAATCTTTATCGTTTTTTTTATCATAGTTAAAAAAAATGCACACAATATGAAGGCAAAAGGCTAACGATACTGAAAATTGAGTACATGCACTTTTCTATAAAGAATTAAAATATAAACTGCATATGGTACTTATATATATATATATATATATATATATATATATATATATATATAAACAAGTCTAAATTGAAAACAACGTTCAAACCTATGATTGCGTTGGATAAAAACCGCAATTTTCATACGTGTGCATGTAAAACAAATTTCTTGGTAGAGGGGTCTAAATACAGCACAAACAACATTTTTCAAAAGACCAAAAAGTGAAAAAGTATGATTTTAACAAAACACATGTGACTAACAGGTCGAACAAATGATGTTCTTAAACCTTGCTGTCTGCCATTGGAGATTGCCAAATAAATTGATCACCAGATGTAAAAATGGATCTTACATATTAATTAAATATCAAACAGAAAACAATAAAGTTGCGGTAAAGATAACGCAAACATGAGGTGCAAAAATGTGTACACCATATCCGGATTTCGACAATTAATGTCTCTTCAGTGATGTTAGGGATCGAAACGGTATTTGGAAGGCCATATAATTTACCTCAATTTAGGATAGACTCTTGAATTTTAAATATTATAATATTATAAATATTATATCTATATATATAGGTTTTTTTCAGAGATAAAGAAGTGTCTATAGCTGTGATTAGAAACAGACATACACATGAGATATTAGCAGGTTACAATCTGTAATGAATTACAAACTTAAAACAGCTTAGATCCATGAGGAAAGTCAATTATAACTTTATGTCAAGAACAACTAGAGATGCAACCTATTTCGGTGTGTATATCGGAAACGGACGGACGCCAAAGGGAGATGATATATATAATACAGCTTTTGACAAGTAATTAAATTTGCGATACATGTATCTTGACATTCTTTTTGTACTCATTGTGATTATTATTACGCCTTGGACGTTATTTATCTGTTATGAGTTAGCCTTATTATCTTGTTTCTTTTATTTATTTAAAATCAAAGAAATATTTTAATTTAAAAAGTCAGAATGTTAAACCGAATATAGTTGCATTTAGTATACAAGAAACAGACCAAACCATGAAAACTTTAAATTTACAAATGAACCATGAAAATGAGGTCAAGGTCAGATGAACCCTGCCAGTGTGTACACTTTACAATCATTCCATGCATCAAATATAGTTGACCTATTGCTAATAGTTAAAGAAAAACAGCCCAAAACACAAAAACTTAACATGGCGCAATGAACCGTGAAAATGAGGTTATGGTCAAATAAAACCTGCCAGACTGACATGTACATCGTAAAATATTTACATACACCATATATAGTTGACCTACATTGTATTAGAAAAACAGACCAAAACACAAAAACTTAAATATAACCACTGAACCACGAAAATAAGGTCAAGGTCAGATGACACCTACCAGTTGGACATGTACACATTACAATCATTCCATATACCAAATATAGTAGACCTATTGCTTATAGTATCTGAAATATGGACTTGACCACGAAAACTTAACCTTGTTCACTGATCCATGAAATGAGGTCGAGTTCAAGTGAAAACTGTCTGACAGGCATGAGGACCTTGCAAGGTACGCACATACCAAATATAGTTATTCTTTAACTCATAATAAGAAAGATATTAACATTACAAAAAAATCTCAACTTTTTTTCTAGTAGTAACTGAACCATGAAAATGAGGTGAAGTAAAATGGACATATGACAGACGGAAACTACATATTAACATAAGGCATCTATATACAAAGTGTGAAGCATCCAGGTCTTCTACCTTCTGAAATATTAGGCTTTTAAGTAGTTAGTTAACGCCGCCGCCACCGCCGCCGGATCACTATCACTCTGTCTCGCTTTCTGCGACAGAAGTCGCAGGCTCGACAAAAACTGACGTGGTGACGTGAGTAAACATAATCAGTAGGTCACGATTTATTTTCTCGTTATTTCCCCTGAAATGTCTTTTTTTTTGTGTGTGCAAATCTTGCAGTTTTTGGCTATAATCTTGAAAGCTATTAAAGATAGCAAGAAACTTTTAATAGTAAAACATACCTGTATAGGGGTTAAAGGAATTTTTGCCCCTAAATAAACATCCATTATTGGGTTTTCGTACCTATTTTGGAGTAGGGTTTTTCAAGTTGTGGTTTGTATGCTATAGATTGAGAACAACAACGGATAGAGAACAACTTTGAACAGCAACCTTTTCAGCTAGACAGTTAAAATGGTCAAAATCACCGTCACATTCATTAACGGGGTTATTCCTTTTACATTGACATAAAATAGACGAACATAGTATAAACATTTAAGGAATGACTGTAATATTTTTTCTGTCTATTAAGAAATAACATCAAAAATGTTGTGCACACCAAATAACATGCGTAGCGGTTTATTTAAAAGTGTGCACCACATTTTTAAGGTTATTTCGAATAGACAAAAATCATGAAAAAACGTTGATGACGTCACGGTCACATGACAAAATTATGTCTGAGCCGATAGACAAAAAACTTTCAGCCAATCAGAAGACGTGTTACATCCAAAATTAAATTATGTAATTATAAATATAAATAACAATCCGTAAAACGATGAGCACCTAGTGTTTGTTTTGTCTTGGATAACTTCTTATACAAAATATCGCAGATTAAAACGAGTTGTACCACAGTCCTGTCTGTTCAATCATTAAATTGTCCATTGGCCGTAATGCAAATACGTGAAATATGAGATTATGATACATAGCTTATATTATTCATTAAAGTGTCGAAATGATCATTGTTCAGACGTCACATATATGTTACGACTGATCTAAGAATATAACTTTGTGTGCCATAAATCGATGATTAGCAGTCTGATTCTACTTGTTTTCTCTTCCAGTTTTCTTTTTTCACTTTCTTATTACAACTCTTCATATATGAAGCCAAAGCTCCTTTGTCGCATATAATAAATTTTAGCGTATCAAAGTCAAATTTGTCAGGGTGACGATTACTCACGAGAAACTCAGTTACTCCACTTTCCGAAAGTTTTTCAATAATCCCATCTCTTAGTTTCTTCAATGTTTCTTTTTCGTCAAAGGTTGACGGATGTGCCTTCTTTTCATTTTCAATAGCAGCGTCAACTTTTGTTCTGACGAAAATGTATCTTCGCCCATGACTTGCTATTAGATTATTTAAAGCAAGTTCATACTCAGTAACAGGTCCACCACAGCAAACAACGAAACCATCATATTTCTCTATTTCAATTCTTTCATCATACCCCTCTAAGCCTTCGTTTTGTGTTCCAACTCCAGGTACATCCCATAATACAATTGAACAACCAGGAATTTCGAATTTCTCGCATTTTTCTGTACACTCTAGAAAATCTGTCTTAGGAAGATCGCCATTTCCCGGTCCCAACTTCGACTCCACCATAAGTTTGATTAACGACGACTTTCCGCTATTGGACCGTCCTATGACACCTAGATTAAATTTTCCTTGTGACCGTCTGCCATAACCACGATGTCTTCCCTCCGCCATGCTTTATCTGAAACAAAATAAATTAAAAAGAATGTACAGTTTCTATTCATGTATCTGGTATTTATAATTTGTATTTGAATAACTATAACTGACTAATTGGTTGTTACTTGCTTTGGCAAACCTCAGAACTGAAGATGTTGTTATTATATTAAAACTTTCGGTTGTCGTATTTATATTCATTAAGATAAACAAATGATCTCTCAACACATGAGTAACATCAAAAGCCAACCAAACCTTTAAACAGACTTATTCAGAAGGGATATAGTAACGATACTTTTTTCAGGTCATTAACGATGGCATATTTTAGAATAAATATTGATTCACTCATAGGGTCTTTGCATCGGGAATAAACAAGATTTCAAGATTTTATTGTACACTCTGACAGGTTACTCTGTTACAAGAGGCAGATATACATAATATAAAGCTTGCCAGAAGTGGTATAATAACAGAAAAAAATTGAAATAAACATATATACAGGTCAATTTTATATAAGCCGTCAAACACACCGTCACATACGGTTGATTGACACATGGTTTAAACGATCCAAACAAATAGTTGGCACATATCGTGACATATATGTCATATGATTAATTGGATTATAACACACAATTTAAATTAGGTAAGTACTAAACTATTTCTTATATCAAAATCTTTTGGCAAAAACAATGCGACATTATTGAGCACTTTTATATTACAATAATATAGCAAACCAAATAGCTTGTCCTCTGTTGGGTTCAAAAAATAATATCCCGGTATATGTATTTTTCTTATTCTTTCAATATTTGGGTTACAACATACTAGCAGATAATGAAATTAATTTCCAATCACCCCTCTGTCACATAATGTGCATATTCTGTCTTCACGAGGAATATTAACCATCTTCCGGCTTCTATAGGGAATTTCAAGTTTGAACATCGCAGTTTACTCAAGTGTATTCTGCGTTGTTTATTTAGTTTCATCAAGTAGCCTTCAAGACAGAAATTCCTTTTAAATGATAAATATAGTTCCCCTCTTGAGGCACTTTCAGTCATACTGTTTCATTTTTGTACAAATTGGTCTTGTAAGATTTGTTTAACAACATATTTTATATTATTTTTACTAACAATTTCTTGGCTATCCCATACAAACGATAAGCCAACATCATTCAGTATAGATTTCACATGTAATAACCAGATTGATTGATATCCTGAACAATTCATTTCATACAGTAACTTATACATTATACTAGACAGTTAAGAATCATTCGAAAGAAGTTTTACCCAAAAATTAAGTATACGTAGTTTAACATGTATGTCTAGTGGATATCTACCTGTTTCGCCGTACACCATGAAATTTGGCGTTGATCTTCGGACAGAGAGCACCTTCTTTAAAAATTGCACCGTTTCCAATATGTCTAACTTTTCATATCCCCAAATTTCGCTCCCGTATAAAAGTATAGGATCAATTAAAGAATCAAATAACTTAAGCTGTAGATCTACTGGAATAGATATATTCCTAATCTTTCTATATAGAGCATAAAGTGCTTTCTGTCCTTGTTCTGCTAACTTCTTTTTTTGCAATTTCAAATTTCCCATTTTGGTTTAAAAGCAAACCAAGATAGGGGTACGACTCCACTCTTTCAATAATTGAATCATATAGATTAAAATTATCCATCATAACGTACTTTCTTTTAGGGAATACCATCACCTTAGTTTTTTCAACATTTACTGAAGGTTTCCAAATATTACAATATTGTTCAAATACATCTAAACACTTTTGCAATGCTGCTGCTGATTCGGCTCATATTATTGTATCATAAGCATACAATAGAATAAAAAACAACAAAAACATATTCAGGTGTTCTAAAGTTTTTTGTGATACAATTTGAAGTCCTCAAATACCATTTTCACGGAAAAAAGTCTCAAGGTCCGAAAGAAATACAGAAAATAAGAAAGGAGATAAATTTTCCCCTTGACAAACTCCGACTTCACATGGAAAGAACCCTGATAACTCACCCCCTTGTTGATACAAGACTTGATACTGCCATACATATTATAAATAACCTTAAATATCTTTCCCCGTGATATTACAACTTATAAGTTTTTTCCAATTTAAAGTCCCACCCTCCAAACAGTATCAAAAGCTTTCCTGAAATTTACAAAAGTACAAAATAGTTACTTGTTGTTATAAAAATATAATTCCATCAAAACATGTAGTATAAATATATTGTCATTTGTACTATATCCTTTTCTAAATCCGGCTTGT
Organism: Mytilus californianus; assembly: GCF_021869535.1. NCBI lineage: Eukaryota > Metazoa > Mollusca > Bivalvia > Mytilida > Mytilidae > Mytilus > Mytilus californianus. The sequence continues at coordinate 46,310,212 of NW_026262712.1, read as the reverse complement.
GCCTTTGGTATAGTTTCTATCAGTTCAGCATACTTTGTCAACCTATTATTAAGTATTGCTGTAAAAAATTTACCAAGTGAGGACACTAGTGTAATACCTCTATACGAATCTGGGTTGTTCGGATCATCCTTGTTTTTATATATGGCAATAAGTATCCCAACCGTCCAGATTTGAGGAACTACACCAGTATTCAAAATCATATTAAAAATCTCTCTTTACATAGGCAAAGTAGCATGGATGGTTGATTTAATATACTCATTAATGACCTTATCAAACCCAGGGGACTTGCTGTTTTTTAAATTTTTCACAGCATTCAAAATTTCTTCGTTTGATACTTCACCATTGAGTATATTATTTACAAAATAATCATCACAGTTCGGCAAAATAAATTCGTCATCATCATCATCTGGATGCTAATCAATGTTCAAATTCTTATAATAATCATACAAGCCATCGAGATCAATTTCATCTCTCTTTGACGTAGATTTATTCAAATTATTTAAAATATTCCAGAGCTCTCGTGGTTCGCCTTCAGATGCACTGCGCAAGTCTTTCTCTGCCCTAAACTGAAAGTCATTAAAAGCCTTGCCAATTGCAATCTTATACATGTAAGCCTTACCACGATACTTCAAATCAGCTCGGGATTCATCTGTCTTAGAAAGATAATGTTTTCGCTTTGCCTTAAGAAATTCAGATCTCTTCTGGTGACAATTTTTATCAAACCAGGGTTGAAACACCTTGTTTTGCCTGTTCTGCTGGTTATAACGAACTACATTATCACCAAAACATTTATGCGCTGAATCAATAAATATGCGGTTAAAAAAATCGACAAAATTGTCAATATCTGATTGAAACGTGTCACTTTCAACATTTAATGTGACAAGTTTCTTGAACAAATCTTCAGTGGAGAGTTTATCCTCAACCATTTTAACAAACTGATCTTTCATCTCATTGTTCCACCGAACAGTTATATTTACCATGTTCGGATAAGAATCATTGTTATGCAAATCAGTAGTAACACCTGTTGAGAATATTACATGTAACCTACAATGAACATCTGAGTATAATGGGTCAAAGTCAATGACCTCGAATTCCGACAAAAACACATTTATGCTAAAACCAGTTGTTGGCATGATACGGGTTATGTTCTTCCCATATATTTTATGATGGTATGATACTAAACCCCTAACGGGAGGGATTGTACTTGATTTTCATATGACAAAGACATAATCTTTCAATCAGTTTAATTGGGGTCTGGAGCTGGCATGTCAGTAATTGCTAGTAGTCTTTTGTTAATTTATGTATCATTGCCATTTTGCTTAGTTTCTTCTGTTACCTATTCTGACATCGGACTCGGACTTCCTTTAAACTGAGTTTTACTGTGCGTATTGCTACGTGTTTTTTAATTCTACATTGGCTAGAGGTATAGTGGGAGCGTTGAGAGCTCACAAAACATATTTAATCCCGCCGCATTTTTGCGCCTGTCCCAAGTCAGGAGCCTCTGGCCTTTGTTAGTCTTGTACGTTCTTTTTTTTTAAAGTCTTGTTCATTTATATGTTTCTGAGTTAAGTGTGACGTCCATTTTCACTGAACCAGTACACATTTTTGTTTAAGGCCAGCTGAAGCCCGTCTCTGGATGCGGGATGTTCTCGCGGTGTTGAAAACCAATTGGTACCTTAGTCTGTGTTCTGCTTTTTGGTCGGGTTGTTGTCTCTTTGACACATTCCCCATTTCTATTTTATTGTACGAGATGCAATACTTTGAACAAGTTGATGACTATGTTAGGCAATATGCAAATCTGTGCTACTTGACTTATTTTGATTGAAAATACATATGTCTTGCAAAAAACGAACATGTGGGTCCAAGGTAATAAACAATTTCCCAAAATATGATCTTTGGTAATGCTATCGGGCTTTTTGTAGTCTATATATTTAATATAGATACTTAACGTTACAAATATGTCCGTCTTATGAAAAAATCTTCGATTCGATTCGCTTTATAATATTATTTTCCAGTGAGTTAAAACTATCGTATCTATTATCTGAACACAATTGAAACCAAAACAAAGATTGATATCAACAGGAAATATCTGAAACCATCTATAAAACGGTGACCACCTAATCCTTTATGCTTTGATTACTAGGCTTTTCCGGGGACTAAAATTTTAAACTGACTGTATAGCCCTTTTATATGTTAACAATAGAATTATGACCCTTTGTTCACTATTATATTACTATGAATCCCTAGGAAAAATAAGTCATCAATATTTATTTCATGCATTTTCAGAATAAGAACAAATTAACAATTCATACATATGTAGGTCTCCCTAGTAGGTCAACCGGTATGAAAGGCGTAAAAGTTGGACAGTCAATCGTAAATGAGTGAAGGTTTGATAAGTACATAGTGACAGAAATGTTTGTCTTGCAGCGGCCACCAATAAGGATACCGCAGAGAGTTGTTGCAAGAGCATTTATTGTGCAGAGAGCGTACACTCATCCTACACGATGCATCGGGTTTAATTTCCCCATTCAGACCGAACGTGGTCAAACAGACACATAATTTAGCAAGGGTTTACTGTCGGACGGGAGAAGTCTAGGGATGACTATATTTCTATACCCAAGTCAACCCTCGAGGCTACAGAATGGGTAGTGCAAAAACAGCTACCAAATAAACATCGATTCTATAAATTAATTTGATATACCTATGCGTGACTGTTAGGGTGTCGAACTATTTGAGTGTCGGACAATTGGGGACTCGAACTTATTGAGCGTCGGAACAATAGGGTGTCGGAATATCGGGGCGACCCCAAATAGGCGGTGGTCTTCGCTTATAGACACGTGTCTATAGTAGTGTTGTCAACGGTTAACCGTCGGAGGACCGAAATACCGAATACCAAAAACGCTAACCGGTTAACCGGACCTTTTTCAATTTTAATAGATTTTATACAAACGTGTATTGAAGTCACCAATAAAATTTGTTGAATTCTAAAATGATCGTCGTGGTACCTTACTTGACTGATCAATTGTCCAGAATATTGATTGCTTTAATTGTTAACCTTGAAAAAACAACAATTTTAACAAATTAATTAGCACTAAGACAACTAGTCTTGTCTATTACAAGATCTAAAGTAAATATAATTAGCGTAGTACTACATGTATTTTTAACGATTGTTAGCCGATAACAGATTACGGTTTACTTCATCGTTTCATTTTTGATTTGGTGTTGTGTAGACCTACATGTAAATATGCCACCTCAGTCGTACAAATCTTTGTCATACTTTACACGAAATACCTACTCAAAAATGATGAACTGCAAATTATGTGAATGGAATAGATATATACTGGGTTGTACGAGGAACACGCTTATACATTTCAAATTGAAACATTCCACAGAATTTTCTGAGACACCAGAGAAAATAAAACAATTAACGATTTAAGACATTGCCAATTCGACAAGATCAAGAGAATTAACGTCATAGTAGATAAAGGATTGAATTATTAAAAGTAAAACTTCACTAGGAATGCTCAACGCCAAGCCTTATAATGTCCAATGATAAAGTTCAATTTATCGTAAACTATCAGTTCTCGTCCTGAATATGCATGAAATATTTGCCACTGGACGTTAAGCAACCAACAATCAATCAATCAATCGTAAACTATCATAAAACCGAGCATTTGTAAAGTACTGTAGATAAGAACTTAAACATCAACTTATATATACACCGGTTATCCGGTTAATCGGTCGAAAGATTATCTGAGAACCCGGTTAGGCAAAACGGTCAAATTTGACAACACTCGTCTATAGAATAATATTTTAAGCTTTACAAAACCTAACCCAGAAAATCTGACAGTTTTATAATTGGGTAATAAAAAAAATTGGGAAATCAAAACAAATTTTCCTCAAAGACAAAAACACAAGATATAAGTAAACAATGACAACCACTTTCGACATTTCTTACTTGGGACATGCACCTCAACATTAGTCAGGCGAGGATCTTCGGCCTTTAAATCCAATCTATGTAGAAAGATATCGGGTTAGGTCAAATCAAATATTTATTATCATTACACTATAAATACATCATGTGACACAACGAAAAGTAAACAAAATTCATACAATTCTATCATACCGGGCATGTCAGTTCAAAATATCATTTTCTCCAATTAAATACGCTTAAGATATGCTGTTTAAAGAAACAATATAATGTAAATGGACCTACCTCATAAAATCAAATACTGTTTTCTGACCAAAATTTCACCAGAAAATGAAAGTTAAACCCCATTAGCTATAAATAACTTGAAAATTCCTTATTGATCTTCCTTCACAGTCGATAAAATCTTAATGTTTACATTTATTTGTTGACAGTGACGTAGGACTTTATAAAGTCATAAATTCCGCGCCAAAATTCAAAGTATATACCTGTATATATGAGTGACCAGTCCGTAGTTGTTCAGTGTAAAAGGACGCCCCAATATGGTCATACAAAACAAACCATGGGTATTGACATACATTACGAAAAATACCAAAAAACATCTTTGGAAGAATCAGGTTTGATGTGGTTTTCGTTCAGATGGATGTTACAATTAGCGGCTGCAATGATTATACCATATTCGCGATCGGACGCTTAAATTTTTCGCATTTACGTTTAATACTTCTTATAACTGAACGTAGGAAGTTTTAATCTTAAACAACATTTTAGATTTACAAATGTACAATTGTTAATTGAGTTAATCAGAAGTTTTTTTTACAATGTGGTTAAATATACTTTTACAGAGAAGTCACTTTAAAAAGACGACCCAAAAAGACAATTCAATATGTTTAAATAAATACTTACACGACATATGCCACACGTGGAGTACGATCTGTTTACCCTTCCGGAGCATCTGAGATCACCCCCTGTTTTTGTGGGTTCGTGTTGCTCAGTCTTTAGTTTTCTATGTTGTGTTTTGTATACCATATATAATGTTGTTTTTTGCCATGGCGCTGTCAGTTTGTTTTGCAAAGTGTTCCTTTGGTATCTTTCGCCTCTCTTTTACACGCAGTTGCAAAATTTGAAGGGGTTCGAAGGGTCGAAGTCTAGGAATTATTTAAACAATATATAAATTAGCACTGTAAGCAACCGTTTGATTTGTGAGAGGGGATAGGCAGGCATTAAAAAAATATCGGTGTACAAAATTTTATGAAAAATTCGGAATACGTTCTGGCTTCATTGAGTTGATTTATGAATACAGTATTGTCATAGATACATGTATATAACTTTTTAATAGATCGGCCGGAACCAATTGATTAATAAATATATATGGTCAGCCAGATCTCCATGATGTAAAAAAACGCGTAGTTTAAAAAGGCCAACTTGGGAAGTCAAGGTAAAACTTGCCGAAATCGGAAAAGAGGCGTTGGTGGTACAGTCGGTCGGACAGTGATATGTGCTTTGTGAAACGCCCTTAGGCCAAACATTGACTATAAAAGACAGTCTATAAAAGGGCAATATTTGACAGAAACAAAACTTTCAACATTTGCAAAGTTACGTAAGTTTTATTGCAGTCAGGTTATAGTAATTCTAAAATGAATAATAGGAATTGTGGGCTATACGTCAAAGAGAAAGCAACCAAACGCCAATACTATAAATGGACTGAGTACTTTGACCTATTATTGTTTACTTTTTACACATTGTGACTTGGATGGAGAGTTGTCTCATTGACACTCATACCACATCTTCTTTTTTCTAAGTATAAAAGATTACAAAATACAAAATAAATAGCAAGTTATACCGTTAGGGGAGGGTTTGTGCCTTCAAACATGTTTTACATCGCCACATTCTTAATGTGCCTGTCCCAAGTCAGGAGCCTGTAGTTTAGTGGTTGTCGTCGATTCATGTCTGTTATATTTGTTTTTCGAAAATTGTTTGTTATAAATCTGTCAGTTTTCTTTATTGAATTGTTTCCTATTTTTCATGTCGGGGCTTTTATAGCCAACTATACGGCATGGTTTTTTCTCATTGTTGGAGGCTGTACGTTTGCCTATAATTGCTTAGTCCACTCATTTGAAACTTAGTGGATAGTTGTCTCATCGGCAATCATACCACATCTCCTTATTTTTATACCGTATAAAAAAAAATTCTCGGATGCAATATACACATTCAAACTTACATACAATGTAATATGATAAATAATTTTAAGGTGCGTAAACTTGCAATTCGACACTGTTATTATCATAGTTTTGTTTCTTATAACAGCAATACAGTTCATGCATTAGCTATTATATACCTTTTGGTACTTTCGTGTATGTTTTTTTTACGTTTTAGCATTAAATTTCAGTATTTATTAGAAATGAGACAATATCTGAAAAAGTATAATTTCCATGTTCCATCTTTCACCAGCAATTATATTTTTATTCAGGCATCTTTTTGGAAAATTTTAAGTTTCAGTATTAACTAAAGTATATTATGCACCAACTATTGCCAATTAAACACTCTTTCTTGTATTTCTTCTAATAAAATATTATAATTTAAAAGTTCACCCCCCCCCCCCCCCTCCCAAAAAAAAAATCATGTTGTCCGGTGTTGTTTTCTGACAACTAAATCATTCAAAGAATATCTAAATTAAGTAAACAGGCTTCCGATTTTCACAAATATGATAGATTATATAGAACACTTGTCCCTTAATTGTCTGATTTTGTTATAACTAAAGCATGTGATAAAATTTTGCATTTTTAAGGGTCTTTTAATTTTTGTCCCAAGGGGTAATTTCCCTCCTGTTACCACTAGGTTTTTTCACCTGTGGAAACGTTTGAAAGACCAAGATTTTATTTCTTGTAATGCAATGAGAAGAGCATCATTTCCTGAATGTACGACTCCATATGTATAGGTGAATGGCAGCCTGTTTGAAAAATCCGAACTCCCCAAAGATCAAAATTTAGAGAAAAATAATTTTGTTGTTCTCTCCTTCTACAGCTTTTTGTGTACCTTCTGAGAATATTTCATTGTCAGCACTATAACAGTAAATGTGTTTTTATAGTATCTTATTAAATTGATATGTAGATGGAAGTAAACTTCTACACAATTCGAATAAAAGGACAAAAAGAACTGTGTAATTCCTTTCTGTTACATTCTGTCATGTTACCTTATAAGAAGTAACAGCATAACCATAATCAGTAACAGGAAGGATGTTAAAGACAATTTCACTGATAAATCACAAAGTTAATCTACTATATGTCAAACATTAATATCAACATAATATACAGTATATTAAATGAAAAGACAAGTTTTTTGCTTTTGATAACAGCAGAGAACATTGTGCAATTCTAGTATAGTAGATGGTAACAGAAAGGAATTTATTTTAGAATTTTTCATTACCTAAGCAGATTTTTCATCTTGCAAATACAGTTTCAAAAGATAAATGACATTGTTTGCTGTTATCTTCCAATTGTGACCAATCTGAAATGATGTATTTTTCTTAAACTATGAAATAAAGCAATTGTTTTGAAAAAAAATTCCTTCCTGTTACCAACTCTGTCCTGTTACTTGTCCTGTTACTCAAGATTCTTTCATGTTACCGACATATCGGACTATATTTAAGTATGTTTCTTAACCTTTTGTATTGCAAATGCTAAAATAAATAATTGGCATTTGATAAACTATTGCAGGATATACTAGTAAACCACAAATATTATCTTAAACTTATTCCTTATTCCCATTAGACACTTTTTAAAATTGATTCACTTTGGTAACAGGAGAGAACTGGAATTTTTTGTACCATTTTTTAAATTGCCATTGTTACCACATTTAACAATTGTTTGAATTACAGACAATAGTTCCTAGATCCTCAATGTGTGTTCTTCGATTTGTGCTATTAAAATACCTGTTCTAAAGAAATTTTTTTTTGGTTTTTCCTATTGCCAAAAATTAGACTTTTTCAGATATTGTCTCAAATACACACAATAGTGTCAGCTTTTACTGGTGGACCTTTCATATTATTTCAATATCAACCATATATAAGGGGATCTCGTCGCGATAGATTCTTTTTGCCCTGAAGTAACGTAAGGCAGTTATTAATCAAACGAATCAATTTAATATTTGCAGTGATGAATGGCAGGAAGTTAACATGCACTATTCGCTGTAACAAATCATGCCCAGCTAATGATGTCACAATAACATAATATCGGGGTAAGCGCATGAACATACATACGCCTTTGATCCCTTGGCAAAAATTAAAATATTTCTCAAATATCTTACTTAAAAATTCGTTCATAGGATGACATTTTTACATTAAAAACTGGCCAAACTTTGTCTACTGAGGCTTAGTATTTTTTTTATTTTTTTAATCGCGTAAATCTGTACCAAAAACTTTGACCAAACCTTTTAACCTACGTTGAAGGACTTAAATTAACCTCAATCCCATTTTTGTAGACAACTCTTAGTGGCGTAGAAGATTGCAAATTTTTGAAGAGACACACAAAAAAAACCTGTTCCATAGTATTATAGTATAGCTTGCTTTCATTTTCATGTATAATTTTCAATAATATTTTATTTGACTTAAACGACTTTGACGAGTACTGACCCAACCATAATCAATTTAGGATATGAACGTAAACAAATACACAACGAGAACAGCAAGAATGACGAGAAATATTATGGCACAATGAGACTTCTCAATAATGATCAATAATGAACTGATAGATTTGTATTTATTAGGAATTTTGATTTTTCAATTCATCATAATTTATTACGATAAGAACAAAAGAAACGTTACTGTTAGACATTTTTGATGCAAAATTAAAACCAAAATGAAAATGAATATGTGTGTGTGTGTGTGTGGGGGGGTCCTATATGTATACACAGACGTCTTAATAAAAAAAGTCATGGTAGCTGGGAAATATTTATAAATTTTGTGATTTCCCTACATATGAAATATGTATGGGTAGGGATTTTTAAACAAATCATTATATGACATGTATGAATTTATTTTTAACCCTAGTTGGACGTCTGTAACCACATTTGTATCCCCCCAACCGTGTTAGCCTTCTAATATAATGCCGTTAAAATAAGATTTTATAATTAACACAGGATAAGAAATGCAGCTGTTTGCAATTTTGTGTATATATACTTAAACACACAACAGTTACTGTGAATGTAATTGTACATACCTAACGGATTGTATTGTTGACAAAGAATTCACCTGATAATGAAAGTAAAAACCTTTCGATATAAATAACTTGAACATTCCTTATTTATATTCCTTCACACATCGTCAGGTCAATACTATAGACAAGATCCCAATGTTTACAATTGACGCAATGTTATGGCTTGATAGTGACGCAGGAATATTTTCTCGAAGAAGAGAATTTTCGCGCGAATTTCAAAGTGTTAGACAAAACGAGATGGTAGTTGTGCAAATAAAACTGGATGTGTCAAACAGTGTAAAGGGTCGTCTAAATATTGTTCAACGCTCATTGATCTTTAAAAAAAATCTGTTATTATAAAAGCTACTTATTTAGGAGAGCTAGATGGGTCATTTTAAAAAAATGTAGAATTTTGAAATTTTGAAATTGTTTTGAAGTTACTATTTCAAACAACCCTCGTCATAAGTAAATCAAAACAAACAGTACTTATAGAACAACATATAAAAAGATGCAATCTTGATAATGTGATACAAGAATATATTGAAACATTTTTTGATAGGCGGTGCAATATTTTGTCTCTCCTGTTACCATGTTCAAAAGAAATTTCGGGTTACTTAAAAGAGGTTTCGATAAAATTTTAAGCTTGTTTTTCATAGACAAGAAGATTGTTTTCAATAGTAAAAACTTCTACATATATTTATTCTGTAAAATGATAGATTTTTTGTCAATTTTCCATGCTGTACTGAAAAATGCCTCTAAAAATTGGTTTTCAAAGGTTATAAAAATAACCATCAGTAATGCAAGTCTAAGATAGCAATTCATAATGTTCAGCATTTTTTTCTCTCTCTTTCTAATAACCCCAACATCAAGTAATTCCCTCGCAGGTTAGTTTACTTTTGTCTTTATTTTATTGGTAACAGGAACGTACGTTAATGATATATCACCATATTAAGTTCTATCCTGTTACGTTTTGTCTATCCTGTTACCGATAGCAGTATTGCATCTGCAAATGCTAAATTGCGAAGATTAAGACGTTATAACCTTTAGATGAGTTCAAACAACGACACATTTCAGTATGTGTACAACTATATGTAAGTATTAACATTTTAAAGACGTTTCTGTCTACTATTGTCTATCCTGTTACTGTAACCATAGCAACCATAGTAACAGGATAGACATAACAGGATAGACAAATTTCTTCATTTTTGAATGTTGTTGTGAAATAACTTCTCCCTTTGATGAAGTGATTTTGTTTTTCTGTTGTGATTTTGGTTTCCAACACGTAATTGCACTTTTTACAAGTATAATATTGGTGTAATTAATCAATATGTTGGTAACAGCATTGACAAGACAAAAAGGTACCTTCTATTTTTTTTTCACTAAATGTCTTGAAATTTTTTTCTCTACATTGTTATATAAGAAACGTGCTGTGTTAAATGTTTAGGTTACTTTGCGCTATTGAAATCAACACTGACTAGTTCAATATTCATAGGGAGAACAATTTAACGGGTGATTTAAGTAGCGGTAACAGGATGGACATGAACTTCATGTACGCTGATTGAAATTAGTTTGTAGAAAAAATGTTACATATAATAATAAAGAAGCTGCGATTTTTCGTTAGAGTTATTTTTAACATTCTAAAAAAGTCCCTTTTGCAGATATCAAGGCAATCAGAAAATAGGAAAAAAAATCATTTGAAATTTGTTACTCTGACACTGTACGCACATAAATTACGCAAAAAATCGGGCTTAAATATATTTTAATCTTTTCAAAATAGATCTAAATCGTGTTAATTATTAATGTTCTGACTCATAAATTTTACAAACTTTCATTTAAATACTAACAACTGCATTTTCCATTAAAAATAAACGGAGTTCTTATAGTTATATATTTACATACATTTGTATGAGGTCTATGTACATTTTTGAAGGCCATATGGTGACATATAGTTTCTTACATGTATATCTACATGTACGTCATTTACAGCGGTGGATCCGGGTGGGGGGTGGGGTTTGACCAGGTGCACGAGACAAGCCCTGATGCTGACAAAAATGTAGCATAATATACTGATAAAGAATGTGATTTATACTTTGATTAATTTACCAATTAGTCGATCATGTATTTTTATAGAATAAATCTGTAATCACCGATCATTGATTGCTAAGTCTATTTCTTTGATATGGAGATGCGAAAAACGAAGAGTGAATTCTGAATATTAAAACTTTTTCGATGTTCATTTCTATATATTCATATCTTAAATATTTGAATGTTACTTCCAAATTTTCCGAAACATTAATCGGTTGATATAGTAATTCCAAAATCCAATGATTTAACACTCATTCTGACTGTAATCAACATTCTTAGTCCTATACGTCACAATTCTTAAATTTCATTAAAACTTTTATTGCATGTTTTGAAATTTATACCAAAAAAACTACAAATCAGCCGCACTCTAAGTACTAACGAACCTTAATGGGCCTAGAATGAAATAGCTCGAAAACCTAAAATTGTTTTTGATTTTCATAACTTCGACTTATTTAGACAAGCTTTCTTTCAAAAGTAAAACATTTGGTTGTATTTGTGGCAAAATAAAAAAAGTCATTTGCCAAAACAAGCAACTGAAAGCATTTAGAAATGCAACTAGATTGACCATACAAACATCTTTGTAATTCAAATAGTAAGATCGTGTTCCGGAAAATGAATTTACGTGCAACAATCGGCGAGGAATTACCAAATGGATTAGCAATAATGCACGTTCATTATGATTTACATTTTGACCTTGATATGCTCGTTTATAACGTTACTAACAGAAAAAAAAAGGAAAATGATGATGAGTGTTTAACGTCCAGTTTCAAATTAAATGTATATTCAAGAACGAGAAAATGGTAATGTGATATGAATATAAATTAAAACCTTGAATTGTAATAGACCGACCCTGACGGATTTTTAACGTGCTGATTCAAAAGGAGGCAGTCTGCAAGAAGAAATTCACCCTGTCTGGGAACATTATTCTAACCCCGAGCCAAACAGTCTTTGCTTTTACTCCAATATGCCGCGTGCTTAGTGGAGAAGCAACAAATACAAATTTTCAAGTCTTTGGTTTGATCCCCGGGGTTCGAACTCACGACTCCCACACTGGAGGCGAGTGCGCTATCACAAAACCACCGAGGCGGTAAAACAATCAAATAGGAATCAATTTTGTAAACCATATGTTACTATTTGTTTTGTTACAATCTGAAGACCTTCACATCAATATAAAAATGGTTGAAATATTTGAAGCTTCGTGTTAGTGACACCCTTCTGAAAAATTTCTGGTTTCGCATCGGACTTGGTCCCCTTTGGATAGTTTTTTCATTGACAATCATACCATGTCTTCTTATTTTTTATATCAATTTCAAAATTGGTGTCAAATTGGTTTTAAACCGAGTGGACGTTTTCCCAAAAGGGATAGGTCTAGTATGTTTAAATATATTACTTAATTATAATGTTTCCTGCTAAGATCTAACAAGGAAACAACATTCATCCCAATTTTTTGGTGCCTTAAATTAAGTGATTGTTTTTGGTTGTCTTTTGTGTGTTTTTTGTCGACAGTTTCTTCTCAAAGGCATAATTCATTAATTTCATATAAAAAAAAATACACACAAACAAAGTCACTATATTTATAAAACTAACATGTAATCTGTAAATTGAGTGCAATGTATAAATAAAGAAAAGTATTTTCATGTTTGTCACATATCAAAAACTCAATGAAAGACCAACTGCAGAGAGTAGTTCTTAGAATGATTATTAGGTTTGTATATTCCATAAAAGACTGAGAGATGAAAGACTCTTTAATGCAAGGAACGTGTATACATCTTACATGAGGAACGTGTTTGCTTTCATATCATTGACATACGGGTTCCATTGGAATGAGACAGTGTGTAAGGTGAAAAAGATAAATTTTTATTAAAAGTCAATATTTGGAAAAACATTGAAATGACAAGCTCGCTAGATCTTTTTCCGAAAATTAAAACATATACATATACATCAGCTCAATGGCATGCAAAGTTGCAGAAAAAAGTGGCAGCCGCATATTTTATAAAATATTGTGTAGAAAAAATTTCTCAAAGCATTACAATTTTGCATGTATGTAAAACAATACAAGATTGAAAAATTACGAAATCAGATTATGAATCTTTCATGGACAGGAGGCCCATGTACAGCAAGTACCATTCCAAACCAATACGAATTTCTCGACTGGATATAATTCGTTTATTTTTTTAACAGTGAATTCCATAATATGGGTGCTTCATACCGAAAGATTTTTGACAAAGGCAATTGATGGCACTTCCAATCCAATCAAAACCAAGGCAATTGAAATATACAGCAATGCCGCTTATGAAGTCAAAAGCCTCTCGTTATCATGGGACTGAATTAGAGAGGGCATTTTAGTTATTTGCAGCAATGCATCAAAATTTGAAATACAATCGATGTGTGTTAATCTCTGCTCCCTCTCCTGATTTTGTTGTATATTATATTTAATTTAATACAGAAATGCAATTGGTGGACAACATTATTATTGAAAGCATATGTATAATGGGGTAAACTATAGATAGTTTGTTTAGTTTTGGTAAATTAATACCAATTCTTATTTTAAACGTTTAATTGTTGTGAGGCTTTTCTACATAAAGTTTGGACACGCAAATCAAGAAATTCAAGTATATATTTATTCCTAGAGGTTTGACAAAAACGTCACATGATATATTACTTAGTATTTCGAAGTAATTTAAGTGAATTTCAAAGTCTTTAAGTTCTAAGTGAAGTTTTGCGTTTAAAGGTAGACATAGAAGATATAGTGTTACAATAATGCATGGTTATTGATTTCTTTAGAAGTCAATTACTGATTTGCCCAAGAATCTTCACATCTTGTGAGTACGTTTGTCATTATGTTGATTTCGTCATAGTAAACTATGATTGTGACGTCTTTTGACAATTTTTTGTACAATACTAAACAAAATGACACTTTGAGACTTTAAAGTTACATTCACATTTGTAAAGTGTTGTCTTGTGCACAAAGGTTTTAATTGTGTTTCTAAATGTACAGCTACATGAATGTCCGCTTGCATTCGTATTACAGAAACACTACAGAAACACTACAGAAACACTACAGAAACACTACAGAAACACTACAGAAACACTACAGAAACACTGCAGAAACACTGCAGAAACACTACAGAAACACTACAGAAACACTACAGAAACACTGCAGAAACACTACAGAAACACTGCAGAAACACTACAGAAACACTACAGAAACACTACAGAAACACTACAGAAACACTACAGAAACACTACAGAAATTATGATTTATACTTTGAGAATGTTTTGTTACTTTAAAAAAATAATTACTTTAATTTGTTACTTCAACATTTAGAAAAAAACAACATTTAGAGGTGTTTCTGTCCTTGTGTTAGACTTATATACATATGTAGGACTCGGAGGTGCGATGGGGACGCTGAAGTGCAATGGTCACGCTGAAGTGCGATGGTTCGTTCGCTGATAGGCGACGGTCTATTTCACGCGTGATGGCTAGTTTGATATCTACAGGTTATAGATATTTCATATCTTTTGGATAGTTTTGCGGTGTTTCGTAAATTATACCATAGCTTTTAATGAAATCCCCAGCAATAACCTCACGAGACGAAGTCGAGTGAGGTTGCCGAGGGGCTTCAACAAAAAACTATGGTATAATTTACGAAACACCGCAAAACTATTAAAAAAATATGGAATATCTGTTTTAACCTATCGCATCTTTAGCTGTTTAAAATTGTGTTTTTCATATATTTTTGTTTGCTTACTTTAAAAATAGTTTTGATAAGTATCAGTTAAATAACCCTTTTCGGGCCTTACACATAAAGCTCCGCCTACTTTCTAAAATAAGCAGGGGCTTCTGAAACAGCGGGAAAATCAGTAAGACGAGATGTTTCGACAGCGATGGATGTACATTTACATTGGTGACGGATAACGTTACAGACGAACAAATGTTAAAGGAATTAGATGTTCTGGATATGGACGCAAGAGACCCCAGATTAAAAGTTGAACTGCAAAGGGTTAGTTTTTTTTATTTTATCAAAATGTTCGAATGTTTTAATTTTTTAATATTCATTTATAATTATGAGGAAATTAATTTTACAAGAATCTTTTTGAGAGATTGGATGAATCATTCCACATTTTAAGGTTCATCTATACACCAACAAAATGGCTGTGTTTACACCATGAAATTTTCTCTGAATGCAGACAAAACTGTGTAATTTTAATAGTTTTAAATCCTGGCAGCATCTAGATATATACAAGTTGTATTCATTTTGTGTTTTAAAAAGAAAAAAACTTTTGTGGATTTTGCTTAACATTTTCTTTTCTTGCCACAGGTGGTGTAAAAATTAAAGAACCTTAGTGAGCGCGCTCACATACCCCACGTCCCCACATTGTCACTGGAGAAATGAAATAACTGTAAGAAATAAAAATTGTATAAGAAAAAAAATTGAATCATAATTTCCTGTCGATATGCACATCTACATAGTATGTCCTTATTATCTACAAAGTTTCATGAAATTCTGTTGTGTGGGTTCAGAGGAGTTGCGATGACAAACTGTTGCAGAGGTATATTGAAGCAAATAAGTTCAAAGGGGCGTAACTCCTAGAAATAAAATTGAATCGTAATTTCCTGTCAATATGCACATCTACGTAGTATGTCCTTATTATCTGAAAAGGTTTCATGAAATTCTATTGTGTGGTTTGAGAGGAGTTGCGATGACATAAGGTTGCAGTTGTATATTGGGCAAATAAGTTCAAAGGGGCGTAACTCCTGGAAAAAAAATTGAATTGTAATTTCCTGTCGATATGCACATCTACGTAGTATGTCCTTATTATCTACAAAGTTTCATGAAATTTTGTTGTGTGGTTTCAGAGGAGTTGAGATGACAAAAGGTTGCAGTAGTATATTGGGCAAATAAGTTCAAAGGGGCGTAACTCCTAGAAAAAAAATTGAATCACAATTTCCTGTCGATATGCACATCTACCTAGTATGTCTTATTATCTACAATGTTTCATGAAATTCTGTTGTGTGGTTTGAGAGGAGTTGCGATGACAAACTGTTGCAGAGGTATATTGAAGCAAATAAGTTCAAAGGGGCGTAACTCCTAGAAAAAAAATTGAATCGTAATTTCGTGTCGATATGCACATCTACGTAGTATGTCCTTATTATCTGAAAAGGTTTCATGAAATTCTATTGTATGGTTTGAGAGGAGTTGCGATGACAA
The DNA here is from genome assembly GCF_021869535.1 of Mytilus californianus. Lineage (NCBI taxonomy): Eukaryota > Metazoa > Mollusca > Bivalvia > Mytilida > Mytilidae > Mytilus > Mytilus californianus. Next base: position 46,293,797 of record NW_026262712.1, on the reverse strand, counting down.
AAGGTTGTAGTAGTATATTGGGCAAATAAGTTCAAAGGGGCGTAACTCCTGGAAAAAAAATTGAATCATAATTTCCTGTCGATATGCACATCTACGTAGTATGTCCTTATTATCTACAAAGTTTTATGAAATTTTGTTATGTGGTTTCAGAGGAGTTGAGATGACAAACTGTTGCAGTAGTACATTAAAGTAAATAAGTTCAAAGGGGCGTAACTCCTAGAAAAAAAATTAAATCGTAATTTCCTGTCGATATGCACAACTACATAGTATGTCCTTATTATCTAAAAAGGTTTCATGAAATTCTGTTGTGTGGTTTTAGAGGAGTTGCGATGACAAGAAACAGGACTGACGGACTGACGGACGGACAGACGGACGGACGGACGGACAGACGGACGGGTCAAAAACATTATACCCTCCGCAACTCGTTGCGTGGGATATAATAAACAAAGTCATGTGAAATCTTTTTGATGGTCCCCCTCAGGTAATGATTGTATTGTATCATATTGATTGACATGGACAAGATAGGGACAATAGAAATCTACTCGCAACAGAGGTGATTTAAATAGTGTAAATGAGTGGACTGTATCAAAGAAAACTCAGGTGTTTGTTTATTTCACCATCTTCTGTGGCAAGGAAAGAAAATGTTCATCAAAATCCATAAAGTGTTTTAAGTTTTTAGAACATAAATTGGATGTAACATTAATTTATTTAGGTGCTGCCAGGCATTAAAACTTTTAAAATTACTCAAGTTTTTTCTGTACTCGGAGAAAATTTCATGGTGTAAACACAGCTATTTTTGTTAAAGTGTATAGATGAACCTTAATTTGTACCTGAAGCCCAAGTCGTACATTAATTAAAAGGAATTTCAAAATGTTTATGATTCTAGCAAGCCAACATTTGGAGTAATACAATGAAAAAGTCTATGCATTTACCTAATATGAAGCTCCTTAAAAGGGGCTTGCATCCTGCCCCCTCCCCCCAAAAAGCCGCCTCGGCAAATCCAGACCTATACATGTAGCTGTACAGTGAAGCCTATGGAATACAATCCAAGTATAAATCTCAATAACCGAAAATCAACTTATATTTTCCAGTATAATATATACACATTTATATATTTTTTTAAACTTTATTTGTTTGTTTATTTGTTCTAGGAGCGATTTTTTTTTCCATTTTAAAATATAGGACAACAGAGTTGGTGTACGTGGGTTCGATTCCCACCCTAGGCATTCATTTATATCGGCTGGTGCAAAGCGGGCAGTTTAGCTTAGTGGCCCCGTACTGACTCTGTTGTTCAAATGTCAAAAAATTCAGGCAGCTAGGTATTGCTATCTTTCTTTTTCTCGAAGACCCTATACAACAAAACCATGGTATAATTGTGAAAATTATACCATAGATATCTATTTTCGGTTATTGAGATTTATACTCGGGTTGCATTCCCATAGGTTCCATTGCACAGCTATAGGTTAAATATGCAGTTATTACTAGTATGCGAAGCAGATTTTTTTTGATAGTTAGTATATAAATTTACATTCATTATTGTCTATAATATCTGTCCTTAACATCAGTTGCATACTAAGTGAGAGATCGTTCTCTTTGATTTTCTGCATTTGGACATAATTCTGCGTAAACATTTTGTCTTTACTTTGCTCCTCTCATGGGTTCCTCGTTTACCGTAATAATATAATACGAAGAGTCTATCTGCGGACCCTATGTATTTAGAGAATGACACGCACGTAAAAGGAACCTTTTGTAGATTAAAAAAACAAACGCGACAGAAGGTAAACCTTCCCCTATCCACCAATCCTCCCATTTTCTCGTAGTACTTGAAGTTCAAAAGCCTCTTATTAACGTAAAAACATGGAAAACTTCTAACATATAAATTGACTTCTACTTCGACATGAAAAGCATTGAAAATGTAGATTGTGTAGACCATCGCACTACAGCGTTACCACCATCGCACTCAGGCGTAGCTACCAACGAGATAGTTTCACAATGCCACCATCACACTCCAGCGTGACCAAAAACGCACCTCAGCATCAAACCATCGCACCTCAGAGAGACCATATAGCGGTTCGGACTAACATTACGGTTCAGAGTCCTACATAAGTATACTAGTATACAGAAGCTGACATTTGAAACAACTGTAGTGAGTTCTGATGTCAAAAATCCATGCCAAAAACGTTGTGATGGGTTAATATAAATGAATAATACATCGAAATTCAAAAACAAAATCAATGACAAAAGAAATCACTCTCAAATACAAAAACATTATCTGTTACAAAAGTAATCTCTCGAAAATTCAAAAACAGCATAAATAACAAAAGTTATCACTCTTAAATACAAAAGCAGTATCAATAACAAATGAGATGACTATTAAATACAAAAGCAGTATCAATAACAAATGTGATGACTCTTAAATACTAAAGCAGTATCAATAACAAATGTGATGACTCTTAAATACAAAAGCAGTATCAATAACAAATGTGATGACTCTTAAATACTAAAGCAGTATCAATAACAAATGTGATGACTCTTAAATACAAAAGCAGTATCAATAACAAATGTGATGACTCTTAAATACTAAAGCAGTATCAATAACAAATGTGATGACTCTTAAATACAAAAGCAGTATCAATAACAAATGTGATGACTCTTAAATACTAAAGCAGTATCAATAACAAATGTGATGACTCCTAAATACAAAAGCAGTATCAATAACAAATGTGATGACTCTTAAATACAAAAGCAGTATCAATAACAAATGTGATGACTCTTAAATACAAAAGCAGTATCAATAACAAAAGTTATCACTCTTAAATACAAAAGCAGTATCAATAACAAATGTGATAACTCTTAAATACAAAAGCAGTATCAATAACAAATGTAATGACTCTTAAATACAAAAGCAGTATCAATAACAAAAGTTATCACTCTTAAATACAAAAGCAGTATCAATAACAAATGTGATGACTCTTAAATACAAAAGGCGTATCAATAACAAAAGTTATCACTCTTAAATACAAAAGCAGTATCAATAACAAATGTGATAACTCTTAAATACAAAAGCAGTATCAATAACAAATGTAATGACTCTTAAATACAAAAACAGCATCAATAACAAATGTAATCACTTTAAATACTAAAGCAGTATCAATAACAAATGTGATAACTCTTTAATACAAAATCAGCATCAATAACAAATGCAATCACTCTTAAATACAAAAACAGCATCAATAACAAAAGTAATCACTCTTAAATACAAAAACAGCATCAATAACAAAAGTAATCACTTTTAAATACAAAAACAACATCAATAACAAATTTAATCACTTTAAATACAAAAGCAGCATCAATAGCAACATTTTTAATGTATTCACTCTTAAATACAAAAACAGCATCAATAACAAAATTATTCACTCTAATATTCAAAAACAGTACCAATAACAAGAGTAAACACTCTTATATTCAAAAACGACATCCATCACACAATTTTAAAGTAATCCCTCTTAACTTCAAACACAACAACAATAACAAAATTATACGTAACCGCTATTTAATTCAAAAACAATGTCAGTTACAAAAGTGATCAAAGTCCGCATATACATACATAGTAACAGACATATTATGGAATCTGGTGAACTCTTTAACCGTTTATGAAAATTGTTTATTAAATTTAGTAATCCTTCTTTCATTCTCTGATCAACAGTTCAGAGTATTACGCATGTTTCCCCTTAGTTTTGAGTAATTTCATCCTTGTTAGCTCAAAGATTTATGATTAGGGTGCGATAAGGAATGTTTCACTTAAGAGGTGTGTGCATACGTCTGAAAGGGACAGACGTGAAAACATCAGGATTTCCATTTTTTCTAAATTTCAATTTGATCAATACCTTATGTGTATAAAAATCGAAATGATGTATATTTAGACAACTAATATTTATTTAAGAATTGAATGCTTCTTTTTGTAAATTTATTGGGGTGTAAAAGCGTTGACCGAAGTACATTTGGTTTGCGCGCTTCATACCAAAAATGTGCGCACGGTCAACGCTTTAACAACCCTATAAAATTACTAAAAGAAGCATTCAATACTTATAATTATATTTTTTTTACTAGGATCATGAAAACACGATGTCTATCAAGTTTTTCTTTATTTACCTGTGCACTTTATTGTAGAAGCTCGTGTTACAATTCATTTTGAAATGAAGGTTAATTTCAGAATGACGCGAGATTGTTGTTAGCCAATCAAAATAACGTATTATAATGAAACATACATGTAATGTAATTACATAAAATTATCTCAAATGGACAACATATGAATACAATACTTTAAAATTCTCATTAACATTATTCATTGAAACCATAGGAATAGTTTAACCTAATGCCTTCCAGCAGCGGCCACTTCGTTGATCACAATCTGACAAAATTAAGCATTTTAGTAAAAAAGTGATTCGCCGTTTATGTAAGGATTATGTATATCCAGAGTTCATCATAGCGTCACTTAGTTGCCCGAACTATCTTTATTTAGGAGAAAAAGGAAACAACTTCGAATGCATGACACTTATGTTTACAGAGGTTGAGGATTGTAGTAAGTTATGACAGCTTTAGTTAACAAAATCAAAATATACAAAAATTACTCCTAGTGGAAAAGAAGCTTTGCAATGTCTGCATCCTCCAATAAGCTTTATAATTACACAAACACCTCAATACAAGCGTCTTAATACGGAAGCACATTTAGGACCTCCCAAAAACATAATTTGAATTTGATATCACGAATTAAAATCGTTTTCACGAATTGTAGAATTCGTTATCACAGATTAAATTAGTTATCACGAATTTATGGAATTAGTTATAACAGTTTTAATTTGTATTTCGTAATAGCGGATACAATTCGTTATCACAATGTTTTGTAATTCGTGATAACGGATTACAATCGTTATAACAAATGGTATAATTCGTTATCACAGATTTAATTCGTTCTCACGAATGTATGTACTTTGTTGTCACATGTTTTTTTTTTGTAATTCGTGGTTGCTGATTAAATTCGTTATCACAGATTTTTGTAATTCGCGATTACGGTTTAAAAATCGTTATAACAAATTGTATAATTCGTGAAAAAGGATTAGAATCTTGATAACTATTTCTACGAATTTGAGATAACGAATTGAATCCGTTATAACTATTTATGAAAATCATTATTACGATTTTTATCCGTTTTCGTGAATTACTATAAAATTGTGATTACTATTTCTACGAATTCGTAATAACAAATTGAATCCGATATAACGATTTATACAATTCGTTATCACTATTTATAAAATTCGTTATTACGATTTTCGTCCGTTAACACGAATTGCCAAAAATTGTGATAACGAATTTAATTCGAAGTAACGAAATGGCTGACCCAGTCAAAGTACTCAATTAAGATTCAAATAAATGCAAAGTCAAAGAAAATCATTTTTTTAGTAATATCCTTCCACTATACTATTGGTTGTTATTAAAGTGAGAAAATACGATACGGCCTATTTATTGTCCTACAAAAATTAAAAAAATTTTAATCTATCAAATAACATCCTTCAGATTTCTATAAGACATTAGTATGTCAGATGTCAGTACTGACATTTATGAGTTAAGTTTTGTCTTACATATTGTCTTTAGGGCAAACTTTGTAGCTATTTACACAAAAACGAAATGTTTTTGAATTAGTCTCACTTTCAGATCTTGTTTTTTTTTTCAGTGTATTTTCAATGGTGTTAATATGTCCTTTGATTGAGTTAAGCTATTTCAGTTGATATTTTATAATGTGTCTCTCTATGTTGTGATGTTACACTATTGTTTCAGAAAAAGGGTGAAGGTTTGGTACCATTAAAACGTTTAAACCCGCTGCATTTGTTTGCACCTGTCCTAAGTCAGGAATCTGATGTTCAGTAGTTGTCGTTTGTTGATGTGGTTCATAAGTGTTTCTCGTTTCTCGTTTTTTATATAGATTATACCGTTGGTTTTCCCGTTTGAATGGTTTTACACTAGTAATTTGTTGGGGCTCTTTATAGCTTACTGTTCGGTGTGAGCCAAGGCTCCGTGTTGAAGACCGTACTGTGACCTATAATGGTTTACTTTTATAAATTTTGACTTGGATGGAGAGTTGTCTCATTGGCACTCATACCACATCTTCTTATATGTATGAGTATAGGCCTTGCCAAAAAGATATTTTACAAGAAAAGGTTTAATGCAGAGATGGTTAATTTTTATGTATTAAAAAATTTAAAGTTGACTCATATTTAATTTTATCAAAAGCCATCTGTAACAAAAGGCTTAATTGAGTTTGTAACTTCATGGTTGTGGCATTAAAAACCCGGGTGTTGCTAAAAGGCGGAAACGGAAAACGGAACGGAATACGGAACCGAAAACGGAAACAAAAAGAATTTACACCTTTTCTTTTGGATAATTTTTGTTCATAGGCATGTTGTATATTGTATTTCACATGTTTACAAAAAAAGAAATACAGTGGAATAAATTTAAGAAAAAAAATGAAAGCATAAAGTATTGAAATAAATGACAGGAGATGATGAGCCTAGTACCTAATAAGGGCATGTACATTGTATGTTATTTGATTTGCGTAAACACTAGCAATTGTTCCATTAAATAATTAAATTTATATTCTATTTTTGGACGTAAGACCATGAACGTACGTTGTTCATGCGATTCACAATTCCGTTTGACTTTTCTGATTTTCAAAAAGTAAAGAAAAAGATAATTTATATAGGATAAACTTCAATATGATAGTAACACAACAACACAAAGTCAATCTACATACGGCCTAAGTAACACAACAACACAAAGTCAATCTACATACGGCCTAAGTAACACAACAACACAAAGTCAATCTACATACGGCCTAAAACGATGGACATTCGCCTCGATTCTAGATAGTGAAGTCATTCTTTTTTCGGGGGTAATGTTTTTCATCATTATTTTTCTTTGTTTCTTTGTTTAATTGTTTTTTAATTCGAGTTAGTGATGTGGTGCATCTTGTTGTGTTGTACTGCAATGGTGTAGTTATCCTTTTCTTTTCTTTTCTTTTCTTGCGTAATGGAAAGAAGGCTTTAGAAAAACCCGATGGGACAATCAAGTATTGACAACAACAGATATGGGAACCTGGGACTAGACATAGAAACTTGGATACACTTTATTTTTATTTAACACTTGGGAAAATCACTCGTTTATCAAAGCCTTTCTCTACCGATACTGAGGTACATTTTAGGTAGAGCATTACCATATGCTTTCCTAGACTTTTATATCAATGAATACGAATTAGTGTGAAAAAAACTGGCGGGAAACAATACATGGATATTCGATTTGCACAGTGCCTTTTCCAAGTTAGCCGTAGTCATGTCCTATGGTTTCTAAACATCAACCTGTCCGCAGTGTTTTGAATATGATGCCGCTCAATTCTTCGTTGAAAATTCAGTCCCATTCAAGTGTTTGTGAAGTTTCAACGTTCTTTTATAATGATACAATTGAAAATATTAACACTCATTCAGTATTTATGATGTTTTAATCATACTATAATTGAAAACATTATCATATACATGTATTTATATTCAATCATGCTAAAGGAATGTTGAAATTTGAGAGTTACTCTTATTTATATATTATGGATTTTATGGCAGTGTTCTGTCAAGATAACTGAAAAAAATCATTATTCTCTGTTCTGTTCTTTTATATTTAATTTTCTATGACGACAACAATACTTTATTTTACACTACGCATCTGATCGTTTTGTGTGTTTCTACTGGCCAAACACGCGATTATTCAAGATATCATTGATATGTAGACTTAATAACAGAAGACCCAGGACAGTGCCTTAAAGTACTCCAGAATTAACGGTGGACCAGTTGATTTTATCGAATTTATCACGACTCTGTGCTTGTGGAAGCATAAAATTTGAGTCAATCGAACATAGTGTTTTACTTGATATCCACTAACTGTTGAATTTAAATCTAATTAGCTCTTGTGGGGCCGTGTTGAAGGCTTTTTCAAAATCTTATATAAATATATCTGTTTGGAGTTCTTTATCGATGTTTTTGGTCCAATCATTGATGATTGTACATATGGTCAGATCATGTTTTCGTACGTCATATGATTTCGTACTATGCGTGCTTTTTCAATGGTATAGGTGACTCATTATGTTGGAGCAAAATATAAGTTACCTAGCAGCAGTTTACTGGTATCGAATGGTCAGCCTTCTTGAAAAGTGGTCAGGTGTCTATCCATCAGGTATTGAGCTGGTATTGATGGATTGATGAAAAAAGTGACTAATGATATGTGCTAATTCATTTGATAATTGTTTTAGTATTTTAGGGCTTATTTCGCCTGGCCCACATGCTTTTGATGTATCGAGTCCATGTATTTTTTTTCTCACCGCTTCTCGAGTCATTTCTATGGCTTTCAATTTGGGATAAAATGGTTTCATTAGTCGTACATTTTCAGTTTATGACTTATTAGGGAGCTACCATTTGATTTTTATGGGGGGGGGGGGGGGGGGCTAGGATGAAATTTGAAAAAAATAGGCAGGACAGGAGTTTTGAGTAAAAAAAAAGGCAGGATGAGACACTTGCAAAAAAAAAAGTCAGGATGACAATTTAGGTAAAAAAAAGTCAGGATAAACTTTAAAAAAATAGGCAGGACCGAATAGAGTGAAAAATAAAAAGGCAGGACAGAGATTACAACTAAAAAAATGCAGAACAAAATTTTTCATCCTAGTCCCCCATAAAAATCAAATGGAAGCTCCCTTAGTATATGCACTAATGAATAATTGTTCAGTCAATGTTTCTGCTGGTCAACTGGTTATTGGAGTTCTTGCTCTGAAATAGTTTTTACCAATTTTTGTTTTTTTAATATTATTTTGAAAACTATAAAAGATAGATAGAAACTTTATATAACAAAATTGATCAGCAAGACAAGAACTACAAACGAGTCAATCTTACGGAAATAGTGAGTACTCTTTATAGGAGTAATTGCCCATTAATTACAACTTGTGTTTTGGGTAAAAACTAAAGAAGATAGAGAGAAACTGCAGACAGAAAATGGTCAGCAAGGCAAGATCAACAAGTAAGAGATTTTTGTCATAAATATATTCAAGTCTATATACCTAGATGAACAATACATGCTCTTAAGAGCCTCTAGTTTGTTTTAGCTTTCATGTATTTCCAAAACTGTTTCCTATTTTCCTTGATATCACCTATCCTATATTCAACCTACTTGTTGTGTGATTTTGTTATTTCATTCTCAATTGATTTTCGTAGTTCTCGCCATTTTTTTCATCAAATTCCGTCCATATAAATATGTCTTTCCGTTTTAGTTCCGTATTCCGTTCCGTTTTCCGTTTCCGCCGTTTAGCAACACCCCTAAAAACCCATATGTAAAATGGTTATTTGACAATAATAAAAATGTTATTTTGTACGTATTAAAACATCAAACTACTTGTGACATTACAGTTCACAAACATGTTTGCAACATCTATGGCTGTACATGCTACCTGTGGCACCGTTAAAACAATGCTTAAAAATAAACAAAAAGCTAAATTGAGTTCGTAACTTTATGGTTGTAGCACGAAAAAGATAATATTGGAACAAAAGGCAATTTGATCGACTTAGGGCATTTCAATTGATATCTTATAGTGTGTCTTTTTATGTTATAATGTTACACTACTGTTTCAGGTTAAGGTGATGGTTGGCGACTGTTGAAACGTTTAAACCCGCTGCATTTGCATGCCCTGTCCTAAGTCAGGAGCCTGTTGTCATTTTTTTGGTGTGGTTCATAGTATTTCTCGTTTCTCCTTTTGTTCATAGAATAGACCGTTTGTTTTCCTGTTTGAATTGTTTTATACTAGTCATTGTGACTTAGATGGAGAGTTGTCTCATTGGCACTCATACCACATCTTCTTATTCATATACATATTTGTAATTTTATAGGCTTATAAAATCGTAGAATGTGCGCATATTTTAATCATGAAGCGCTTCCGTGCTTTATACCAAATATGATTTGGTCACCACATTTAAACCCAAATAAAATTACAAAAAGGAGCAGTCAATGCCTAATTGAAACCAATTCTAATGTTGTAAAATTAAATATTTTGACATTTTTTTTTCTGAACATATACAAGAATAGCACAAGAAATATTAAATCAAGTTCCAACGTTAAAATATCACGTGAAAATCACCTCAAACGAGCTTTTCCGTAAAACTCACATTAAAATTTTCACACGAATTTCACGTGAATTGAGATTAACTCGAACGTCATGTGAATTTCACGTAAACTTAACCCAAACAATGGTATTTTTCATGTTTTTAATCACATTTGAAAATTTAGATGTTATTTGAATACCTTTAATTTGAAAATTGACGATCGAGAATTTCACATGAGATTCACGTTAGTGAAAAATCCCTGTGTAACACGTGATGAAAGTGAGTACCTATCTTTAAATCAGATTATAATTTAAAGCATTGATTTAGATGTATGCATAATGAATCAGAAAATAATCACTTCCAAGTTCAACTTATTTTCAAATAATACTTTAACATTACCGCCAGATTCAGAACACGAACATTTGACTAACGTTAACGACGTACATGTAGTTTGAGAGTAAATGAAATGCCATCTACATTATGGACGCTTAAATTATCCGTTAATGACGTCTTTTAATCATCATTTTTGTAGATTTCAACTTTTGTGCACTATTCCGACCCCATTTGATTGTGCTACCGTATTTACCATTCAAATTTGATTTGTACCAACTATATTTGTACCACCACGCCCCATATGCAAATTCCGTAATTGCTATGTTGTCGAGGATTGATCGATCATTATCTCTATCTTGGGTACTGAACTTCATTTCGTTATGGGGGTTTGTAAGACCATCAACTGAAATACATTGCATATCCATGTTTGTAATCCATTAATTTTGCATGTAATGTTAGCGAAATAAGGTACTCATAATTTCCTAGCTAATAAAGAATAAATTATATATTTCAATTATTATGTATTCTGAATTTGATTGTGAATAGAGATGGGCAACAAAGAAAGAATGGACAGGAGAATGGACAAGAGATAGTTTTGTCTCATGAATTGTTTCACATTTTCATGTCGGGACCTTTTATAGCCGACTATACGATATGGGTTTTTCTCATTGTTGAAGGCCATTCGGTTGTCTATAAATGCTTACATCCGCTTCATTTAAACTTTGGTGGATAGTTGCATCATTGGCAACCACACCACATCTCCTTATTTATACAAGAAGGTTCCATGATTGAATAGTTCAATAAAGAGTAAACAAAATAAATTTGAAGAGCCATACCAGCAGTACCGTTATATCCATCAACATGTAGCTCGTAGTCAGAATTGGAGTCATCAATCTTAAATGAACTGTATCTTGCGAAAGTTGTCTCCCCATCATGCCCATTGAAGTACTCAAGTTCAATATACAACTCATAGTCACCGGAAGATGTGAGCGTATGTATATTCTTGTTTCCTGTATATTTAACAAATGAATGATTAACGTTAATCTGGTAAAAGAAAGATATATATATCAATATACCAACAAATAGTAAAGTAAAGATTATGTTTTCCTTGAAGTGCGAGGTTTTTCTATATAGTGTTCCGTTTACCTACTTTTTTTCCTTGACTCTTTATTTATCTTCTTACAATCTTCCAAACAAAATGAAGGTTTGGGCTCTCAGAAAATTGAAAGAAAAAATAGGGTCACGGGACTTGTTTTCTTACTACAAAACAAAATAAGTAAATTCATAAAACATTCCTGAATAAAAGTAACAGTATCAGATGACAACGTTATGACAAATTGAATCAAAGAAACAAATTTCTGTATTTGTAAGAAAACACATATTTTTCTTCATATAGATGAAAAGCCTAACAAATGAATAACAAAATTTGCGCTTTTACTGTTGTTTTATCCAGTATGATGAAAGATACACGATCTACCTTAACAAGTGATACTTTATAAAACTATTTCACTTTAATAGCTCCAACTTAATCAGACAAAAATGTAAACGGCTATATGCACACAAGAGACAAGATTATATATATATGAACATTTATTTTTCAATTCACAAAGAATAGATCGATTGGCTAAAATATCTTATTTGAACTTATAACCGGTTTCACTGTTCACTAACATGTTACTCTTGTAATGCTTAGATTTTGTTTATCTTTGCATGACGTATGATTGAGAATTCAAACGGAAATGAAAGTGATGTTACTATGCATAAAAACATAGCATGAGCGAATCAATCATAAAAAAATGAAATTCAGGGAAAATGGTTTACGTTAATTTGTAAAACGTTAAACGTAATTTATTAGATTAAGCTCGGTATAAACTGTTGGTGTAAATGTTCATATGTTGACGGAAAGGAATTGTATACCATAACAATGTATCAATTAAATTAAGCTAGTACCAAAGCACTTGCAACATTGTCAAGAAGCCTACCAACAAAGGTTATCATCCACGCATAGTAGAACTTTTCTAGAACATTTTTCAATAGGTATGTTCCAACCAAAAGAATGGGAAGTAAATAAACGAAGACAATGATTGATTACTTTTGTTGTACACTGTCAGATAGTTTAGAGTAGTATGTCGTTTTTTTTCTGAACTGGCTTTTATTGCACTTTCTTCTATGTACGTTTAATTTTTGTCATCAACGGATAGTGGTATTCATGAATAGGACAGCCATTCGGCTCTTACATATACCGTTACAACGTCACTGTCTCAAGTCAGAAACCTCGTCAGTGGTTGTCATAAGCTCTAACATAACAGTTTGTATTTTAGAAAATGTTTGTGTTGATGTCAAATTGATGGTAGACAGCTTTTTTTTTAATTTATTTACAACTAACAAAAATATGCAAACCTAATTGTAATTATACTTCCACATTTATGAACAGACCGTTCCTTTGACAGAATCTCACTAATAACTGTTGTAGATTTGAATGTAATAAATGACAATGCTGGTTGATTAAATACAAAGGTAATTTGCCTTTCGTCTTTTCATCTCGGATTTTGATGTTAACATATTCATCTTTTATTTGGCATTCATTGGACAATTGTGATACAATAGCACGAAAAACAGAATCGAGAATCTCATCAGATTTTGTCATATTTTATTTTTTGAACCATGTTTACACATGTTACATACCCAGCCAAAATTCGTGTTTTTTATTTCCAAAACCATCTTCATAAGCTGTCCATTTTCTGTAAAAGTCGATAGACCCATCAATTCTTCTCTGTATTACCTAACAAATAAAAACCATGATATATTATCGTTTGCAAAATAGGAATTGACCTTTGCATATTTTCGAGCACTTATTTTACTTATCCATTGAATTATTACGCTCACTGATCATGTTATGTTCTAAAGATAGCAAGGGGTGCTTTAAACGTTATCAAAAACCTTTTTTAAAAAGCAATGCTTCTTATTCAAATCATAAACTAATTTACTGCCTTGGTGTCTCGTAGTAGCGTGCTGAACGTGATTGTTTTGTAATGGCGGGGTCGGCCAATATTAAATATAACCCAAGACTTGAAATTCATTTGGCGTTTGCTTCTTCTCTGCTAAAAATAAAGTTAGAGGAAAAATCCTAACTGCTTATGTCAAAGTTGACCCTGGATTTGTTTGCAAATTTGTTTTAAACTTTTTTGTTTACTTTGCTTACTATGTATTTCTACATTATGATTCATGCTACATAATTTATCCATCAATTCGGGTCATAATTTTTTCATATTACGATTTAAAAGACTATAAATAATTTAATTTTTTTTTTGGCGATTTCAAATATTTTATTTGTAATAATTGTTATAACAAAATACTCTGAAATTTACAGTGAGGATCGATTGAAAACTGATTCATTGTAACAAAAGAGATGACATCAATTGTAACCAATGTGAGCATTTTTTATTTAGCGCATTTTAAACGATATTCCATGCTTGCGTTTTCTGTTTAAGGATCTTATGCAACGTAACTGGTTCCACTAGTGGATCCGGATCAGCTTACCCTTCAGGTGCATTAGTTCCTCAGATTAGTTCAGCCTCGTATAGTTGGTCAATCTTTTGTAATCTGTGTATTGATTTGTTGATTTTTTTGTGTTTTGGTCTTATTTTCTTTCAGTCACAGTATTCTGTCTTTATTAAACGTGTTAAGTTTTTATTTCCATCTTTATATTTTCTTAATTTCAAAATAACTTTAGCCCAACCAAAAAGGTTAAGGAAACAATTATCAAAATCTAATGTCAAGATTTAAAATTTGAGCAACATAACCAAGAAAACTTCACAAAAATATGGATTACATACAGTCCAACCACCAGATTCTGTCACCATATCACAGAAGACATCAAATTGACTTCTGGTTGTAGGATATATAGTATATACACCTGATGGACACTGTACTGGTATGTTACCACAATCGACAGGCCTTAGTGCTGAAATATAGGACCAATTATATCAATGATCAATTCTACATATAACTGATGGTCACTGTACTGGTATGTCACCACAATCGAGGAACCTTAGTGCTGAAATATAGGATCAATTCAATCAACGATCAATTCTATGTACAACTGATGGTCACTGTACTTGTATGTCACTATAATCAAGCGATTTAAGTGCTGAAAAATAGGATCAATTCAATATCCATGATCAATTATATGTACAACTGATGGTCATTTTAATACTGTTGTGGACAATAAATGGATTAGACATCATTCTATTGAACTCGAGAAGTCTTTTTAATATCTTCTAGTCGTTATCTTATTGAAGTATATATGGATCAAATCTTTAGATCCTATTATAATTATGATGAGGTGGTAGTTAGATATAAGATCAATTTCATATGCATTCTATCAATTCCCATTTTTTAATTCAATATAACTGTGTGGATAAAGAGGTATTTCATCATATGTTGATGCAGTTTGCATTAGCATATCACCATATTCACGTGAACCTTATTAATGTCGAGAAAAAAATCAATTTCAAATCCACAAGATGAATTTAAAACCACCGTGTCAAATCATTTATATTGACGCAATGACGAGCTTTACGTGTAGTTTAAAACGTCATGAACAAAAGTATAACAAAAATACCGAACTCCAATGCCAATTCAAAATGGTGTAAAACCACTAATTCATAGCCCCATTGCTTTCTATGTTAAATTCTGCAATTTCAAACATTAATGTCTACTTTGTCTTAAGTTCAAATAAAGTGGCAGTCATTTCATTTCAAAACTATACCTTATCCTGGCTTATGATGGAAAATTCAACATACCTTTAATTCATATTAGAGCGTACTGGTTCCTTGAAGTTTGATAGTACAAAAACAGATACTTCTGATCTGAACAACAGAGCAAATGTGCCCTCCTATTAGAATTGTATATACTTTCTTTATTATTCAAAAGAAACTTTCAACAAGGGTTTTACAGTGATTCAAAGTCCCCAAACTTTCATTTGATACCAAAACTACAAAAATATTTCACCTATTGACAAAGATACAGCTATGCGTAGGAACTATTTTGTTAAAAATATTTACTACTTTCTTGTATGTTCTTTCCGACCGGGCCTGAATTAGTGGTTCTTTACCAAAAGGGGAAGTCCATAAAAACTGAATAAATCAAACGCTTTCAATCAACGGAACAAGTCATAAAATAACTGGCATATTCCCGATTTGAATTTTGTGCTTCAACATATAAAGATAGATAGTAATGAATGAAGTGCAGCTATAAATTTAACATACATACAATTTTAAAAGAAAACTGAAAATAGAATATCGAAAACATTTACATGTTGATTTTACGTTTTTGACACTTTATTGACATTATATCGCGCCCTATGCAACACATGGCGCTAACGGGATTTGTAAGTTGTAAGTCTTGACATTATATAGGTTCCAGTGCTTCAAAATATTTGTGTGTGTTGCTTATCATTTAGATTTATTCCATTAATAGTACACTGGGTCTTCCAAGTGCTCCACGAAATCTCTTTCTAAATCATTAACATCAATTTTATCAACAATCAAAGCCGGGCTTCAAAGTTATTGTGAAACTACCTTTTGTATAGGCGGTGTGCAGCAGACGTGGATACTAAAAAATTCCAAAGATATGTTAGAGTACATACAATCTAAGACTCTTTCATCTTGCAATAGTATTAAAATATTTGACTTTTTACTACACTTTACACAAATATTCCTCATTCCAAACTAAAAGACAAATTGAAAGGGTTGGTTGAGAATACAACTTTACGACAACAGAGATGATTTCACCTTCCAAATTGTGAACTTTCCATTTCTATGAAGCAACATGCCAGCAGCGTCTGCATATAGAGTATATATCTCCCAGTTGATACGATATTCAAGGGCTTGCGTTTCCTGTAATGATTTCCTTGATAGAGGATTGCTCCTCACAAAGAAGCTATTAAACCAAGAGTTTCAAGTGGTGCACAAACTAATTTAAGTATTAAGTTGAGGTTTCAAATGGTTTCTACTCTTAAAGTCTGATTGGAGTTTGTTGCCTTGGGTACAGTTTCATTAAGAATCCATGTCAGTTTTTCTACATCAAATAAACAAAACAAAAAAATAGGTAAACTCATGCATATTTATATAACAATTATCTGATCTTTCAAACCAAACAGACATTTTGGTTCACAATTCCATTTCTTTTTTTAAAGAAAGCAATTTGTTCTTTTTTTTTTGCCATGGCGTTGTCAGTATATTTTCGACTTATGAGTATGTTTCACTTCTCGTTTAGGGCTAGGAACGTTCCCATATTGAATTTGTCCTCGTTAACTAACGTTTTCCGGGTTTTTCAGCGTTCCTTGAAAAATGTCAGGGTTGATATGGAAGTTGTCATAGTTTAATTAAAACTAAAGATATAAATATTAGATGTCGAATACTGATGACAGGGATTTAATGCAACTCTAATTTTTCAACAAGTATTATTTGTTAATGATTTGTCCTAGAGGAGACACATTCTAAATTATGCATTTGAAATAAGTTTATCAATATTTTGCATGAGATTTTGTTGGACAGTTCAAATATCTTTTGAAATCTTTTTATTTGGTATTGATTTTGGAAAAGACCCTGAAAAATGATAGGTGAATCTGGAATTTATAATAACGAATTACCTACATTTGAATAAAAGTTGTACAAACGAATCAAGACTTTTTTTATTCAGTATGTGTTTTTTTTTTTCTATTTTGCCAACCAGCCAATGTAACATTTTTTGCTCTTGTGTTTAAGATAGAGTGGGGTTTGACTTTAAAAAAAGATGAAATTTTTTAAAATTTGCCAAAATGTAGTTTACATCATGCTATTTTTTATAAAGGTTATACATGGAAAAACCACTTTTGTGTGAATAAAGAAAAACCCGACAGATAGAATTTCGAAATAAAATACGAGAAGATTTATAATGTGCTTTCAGAAAATGAAAGAAAAATTAGAGTAACCGTACTCATTTTCTTGTTAGAAAACCATGACAACCACATTATCAAATTTATTATGCATTTCTTTATACATTTGTTTGCTTATTTCATTTTATAAAAATTGAAGCAAGCAACAAATTTTCGGTATTTGACAAAAGTCGTAAAGATAAAAATAGATTAAATGATTTCTTTCTTTCATTCATTTCTCTAAAGTTAATCATTTTTTATCTAAAATCTATACCGATTAATTTCTGATATTTTACTTTTCACAATGGCTTAGGACACCCGATTTACCTGACTTTGATATTTTTTATAAATGCTTTTTGCATCACTCTAGGGACCCTTCTAGGATTTTATAACTTTTTAAACATTTTTCTTTTTTATGTTTTTTTAGGAAAATAAAATTAATTATTGGTAACAAATAAAATGCTGAAAATCCACTATACAAATCCTTTTAATTTAGGGGTGTGTTGTGAGTGATGTGTATATACGAGCGATTTAGGCATTGTGGAATTTTATACAGACATATACTAACTTTTTCCTATACAACAAAATAATTTCTTCCATTCTACATTTTCATTACAAACAATGAATGGGTTTCCTTTCACTTTAAAGCCTTTATTACACTTGAACTGGTTACCAATTCCACGACTACGGTACATTCCGAACTCTTCTATACAGGTTGCATTTGGAGTCTCCGGAGCAGGGTAACTACAGTCTGTTGGGATAAAGATGTTATATTAAAGTACTTCATCGAAAATAATTTTTGAGAATTAGGGAATTTATGTGTAAAGTTTAAGAGATGAACATCACGTCCGGTCAGTGTTTTTGTTTGATTGTTCTGCTTTTATCGATCTGATGAGTTAAGCCTTTTTCAACTGATTTTTATAGTTTGTTCTTATATTGTGCTGTAGTTCAGTGGTTGTCGTTGGTTCATGTCGGTCATATTTTTTTTCGTAAATTGTTTTGTTATAAATTTGGCCGTTAATTTTCTCTATTGAATTGTTTCATATTTTCTATGTCGGGGCCTTTTATAGCCGACCATACGGTATGGGTTTTCTCATTGTTGAAGGACGTACGGGTGCCTATTATTGCTTACATCCACTTCATTTGACCTTTGGTGATTTCAAATCTCATTTTGTTTTTATAGTAATGGTACATGAATAACTGGTTTTTTTATTGCATTATTGTCGTTTGTCGTAGTAAATATTTTTAAAATACATGCATTACATTATTTCTATATAGTATCAGCAAACCTCATAATTTAACAGTTCCTCTTATTTCAAAAGCCAATGGATTGCCACTGTTGCAATCCACGTAAATCATACCGTAAGCAGTGGAGATCATGAATGCTAATGCATTTTGAATCCAAATAATACTAGTAAAAGTCTGTTCTTAGTACATATACTGAATCAAAAATTCACTTAATTTAGTCAACAATGATGACTTCGGAAAATTCTAACACCTCTTGCCACTTTAACTGCAGAGGAAGATTAAATTAAGTATGCATGTCATTCAATTTAAAAAAAAAACCCAACTTGTCCAAATGTGATGCAAAGTATAATGTTAGTGTGGCAAATGTATAATACTATAAATGGTGAATTATAATTATGAATCATATTATATTTCATAGCGTTGTCAGTTTGTTTTCGATCTATGAGTTTGACTGTCCCTCTGGTATCTTTCGTCCCTCTTTTATGAGTTGGGACCTAAAACTAGAATTATATTGACTTTCGGCTAAGCCTATAACAAATTATGGATTCCAAACTTCGGTAATGCCCGCCTGTTACTTGTTCAGTAATGTAGATGTGCGTGTTTGCAACTGACTGCAAGCCATTTCAGAATAATCTTATTTTTTCTGATAACCACTGTAATTAAATGTATTATAAGGTCAAACAGGCTCTAGGATTCCAAAATCAAAAAGCTATATGAGAAACGTCATAGAACTATTACATTAAAACATTATTAAAGAACTGTAAACTGGATATTGACAAGAAGCTGTTATGGAGTTCAATATTCATCTAATAATGCTCTGTAATAGCGCTCTTGACTTTAAGAGGGGTATAAAAATTTCACCTTAAAGATAGACTATTATATTATCCGCTTATTAGAACACACATTACACTTTGATGGGCATCATATAATTAGGATCGGTACATGACGTACAATAATCACTACAGAAGAAACATTCCGACCATGTTTGGTTTCATTATACATAATAGATTATGAGAGTACGTATTGAGGAGTTTGATACAACGAACGACTACCCAATCTGAATTTCAAAGGGCATCAGTGATTACGTTGTCTACATAGATCATCTACAGTGATCACTAGCCTGACATCTCTGAGGTTGTGAGTTCGAACCCCGTTCACGGCGAGTTATTTTTGACTCCGATCTTTATTGTCGACATGGATTGCAAGTTGTTCTGTCGACCTTTTTGTGGTTCTCTCTAGTTACACCAGATTCCTCCATCAATAAAAACTGACAGCCATGACATAGCCTCGGTCAAACATCAACAAACAATCAAATACGATACTAAAATATAAAATAACACTTATGTCTTACATGCAGGCGTGCATATTGTGTGATCCTTTTGTTTTTCACATTTGTTTCCTTTTTCACATTGGTGATCTGCACATGCCCCAGCAAGAGCCTGAAATATAAGACAAAAAACTGCTTCAAAATATTTGTTGTAGAATTACTAAAAAGAGCCCTGTGAATTACAATGAATGTCAAATGTCATACACAGTATAATTGTAAATGTTAAACAATCGCATCTTTAGTATATTATACAGTCATGTATTTGCTTTTCATTATAAAAACCGTATAACATATGATTGCTATGCGTTCAGCACGTGTTTCTGAAATTACCATTACTAGGTATTCCCGATGCCTAAATTTTTTGAAGCATAAAATATAAAAATTTCAAAAGATTAAAGAAAACATTAGGGCCTTAACAGAACAGCAAAAACTATTTAAGGACATATTTCGTTAATGGTTTTGCCATTTAAGTTTTTAGAACATTTAAATACTTTTATGAGATTGGAATTGACACAATTTGAATCGAGCTAACCAAGAAAATCTGGCTACTTGGAGGATGACATTCTTAAGGACTAATAGTTCACTAGAAATAGTACCGACTTAGTGATTATAAAGAAATATTGGATTTGGTAACCCTGCGCATAACGAATGTTTCTGAAATTTCAAAATTGACCCTTTAACTTCCCTTAAGACGTAGTAGAAATAAAATAAGAATGATACATTTGAACATGTAAACATTTGATTACCGTTTTCAAAAGTATCATAAAAACATCATTTTTTCATGCTGAATGTGATATATTTTTGGTACGGCACTGTGACATTAGTTCTTATAGGATTGAGTTCAATTTGAATACAAATTTGTATATTACAATCTGCTTGTATTAATTATGACAATTATTTTTAAATTCGTATGTTATTTTATTGCAAAACTTTTGGTAACTACATGTTGTCTAGTCCGAAAGTGGAATAAGGTTCGCCTTCTACATATGTATGCAACCAATCAAATTCATTGATATAATACATCTAGTGAATGTATCTTATATTCATAGAACATATTTGTTTTTCTTATGTTTTTTAAGCGAAGTATGACGGGATTTATTATGGTACACCTTATGTTTGTTCGTCCATAAATCCGTTCGTCAACACTTCGCACGATAACTCAAATTTGCTTTAATCAATTCTCATCAAATTTTTACTGACTTTAGGATTGACCATTTTGACGTAAAAAGGTTCCTTTCGATTTAAAAATCTTTCGGCAGTGTTGTTCTAGAGTTATGTGACTATAACCCTCAGATTTAAGGCAGTTTTTTCATGTACCATTCCAGGATGCTTGGATCGCTTTCCATAAAAGATTACACTGTTTAGATTGATAAAAGGAAGCTACCTTTCGAATTTGATTTTTTTTCTTTTGTAACTCTAGCATGTCTAGTTTAACGGTACTTTAACTGTCAGACTTAAGTATATTTTTCACACGTACATTTTGTAATACCATAACTTGAGTTTGATTTAATTGATTCAAATAATTGACGGAATTGGTGAATGGAAGATACCGTAAATTTTTTTAATTCCCTATTTGTCATTCCAGATTAATAAGACTTTAACCGTCAGATTAATCAAAGAATTTTTTTTACATGTTTTGCAAGCTCTGGTATACTTAGATGAAATTGTTTTAAATTTTACACTGTTGTTGCGATACATGAATGTATGTTCACGTCAGATTGAGAAAATTTCCAGAGGTTAGGGACTTTTTATAGTCATTTTCGACGCATTATCTATATTCTATGGATACCCGGTGCAAGTTTTCCTATAGGGTTATTTTACTAACTTCTCATCTAAGCTTTTTAAATATTTTACTTCACTTGGCGCAGAAGTTAATTTATTAATGTTTTAAGGAGTGACAGGCATGTAATGTCAACGGTACACTAAAACGAGCACGACTTTTAACATGAACTAATCATTCCGCATTGACATTTACAGTTAACAGCCGCCTACGCGATTAGTAGAACAAAACTTCACAATTTGCAGGGTTTTTTTTTCCCTTTTGTATTACACACGCATCAAACCTGCATGCAAATTGGTAACACCTGCGTGATTTTCTTTAATGAACAAACACAAAACAGAAGTGAAAACATAAACGAGGTATGGCATAAACTTTCCCCTGTACATTGTTTATTAAATCAGAAGTGTACTTCGTTTGCAATTTGTTAGTTTTTAACCTTTAAAATAATTACAGTATTACAGATTGGATTATGTTTTTTTGGCTTCTGGTCAAATTCTATATTCCTTAAAAAAAATAAGACTCAGGATTGTGTGTCGCCTCTTCTATTTACATACTTGCTTGATTTAATATTAGTTTTATAATGTAACTGTAAAGTATTCGCTCATCATAAGCTCATACTCACAGTCAACATGTGAACGGTATTATGGTGGAAATAAGCTTCATGATAACAAGTTTTGTATGTTTGTTTCATATGTGTTGCTTAGGTGTAAGATTAACAACGTTGTGTGTGTTTGTCTCTTTGTGTGCCTAAACTCTGATCCCGTAGACTTGAAAATATACCGGTAATCCGATCAATTCTTGCCTGATGATTCGCCATAATTTCGTACTGTTCATACAAGTTGTAGTTGTATAGCAAAATCTAGTGGCATTTGGGTTTCGTTCTGCGAGAACTTGGAGGAGAATTTATTCTTGGCGAGTGTACATTTTGGAGTCACTCACGAATGAAACAGGTTCAAGGTCCTGAGTTCCAGTATTTCTTTAAGGGTTCAGGACAATTATAAAGGAACAACTTATAATCACCTGGGGGTATAGTTTTCACACAAATTGTTATAATTGTAGAGTATTATCCAGTGACATTGGAGTTCACTTCTTCTTAACGACAGGAAGAATTGGTCCTCGGCGAGAGTTCATTTTTAAAAGGCCATGCAAAAATTATTGTTGATTTCCCCTAAAGTGGGTCTTTTCGTGGTCTAGAGTTTCAGTATATTTAAAGGGTTTAGGGCACATTTTCCTTACAAAAGGGATAAACTATTATCACCCGGCGGTATAAATTTAACTTGGGCAGGTTTACGGATATTGCAACTATTATTTCATGTTTTAACCCCGGCAACAGATACAAATTCTCACCATATCAACTCTTCTGAATAATTCATGCATTGAAGAAAGGTCTCCATCTTTTATGGAAACAGTTTAATGTTGTATTTATTAAAGAGTAAAACAAAGATAAAAATATAGTTTATTTACTAGCTTGTCAAACAAAATAGAAAGAAACACACAATTATCGAACAAAAAACAATCATATACTTTCATATCATGTGTCGAACATCTGTGGTCCCGGTTATTAGAAACATTTTTGATATTCTGCACAATATTAAACATGCGTAGTGTATTATGTACTATCTACCTTAGCACCACTCATACTTCTTTCACAATCACCATTTTTCCAAACTAAAACACATTAACAGCTTTAAAGTATGCAACATGAATTTGAAAATGCCATTCACAAAACATTTGTTTTATTGGAAAATTCAATTAGCCCAGTTTAGATTGTCTACACTTTTGTAGAAGTGGATGAGCTCATTCGGACTAGTCCAATAGCGGTTTTCATTCTGTTTTTGACTCCAATTCCGCGGACATTTTTTTAGTTCAGCCATACTTCCGATCATTTAATAAAATTATATATAAAAATAAGGAGATGTGGTATGATTGTCAATGAGACAACTATCCACCGAAGTTCAAATAAAGTGGATGTAAGCAATTACAGGCAACCGCATGGCCTTCAACAATGAGAAAACCCCATACCGTATAGTCGGCTATAAAAGGCCCCGACATGAAAAATATGAAACGATTCAATTGAGAAAACTAACGGCCTAATTTATAACAAAACAATTTACGAAAAATAAATATGACAGACATGAACAAACGACAACCACTGAACTACAGGCTCCTGACTTGGGACAGGCACATAAAGAATGTGGCGGGGCTACACATGTTTGTGAGCGCACAAACCTCCCCCTAACCTTGGACAGTGGTGTACCAGCACAACATAAGAATAAACTATAAACATGAGTTTAAAAAGCTTAACTCATGAGATCGATACATAGCAGAAAAACGTCAAACAAAAACACAGACCAGACGTGGCAGGGTACTTATCCATCCCTCTTCCCTAACAACAAACAGGACACTAATGTCTACAATTGATATTACATTGCAATTTTTGTAGATATTTGTAGGTCATCTCATAAATGAATAACATGGGAATAGAAAAACAAATATGATATATTTTTTTTTATTTTGATTCCAAAATGACCCTACCTATAATTGTTAACTTTTAATACATTGTGACTTGCATGGAGAGTTGTCTCATTGGCAGTCATACCACATCTTCTTATTTATACTGTCAGTAAAACTACAGGTAAATTTGCCGTTTCCATTTGGCTTTTTGTATTGCAGTAAATTTTGTTAGATATTGTTTTCTTGTCTTATATATTGAAATCGTGTGAAAAATTCCGTAGAAGATGTGTTTTATAGACTTACTAGATATACAACTATCAATAACATATTTCCACAAAATTCGAACCGAAAAACTTTAATAAAAAAATACCTTATTCCACGTTGACACCTTTGTATATATACTTCCAAGTTCATTTTTGAGCTTTTTTCCAGGAGGCAGATCAGCAAGCACATCACAAAGTTTCCAGTTCTTTCTGTAGTTTACATCCGTGCACTGCGATGTCATAAAACATTCTTTGATACATTCCAGCATGCTGACACGTGTAATTCTACGTAAAATATTGTCTTGCTGACTTATACCGGTTTCCAAATGCCCGGTTTTATCAATTTGGATAGGATGCTGACATTCGAAATCATCTTTGTCACAAACATCGTTTATCAAAGATTCACAGTGTTTTGCAAAAATCACATACAAAACAATTGTAATTGCTAGATTTAATGGGTACATGCTATACATTAGTCTAGGAATAACTTTTCAGTCGTATTCGTAATTTATTTTGATGTTCTCAATGCAGTTCTCCAGTTTACCTTTAGAAAAATCTCCTGTTTCCAATTTGACAATGCGCTTAGTTACTAATTTGTGTGGGACTATGTCATGTATATACATAGACCAATCTGCATTTCGTATCAGTTCAATTTAAATGATTTAAACTGAATGTGTTTTATAAACTAGTAGAACATTCGTTATATAATGCAGCTGCTTTTGATTGAAAACATGGAACATTAATGCATTTGGAAAGAGCCATTTAGCTAATCAATATCAAGTTTGAATTTAATTTATACAAATCACAGTCCATCATTCACTTGCAGTATTTGTGTTTTTATGGAAATTGCAAACTTGACATATGGTGTGGACATTACCTTAAGGGAGTCATCTGGTTAGCCAACCTTTAATTAAAAGTATATAAAAACATAAGAAGCGATGTTGTTTGTTACAAGCTGAATTGTAGTCATATTTTATCTGTAGCTTACCTGTGAAATCATCAAAAGAATTCTTTATTTTATAATCAAAAAAAAAGAAAAAAATGTGAGTTTATATAACATGTTTTCATCATCATCAACATCATCAACAAAAATACCGAACTACAAGGTAAATTTTAAAAAGGGGGAAGTCTTTAAAATCTGCCAAAATCAACTGCTGGATTTTATCAAAATTTCCTAACATTCCGTGAAGGTTACGATTTTAATGTCTGAAAACTTCAAACTTAATTTTTATGTTAAACCAAAATGCAAAACACTAAGTTCATTCTAGTAGCAAAATACTGAAAAACGAGGAAAAAAATTCAAAAATTACTTCAGACGTTATTTCTTAATGATGAAATTACAGTTTTATGAAGGATTAACAAAGTAATTGTTAACTAATATAAACCCCAAACTGTATCTGAATGAAATAAACACTTTGTAAATTTCGTGCGTCGAATAGCTTTTTTTGGAATTTACCGTCATCAGTAACGCTCAAACCTAGATATAGACAGACAAAGCCAGGAATGCGTGAATACGCTGGAACGTTAGGAGCTATATCATAAAAGAGGACTTGAAAAAACAGAATATATTACAATTTACTACAAAAAAACTGATTCGATCCATTTATCAGTGAAATACATAAAATAAAAACTGCACACTTAAATAGTTAGAACAGAATTTACAATTCGTAAAATGTTCATTTAACATTTTCTCAGTTTAATTTAATTACATATTTTTTTAATGATGATTGCTGCAATAAAAAGAGGTCCAACTAGGAATAAACCCATTTAAGACCGTAAAGATCTGATAACATGGGTTCACCTTCGTTCGTTCGTTTGTTTGCTATTTTAAAAGATTGTATTGCCTCTTTGATGTATTCGCCTCCCCATTACTTAATATACCTCTCAATTAACACTCACACTATTACAGAGATAATTTGAAGTGTTATGCGACATATGAAATAAGGACTCAAATCATAATATGCTGTCATTATTTTAGCTTATTACTGTCATATTGTCAAGACTACATGCTACAGATTTGTACATAGCACTAATACAGAACATTGAAATATATTTTGTGGACATACCATTTGGAATAGGTGATAAACAATAAAAAAGAATCTCATTTGTAGTTTAATGCCATAAACGACACCTCGTTTAAAGTGAGGTTGATGCATATATATATATATATATTGTAAAACATCAAGGTTGTCAATTATTGAAGATACACTTGTATCACTTGGTAAAAGAAGGTATGTGCCAAAATTCGGATATATTTTAGAAAAAACCTGTACAAACTATAATTGGTTCAAATACAACTGGTATACAATATATACAAACGTCAAATTTTACAATTTAGATAACACATATAATTTTCTTTATCATGTTTAGATCATATAATGCCTTGCAACTTAAAAATATTTTAAAACAATAGAATCGGTCAAAATTTATAGCACATAACACTGAATGAATCTTATTTTTTTCTGTCTTCATTATTTGATTGAGACCCGGATAACTATTCAGTCGCTATTCGAATTGTATGTATCTACAGTTAAATCAATTATTATCAAGATCAGTTATCAATTTGTTCATATACTGAAACTTTTGTATCGACAGAATGATATTCTAGGCTATTGTTTATTGCCGCATTTTATATGGTAAATATAATAGAATTTTCTTTCGTGAAAATGGGTTGATCAGTTTGATCAGTCAACTGTGAAAAAGTATTGAAATGATAAGTCTGTCATTGTGTTCACGCTTGTGTTAGGTATTGTTCTAAACTGAAAACCGGTTATTAGGCTTAGCTTGTTGTTCAATCCAGTTTCTCAATTGGTCAACTATTATATTTGCTACATAACTCCATTGTATGTAGAATATACTGGTCCGGCAAAGTCTATGGTTCCTAGTATACTTATCACTCTTCCGGATTCAACCTTACTATTCATAAGAATAAGTTTATAGTTTCATATTAATGCCAGGACTTACTTTGAACCGAATAAAGATGTGAATGCCTTTCAAGCCGATATCATTTGAACAGAACATGCAGAACTATACTCACGATATTAACAATTGGCGCGCAGACCACTGACATATATACTAGTAGTTGATGCAATACCTTCTTATTAGTTTGCTGGTTAAATTTTTTCTAAAAATATATTCATGTTAGCTCAAAGGTGTTTTCGTGATTTCATTTGAAGTCTCTTTGTTATAGAACCTTTAGTTGCGAGCGAAGTTGTATTCTATAATAAAAAGTAGTTTTCGATAACCAGCTGATCTGAAAGATATACCATCTGGATGCCATAAGGTGTGTTATGTTAAAAGTAAGAAGTCATCCGATCAACTACTTTTAAAAGTCACCAGAGTGCTTTCTCCTAAATGTCTTGGCGTCGCATCATGTCGTTACTTACAATTATGTCGAAAACTTTTACAGTTTTTGAGGAGTAACGAGAGCAAGCAAAATACTAAAATTGAAACATGACATTGACGTTTGAACTTGATCTTAATTTTTTGCTTATAGACAAAAGACTGTAGGTATCAATGACTTGCGTGGTATGACATTAGTAAATCAATTTTGATTTGCAATGGTCATTTTGATATGAACAGTTCTTAAAAGACTGAACAAATTTTCATTATTCCATTTTCAGTCTTTCGGTCAATTTTGAGACTTATACACTGCGGTAAATTCGCCTGCAGTCAATTAAAATCTGTTCATTGTTCATTAGTTGCTATTTACCTGTACACATCAACATCATCTGAATTTTCTAAAATGGTACTAAACAGAATCGAAGTGACTGCAAGCGAATTGTTTGAACAGTACTAAATGTACCGCAGTGGATAAGTCTGAAAATTTACTGAAAAACCGAAAATGACTGAATAATTTATTGTTCCGACTATAATGTTGAGATCAAAATGACCGTTTAAGACTATAATTCACTTACTAGTATGAGAAACACTTACCTACCAATTATTTCAAATACAAAAAAGGAAATAAATTTTATTATATGTAACCGTGTCGCTTTGGTCAAATTTAACAGATCATCTCCAAAGTAACTAATATTTTAGCAAAACAAATTAAGCAATACCTTTTGCAATTTCTGATGAGAAATGATAATTAGAAAAACAGTGTCCGTGGAGATAACTCCCATATTGAAAAAGTGTTCAATTGAACTGTGGGGTTTTCAAATAAAGGCAGTAGTAGTATATCCTGTTCAAACGCGCTATAACTGTTTGATATCAAACCCCAACTATCTTATCGACATGTAACATTTCAGAACCAAAGTGCCAGAAGAAAAGAATAGTAATCAGAAAAAAAACCAAAATGATATTCCATGGAAAGGTGGAAAGACAGGTGAAAGACCTAATAAAGGTTCAACGGAAATATCTGTACCTGATCAATAAAGAACTGATGAAATTGACGAAAGGTGGAATTGATTTTGCATAGATGTACAGAAAAAAGTGCATTAACAACAAATATATGCTCTCAACTTATCTGTTATTTCAATTCATTTTGTGATACGATGTTGCACGCTAATCTGATTTGCTTTCTACATTAACTTTTCGTGTTTTCGTCTTATGATACCATGTTATAAAAATAAGGAGATGTGGTATGATTGCCAATGAGACAACTATCCACCAAAGTTAAAATGAAGTGGATGTAAGCCGTACGGCTTTCAACAATGAGAAAAACCCATACCGTATGGTCGGCTATGAAAGGCCCCGACATGGAAAATATGAAACAATTCAATTGAGAAAACTAACTGCCTAATTTATAACAAAACAATTTACGAAAAACAAATATGACCGACATAAACAAACGACAACCACTGAACTACACGCTCCTGACTTAGGACAGGCACATAAATAATGTGGCGGGGTTAAACATGTTTGTGAGAGCTCAACCCTCCCCTAACCCGAGACAGTGGTGTAACAGTATAACATAAGAACAAACTATAAAAATCAGTTGAAAAAGGCTTAACTCATCAGATTGATACAAATAGAAATACATCTAACAAAAACACAGTGTGGACGTGGACTGTACTTATACATCAACACAACAAAAAGACACTTAGTACAGATCTGAGAATACTCGCAGTTACTGACAGCTATTTCAAAGCCAATAACAACTAATTAGAAAAGTCGTGTATCTAAGACTAAAATATCAATCAGTACACATCCAAAATCCAATGGATTTAGTGTAAAGACGTCATTAACAGTCAGAGAAAAACATGACCTTGTGCAATGCCAAACTATAGGTATCGACATATTGTAGTACCGTGAAAGTATATATGTGTTATATTTAGTATTGTTTTAATTTACTGATAACAAAATCAATATTTATACCAATAAAAACAATATTCCAAGATTTAATTACACTGTTGAATAAGTAACCTTTTATAATAAGTTTATTTAAAGGATTGATAAATTTACCCGGATCGTATCTATATTTCCGGGCTCGGTTTACAACATCACCGTAAAATTTAGGATGTGATATTCCGTTTGAAATAAGTTTTCTACAGGTACAGCCAAACTTGCAGACCAAATTTTTGCATCTATGGAAGAATTTAGTAAAGATTTTAAGTAATTTGTGGTAACGAAATCCCTGAATCAATAATTGCTAGTATTTGTTTGCTTTGTGTATCTGCTTACTCTCTTAATGTGCCTTTTTATTTTTATTTATTTAACCATAAATGTGTATTATCTTATGTTTGTGTGTATTCTTCTTATGTTATGGGCATTCAATTTGGTTTGTCGTAATATGAATGTACTGTATGTTTTTATGTTTTATGTCAGTTCGACAGCTCTTCATATCTTATTTGTTAATTTTGCACATCGACTGAAAATATCAAATGTTTTTGAACATTTTACTATTGACTTACATCAAATGTGGCCTCAACAACATGTCTGCTGCAAGTACATAATTCACGTTATGTGTTATTATTATTTTTTTATTTTAGTAAAGTTGAATATTGGTGTTTCGCTATCCTTATTCGTTCCTTCAACTAAAAGTACTTATACTATATGTTAGTAGTCACTTCTAAATATTTTCCCGAAGTATTTAAAGTATGGTCTTATACATGTTATCAAATACAAAAGTCACTAGACAAAATTTATCGATCTTTCTTAAAGATAGGATATGTCGGCAACAATATACATAGGTATGTCATGTAAGTATAAACCATTACTCTTATTTTTGAAGGTTTTAACTCTAATTAAATACATTTTGACAAAATTAAATGTAAAGATTTTAAACTTTACCATCACTCAAATATTTACATTAAAAATCATTTGAATTTTATGATAAAGAGGATGTGGTTCAATTTCTACAAAGTTTTGTGTCACGATGATCAGTTTCATATGTGTACCGTAAGGTCGATTAAATATTGTGTCTGTTTTTGAAACATTCAATCTAATTCGAAGTGAACTGGATGATGTTATTATTATTTTAGATTTTACATAAAACCAAATAAATAAAAAGGACATTTATGATCAAAACCGAAATTCTGAAGTTAAGCTTTGTGTTGTTTTTTTTTTCTCAGGAAGAGGTGTATACAGATCTAGACTAACTAATTTACCTGTAGTTAACAACGATAAGAATGCATAATAATGTTTAAAAACCAGGACAAGAAATAAAGGTAGCAGTATAATTGTGATCTTTCATAAATCTTTTGTTTGCATTTTGATAAAGTGTATATCAATGACACATAGAAAATAGGTTATATAGCAGATATCTGTCCCGGGAAAATATCGTCAGCCGAGAGAAAGCTATGGTTTACAATTTGTTTTAGAGGGGGTTACATCCTGCTCTATCACCCTCTCCGCTATGTGCAATTTAATCTATTATACTGAATGCTTTGTTATGTTTGTCTCTTATATTTAACATCATTGTCTTGTATATCATTGATTTGAAATACAAATTATTGTGTTTATAATGATTGAATTAATACTAGTATTCAATTGTTGTCTGTTAATTATTGATTTCCAAATTAAAATCATTGTCTGAAAAATTCAACTGTTTACTGTTGATTATTGATTAAAAAGCAAATTCATGGTCTTTTAAAACTTTGAATTCAATTTCAATTGTTGTCTTTTAAAATAATTGATTTGTGAGTAATGTGCATGCGAAGGTGACATTTGAAATAATGCCACCTGCTAAGCTATGTGTTATCACTAGAACATGCAAGCGAAGTTTATTGAATATGAAATCATCTTGTCAACAATTCGTCAATATGTGCCTTGTTTCAGGTTTATTTTTTTTATATCTCAAATTCAGATTTAAGTTTAAATCTACGTTTAAGCAATATACAGAAACACGATAAAAGGTATACAACCGCACTTATTTAATAAGGTTTAAAATCGTAGAACATTTCCTGGAAATGCTTGTGATGGTCTCCCGATATTTACCCCATATCTCCATTCGATTAACTTTTGCACGTATAATTTTTGTCGAATGCATACCCTGAATAAAGAAGTAGAGTAAATTAGCGTCAGATAAATATTTTAAAGAACAAAATATTCAAACTCAGCCAGTCGGATGCAGAATTTGCAGTCAGAAGGGATGTGATTATAACAAACAGCGCGAGCAGAACAGGACGTAAAATAATTTGACATGTTTTATGTCCCAAAAATTTCATTTTACTAGATCTTGGGCGCGTCTGGTGCCCTTCATTGAAATAACCTCATCCAGGCCATTAAGGAAATAATGTACACATAGACATGCATATGTATCAAACGCAAATTTTCAAATTGAAAAAAAGATCATTATGACATTGAGGCGCTAAGTATTCATATGCATCTCAAGAACAGTGTGACAAGTATCAGTAATTCTTATCAAGCAATTTAGATCAATGTTCATCAATGTGCAACCAATTTTATATCGCCATTGACTGGTGCGAAAGTACTATTACTTTATTAGTTACTAGCTGTAATATATTGATTTTAATTGGTGTATAGAAATTTCATTATTATTAGCTAGGTGTACGAGTCTATCTAAAAGACCAGCTTAAAAAAGACTTTATGATTCATTGGTTAACGTTATGGTTCTGTAACCGATTGCTCTTTTTAGTTTTTATGAGTATAAAATATGATCTATAAATAATTCAAAATATGAACTTTATTTGGAAATGACATGTTCATATCCGTTTTAAAGGACATCACATTTATTCTATCAGTAAAACATTTAAGGAAAAACCAGCCTATTAAAAAGTCTCACTTAAAGACACATAATTAAAAGTTCGCTACTATAATTGTCAATATTTGTGTGAAATACACTCACACCAATTACTATTTTTTAAATGTGAAAAGTAAACTATGAAGGGGAGTACTTCCACAATTGGTTGCATACTTTTCCTAATATAGGATTAATAAAATTGAGAATGGAACAGTTCTAGTGGTTATTGGAAAGGTATTGCTCTTCGTACATCACCTGTAAACGTTTCACATTTTAATCTTCTGAGGAACTTTTCTCGCTAACTATTGTTTTTTTTTTCAAATACCTTGTCCAGAATCTTAATATTTGAAAGTACTACACAAAGTTTTCGTTGATTCATAAATAGTCTGATTTCTGATGTGTGTGATATTAAAGTATTAATTTGTTGTCTCTGTCTTGATGAAAGGAAGCAGATTTTTTCAAGGAATAACAGCAAACAGCAACATTCAACTTTAATCTTACTATATTGTCACTAAATTACTAAACGGTTTTTTTTCCTGAATTCACTGACGAGAAACTGGAGTACTGTTATAAGGATTTGGGGAATGCACGAGACTAAAATTGAATATATTTAAATGAAACAAACTTGTAAATTCCTCAAGAATTCGAGTTTGAAACGACAAATATTCACTATAAATGTCAACATGATTATAAATAACGAATTTAATCGGATTTAAAATACCACGTTTCTTTTCTTTTGACTATAAAGTGACAGTAAATCAATTTCATATATTGATATAACTGATAATAATTTTTATAGGTGTAATCTGGTACAGTAATTTGTTGCCTGGCTTACGTGTACTTGTAGAAAAAAGGGGGACACTAGAAAAACATGTATTTTGGCAATTGTTTCCTCAACAACAATATTTAGCTTGAAATAACACTTCGACCCCAATGAACAAAATATCTCAAACTATTGGACAAATCTTTTTACGGATATTAAGCTATATTATAAAAGTACTCTTTGCAATACTTAAGATTTGGCGCTATGAGTAGAATTGATACAAAGGAGATTGTCACTTTCTGTTTTCATAAAGTCATTCTTCAACGCGAATTCATATATTCCTTTCAGGATGGCTACTTTATGGTCTTATTTATACATTCACATTTAAGTTGTTGGATTTGTATTCAGGACGAAAACACGTTTATGTCATTCGTATAAAGTTAGAACTCTGATACAATGCACGAAAGGTTAGTTTTAATTTAAGACTCGTCCATTTTCCAGTTTCTCGTTGTTAACAAAACTACCACATTTTCGACTTGCATAATGTTATAATTTTGGTATAGAAAAAGTAGTAAAATTATAATTAGATATATTCTGTGTCAATTAACAGATTCGTATATACTCTGCAAACAAATATATTTTTTTAAATTTTATTCTGTGTACTTCACATCGATTTTTACAGCAATTCTTTGATATATTAAACATAATTCCACACACAAATGTCATACAGGATACTGAATAAAGATTCATTTAAACCAGTCGCAAACAACCAGAAACCAAATGGCGTGGGTGTAAGCAACATTATAACTAAGTCATCGTAAGACTACACCAATTAGCAAAACTCGTGCTGTACAATAAGGTAAAAAAAAGGCTTCGACATAACAAAACGTTAAACAATTCAAACGAGAAAACAGAAGGTTTGTTTTGTAGTCGTATGATATTGTTGCCAACAACTTAACGCTCTCATCTCAAAATCTTTAAAATTTCTGTATGCAGATACGAGCGAAACGCGAACTAGGGGTATCCATCACTACCTTTGAAAAAAAAACGTTGCATATCTAAAAACCAAATTCGGCGCCGGTAAACCTCAATGTATGACACCAACAAACACGTGAACGTCTGTGTACCTGAGTCGAACCTGGTCTAACACAAGGTCTTTTTGGTCAAATCCGGACAGTCTGGACGACATTTCTCCGTACACCTGGGATATCAACAGTAGTTTTTTTTTATTGTGTTTAAAAAAAACAAAAATGTTATGTTTCAAAAATTAAATGGTACGAATCATGATACACTGGTTTGTCACCAAATTTACCTCTCAATCGAAGCTTGAACCAATAGTTATGTACAATTCTCAGATTGCGGCCAGTTTAACAAACATAAAATATGTACACTTCAACTTAAACATCTCTGCTTTTTGCCGACATCTTTGGTTTCAATAAATTTCATCTCCTTATAGATTGTTTTGTAATAGGTCAAACAAGAACTTAAAGATCGTGTATCAACCTCTATCATCTTTTTTACTAATATCGTCTTTTTATAACCTTCCCGACGAAGATGAAAACTACTATAGGTTTATACTCAGCCAGGTCGTAAGAATTTACCATCTGTACTGTTTTCCGCACTTTTGTTTTGTAATTTTTCAAGCTTTTAATCATATATTTGGTATATAGTTATATCTTAATAAGTTATACAGATTGAATTTGAGTTATATTCAAGTTAACCAAAGTTTTTGGTGGGGTTCGTGTTGCTTAGTCTTTGGTTTTCTGTTGTGTCATCTGTACTATTATTTGTCTGTTTGTCTTTTTATTTTTGGCCATGGCGTTGTCAGTTTGTTTTCGATCTATGAGTTTGACTGTCCGTCTGGTATCTTTCGTCCCTCTTTTAGGTATTTATGGGCGTTAGACATTGAAAGTTGCTTTAAAACATCAGTTTTCTGCATTTTTCTTTAATGTCTTAATGAATTCATTAGATATTTGGTATATATTCATATCATTAGACGATTCAGGTCAAGTGTGTGTCTGGGTCTTGTCGAGCGAGATTTGCGAAAGATTGGCCATTGAACATAGACAATTGCTTGAAAACGTCAGTTTTCCGCACTGGTCCCTGACTTGATTGGTGTTAACTCTATGAATGTAAATGTACCAACCGGTAAATGGAATTGTATTGCAAATACATGCCCTTCGAAAAAGTGTTATAATTAGCTTTTACTGACAAGGACTGCACACGATGTTACCAATACCTTAACCCTTAGCCTAACTTAGATGTCGCATGAAACAAGAAAAGAAGGGGGTAGTTTGCTCTATACAACTACATGTATTGCATACAAAAACCAATGACCATTAATTGTCAATCATATGTGTTATAATTATGAAAATTATACAGTTAAGACATTGCATATATAAGCTGTTGATTGGTCGCTATATGTAACAGTTGCAATCAAGACAGACCAAACTTTGTCAAGTACCTTATTTTTTCCCTAGTATTAAGCTAGAGTGATCGTTCACCTTCGAATATGAACAATTACATCAACGAAACTAATGCTCCAGGACTCATTTATCCTATTTAAGATATTGCATGACACAAGTAATGAAATGGGGATACTTTTTACTATATACAACTACATGTATTGCACATAAATCATTCTCCAAGACATGTAAACGACATTTTATAGTGCAATATAAACTTTTCGAAAATCAACATAATATTTTCTGGTATTTTGGTTTGGAAGATGTTGATGAATGACTATAAAAAGTCCATTGTCAAGTTAAATGCATATTCAAGACGAGAACATGGTAATTTTATTTACGTATATCTTGTATTCGAAATGTTGCAATCGCCATTTTGCGTTAACAAAAGACAATCGCATACAAGTGAGAGGTTTAGCTAGCTATAAAACCAGGTTCAATCCACCATTTTCTACATAAGAAAATGCCTGTACCAAGTCAAGAATATGACAGTTGTTATCCATTCGTTTGATATGTTTGAGCTTTTGATTTTGCCATTTGATTAGGGACTTTCCTTTTTGAATTTTCCTCGGAGTTCAGTATTTTTGTGATTTTACTTTTTAGGTATTTAACAATAGTTTTTCTGCGATGAAGATACTCGAACATAAACTCTGATTCAGCCGTAAAGGCTCGTATATGTGCTATGATATAACTGTTTTATATTTGATGATTTTTTACAGGAATATGGCATGTAACTCTCATATATGCGGCATCTGCGATTCCAGGCATACTTCTAAACCATCTACAGCATGGTGTTTTGAATGTAATGAAGGACTCTGTGAAAATGCAAAGAACATCATGTTCTGAACAAAGCATCAAGAAGTCATGGCATTATACATGTAAACGAATATCAAAAGTTACCTATTAGCCTCCTCCAAACAGCGGAAACCTGCAAATCTCATAGTGAGAGATATCTAGCATATTGTCATAAACATGAATGTTCTTGTTGTACGAAATGTTGCATTGAGGAACATAAGAACTGCAAAGAACTCACAGATATAAAAGATGTTATGTGCATAAAGTCGTCAAATAGCATGTTGGACATTGATAATTCATTGCGGGAGCTAAATGAAATTTTGAAAAGGATTCAAAACAATCGTGCGGGAAATCTTACATCTCTCAAACTAAACAGACAGAAGATTGAAAGGGAAATTCAGATAGCTAGGCATACAATGAATGAACACTTCGATCGTCTTGAAAGAGAATTATTGAGAATGCCGAAAGAAAAAAAATCAGCAAAATTTTGGCATCTGTAGAGCGGAAAAAAAAAGAGATAGATGAACTTCAAATAAGCCTTGCAATAATAAAGCAGCATGCATCTGACCTTCAAATTTTTCTTGTCAGTAAACAGATTGAGAATGAAGTGATTGACACAGACAGCCTCTTAAAATCCATGCAATATAACAGCGAACTATCAGATGTCATCATCTTTCTTAACACCGACGATTTGATTAAAAGAGTTAATGGAAATATTAGTAGATTTGGTGAAATCGTTGTTCAGACCAGTCAAAGTGATATGCCATTAGTGAGAGAGAAAATGCAACAGACACAGGCCAAAAATGCAGTTGTGACCAAGGGCAGTGCTGACCATCAGTATACAACAATAAAAAATAAGGAAGGTTTGTTGAAACAGTATTTGAGTTTATGAGAATGTCTCGTCCTTAAATGCCCC
Source organism: Mytilus californianus (assembly GCF_021869535.1). NCBI lineage: Eukaryota > Metazoa > Mollusca > Bivalvia > Mytilida > Mytilidae > Mytilus > Mytilus californianus. The sequence goes on along the minus strand of NW_026262712.1, from coordinate 46,256,207 downwards.
TTCACATACACGATTTTTTTAACGAGTCCTTTCGGATTGCACAAATTCACGGATTCTTACGATTTAACCACTTTTACGACTGATTTGAGAATCTTTACGATTTATTCATGTTATTACTAGCTATTTACGTTTTATTACGGTTTATTTCGAGTTATTACGATGTCTTTAATGCCAAATTGCCCGATTTGATACGAGTTCTCAAGGTTAACTATGAGTAAATTACGGGCATTTTACGGGCTATTAACGGATAGTTATGAAAATATTACGAGTCCTTGCGTTTTTTTTCCATACAATATATAAATCCTGCAAATCTCAATGTATCATATTTAGACAACTGATATCCTCAGAGACAACATGGCATATGAGACGTGACTTCTACGACTTCTTAATAACAACTGAAAATGAAGTGTTCGATTTTGCAGCTTGTATAATTTTCCCCAATTGTTAACAATACGAAATAATACGTTAAGTATACATATCTTTTCTCAAAGTACTCGTTACTACACTAAAATGCTCGTTATAACTAGTAACAATCCGTAAAGCCATAGTGACACGACCCGAATGAAATCGTAAACACCACGTTAAAATAACCATAACAAAGCGTAAACAAAAACGGATTCTTGAAAGCATTTTACGGATGGTAACTTACTGTGGATTCATTTTTATTCGTGGTATACCAATTTTCGTGGGTTTCGTTGGTCAAAGCGAATCACGAATTTAAGAATTCAACGAAGAATAATCCCGAGAAATGTGTATGGATTCGGATGATTATTTCCGGTTATGTTATGCAGTTCTAGTAGAGAGTTGACTAGCGATAAAGATTGTAACATAACACGTGTTTTTATTGAAAGAAGATACAAGTATTTTGATTAAATCAATAATAAAAATATCGAATATCAGTGATAATTTACTTTTTAAAATTGATTAAAACTGTTCATGGAAAATAACTGCAAGTTGTTATTTACCGTGTCATAGTTTTGTTTACTGGTGATTAAAAATCAATAGGGTTAAGTACTGGGATATTGCCCGTAGGTAAAATAGTTTATGATAGGAACATTTATTTTCACACCTTTAACTTATATGATCGACTGTTTATTATATCGTGATTTGGGAAATGAGCTTTCAATCATAGAGTTTTGAATGACTTATATAATTCCGACAAGAATTTATAAATTGTAAAACAAACAAATAATTAGTTGTCTCTGTCCATTATTGCAATAGAAGTTTTCAATGAACACTTTAACCTAGAATGACCAATCAAGGATTTTGACAATTCAAAACTTTTTCAATGAATTCCTTCTTTTTGTTTGTTTTATTATTGATCAAACCAAGGAGGTTATATGATCTCCTAAATCAAAAAGAAATCCACGAATTACGTATCAGATTTTTTTTTTGTAATCAGCGATCCACGAATTTACGTATACCACGAAACGTCTTTTTTTCTCTATCCACGAAAATTGATACCCACGAAAATAAATGAATCCACAGTAGTTTTGCGAGCAATTTACGATACGTACGAATTGTAAAGAGTTATTTATGGAAAGGTCGATACGTAGACAATTGTTAGACGATTTTGTTCATGTCAAAAAGATTGCCCCTTCTTTCATTGGTCCTTAAATGTTTCTACGAGTTTTGACAAGTTATTTACGATACCAGCTAGTTACTTACGGTTCCTTGTGATTGACTAAGAAAGAAAAATCAGTGTATTTAAAATATGTAGAGAATAGATTTTTAAAATGATGCTTTTTAAAGTATTATGTATATATTAACCGAATTCAAACTTGCTAACACCACTAAGATTAGTAGATTACAGTACAATAAATGAGCAACTACACCCCTAAACCACCCTTTTTAAAAGGGAAGGAGCTTATGGATCTATTCTTGAATTTCGGTCATTGTTTTTTTTTTTTCTGTTTCCTTTGATACATGGTCCATTTTATTTTATGATTTCAGTCATTAATTTTGTTTAACAACTTTATTAACTTTGACATTACCCTAGTGGTTTTGATATAAATCTTTGGTTAAAGAAAATTTTTAAAAGACAAGTTTTATATCATTTAAATAAAGAATAAGAATTATGGTTCTTAATACGTTCAATACAACGCAATCTTATAATTGTTGTAATTCATTATCCGTGCTGTTACTTTGTACACTCAAAAAGTATGTACTGTGACACCTTGTGAAGGAGCAACTTCATGATGATGATGGCGATATTTTTTTTAACTTTCCTAAGGAACTTGATCCCTTTCAGCATATATTGAAAAACCGTGATAATGTCTGAAGGGTATGTGTCACCTATATCTATATTCCGCTCAAACCTTTAATTTTTGCATTGAAATAAAAAAAAAAACTGTAACAGTTATCTTATAATAAATCTATTAGTAGTTTATTGCCTACCCGCTATACTATGTATGTACTACATGTAATCTATATTTTTCAAATTTAACACAGCTTTAGTTTTACTGTGAAACTGAGAAATGTTTTCAAAATATGTAAACGTCAACTGCAATGTAACTAAATATGCCTGGTTTTTGTCAGTTTATTCTGTCATCTTACCATGTAAAGATATAGACATATCTTTATCTCAATATACATACTTACATCAGCAGCTACCATTCTTGATCATGAGTCATTGGCTTTTTAACATCGCATCTTATTATCTGAGATTGGTTTATAAGCCGTAAAGTTCCCAATTCGTGTTTGTTGCATTTATAAACTCATGATCTGGTAATGCATTGTCACAAACTGAAAGCTGTGATAGCTATGATACTAGTGAGTAAATTTACAAAGTATTCAACTTAGTTCATGAACTCCATTTAAAAAAAACACATGTGATACAACTGGTCAGCCAAAATAAACTATCAATAAACCAATAAAAAGATTCCCAAAGTTGTAAATATGTGCTTAATTTGATATTCAAGGAAAGGTATATACTAGCAAATTACCTCCTCGGAGCAAAACCCCTCGCTCTAAATTTCATAGTATCTACCTTTCCAAAGATTAACTTTTTAACATGAAGTATAATAATATCGATTATTGATAGTAAATGTATTTTTACTTTCAAAGGAATGCACTAAAGAGAATTTGTCGTTCACTTCAGATCCTTGCTTCATTGTAACGGTGAAACCAGGAGAAGATGCCTTTAAATTTGGATTAAAGGGGCAATACAGACTGTGTGTAACGCCAAGTGGTTTTATATTAGAAGACATTAAGAAAACGACAATACAATGCTGTTGGTCATTTGACATTATACGAAAATTTGGAAAAACAGGAATCGAAAAAGAAATTGCAATCACTGTAGGGAGAAGGAATGTTTTAGGTGAAGATACTGTCGCGTTTTTGTGTAGTTCAAGTGATGACCCAGGTAACATTTCCCGTCTTGCTCGGATTATAATAAAAAGGATGCAATCAGAGGTCAAACATTGAATTTAGAGGATAAGGATTTAAATTTGATACAAAATAAGGCCATTTAAGACAAATGAAGCTTCGAAAAAATGAAACAAATCTTAGGACAAGACAAAATACTATAATTAAGGTATATCTCATTATACTACGCTTTTTGCAAGACAGATTATGTATTGATATGGTTTCTTGTAGTATTTCAATTTGATTTTTTTTATACGTGACAATAGGTCTTTGTTGTAGAGCAGTTTAAATCCTTTGATAAGAACTATTTTGAAAGCAAATTTACTCTTATGTGTAAAGCTGAGTCTAGGTAAAACTGATCAAATCATATGTAAATGTGATATAACATTTAAATGTTGTTCACCTTTTATGTAGAATTTCTTAAAGTCAGTCTATATTCTAAAATCTTATTATGATTGATGGAATACTCATACTAAAGTCATTGTAATATATAACAATTAAAAGAGGTCGGGTCTTTTTCTCCGGAAAATATTGCACCCAAGGGCCATTTTCAAAAAATCTTCCGAACTTTACTGATATTCACCGTAGCTGTATTTGGCGTCAGTGATGGGTGTTTTGTAAACTAAAAGCGGGGCTGTCGTAAAACCTTTTAAGCTTGGTATCTATGAACAGTCTACCATAAATTCACACAATTGCACAAGGTTTTAAAAGTATTTAGGCGTATTTTTGAACGTGTGACCGCGAATTATTAATGTCTACCAAAAATGGTTCAAGACTGTACAGATTTTATCAATATCTAAGTAATTATCCAGAAAATGAATAAGATGGATAATCATAACTAAAACCATAATTCTGTAGGAATTTATTCTATATTGTCGTTCTGATACAAATTAGTTTATTCTGGTTATTGATGTTCATTGCAAAATTTTACAAAATCATGTTTAATTTACAATTCTGTCATTAAATATTGTCCGCTGGATAACAATTTTATTATATGATAATAGATAAAAATCAGAAATTACCCCTTTTCTCTTCCAACATGTGGTTGAATATATAAAATTGTGAAATCTAAGTAATAATTCTAGTATTTCAAATTTTGGAAATCTTGAAATTTTGCAGAAATGCCTAATTTTGCAAAAATGAAATTCTTTCAGTTAGTGTTTTAGTTTGAAAGTCAAAATTTCCAAAAGTTGTTGATAATAACTGAAAATATGTTGAATAGCTTCTTAATAAGACCAGTTCGTTTTACCATGTTTCTGATTCTGACCATGTGTGGGAAACAAATACAACTAAATAAGCCCTACTTCTTTCAAAATCTGATTGAGCATTTAAAATTTTGAAACCTTCATCATAATTCTTAAATTCTAAATTTAGCAGAAATGCATAAAGCGTCTCTTAGCATTCGGAATTATTGATTTTGATGAAAACTTTTTTTTTTTCCTTTAGATTGATGTTTTAGTTTTAAAAATCTAAATTTCAAAATGTGAAAAACCGGTTTTATTGTTTGAGATTTTGATAAATTATCATATATTTTTTTTATTCCATCTATTACTATGTTTACAAAGAAGGCACTGTTCAAATTTGATAGGTCAATAACCTTAGAGAATCCATTCAATTTGCAAACATGCTTACACCTTTTATAGTGTATTTTGGAATACTTCAAAACATGTATGTTAAATATTTACTAGAGAGAGGACATTGTCATGCAATATTTCAAGATACGAATATTACTGGAACTTACGTCCTGTCAATTTATAAGCTGGAAACTCTGTCGGTCTTCTTAAGGTGAATACTTAAATGAAATCTGGATTAAGATACTAAAGCATGTATACATAAATATATTAATTGGAGCTGCACTAACATTGATGATCCTGAAAGACTATATTAATGTGGATAGCATAAAATATGAAAACAACACGTTAAATAATTTGATGCGTCTGGAGCGCTTTTCTGGATTTACCTTCATCAGGAATGCTCATAGCCGAATATTGAAAGCCGAGGATGTATAAGAACCGAAACAGTTGAAGAGCAAAATACCTAATCTTAAGTCTTAGATACGTGATTTTTTTTATATTAGTTGTTATTGGCTTTGAACTAGCTGTTAGTAACTGCGAGTACTCTCAGATCTGTACTTTGAGTCTTTTTTTTGAGGGGATGTATAAGTACCCGTCTACGTCCACTCTGTGTTTTTGTTAGACGTATTTCTATTTGTATCCATCTGATGAATTAAGCCTTTAAGACTTTTTCAACTGATTTTTATAGTTTGTTCTTATGTTGTACTGTTACACCACTGTCCCAGGTTAGGGGAGGAATGAGCGCTCATTAACATATTGAACCCCGCCACATTTTTTATGTGCCTGTCCCAAGTCAGGAGCCTGTAGTTCAGTGGTTATCGTTGGTTCATGTCTGTCATATTCGTTTTTCGTAAATTGTTTTGTTATAAATCAGGCCGTTAGTTTTCTCAATTGACCTGTTTCATATTTTCATGTCGGAGCCTTTTATAGCCGACCATACGGTATGGATTTTTCTCATTGTTGAAGGCCGTACGGTTGTCTATAATTGCTTACATCCACTTCATTTGAACTTTGGTGGATAGTTGTCTCATTGGCAATCATACCACATCTTCTTATTTTTATACTAAACGTGCAATCTTCATTCCACTGGGGAATATAAAAACTTTGGACTTACGAAAAAGTTTCATATATATTGTGTACTAAATATTTGCTCTCTTGTTTGTTTGGCTGCATCCTTTTGTAACAGATTATTCGGATCGTAACAATATGCAATCAAAATTTCGAGTAGTAGAAGAACTCTGTATTCTGTTTAGAGATCGAGAATTTAGAGTTCACGTTTTAATTCAATATATATAGTCAGGACTCTGAATTCGAATTCAATGCGGAGAAAACTTCCGAGTTGAAATCCAAGTTAAGGAATAAACTCGGGTGTAGATTGTAATCTAGATAAAAACGTGATTTGAGATACAGTTCAAGTTGAATTCTTCAAGTTGTGTTAAACGCCGGCTAGCACAGTCATGTTCAAGTTTAAATGTTTATATAAGATTTGGTATTGCACCCGTTTTTCGATTTTGATTAGATATAAAAAGAATAATACAGTGAAGATGCATTCACCTATCAGAGTTTCTGTAATGTTGAAAACCAAGACATCTATCTTCCAAATTACTCTAAGTTATATTTTGTAAATATGACGTTACTATAAATTCCCTTGTACTTGTATATCGATAACGACCTGTTTATTTATCAGCCTATTGATACGTTACATCCAAATACCTAGAATAATGGATTTTCACAAAGGCATGTAATTATCAACACGGCCATAACTGTATGAGTGTTCTATTTCACTTCACTAAGAACTATGCCCCTTTTAGCTTTGTACCCTTTCCAGAAACGACTTCCTCACAACATCTATACGATTGGTTATATATGCATCAAATATAATTCTGACTTTGTCTTATGCATAGGTCTGCATGTAGAAACAAGAATCGGAAATCTAATTTATAAGTACGAAATATGGTCATGATTTTGTCAGAAGTTTCTCTCACAGTTAATGCAAATAAACTAGTCATAGTTACCAGGATTCCAATTGTATACCCCAGACGTGCGTTTCGTCTACAAAAGACTCCACAGTGACGCTCGAATAATACAAATAAGCTTCTTGATAGGATGTTTTTATTCACGTAGTTTATCCATAGCAAAGAGTTAGTATTAATACCGCGAATTGTTTTTACTGTAAGGATAGGAGCATACATGAGAAATGCCAGACATGAGGAGATGGTTTTGTAAAAGCTTCACAGCTTGTTGCCAAATCCTATAAGATAATTTATTTCGTGTATTCTAGAAGTGTTGTCTTGATGAATAAAATATATTAAAACTGAAAGCAAAACAACAAATTAAAATATGTTTATGTTAGAGGCATTATGTGAAATTAGGCATTAAGCTGAAATCCTAGGCAGTAAGCTAACGCCTAGACATTAAGTTGTTGCATGAAAATTTCAGGCATTAAGCTTTTTTCCTGAAATCTAATGATGATTATTCAACCTATTGATAAACATCATTTCAGGCAATAAGTGAACTTTGGGATTTTTGCTTTATTTTCATGTAAATGTACATTTGGTGGAATAGTCTTGAGGTAAAGTATTGTCTATATTATATTCCAAAAAAATAATATACATTGATTTAAAAAATCTTCAAATTTAGGTATATTTTCATATTCATAACTTGTATTTCTTTGTGTTATTACAACATTCGATATGTTTCAAATAAGAGATTGTATCTAATGAAAGGAGGGGGATTGATAATTATTCTGAAAATTATATTAAGAAAATTCACACTTCACTGGTCCAGCTGGTTTTGCTCTGGTCAAAAGTAGACTATAGATATGAATGTTTACACTCATCATCTTTCCATTGATTTTATTGGATTTGTAAAACATACTCTTAAATCATTTTGTTAAATGTCCCAATGGCTATGCAAATATTTCTCTGGATTCCATCAAACCATTTCTTTCACTTTGTGAAAATTGTAACATGAGGAAAAAGGATCTAGAGAAGGGAGTACTTGTAGTAGTGAAACCTATTTTATACAAAGACTTCAGCAGTAGAGGACAGGTTGCTTGAATTGATTTCCAATGAAACCCAGATGAAAACTATAAATTTCTATAAAATCACATAACAAAAGTTTGTAACACTAGAGCTCTCACGTCAAAATGTGCTTCATATGTGTGACTTTCGAGTTAATTGATGTTTTCACAATTGGTGAGCTCCGTTAACTTCAAAGTGACAATGGTTGTGACTTTACAGCTTTGGTTACATCCTAGTTAAGTCTAAAGTGGCCAGAACTAGTGACTTTATTTGAGGAATTTGACATTTTAAACTTCAGTTCTTATCATGTTATTATGTATCAAATGTATTTTAACTTTTTATTTACTCGCATTTACATTTTAGGCATTAAGATTAATGCCTGGACACATTTTTCAGGATTTAAGCTTAAATCCTATGATTTAAGAATAATGCCTAACATCATTAAGGCAATAGACTTATTGCCTAGTCGTTAGCTTATTGTCTAGGATTTAAGCTTAATGCATAATTTCACTCATTGCCGCTAACATATTTAACACATCATCATCATTATCTCTATGTTCCTATTCATATTTCCAGGAGGTTATGGCAGGGTAAGACTTATAAAATTTTACACTTGGATTTCTGTTCTAGATACTCTTTATTAATGCAAAATGCGAATTAAGGGTTAAATTGGTGGTGTTATGCCCGCTGCATTCGCATATATGCTGCTTAGATTTTTATTAATCAAGGACGCAAGTGTTATTAGAGAATTGATTTTTACTGGAATGTGGTTAGTGTGCAATTATACTTTTTGAATTATATTGTTAATATTAATTTCATTTTTAAGTTTGTTATTATTATCTAATTTTCAGTCATCTAGAATATCGAGTTATATTATCATGTTTTAAATATCATACGCAATCTATCATTATAATTCTTTTTATGTAATGAAACCAGAATGACATTTTTTGAAAGAGAAAGAGATATTTCTTTCGTATAACATACACCATGTATACCCTATCGTCACTTTTTGTGTAAAATGTAAAGTCTTGTGTCAATGCAAAAGTATAATGAAATTGTAACATAGTTGCTTGTTTTTTTTATTAATAAAACTTTAACAATGTCGATAGTTCGAAAACATCTATGAGAAGTTGGGATTTAAAGTATGTTATATTTATCATATGATAGTTCAATTGTCTCTATTTGAAGGGCCATGCGCGTTTATGTCATTAATCCCTCGTCGTCGTCCGTTCGTCGCCCTCTTTTTTTTTTCAAAAAACTCTCTCTTATGAATCCACAAAGACCCATGTGTTTCAAAGTTGACAGTAATCATGTATGTCATGTCCTCTACAAACGTACCTCATTTGTTCCTATCCGCCAGGGGTAAGAATAGAAAAAGTGATAAAACTGCAGATTTTGGTTCTCCAAAACGCGATCAGTGGGTCGTGATTTTTATCTATCCTGAAATTTTCAGAAAAGTCGGACAACCCTTTTTTAAGTAATTGCCCCTTGAACGGCAATGTTTAGCTTTAGATTATCCTGAAAATATTGTCAATAGAGAGAAATTTTAACAGCAAATAACATTAGGTAGACAAAATTTTTTAAAAAATAGTCAAACATGACCAAAATCGTCAGTTAACTCCTTATAGTTAAAATAACACTTTATAAATTTTACGTGTCCCAAGCGTTTTTTTCTGGATTTAGTACCATCAACGCGCAAACCAAATACTTTGAAAGCCAAGGATACAAATACTTTAGGAACTATAGCTGGAACCTTCTTTTATATAGGCGTTTATACACTACAATTATAAGTTTTACCCTTTGCGATTTAAAAGCTTAGTATTATAACTTATGATCTTGCCATCAAAGACTGTGTTGAAAAACAAAATCAACATACGTTGATCAAGCCTACTACCCAACCTTACTTAAAATTTGGAACTTTGTTTAATCAATAATGTACATTTAATTCTTCTTTTAAAGAAGAATTAAAAGATAGCATAATGTTTTAACCTCATAATTTGCTAAAAAGAAGATGTCCTCTCACCGATCGTTTGGTGTCCATGTCAATAGCAGCAATAACATTTTATTTGAAATGAGGTACCCGACTGATACATGTATATATCTGCTTCTTCACTAACATACAGAAATTGACACTACTAAACTTTGTAACAAAAAAGATGTCTTCAATTTTTTATTGTAAATTATAGACATTTGTATTAAATTTATACCATATTCCAGAGATTGGGTTAGAAGGTTATAGTTTACATATAGATAAACTATTGCACTGGGGTTTCTTATTGGTAAAGGTGAGGTTATCTCTTCGAACGTTTTTAAGGTGGTGTGATTAGAACTTGGTTGACCGTTTAAGAGTAAGAATTCACATTGAGGAAAATTGGAATCACCTAACAACATGTTACTTGTAAAATAAGGCTTTTTGCTGATATTGCTTATTATGCAAAAACAAAATATTAAAAGCTCAGATTCTTTCTAACTCAAAAAAGATTTCTTAGGCTCAGAAAAATGGGAAAGTGATTGGCAAATGAAATCTAACCCAGAAACAAATGTTATGTCATACAAGTCTCAAGAAAAGCTAAATCCTTCTTGATTAGTTATACTTTATTACATCATCATAGCTTGGAATCAGTAAATGAAATTTATTATTTAGGTATCACTATTAGCCATGAACTTTATTGAGGACCATATATAAATTGAATTACTTGTAGATCAAATAAAATATTGGGAGTTGTACGCATGAACTTAAAGAATTGCACACGTAAGGTTAAAACATTACATACACATATTTTGTCCGACCAGATTTCGAATACGTTTAACCAGTTAGAGATCCCACAAAATACACCAAATGAATCCAATAAATACAGTAAGATATGTTTTCAATGAATATAAGGATAGTCACCAACTGTTGTAACAAATATAATCAATAAATTGCAGTGGGTTAGCCTACAAAATAGATGAACTAAAGCAAGATTGATCATACTTTATAAAATAAATTGATAAAAGTTCCATGTCAACTAAATCAGATGAACGCATAAGAGGTAAACATAAAAAAGACAAAACTCTTCAAAACGAAGACATCTATCGATGATATTTCCCAAACACAACAACTTGAAGGAAAATCTTCCTAATTTTTTGTGTATGTCATTTACCCTAGAACGCTTCGAATGCGGTATCTCCACTGTAAAAAAACATTTGAATAACATAAACGATACCAGTGTTTCTGCACCAGATGCGCATTTCGACAATCAATGTCTCGTCAGTGATGCTCGAGGCCAAAATATTGGAAAATCCAAAGCTGATTTAAAAGATGAAGAGCTATAAACCAAAAAGGACAAAAAAGTAAGCCAAAGTCGGCAAGGAATGAGAACTTTGTATGAGGGAGATACATTCCTTAATTTAAAATACTTTCCAAAATTTTGCAAGAGCAAATTTTAATGGCACAAAATCCGTATTTCATGCCAGTATCGAAGTACTGGCTACTGGGTTGATGATACCATCGGGGACTATCAGTCCACCAGCTTTGGCATCGACCCTGGATCTTATATTACCTATCTAAAATAACACCGCCATACCACTGTACATATTGTATATCTTATATATAAATACTTAATTATTGTTGGGTTTTTAATTGTTATTGTAACCTTTTTTATAATTCATGTTTAATTGTTGATAGGTATCTGTTTAGTTTTTGTGAACATTTTTTTTTGGTCGTGATGTTGTCTTTTACCCTCATTTAAAATTGCGTCCCTGATTAACATTTTAGTACTCTTAATAGAAATTACACATTTAGAGACAATAAGATTATATCTATTGTTTAATAAAGGTTTATTTTGTATTATCATATTACATAGATGTTTCATAACCTTCCGTAACTCTAATTGGCAGAGTAATTCCAAAAGTTTTATCTTATTTCAGAGTAGTATCAGAAAAAAAAATACTTTTGTGATTTTATGCTTGAAATTTTGTAAGAGGCTACTTGCATAACTCTGGGTATCTGTCTATCATTTTTATAACTTTTTTTACATTTTCCCTATTAAAAAGTATAGTTTAATAATATTATGTACTGGTAGAAGATAAAATGATAAAAATTCCATTTGCTCGTATGTTCTGACATTTTATCTGTATTTCCCCCTGAGTCAATGACTAGATTTCAATGGATCTGTCGCAAACTATTGTTTTGATAAATGCATAAATAACATTTTTCACCATTATTACATAACAAACTGCATGGTAATTAGGTGTATATTCAAAACATTTTCATTCTCAACTAATAGGTTTATATTTATTTTTCATCCTGTCTTTCTGCCATTATATATTTCATTTCATTTTACTTGAGGTTTGCAAAAGATGACCAAGTGTAAACGAGCGATTGATAAATTTCATATACATAATAAAGATGATTATTGACTTTTTTCTATACAACAAAGTAATGTCTTCCATGCTGTATTAGCATTACAAACAATATATGTATCAAAACTTATCATGCTGTTATCAATTGAGATATAGTCATGCTATTAGCTCACTGGTCAAAAATCCGGATATTGGCACATTGAAATAACAATAAACTTAAAACAATTATTTTTACATATATCCATAAATGCTATACAGTGTTAGTTATTGCTGTAGAGGAAAACTTAGAAGTTCGAATGATATCAGCCCAACGCATTTTCTTTGTTTCTGCGTAAAATCAAACCTTCTTTACTTCCGATATAATTTTGGGTTTGCCGAGAACGTTATCTTCATTCTTTGTGCTCAAAATTTACTGAAATCTTCCACAATTGGATTTGAGCTATCCTGAATAATATTATACAATGACATAGTACTGGCTTGATACTGAATCAACCTCAAAGTACACAAATGAAAGTCTGTTTACAGAAATATTAATGACCTTTCGGTATTGTTGTCGCCATGTCCTATCTTCAAGGAAGAATATTAAAATTTGTCATATGAACTTTTCATTTTAAAGGAAGAAATACTTTAAAAACATGGGAAATATGTACACATGAAGAAATTACACAGGGATAAAACATTTTATCACATATTTGTTACGAATACGTTGGGTTTTGCATATGCAATAACCTCAAAATTGCCCGGGGCAAAAAAGAGGTTATTGGTTATTGTGCCCTGATTCCAAATGACGTGACGTCATTGCGTCCTTAACGACAATGGCGAACAATGACGGTGCTCGTTTCATCGCAGTGGAGGAAAGCGATACGGCAGACTTTGTAGAGGAAATGAAAAACGCTAACACAAGGAAAAAAACTGAAAGTGGCATTAAAATTCTAAAGGAGTGGTTAAAAAGTGCCGGAGAATTACGCAATCCAGAGGATATTCCAGTTGAAGCGATGAATGTGTATCTGCGAATTCTGCTACAATGGCAACTAGTAACAATGCACAACCAACAGTTATAGATTTAGCCCCGATTATGCCAAATTCTCGCGTTTGTGTATTGCCATATTCCAAAATAAGTGGAAATGTGACAATAAATTTCTATGGAGTAAATGATAAAAACTAAATTTGAAAACTTTGATGTGATAAAACTTTTGTGATAAATTTTTTAAGATTTTACCTGTTATATTTCATTAAATTGTTATAATTGAACTTTTTTCTCTTTTCTGCAGAACTTAAATATGTGATAAATAGATTATAACATGTCTTTTCCATATTGGCCCTGGTATCATCCCTCGACCCATATCGGCCCTCGGCTAAAGCCTCGAGGCCGATATGGGAGTCTCGGGATGATACCAGGGCCAATATGGAAAATATAATCTATACAACCTAAATATCTTTAGTTGAATAAACAAATCAGGAAATCGAAACACGTGTAAACCTATTGTTAAGGCAAATTTTGATAAAACTTAGTAAACGATATGTTGAGAGCATAACTTATTTAAGGCACTTGAATTTTGCAATTTGGTCACGATTTTTATCGCTGGTCTATGATTCATAAACCATCAGAAAACTATAAAATCATTTTGATTGACCCGTCCTTATGTCATTTATTCCGTCCATCTGTGATCACTTTGTTGTAACCATGATTGCGCTTTTTTTTGTCGGATCCTGTTTATTTTTCAATGAAGGATAGTCAGAAATTATTTAAATGGGGAACTGTTTTTGAGCGGGGAACATGTTTAAAAATATTCCATTGTAATTCTTGTCGCCAGAATAGCTCCTTCATATCTCCTCAGATCCTCTTCAAATTTGAATGGAAGCTTCCACTGATCGACATCTTGGATTAATAATGTGAAATACGGAACCATTTATTCGACAAAGGGGAAATATTTACATCTTTGATAACTATAGATGAATGTCGTTTTCATTATCAACACCTATATTCTTGATATAAAGAGCTACATCAAACCTACTAATACATTTCAATATTTAGATAGGACGTCTATGCATAACCCAACAGTCTTCTCTGGATTTATAAAAGGGGAAGCTACTCGCCACTACCGAAACAACAGCAGCACGCAGAATTTAAAAGATACAATTTGTAAATTCAAAGGCCATCTTAAGCAAAGGGGATATAAGGAGCATGAAATACATCGTAACTGTGAATCGGCTCTCAATATCGAACGATCAGAGTTACTCCGCTTTAAACAAGAATCTGACAAGGAGATACCACTAGTATTTGTAACTAAATATCACTTTTCGTTAGGAAATATAAATAAAGCTTTGCGAAAACATTATAAAAAACTACTTCGCAATGCAAAATGTAGGAAGCTATTTCCAAAACCACCAATGGTGGCGTATAGTAAATATCGGAAATTAAAAGAAATACTGACTAGCTCGGTAGTCAAAGCTTAGTACAACATGAAAGATTGGGTCAGGATCCCTGATGAAGCACCCTTCCTCTATATGAGCCACGGAATATTGTAGAGTTTGTCCTATTCTGTACTGCAGAAACACGATGTGTTGGGTCCTGGAGAATAGGCAAACGTGGCTGTTAGGTACTTTCAGACATTCAAAATGTTAATAAAGCGAAAGTATCAAAAAGATGAAGAAAGACTTAGTTACATTTTGTTTAAATCAAACGCCATTTCGTCAATCTCGCTCCTCATTGTAAAAATATAATAATCGTTCAATGATGTCTGACGTGAAACGAGTTTGCTTTTCGTAATGATGTTGTCATTTGTAAATTCACAGACCAATTCAGATTTCCAATCACTGTCAAATGACGACTCCGTAGTTGAATCGAGATCAACATCGTCTGTTTCAATTATCTGTACACACGAGTTTTGTTTTCGTTCCACGACTTCTCAATCCGGTGAATGGCTTTAAAACGATAATTTATCTACACAGTTCAGTGACAGAATGTCAGTTATGAATTTGTGGCAGTAAATATGTGCATCACGTGCATTTGAATAATTCAAAGGAAAGTTCCTTTCTTCTCCTTTTTGGCGACGGTGCAGCTGATCAATTTAACGTTTCTTTACAGAAGTTTCCGTTTATCAATGAATACATGTACACAAACAAGCTAATTGGTTCATAATAACAACTCACCAGTTGATTTAACTTCAAATACCCTCGGGGATACTCTGTCATCCTGTATTTGCTTAGTTACTCATGCAAATCATTAAAAGTACCTTTTGTTTTGATTGCTATGGATCGATTTTGACAGGTAATTTTTTAATACACGTTCACTAACGAGCCTTCAAAAAGCGTTCGGAATTCTTTATTGACAGGGTTCGGTTTGTTCAGGTTAGATTAACTTTAATTGATAGGGAAATTTTCTGGGACTTTGAAAAATTGTTCGGTTTAAACTGGAATTCATTTTTATCAGGGTTCGGTTTACCCAGGTTTCACTGTACATATATTTTGTGTTAATTATACCATTGTCAGCCTCTAAGAATATATTTGTTTATACAATTTACAAAATTCAATAAGGTGTGTATTTTATTTTAAACGACGAACTCAAATCACATTATATTTAATGCAAATGAGATGTCCCAAAACAGAAAATCGTGTTCACTGTGGAGCTTGCTTTAATTTTATCAAAATATTGTATTGAGAAAATAAGACAAATAAATCTTAATGAACTTTCTTTATTATTTTCTTATAAACTCCATCGAAATTGATTGAATTATTAGTAAAATGGCCTTACAAACATATTTTTGTTATTAGTTTTTTTTTGGACAAAGTTGAGAAGAAGTCACTAATACGGAACGCTTCAATAACCTGATAAGGACATTTGATAGTACTTCATTGGAAGAGCATTTTTCATATGCGAACATATCTGTTTGGTAAGATTGTGTAGTAGTGTGTGTATGGAAATTAAATATGTCAACTGCAAAAAACTGACTACCAAAAGAAAGTAGCTTATTATAAACTGCTTAAGAAAGAGTGCCTGTATAAACTGGAAATATAATAAATGTATACGAAGTAAGTGAGGTAAAGGTAGAACGACCAACACATTAAAAACGTTAAAAAAGAAACTTTCAGGGCAAGTCTGAGTCAACGTATAAATGCATTTAATAAAAAAAAATGTAATCTTAATGTCAGCACGAGGAGACTAACATAAAGTCTCCTCGTGCTGACATTAAGATTACGTTTTTTTTATCAAATGCATTTAAATTTATACGTTGACACAGACTTGCCCTGAAAGTTTCTTTTTTAACGTTTTTAATGTGTTGGTCGTTCTACCTTTACCTCACTTACTTCGTATACATTTATTATATTTCCAGTTTATACAGGCACTCTTTCTTAAGCAGTTTATAATAAGCTACTTTCTTTTGGTAGTCAGTTTTTTGCAGTTGACATATTTAATTTCCATACACACACTACTACACAATCTTACCAAACAGATATGTTCGCATATGAAAAATGCTCTTCCAATGAAGTACTATCAAATGTCCTTATCAGGTTATTGAAGCGTTCCGTATTAGTGACTTCTTCTCAACTTTGTCCAAAAAAAAACTAATAACAAAAATATGTTTGTAAGGCCATTTTACTAATAATTCAATCAATTTCGATGGAGTTTATAAGAAAATAATAAAGAAAGTTCATTAAGATGTATTTGTCTTATTTTCTCAATACAATATTTTGATAAAATTAAAGCAAGCTCCACAGTGAACACGATTTTCTGTTTTGGGACATCTCATTTGCATTAAATATAATGTGATTTGAGTTCGTCGTTTAAAATAAAATACACACCTTATTGAATTTTGTAAATTGTATAAACAAATATATTCTTAGAGGCTGACAATGGTATAATTAACACAAAATATATGTACAGTGAAACCTGGGTAAACCGAACCCTGATAAAAATGAATTCCAGTTTAAACCGAACAATTTTTCAAAGTCCCAGAAAATTTCCCTATCAATTAAAGTTAATCTAACCTGAACAAACCGAACCCTGTCAATAAAGAATTCCGAACGCTTTTTGAAGGCTCGTTAGTGAACGTGTATTAAAAAATTACCTGTCAAAATCGATTCATAGCAATCAAAACAAAAGGTACTTTTAATGATTTGCATGAGTAACTAAGCAAATACAGGATGACAGAGTATCCCCGAGGGTATTTGAAGTTAAATCAACTGGTGAGTTGTTATTATGAACCAATTAGCTTGTTTGTGTACATGTATTCATTGATAAACGGAAACTTCTGTAAGGAAACGTTAAATTGATCAGCTGCACCGTCGCCAAAAAGGAGAAGAAAGGAACTTTCCTTTGAATTATTCAAATGCACGTGATGCACATATTTACTGCCACAAATTCATAACTGACATTCTGTCACTGAACTGTGTAGATAAATTATCGTTTTAAAGCCATTCACCGGATTGAGAAGTCGTGGAACGAAAACAAAACTCGTGTGTACAGATAATTGAAACAGACGATGTTGATCTCGTTTCAACTACGGAGTCGTCATTTGACAGTGATTGGAAATCTGAATTGGTCTGTGAATTTACAAATGACAACATCATTACGAAAAGCAAACTCGTTTCACGTCAGACATCATTGAACGATTATTATATTTTTACAATGAGGAGCGAGATTGACGAAATGGCGTTTGATTTAAACAAAATGTAACTAAGTCTTTCTTCATCTTTTTGATACTTTCGCTTTATTAACATTTTGAATGTCTGAAAGTACCTAACAGCCACGTTTGCCTATTCTCCAGGACCCAACACATCGTGTTTCTGCAGTACAGAATAGGACAAACTCTACAATATTCCGTGGCTCATATAGAGGAAGGGTGCTTCATCAGGGATCCTGACCCAATCTTTCATGTTGTACTAAGCTTTGACTACCGAGCTAGTCAGTATTTCTTTTAATTTCCGATATTTACTATACGCCACCATTGGTGGTTTTGGAAATAGCTTCCTACATTTTGCATTGCGAAGTAGTTTTTTATAATGTTTTCGCAAAGCTTTATTTATATTTCCTAACGAAAAGTGATATTTAGTTACAAATACTAGTGGTATCTCCTTGTCAGATTCTTGTTTAAAGCGGAGTAACTCTGATCGTTCGATATTGAGAGCCGATTCACAGTTACGATGTATTTCATGCTCCTTATATCCCCTTTGCTTAAGATGGCCTTTGAATTTACAAATTGTATCTTTTAAATTCTGCGTGCTGCTGTTGTTTCGGTAGTGGCGAGTAGCTTCCCCTTTTATAAATCCAGAGAAGACTGTTGGGTTATGCATAGACGTCCTATCTAAATATTGAAATGTATTAGTAGGTTTGATGTAGCTCTTTATATCAAGAATATAGGTGTTGATAATGAAAACGACATTCATCTATAGTTATCAAAGATGTAAATATTTCCCCTTTGTCGAATAAATGGTTCCGTATTTCACATTATTAATCCAAGATGTCGATCAGTGGAAGCTTCCATTCAAATTTGAAGAGGATCTGAGGAGATATGAAGGAGCTATTCTGGCGACAAGAATTACAATGGAATATTTTTAAACATGTTCCCCGCTCAAAAACAGTTCCCCATTTAAATAATTTCTGACTATCCTTCATTGAAAAATAAACAGGATCCGACAAAAAAAAAGCGCAATCATGGTTACAACAAAGTGATCACAGATGGACGGAATAAATGACATAAGGACGGGTCAATCAAAATGATTTTATAGTTTTCTGATGGTTTATGAATCATAGACCAGCGATAAAAATCGTGACCAAATTGCAAAATTCAAGTGCCTTAAATAAGTTATGCTCTCAACATATCGTTTACTAAGTTTTATCAAAATTTGCCTTAACAATAGGTTTACACGTGTTTCGATTTCCTGATTTGTTTATTCAACTAAAGATATTTAGGTTGTATAGATTATATTTTCCATATTGGCCCTGGTATCATCCCGAGACTCCCATATCGGCCTCGAGGCTTTAGCCGAGGGCCAATATGGGTCGAGGGATGATACCAGGGCCAATATGGAAAAGACATGTTATAATCTATTTATCACATATTTAAGTTCTGCAGAAAAGAGAAAAAAGTTCAATTATAACAATTTAATGAAATATAACAGGTAAAATCTTAAAAAATTTATCACAAAAGTTTTATCACATCAAAGTTTTCAAATTTAGTTTTTATCATTTACTCCATAGAAATTTATTGTCACATTTCCACTTATTTTGGAATATGGCAATACACAAACGCGAGAATTTGGCATAATCGGGGCTAAATCTATAACTGTTGGTTGTGCATTGTTACTAGTTGCCATTGTAGCAGAATTCGCAGATACACATTCATCGCTTCAACTGGAATATCCTCTGGATTGCGTAATTCTCCGGCACTTTTTAACCACTCCTTTAGAATTTTAATGCCACTTTCAGTTTTTTTCCTTGTGTTAGCGTTTTTCATTTCCTCTACAAAGTCTGCCGTATCGCTTTCCTCCACTGCGATGAAACGAGCACCGTCATTGTTCGCCATTGTCGTTAAGGACGCAATGACGTCACGTCATTTGGAATCAGGGCACAATAACCAATAACCTCTTTTTTGCCCCGGGCAATTTTGAGGTTATTGCATATGCAAAACCCAACGTATTCGTAACAAATATGTGATAAAATGTTTTATCCCTGTGTAATTTCTTCATGTGTACATATTTCCCATGTTTTTAAAGTATTTCTTCCTTTAAAATGAAAAGTTGATATGACAAATTTTAATATTCTTCCTTGAAGATAGGACATGGCGACAACAATACCGAAAGGTCAGTAATATTTCTGTAAACAGACTTTCATTTGTGTACTTCGAGGTTGATTCAGTATCAAGCCAGTACTATGTCATTATATAATATTATTCAGGATAGCTCAAATCCAATTTTGGAAGATTTCAGTAAATTTTGAGCACAAAGAATGAAGATGACGTTCTCGGCAAACCCAAAATTATATTGGAAGTAAAGAAGGTTTGATTTTACTCAGAAACAAAGAAAATGCGTTGCTGATATCATTCGAACTTCTAAATTTTCCTCTACAGCAATAACTAACACTGTATAGCATTTATGGATATATGTAAAAATAATTGTTTAAAGTTTACTGTTATTTCAATGTGCCAATATCCGGATTTTTTACCAGTGAGCTAATAGCATGACTATATCTCAATTGATAACCGCGTGATAAGTTTTGATACAAATAGTGTTTAGTGCGCAAGACTGATAAATTTACCTGTAATTCACAAAGATTGGTATACAAACTGGAGTATAATAAGGTTTTAAGACCAGGACATTGAATAAAGGTACCAGGTATATAATCTTTGATTTTATGTTTAAAGCATAATGAAATAAAATAAAGTTCATACACATGTATATCATTTGTCAACTTTCAAGAGTTAATTGCACGTTAGTATACAACAATAATACATTTGATATCCTATTTGATCATCGACAGTGAATGAAGTCGAGACATTTCCCCTGAATCTGTCATCAACATGGACCCTTTTTAAAAGTCCTATATTCATTTTGAAATGCACAAGATGCCCAAAACTGTAATGATCAGTTTTAGCCATGCGTGTCATAACGCAACCATTTGTTTGATTCTGAATACTAAATATTGAAATCCTTTTAACGTTCAGTTCCATGCTTCAGATATTGGCGCCATTTAGTCTAAACAGTTACAGGATTTCTCCTGTCCTCTACTTTTCATTTCTGCATAATTTTTCTGGCATCTATTTTACTAAAATAACGAGATCCAATTTGATTTTCAAAGCAGAAAAAACTGTGCACCTTATAATCAGCATGACCTTATTAGATGACAATACGAATACTAAAAATCCAGGCTAAAAATAAGGCGTAGGTACTTTAATTCAGTCACGGACCCCGCTACATGTGTTTTAGTAACTTTAGAAAAGAGAATAACCCAACACAGACAATTATCATGGTCATATGTGTAATCATTAGAATTGTTACTGCGGCTACCTGTTGCTATAAAAAAACCTAAATGCCACATATAAAATTGGTGAAATATATCAAAGGGAAGTTCAAACTAATAAGTCGAAAACAAACTGACTACGCCATGGCATAAAACGAAAATCGATCAAAAAATAAACAACAGTATACAAACACCACATAAGCAAACTAAAGAATGCACAACACTAACTCCATCAAAAACTGGGTGTGATCTCAGGCGCTCTGGAAGGGTAAGCAGATCCTGCTCCACATGTGGCACCCGTGGTGTTGCTCATGTAAGTACATTTTTTCCACTTTTTTCCACTTCAAAAGATATTCATCCAAATTCATCTTTCTCTGCTCGATTTATAAGCATTTAGTAGCATTACATAAACAAAAACTCATGACCCTGAAGTTGAACTCATTCTCAAAGAGTTAATAAGGATAGTACATGTAAAAAATAAACTTTTCAAACAAGGGAAATCAACATGATCAATAGAACCTCTATTTTATTTTTGGTTTGCCTGAAATAATGTACAAAAGCCCAAAATTTGTAGACTACAAACGTACAGTGGATATGATAACTATGCTTGTTTTTTTCTCCTCATATTGTGTATAGTGACGTGTATGATCAATTTAAACTAAGACATTGTCTGTACAAGTGTGTATTGCAGGAAGATGTAGCTTCAGAATGAACAAAAGAAATATCGTTTTTTAAATATCTGATATTTAAAAGATTGCCATCACCATTTTATGATAACCCAAGCTTTTTATCCTACGATAATCAGTCGCGTTAAGCTTTAAACAGCTTGAAAATAACGGGTAGATAAAACTAGGATTAGACAGTCAAGCCTTTTACCATTAAAATGTGTTATGAAGTAAATGTTTTTTTTCAGAAATATGGCAAGTAAATTTCCTGTATGCGGCATCTGCGATTCCAGGCATATTTCTGTACCATCTACAGCATGGTGTTTTG
Source organism: Mytilus californianus (assembly GCF_021869535.1). NCBI lineage: Eukaryota > Metazoa > Mollusca > Bivalvia > Mytilida > Mytilidae > Mytilus > Mytilus californianus. The sequence goes on along the minus strand of NW_026262712.1, from coordinate 46,233,948 downwards.
AATGTAACACCGGGCTTTGTGAAGAATGTAAGGAACAACATCTTCTCAACGAAGCACACAGAAGTCATGGTATTATACCTCTGACCGATTATCAAAAGTTACCTGTAAGTTTCCTTCAAATTGCCGAGTCTTGCAAATTACATAGTGAAAACTATCAAGCATACTGTCATGAACACAAATGTTCTTGTTGTACAAAATGTCTCACTGAGGAACATAGGAACTGCAAAGATCTCACAAATATACACGATAATAATGAGCTTTCAGATGTCAATATCTCTCTACAAATGGACGATTTTGTAAACATTGTAAAGAAAAATAAAATTAAAACTGGGGAAATCGTTGTACAGACCAGTCCAGTTTATACGGCCTTAATGAAACGGGAGTATTAAGAGGCAAAATCGTTGTACAGACAAGTTCAGACTATACGTCTTTAATGATACGGAATATTAAAGAGACAGAATACTCGGAACTTGGTGAAAACGATGTACAGATCATCCAAGCGTATACGTCTTTAACGACACCGGAGAATAGGGGAGAAGCATATACGGAACTTGGTGAAATTGTAGAACAGACCAGTACAGTTTATACGTCTTCAATGGGAAAGGATAATAGAGACGCATATACGGAATTTAGTGATATTTTGAACAGACCGATCCAGATAACATGTCGTTAGTGAGACAAAAAAATAAACAAGCACAGTCTACTGTGTCCAAATGCAAACATGCACTGGAAAATGAATATGATACAATACATACCACGGAACATGACACACGTTTGTTGTAATAATATTTTATTTCTAAATTAGAAATGATCTATTTAGAATACAAGTTATGGTACAAGTAAAGTATTGATTGATTTAAAATTTTTGTACAAAACTTACATAAATAGATGAGTAGAAGTGAGGCGGGAAAATCAAAATCATTAGACGAAAACAAAATTTACAATATCATGTCAAAAGACGAAAAACAACAAAAAAACACCGAAAGACAAAAAATAATATACAAAACACAACATAGAAAACCAGACTGAACAACAGGAATTTTCAAAACACCCTTTTTCATATAATGTTCTCATCTTATTCAAGTACCCTCATCAATGTTTAACATGATAGATTTACATATACATGTGTTTCAAATGAAAATCATGTATGTATATATTATAACAGGAACTAAAATGTATAAATGTATAATGTCGTAATGATTAGACCCTATGGGATGATTGGATTATAGAAATATGATCATTGAATTTCCTTGGTCTTCTTCAGGCTGCCGTTATAACTCTTGCGAAAAAGGAGAATCCATTTCATTGTGCGGAGTGTATTTCGCAGCCACGTCCGGTCAGAATAAGAACGTTCAATCCAATGCCTCTTGTAGTAAGAGCGTCGACGTTTTTGTACGTTTAAGAAACCTTGCAAAAACTTTTTGAGGGGTCCATTGCAAGGCAAAATTACTGTTTATATCCAACATATCTTTATTTTTCTGTGGCAGTTTAAATTTCCCGCCCTTCGTCTAGATCAATTCCTACCTTGGAAACCTTCCTATTGTATTTCTTATTAATTTGTTCTTGTACTGAACATTTAGGAAATATTTGCTACTGGACACTACGCTAATCACACAAGCAATTAACCAATCGTTGTTACAAAAAGTTGCACGAAAATTTTTTTAAAATAAAATACATAATTTTGATTCCTGCTCAACGTTTTTCTGACCAGACGTCATTCCTTTGACCTAGATATAATAAAGCATGTTATTGCGTTAATTTGAGCAGTATGGGTACATTGGTCTGTTTTTGACGAATAATTGATTTATAGGTGAAATACGTTATTATAATTTCTACAATTCATTTCAACATAGAAAAAAGGTCACAAAAGATGGAAGGGTTTGTGTATGTTACTATTACAATACAATTCTGTAAACCAACTTATTTTCGCGAGCAATTTATTTTCGCGAATTTCGCGAATAGATAAATAACGCGAATATAAATCGTCGCGAACTTGTCAAACTTGGATCTTATCTTATTCAAATACATCAAGTAAATTTGAAAATCGCGAAATTAAGTAGACAGGTATTAGAGAGTAGAAGTGTTTTTGCAGTTTTGCATTAAAACGAACTATGTACGTTTAAAGCAAATATACAATACACATTTCTAATATATAAATTCTGATAACCGACAAAGTATTTTTTTTTTAATCTGAAGGATTTTGTATGATAGATGTTTGAAAAAAAATCTTTTGAATACAAGGGGCAGAAATGCCCATATCATGCCGATTGATATTCATCATGGTAATACTATGTTTCATATATAAAAATCCTATTTGTTTTCTGTAAAGCCAATTAAATGATGTGAACCTCTAAATATATTGACATATCTAAAAAAAAACAATCGACATCATTTCATACAATAGCAAGACAATACAGATAACACAATAATAAACAGGCTACATTATAAGTTTTTTCAGAAGAAATGTAAAAATTAAAGTACAAAGAGAGTGGCTAAATATTTGAATTGTGTAATGTCAAGTAAGTTCGTTACATGAAGTGTCGAACAAGTACTTTTTACCCTCAGAATAATGCACTACATATTTGTTTTGTCTTTCGTTTCAGATCTTTGTTTTATTGTCATGGCCAAACCAGGGAAAGATGCCTGGAAATTTGGATTAACCAGTAAATACCGACTTTATGTTAAACCTGAAGGCTTCACATTAGAAGACATAAAGAAAAGGACATTAAAATGTCATTGGCCATATGATATAGTGCCACAATATGGAAAGTCAAAAGAAGGGCGAGAAATTGTAATCACTCTAGGTAGGAGGCATATTTTAGGCCCGGGTAATGTCACATTTCTGTGTGATTCAAGAGATAATTTAGAAAGACTTTTTCGCTTGGTACCGATCTTTATAAAAAGGATACAGTCAGCGGACAAACCTTGATACTAGAGGATAATGCATGAAAAGTATTTAATACAAACTAAAGCCAATAAAGACATTAGTATGTGTTCAGATGAAGACACGAAAACAAATAATATAAAGCCAAAACCAAATGACTTAGATTTATCTCGTTATATCCAATAAGCTAAAGAAAGAAAAACACTTTTCTTTATATCTTTAGTAACAGTGGAGCAAATCAAAATAGTTCTACAGTTATAAACGAAACATTTATTTAAGAAGTATTTGAAATGACATATAGTATTTTATACTTGAGTCTAATACCTTATGTGAATCTTTCAAGATTTTGTGTTGATTTTCTTAAGTTTTGAAATAGTTTGTATTTCTATTCATGAATAAAGGCAACAGTAGATACTGTTTTGTTTCTGTAACGCTACTTAATTCCGTTAATAACTTCCTATCTGCTGTTGTATTAAGAAGTATTCATGTTTCAAAAGCAAATTAACCCTTTCCTGGAAAGTCAAGCAAAGGTAATATCCCGTCAGATGTAAACATACTAATTACAGTAAACTAACATACAAAACATTGTTCACTTTCTGAAATAAAGGCTTCATGCAGACATCGTAACCTTGATACAGCACGAATATGAGATCTGGTCAAATCATATTAATTCGACCAATATTTAATGGTGTCACCAACCTACAACAACATTTAAAAAATAGATAATAAACCTATGCCAACAAAGCAGATACAGTATGCACTGTTGTATCAATTAAAACCTAGTAGCAATAAACTTCACTTGCATATGAAGGATGCATTTCTGAAATTATACGATATGTCAACGCTTGCAGCTGACACGAGGATTTAGTCAAACGTTATCGCTGTTTGAGCAAAATATTGATGAGCTACTATTGGTCAATGAACTTCCTATTCTTTTTTTCGCAAAACGTTAATCGGAGGTTATCAAGAACTTTTAAATAAATATTCAGTGTCAGAAATAATGTATGGTGTTCTTAGTTTATATATTCTAGATTCTGGCTTTGTGTGTCATTTTATTTACTTTTACAGTTTCCCCTTCATTTGTCTTTGTACTATTATGTCCCTTTTGGTCGTATAAATCTTTTCGTGGCTTGGTATTTACAGATCCGGCTTTCAAATGTTTGGCCTTAATTGTTCATGATGCAGGTAGGTCCATAGGGAAGCTTTAGACGAATGCAATTTGTAGTGTTATTTCCAATATTTGTGTACCCTCGTAATTCTATTTTGATTTTGTTGCTTCATCGGGCGAGTGTGTATATGTCTTTATACTTTACTATAATGTACTAGATTATATTTACTTTCAAATACAATTTTTGTTTTTGTCTTTGTTAAATCTAATTATATGTTTGTTTGAATTATTTAACTTACATATGTGATATATTTTTATTGTTTGTTTACATAATTTATTTTGAATGCTTCACATTTTGTTATGTCGCGATCTTTTATAGCTGGTTTTACAGCATGAGTTTTGCTTATTGCTTAAGGCCTTATGGTGAACTATTACTGCTTAAATCCACGTCATTTTGGATTTTGTCTCATTGCCAATTATACCACATCTTCTTATTTCATATAAACAGAAGTAATAATGTGTCCTTTTACTTTTAGTTGAGTAAAGTTCTAGTTGACATTACATTGTAATTAATTTACTGGTTTGTTTGATACGTCAAGGATATTTAATGTTTTGCTTGGATACATCACCCTTCCATTGAGTATTAATTTCCCACTTTCATGAAAAATAAGACTGCGAAAATTATAAAACATTTAATCTCCAACTATTGATAAATAAAGGCATAATAACAGGTAGGCAGTGCAAGAAAACCTACATGAGTCTGCAAGTGTAATCCGTAAAATGGTCGGGCCGTAATGTTTCAATTTTTGCATAAGTTTGTTTAACCAAATGATTTTTCCGTATTTTATTACTATGTGCACACCATGTATAAAACTTTTATCAGTAGTTATTGTTGCATTCTGTAGTTTCACGTGTACGTGTACATGGTGTTCTTATGCCAGTAATGTAATATGTGTAACTATCTGACATTTTCATTCCTCTTCTTTTATCATCATAATATTGTTTTAGCTCACCTGGCCCGAAGGGCCATGTGAGCTTTTCTCTTCACTTGTCGTCCGTACTCCGTCGTCGTTAACTTTTACAAAAATCTTCTTCTCTGAAACTACTGAGACATAGTTTTCCAAACTTGGCCAAAATCATCATTAGGGTATCTAGTTTAAAAAATGTGTCCGATGACCCCGCCTGCCAACAAACATGGCCGACATGGCTAAAAATAGAACATAGGGGTAAAATGCAGTTTTTGGCTTTTATCTCTGAAACTAAAGCATTAAGAGCAAATCTGACATCATGTGAAAATGTTCATCATGTTAAGATCTAACTGCACTGAAATTTTCAGACAAATCCGACAACCCGTTGTTGGGCTGCTGCCCCTGAATTGATAATTTTAAGGAAATTTTGCAGTTTTTGTTATTATCTTGAATATTATTATAGATCGAGATAATCTGTAAACAGCAAATATGTTCAGCAAAGAAACATCTACAAATAAGTCAGATGAACAAAATTGTCAATTGACCCCTTAAGGAGTTATTGCCCTTTAAAATTATTTTTTAACAATTTTTCGTAAATTTTTGTTATCTTTTACAAAAATCTTCCCCTCTGAAACTACTGAGACAAATTTTACCAAACTTTGCCACAATCATCATTAGGGTGTCTTGTTTTAAAAATGTGTCCAATGACCCCGCCTTCCAAACAACATGGCCGACATGGCTAAAAGTAGAACATAGGGGTAAAATCAAAAAATAATTCATGACAGCCGTAGATTTGTTTTCATTTAACCATGGGTTGGGCATTTATATTCGATTATTTTATCCCGAGGTTAGCGAGAGGTGAAAAAGGAACATAAATGCCCAACCCATGGTTAATTGAAAACAAATCTACGGCTGCCATGAATTATTTCGATTCTCATAGGACAATTACGGTAATTTTGTCAACCGTGAAAGCCCTATATACATGATACTGTTAAGCTGTTCCGTTTTACCCCCGGTATTTAAAAACAGAATTTTCATTTTTTGTGCTTGAATATTGTATTGAGTGTGCACATTCATCTGAAATAGAAAAGGAATAGATATGTAGGCTTCATCAACACAACAATGTTTGAAAGAACACTCATTTAGTACTAATAAGAAATAAACGCTTGTGACCTAATTCAAACATAAAATCAATTGTGTATTCAGGAACCGGGTCCGTTCACCCTAGTATCTATTCGCCCTACTACCTGTTCGCTCAGGTCAATTCGCCCTGATTTTTATTTTATTCAATTGTTGTCTAGTTTTATAATGTTTATTGTTTGAACAGAGTATGTCAAACTTTGTTGAAAAATTCGCCGAATATTTGTATTGCTGCAACCAAATAATTATTTTCCTTTTATTTGCATAGTAGAATACTGGATTAAATGTATTTATCTTTATCGATATTTGTTACCAATTTTAATAATTCTAGTCAGTCAATTTATGCAGTATAATAATAAATGAACTTATTTATCCTTTTCATGTTTTACAATTCGTACATATACAATATTAGGTCAATGTCAGAAAAATATAGTTTTTTTTGTATGAGGCTGAGAAACTAGGGAGGTTTTACCAAGCCCTACCCCAGTTTTGTGCCGAATACAAAAAAAAAGGTTTATATTTTTATGACATTGACCTAATATTTTTGTTATACTGCAACTTAAATTAATGCATTGATAGCTATTTAAATTGTAACACAAATTTCAAACTTATTTTCATCCCTTAATGAACCCCTGATTGTGGAAAAAGTGTTCCATGATGAAAATGACATTGCACAAAATAATGGTGTTACTATATTTAGGAAATAAACACAACTAGTTGCAGTATAAATCATTCTTTTTTCTTATTCAAAGCTGACTATGTTGTTGCTTTCATGTGCAAACCAAACTTGGCCTCAATCATTATTAGGGTATCTAATACTATTTATTATGATTTTAACCTTATTAAAAATGATTTCAAAAAACCACAGTAGATACAGGTGAGCTACACAGGCTCTTGAGAACCTCTAGTTCAAATGCCTTTGATATGCATTTCATATGATGCATGATTTATCATATTTCTTTAATAATTTTAAAAGCAGTTTATTATATTACGAATACTTAAATATATATCAGCCACACATACAGTTAAATCCTTTGTCACTGTTACGTTGTTATCAAATAATACTTTAGCTTTTGTAAACATTATGTTTTCCAATATTGTTAGAAGGGTACTTATTATTTGCTTGTTCCTATTTAAGACATGGCGATCCCATTGTGCCATCGAATTGTTTGTTTGTTTGTTTGGTTTTTTTTTAAATTTAGATGTGGCGTGGCTCCTCTTTTTGGAGACGAGCAGATGATAAAATCTTAAAAGCGAAGTGACGGTGTGTATTTATTGTTATAATACTGTAGATAATTGACCTAATATACTTTTAGAATGTTAATTTTATCAAGGTGTTAGATTCAAAATATTTAAAATGAATTTAATTTTGAACCTAATGTTTGGAATTTTTATATTTAAGAAATCAAGGTTTAAACAATGTGTGTTAAACCCCTTTTTTAAACAAAGATCAACGTTTTGTACATAGATATCAAAGTTTTATTACTGTGGCATTTGATGTATCTTATGTAGCTTTTATCCTATCTCATATTTTTTGTATTGAGTTGCTTCAGTATTTTATCGTATACAACCTTTCATGTATATTTTTTTATATTTTTGTATTATGCAAAAGTTATGACGTTAATAAATATTGAATAAGTTGGCTAATTTTTAACTGGTCATAAATTAATTGACCTCTAACTACTCACATTTGTTTCACAAAAGTTAATCTGTTGATATACCAATCAAGTTCATTCATTTGCCGTAAAATAAGTGGTATATGATTTTTATAACATGCAAATAAAGTATCGAAGTATTATTTAGCGTAATCAAAACAAACTTTAATTAATCTACAATTGAGCCTGTATGTTGTCTTATTAAAATTGAAGGTAATAAAATATTAAATGAAAGCATTACATAAAAATTACTAAAATAAGGAATATACATTATTTCAGTAACTGTTTTGACAATTTGCAAGGATACGATTGATTTGTACTCGATTATGCAAAACAAGCATATAGATAGATGATAATAATAATGATGATACCTTACTTCTTTAATCAAATACAGCTAATTGGATTTACACAATATACATATTCAATAGACAATATACAGCATAATCTATATCATGTATACACAAATAATGGAGGAAGCGCAATAGAAAAATAAAATAAGTTGAATCCGTGCCTCATTAAGGGTATTTAAGAGGTTCTAAGTTTTTGTGTCATCATTATCTGTTTGATGCAGTACTGATGCCACGACTGAACCCACGACAAAGTGAACAGGCAATAGGACGTTTGAATGCTTGACAGCCGCCTCAAGTCGTTGCAAATGCATTTAACTGCAATGTACGCACCATTTAACATCTACATGAACGCTACAATGCAACAAACAGTACAAATGACCGTCCTCATACTGGTCGCACCAGAGTTACAACATTGCGTAAGGATCGCTACATATTACGACAGAATCTGCAAAACCAGTTCCTCTGCGCAACTCATACTGCTCGTCAGACAATAGGCATTAACCAGAGACCAATTAGTGATGATACACTTTGGCGTCGATTGAATTGTCGTAACCTGAGTTGTCGTCGTCCTGCCAGAGGTCCTATTCTCACACCACGTCATCGCCGTGAACGACTACAGTGAACCATCCATCGTCAAAATTGGCGACATCAGCAGTGGAGGACGGTTATCTTTTCAGACGAAAGCCGTTACTGCATTTCAAATGCAGATGGCAGGACACGAATCTGGAGAAGACAGGGCGAAAGATATGCTGATAACTGCATGATGAAATGAGATGCATGGGGAGGTCCAAGCATTATGGCATGGGGTGGAATCGGCTTGAACCAGAAATTAGGGCCTGTTGTCTTCCAGAATCTTGGACCGGGTAGGGGAAATGGTGTCAATACAGCCTGGTATACTGATAAAGTTCTACGACCACATGTATTGTAACATTTTGCACGCCACCAAAAACACACTTTCCAGCATGACAATGCACGTGCACATACTGCAAGAGCTACAAGGGACTTTCTACAGCAGAACAACATTACGATTATGAATACATAAATATATATTTACACCATTGAAAGGGTATGCATCAATTACCAAAGCCTTAATGAAATTCACCGTTGCATTTTATGTTAATGATATATTGAGTACGACTAACTGAGGGATATTGAAAACAATAGTTATCATACATTTTTGTGTGTTTATGCACATGTTCTCATTTAGACACCCATGTCTTTTAAAATGTATAGCAGACTTATATTTTAAAGTGAATCTGAAATGTCATGGTAATATGTAATTTGAATGTAAATAAGTGGTTTAAAACTACTGAACAACTCGACAATTCGGATAGCATATTTTTTTTTCAAACTTTGCCAGAAAAAAATATATCGTTTAATACCTGCAAAACAATTGCTCAAACAGTTATTGTTTTTTAATGTTTAGAATCACAAACTTTTATTGAATATGACCGTTTGAAATGTACTTTTCAACCAATTTGGTTTACAGACATAAGAAAAAAAAGAAAATTTTTTGGAAATGTTTTTTTTTTTCTTCACAAAACCTTCTACAGACTCTCTTTAATTGAAATTGTATGGTCCCAACAATATGTAAGTTTATAAGGAAATCAGTAATATTTAGTTTGGGACGATTACCTTTGGTACAAATTGACATTTCTATATTATAAACGTCCCCCCAGACTACAAAATACCCCTGTCATCGGACGAGCAGGCGCTAGATTAAATGTTTCGACAGTCTGTTACTATATGTTAAGTATTATCTTTGTGCTAATGTAGGTTATCTGATAGCATTGGATTGTACAAGGATTGATGTTCAGAACATATTTTCTAGTATTGCCGTTTGTATTTGAAAAACAAAGACGAAATTTACAGTGAAGTACAGCCTATTAACCAAGAGCTGAGTACTAAAACCTTAAAACTTCATTATTCAATCTATTTTTTTCTTAATCAATTCGTACCAAACCTTTCAAAATCATATATCAAGAGTCACTCCATAAAAACTCCCCAGTACATACTTTTATTTTCAAAAGCAATTCAAGGATGAATGTTAATTTTCAAACTTTTCTGCAACGATTTTTGAATTTTGAAAATATGTTATTCCTTAATTTAATGCTTTGTGGGAGTCGAACGTGTCTAATTTTTGTAGATGCTCCTGCATCATTATCATAACCAAATGTAAAGAACATAAATGCTTGATCATTGTGTCAATTACTGCTAGGTTAAAACGCAGAATTGATTTCCAAAATCTTTGTAAGATTGGATCTCCATTACCCGAGATCTACCCCTTTAAGAGTAAAAACAAATGATCGGCCCTGAGTCAGAAAGATAATGTCCTGGTAGGAAGATATGTCTCCCTAAGGACTGTTAAACTGTTTACTAATTAAAAGATAAAATCGGTCTAGTACAAAGCTGGGTTCATATTCATATTACAGTATAAAATAAAATTGAGAATGGAAATGGGGAATATGCCAAAGAGACAACAACCCGGCCAAAGAGCAGACAACAGCCGAAGGCCACCAATGGGTCTTCAACGCAGCGAGAAAATCCTCAGCTGGCCCCTAAATAAAAATTTGTACTAGTTCAGTGAAAATGGACGTCATACTTAACTCCAAAACATATAAATGAATTAAAATTAAAAAACATACAAAACTAACAAAGGCCAGAGGTTTCTGACTCGGAACAGGCGCAAAATTGCGGCGGGGTTAAACATGTTTTGTGAGATCTCAACCCAACCCCCCCCCCTATACCTCTACCCAATTTAGAATAAAGAAACACACAGCGATACGCACAGTAAAACTCAGTTTAAAAGAAGTCCGATTCCAATGTCAGAATAGGTAACAAAAGAAACTAAGCAAAATAACAAAGATACATAAATTAACAAAGGGCTACTAGCAGTTACTGACATGCCAGCTCCAGACCTCAATTAAACTGATTGAAAGATTATGTCTGCATTATATGAAAATCAAGTACAATCCCTCCCGTTAGGGGTTTAGTATCATACCATCATAAAATATGTGAGAAGAACATTACCCGTATCATGCTAGCAACTGGTTTTAGAATAAATGTGTTTATTTCCGATGCAAAGACCCCATGAGTGAATAAATATTAATAACAAAATATGCAATCCTTAATGACTTGACAACAGTATCGTAACTATATCCCTTCCGAATAAGTCTGTTTAAAGGTTTGGTTAGCTTTTGAGGTGAATGCCGACATTTTTGTGCTTTGTAAAGAATATTACAATAAAGGATTGGATGTGAAATACCTGAACGTATAAGATGACTTCATGTTAATTTATATTTACGAATGATGTCCTTGTACCGATGATAAAATTTAGTAAATGTTTTGACTAGTTTGTGATATCGAAACATGTCTCGACCTGGTACGCAGTCAATATTCGCTAATGTAAATGCAAACACTATCCATCTTCATTAGTAACAAGGTAAACTTGTCGGCTTCGACGTGTTAAGATTTGCCTATTCTACATTTAATGTAGTTATTCTAGAGCGAGACGTCCTCCATTTCTCCAACAGGCACCATTTGGGAACACAGCAGCATGTAGTACCAGTGAATGCTTGTCAGCATTGTTGCTATATAATATAGCTGCACGTCGAACCAGTTAATGAATGTCAGTGTTGTTTCTGTATAATGTTTGAAGGCCATATTATTGTGTCGCTTATAGTAGAAGAAGCACCTCTTCTTGTTGTTTGTGATTATCTTTTATCCTTTTTGAGAAAAATCAGCATTTGCTACTCATTCTGACTTGTTTTCGTTTTAAATCTAATTTAACGAAAAAAAAAATCATTTTTCGGGTAAAATAATTTCCCTTAAGCCTTAAAATTTTTTAATATATTCATCATAATTGCATTGCAATTACAATCCAATGCTCAGCATGTAATTACATGAATGCCAAGCTTCATTCTTTGTTTTTTCTTATCTAACTATATTATTTTGAATATAGACCCATAGAAAAATTAGGTAAAAACGGCAAGTTGAAAAGATATTCCACTTTGAGAATAATATGTGTCAGTTTTCATAAACTCTTTCTTCGAATAAAAGATTATGTTCACAGATATGTGTGTTGTGGTATTAGGAAAGTAGCAAACAGTCGGATAATAATGTCCTTTTACAGGGAAATACGTAGATGTATCTAAATTAATTCAAAACCACAATTTTTCCAAAGTATTATTCATTAAGATAATTATTTTAATTCTGTTTAGGGGATTTCGTAAAGGAAAAACGTTTTTCAGTATCACACTAATAATCTGCAATGAGTGAATTATTTTTATGTTATCGTCGTTTTTTCCCAACAAAAGTATCACATCATTTTTATTAAGGTATGTTTCACATCATAAAATGTTTTTCCAATTTCCTATTATTGCTCTACTATTTAAATTACCCCTTTTCTTTACTTTTTCAAAAATTCTTTTTTCAGCATAGGGTAACTATTACTTGCTAAGTAGATCTTGAACAGATACATTTTTGTATTTGATAATGAATCAAATTATTGAAATTGGTATTTTTTTTTATGTATATAGTAAATAAAATGAAATAAACCACTATTAGATAAGGCTAATGTAACTACCTGTGATCATTTTTAACCTTGAGATATCCACGGTGGGTAAGGTTGTCCTGCCAGAGCACGTTCTGTGCTAATGATTTGGACCTGACTGGTGCTAGTGGGTCCTGATTCTGTGCTGGTGGGTTTGTTTACATTGTATCAGAACTGCAATTTTTTCTCTGATACGTCCTAAGTACCATGCGAGGTATATTACAACGATTTTTTTTTTTTGCAAAAGTCGTGCAAATTCGCCAAACTAAATTGTCCTGATGACGTGCTGGTGATTAGAAAAACGGTCCTGGTTCTGTGCACCTATGTTCTTGTTCTTTGCCTTTATATTTAAGTTAAAAGTGGCAAATATTCAAGATGATTGATGCAGAAAAAAGTATAATTGATAAAAAATATACCTAGCATATCTTGTGTGGATATTTAATATGAGCAAAGTTGAGTCTATTTTGTTTTAATTTGATTTTGGAGAAGGGTAAGATCTTTTCTGTTAAGGTGTTTTAGGCATTTTTAAACTTTTGTTAACTGTTATTTTGAAAATATATGTGCCGTTAACTGACTAGTTATCTGTTTTCTAAAAATTGACATTGTTGTGAACTGAAAAAATGACCCCTGTTAACTGTTTTTTTTTTGTTTTTTTTTTTTTATTTTTGAATTCACTGTTTTCTGTTTTCTCATTTAAGATCATCTAAATTGCTGTTATGGGTTATCAATATTTTAAATTTACTGTTATTTGTATTGAGCAAAATAAAAATCATTGACTTTTTAATGCAAACCCCTCTTGCCCCCTTTTGAGATAAGAAAATATGCATCTGATTTGCTGGATTACGATCCTTTTGCATGACCATCAAAACAAGGTGTAAAATATCAAATACCTATATAAAAAAGATCATGTGGTATGCTTGCCAATGGACAAATTTCCATTAGAAACCAAATGAAGTAGATGTTAACAACAATACGTCACCGTACGATCTTCAAAAATGACCCGAAATATCAAAATGTAAAAGGTTTTGCATAAAAATGGAGACATAAATATAGAATAAAGGACCTGTTTTTACTAAGTTGATCACGGTTAACTATCAGGTGAGCCTGAACACATCTTAGATGAGTTTAGATAATAAATTCAGTGTAGCCTAAGCCTCCTGGATATTGTTTCTCTGACAAAATTGTACGATACTCTAGATACTTTTCTTTTTATTCAACCAAATGAATCTCAGTCTTGTTTCTGCGCGTAAGAATCATGTGTCCTCAGCAGCTAAAATCAGAATTATTTGTAACAATTTTAGTGTTTACTAAAAGGATGATAATAAAATTGTGTCTTTGTTTTTTTTTTGTTTTTTTGTATAAAGGGAGAGGGAGGTCACGGTGAAAGTTGCTAAGCTTGGAATAGTTTTGTAATTCCAAAATTGTTGATAAAAATAATTTGACGCAGATGATCAAGAACGATTTCATTACTGCAGGTGATAATTTTACCCTGAAAACATTTTCCAAGAGGGGAAGGGGGTTCCCCGTAAGATATAAAACTTGTACTTTAAAAAGAAATGTATGTGTTAGCTATTCAGCATCATTTGCTGTACCTGTAAGCCTTTTGTCAGCATAAAATTATTGTCTGATCTTTTGTCAGGAGGAATTTTCGAAAGTTCAATAAAACACTAAAACAATTATTTAAATATTTCATAGAAGGGCAAACTATATTTGTCAGAGAATGAAGACTAGATAACCTAGATAACACACACAACAATAAGATTTTTAAATTATGCATTTTTAAGATCCAAAAGTGAAGTCTGTTGTCAAGGTTTTTTGATAGAGAATTAAGGGGGAGTTAGTGAACGATGTTTCCTATTTTTTTTTTACATATATTTCATGAATAAAACAAAAACATGCCTAAATTTTATTTGAAAATGAGTGAAAAATGAGTGAACGAAACAAAAATACCAGTAAGAAATACACCTGTAGTTAAATATTTGTAATTTTTGTGTTTCAAACACACCTTCTCTGTAGTAATGACTCATTATAAAGGCATTTCACTGCACCAATTTATTTCAATCTTTGATACTGTGAATTCTCAATGTTATTATATCAACATGTAGCCTTAACATATATAAAAAAATCGAATATAAAGCCAGATATATCATACATTTTTTATATTATACGTTTTTAGGGCAAAACATCAACTCAAATACGCCTGAACGTAAAATGTGTACTCGACTGTCTCTTTACGATAAGATAATTGCCCATTATTAACCCCCCACCCCCATAAAAAAGTACTGTTGCCGGGTGGCTGAGATGCAAATTAATGCGTTTAAAGATCAATACTTTATATTTTCGTGTATGTTTTTTCAGTTTAATTTATAATATGCATCTTAAAGACCCAGAAGTATTTGCACCTACCGAAATCGGTTGTTTTGCTAAATGTGTCTTTAATTAAAAAATTTACAAATGTCTCGTAGCTTCATACTACCAACTGAGTATAAACAAGTATATAAGATGCAAAAAAACTTAAATTATACACCTACATTTAACTTTTAAAGGCCATAGAACAGTTTTAAACAATCCAAATATACAAACTTTATCTAATAAAGAGTTCCATTTGTTTGGTTTAATTTCAACTGGATATCAACCTGTTTCGCTCTAAGCTCACCTGGATCGAGCGGCCGTGTGAGCTATTGACTTGGCGTCCGTAATTAAAAAAAAATCTTCTCTGAAATTACTGGACCAAATGCTACCCAATGAATTTTCCTGAGTGAATCTAGGAAAAACAATTATCATCAACAAACATGACCACTGTTTGTTAAAATATATTCGAGTTGTAGAACTGCAATTTTCAAAAGTTCAAGCAGTTAAATCAAAACATATCGAGTAAAAATATTCAACAGGCCAATGTCTAACTTCTTGCACTTTTCAGAAAATTCAGATCAGATACCGAAACTTGGTCCAGCAACATTTATCAGCAATACAAGATTTTGACAGTTTCCATTTAACACAAATATTATTGTTGCAATTAATCATTTTAAATGCAAAAATACCAGTTGCAGCCTTTGGTTTTTTCATTTATATATGTATATGAATATATGAAGGGCAACAGGGTGTGAAATCCATGACATCTGTAATAAATATTATGCATAGATCTAGAAAAAGACAGATAATTATCACATTTTAAGTAAAAATTTACTCTCTTGAATTCGAAGTTTTTGCAGTTTTGTTTTGTCTAAACAAATTGACACAAAAAATTTATATATTATTGTGGAATTTATTAACTTAAAATGTTGGATACATTGGTAGCACCGGCTACTATGATAATAATCCTGTCAAGTATGAATTGGGTAAAATATTTCAGAAAAGAAGATGAGAATGAGAAAGTTTAAGGGCGGTAGGTGCCACAGGTTACCAACAGCTCACATGGCTCGTCAGGGTGGGAGCTAAAAAGTAGACCAAAGTCCATGAAAATTTTATTTTAAACCTTTATTTATTCGAACAAAGTTATTGAGATTTTGTTAGGGATTTTACCACTTACTGCAAGAATTTGATGCAAAGAAGGTTTGAAGTCTTTCGCCAAAAAATAATAAATTTCTTCTTATCCTATGTTTACCTCCATGCAATCTCCATCCCTTTATGATAAATAAATTGAACTGTAAAATACTACTTAGTATCTTCCAAATGACTTTATAATGTCTGATGTATACATATTTATGACAATAGCTGTTGTGAGCACAAGATTCACTGCAACGTTTCAAAATTCTGCTAAATTTTAATCTCAGAGAACATGGTTTATCTATTAGTTGAAAATGCGACTTTGAACTAGCTTTCAGTAGCTGCGAGTACTCTTGGTTCAATAATTTGTGCCTTTATGTTATTATTTTTTGTTGTTACATAACGGTACCAATAAAAGGGGAAAAAGAGGAGGAGTTGGGTGATTGGAGGTGGGTAGGGGTTGGGTTGGTGGAGGGTTCTGGGGTGTAAGTAGGTGGGGAGGGGGTGGAGAGCGTAAAGAAACATGTTAAGCCCTGTCACGAGTGCTTAAAACCACTGGTTGTCGCTGGTTGCTATCTGGCATATTTGTTTTTTGTTCAAATTTGTATTTTAAATCAGGCCGAAGGTCTTCATTTTTTAATCGTTTTCATTTTTATAGCTAGTATTCGTTATGGTTTTTGCTCGATGTTGAAGGTCATACTTCGACTTGCTATTGTTCACCTCTTGTTCTATTATAGCAAGTTTTTATAAGTCATGTATGAAAAGCAAGTCTAGGTCGTTTTTTTTATCCAGTCGAAATGAATTGGAGACAATGTATATATTAAGGAAGAAATTAGAGGTACTAGTAGTTAGATCATCTCACCTCGTATATTTACAGAAATTATTTAGTCAAACGTTTATTGTCGTTATAAATGTCGCTTAACCTTAAGCACCTTTTAAAACTATTTTAGTTAGCATATTATGTTGAGAATCATCAATTTAAGGGCATTTAATATCTTAAATAAAATTATTCTAATTAGATATATTTTCATCTGATATTGGACGGAAGATGTTGCCCTTTTGTGTAATATAAGTTTCAATTATTTGAAAACGCTTATTAAACAGCCAAATGGATGCACAAAAGTAAAAATAGGAGTCACAGATCCGATTGAATACAATTCTCTGTCCAATTTTACTGATTCTGTAACGTTTGTTTCAAATAGGACCAACTTTTTACCAAAAATCACCAGCACCGTATCAGGACCCACTAGCACAATGCCAGGACCCACCAGCACAGAATCAGGACATGTCTAAACTGAGAAAATGCACAACTTTAATAAATTGCACAGGTTTTTCAAGAAATCATTTTTTTTCCGTGTGGATTTGGGTATAGAAAGCGGACTCCAGGAGCTTTTTTGTTTTATTTTTCAGTTCTTAAATTTCTAAAAATGAACAGTTTTGTGTTACGCTTACTGAAACAGTTTAGAGGGTCACAATTTTAATTGTTTGCCTATGAACCCATAAGAAACAAAATTAAATCATCCCAACTCCATTTTTTTTTCGAGAAAACGTCAAAAATCATTATTTTCGTCTTTGTTTACAAATTTTCAATGATCACCAGCACCAGTCAGGGCCAAATCACCAGCACAGAATGTTCTCTCGCAGGAAACCTTACCCACCGTGATATCTTCTAATCAAAAGGGTATCTATTGTCGTATTTATGTGTGTAATGTGTTTTTCTCGATTAGTCTCCGAACATCCCTAATAAAACAACGATATGCTTTTGTTACGTCCTTGTCTTCAAATCATTTAACAAGGACACGTTATTTAAAAAAACATTGTTAAAGTTGAATATTTGTGCTTCCTTGTACTGTTTTGTTATTTTAACAGAAAGTACGTTATCTTTATTGAATGATTAAATCTATATTCACTTGAAGTAATTAAAGTTTCTTCCTTTTAAAGACATGGGTCATATGACAAAATATTGTTGTTCTTCCTTGTCGATAGAACACGGTGGTAGCATTAAGTGATAGGTAAATATTAACTATTCCTCATAATTTTAATTTGTTAAACTTGTTAAATTAAAACCATCACATTCCTTCATTAACATTATGCATAAAAGTTAGGACTCGATTCATAATCACCTAAGTATATTTCGAACTTTAGGAATTTCATACAGTTTTTAAAAATTACAAATATTCCGATTGATCTAGAATTATGTCTCATATTCTAAACTAGTAAACAGATTAACAATATCCATCGACATAGATGAGAACTAACATGTTTAAAGAATAGCTGTTTTCTAAAAATTGACATTGTTGTGAACTGAAACAATGTTAATTGTTTTTTTTTTTTTTTTTTTTTTATTTTTGAATTCACTGTTTTCTGTTTTCTCATTTAAGATCATTTAAATTGCTGTTATGGGTTATCAATATTTTAAATTTACTGTTATTTGTATTGAGCAAAATAAAAATCATTGACCTTTTAATGCAAACCCCTCTTGCCCCCTTTTGAGATAAGAAAATATGCATCTGATTTGCTTGATTACGATCATTTTGCATGACCATCAAAACAAGGTGTAAAATATCAAATACCTATATAAAAAAGATCATGTGGTATGCTTGTCAATGGACAAATTTCCATTAGAAACCAAATGAAGTAGATGTTAACAACAATACGTCACCGTACGATCTTCAACAATGACCCGAAATATCAAAATGTAAAAGGTTTTGCATAAAAATGGAGACATAAATATAGAATAAAGGACCTGTTTTTACTAAGTTGACCACGGTTAACTATCAGGTGAGCCTGAACACTTCTTAGATGAGTTTAGATAATAAATTCAGTGTAGTCTAAGCCTCCTGGATATTGTTTCTCTGACAAAATTGTACGATACTCTAGATACTTTTCTTTTTATTCAAACAAATGAATCTCAGCCTTGTTTCTGCGCGTAAAAATCATGTGTCCTCAGCAGCTAAAATCAGAATTATTTGTAACAATTTTAGTGTTTACTAAAAGGATGATAATTATATTGTGGCTTTGTTTTGTTTTTGTAAAAAAGGGAGAGGGAGGTCACGGTGAAAGTTGCTAAGCTTGGAATAGTTTTGTAATTCCAAAATTGTTGATAAAAATAATTTGACGCAGATGATCAAGAACGATTTCATTACCGCAGATGATAATTTTATCCTGAAATCATTTTCCAAGAGGGGAAAGGGGGGGAGGGGTCCCGTAAGATATAAAACTTGTACTTTAAAAGAAAAATGTATGTATTAGCTATTCAGCATCATTTGCTGTACCTGTAAGCCTTTTGTCAGCATAAAATTATTGTCTGATCTTTTGTCAGGAGGAATTTTCGAAAGTTCAATAAAACACTAAAACAATTATTTAAATATTTCATGGAAGGGCAAACTATATTTGTCAGAGAATGAAGACTAGATAACCTAGATAACACACACAACAATAAGATTTTTAAATTATGCATTTTTAAGATCCAAAGGTGAAGTCTGTTGTCAAGGCTTTTTTATAAAGAATTAAGGGGGAGTTAGTGAACGATGTGTCCTATTTTTTTTTTTACATATATTTCATGAATAAAACAAAAACATGCCTAAATTTTATTTGAAAATGAGTGAAAAATGAGTGAACGAAAAAAAAATACCAGTAAGAAATACACCTGTAGTTCAATATTTGTAATAGCACGAAGATTTTAATTTTTGTGTTTCAAACACACCTTCTCTGTAGTAATGACTCATTATAAAGGTATTTCACTGCACCAATTTATTTCATTTTTTGATACTGTGAATTCTCAATGTTATTATATCAACATGTAGCCTTAACATATATAAAAAAATCAAATATAAAGCCAGATATATCATACATTTTTTATATTATACGTTTTCAGGGCAAAACATCAACTCAAACACGCCTGAACGTAAAATGTGTACTCGACTGTCTCTTTACGATAAGATAATTGCCCATTTTTAGACACCCCCCTAAAAAAATACTGTTGCCGGGTGGCTGAGATGCAAATTAATGAGTTTAAAGATCAATACTTTATTTTTTCGTGTATGTTTTTTCAGTTTAATTTATAATATGCATCTTAAAGACCCAGAAGTATTTGCACCTACCAAAATCGGTTGTTTTGCTAAATGTGTCTTTAATTAAAAAATTTACAAATGTCTCGTAGCTTCATACTACCAACTGAGTATAAACAAGTATATAAGATGCAAAAAACCTTAAATTATACACCTACATTTAACTTTTAAAGGCCATAAAACAGTTTTAAACAATCCAAATATACAAACTTTATCTAATAAAGAGTTCCATTTGTTTGGTTTAATTTCAACTGGATATCAACCTGTTTCGATCTAAGCTCACCTGGATCGAGCGGCCGTGTGAGCTCTTGACTTGGCGTCCGTAATTAAAAAAAATCTTCTCTGAAATTACTGGACCAAATGTTACCCAATGAATTTTCCTGAGTGAATCTAGGAAAAACAATTATCAACAACAAACATGACCACTGTTTGTTAAAATATATTCGAGTTGTAGAACTGCAATTTTCAAAAGTTCAAGCAGTTAAATCAAAACATATCGAGTAAAAATATTCAACAGGCCAATGTCTAACTTCTTGCACTTTTCAGAAAATTCAGATCAGATACCGAAACTTGGTCTAGCAAAATTTATTAGCAATACAAGATTTTGACAGTTTCCATTTAACACAAATATTATTGTTGCAATGAATCATTTTAAATGCAAAAATACCAGCTGCAGCCTTTGGTTTTTTTCATTTATATATATATATGAATATAAAAAGGGCAACAGGGTGTGAAATCCATGACATCTGAAATAAATACTATGCATAGATCTAGAAAAAGACAGATAATTATCACATTTTAAGTAAAATTTACTCTCTTGAATTCGAAGTTTTTGCAGTTTTGTTTTGTCTAAACAAATTGACACAAAAAATTTATATATTATTGTGGAATTTATTAACTTAAAATGTTGGATACATTGGTAGCACCGGCTACTATGATAATAATCCTGTCAAGTATGAATTGGGTAAAATATTTCAGAAAAGAAGATGAGAATGAGAAAGTTTAAGGGCGGTAGGTGCCACAGGTTACCAACAGCTCACATGGCTCGTCAGGGTGGAAGCTAAAAAGTGGACCAAAGTCCATGAAAATTTTATTTTAAACCTTTATTTATTCGAACAAAGTTATTGAGATTTTGTTGGGGATTTTACCACTTACTGCAAGAATTTAATGCAAAGAAGGTTTGAAGTCTTTCGCCAAAAAATACTATAAATTTCTTCTTATCCTATGTTTACCTCCATGCAATCTCCATCCCTTTATGATAAATAAATTGAACTGTAAAATACTACTTAGTATCTTCCAAATGACTTTATAATGTCTGATGTATACATATTTATGACAATAGCTGTTGTGAGCACAAGATTCACTGCAACGTTTCAAAATTCTGCTAAATTTTAATCTCAGAGAACATGGTTTATCTATTAGTTGAAAATGCGACTTTGAACTAGCTTTTAGTAGCTGCGAGTACTCTTGGTTCAATAATTTGTGCCTTTATGTTAATATTTTTTGTTGTAACACCAATATACCAATAAAAACGGAAAAGGAGGAGGAGTTGGGTGATTGGAGGTGGGTAGGGGTTGGGTTGGTGGAGAGTTCTGGGGTGTAAGTAGGTGGGGAGGGGGTGGAGAGCGCAAAGAAACATGTTAAGCCCTGTCACGAGTTCTTAAAACCACTGGTTGTCGCTGGTTGCTTTCTGGCATATTTGTTTTTTGTTCAAATTTGTATTTTAAATCAGGCCGAAGGTCTTCATTTTTTAATCGTTTTCATTTTTATAGCTATTATTCGTTATGGTTTTTGCTCGATGTTGAAGGTCATACTTCGGCTTGCTATTGTTCACCTCTTGTTCTATTATAGCAAGTTTTTATAAGTCATGTATGAAAGGCAAGTCTAGGTCGTTTTTTTATCCAGTCGAAATGAATCGGAGACAATGTATATATTAAGGAAGAAATTAGAGGTACTAGAAGTTAGATCGTCTCACCTCGTATATTTACAGAAATTATTTAGTCAAATGTTTATTGTCGTTATAAATGTCGCTTAACCTTAAGCACCTTTTAAAACTATTTTAGTTAGCATATTATGTTGAGAATCATCAATTTAAGGGCATTTAATATCTTAAATAAATTATTCTAATTAGATATGTTTTCATCTGATATTGGACGGAAGATGTTGCCCTTTTGTGTAATATAAGTTTCAATTATTTGAAAACGCTTATTAAACAGCCAAATGGATGCACAAAAGTAAAAATAGGAGTCACAAATCCGATTGAATACAATTCTCTGTCCAATTTTACTGATTCTTCCACGTTTGTTTCAAATAGGACCAACTTTTTACCAAAAATCACCAGCACCGTATCAGGACCCACTAGCACAATGCCAGGACCCACCAGCACAGAATCAGGACATGTCTAAACTGAGAAAATGCACAATGTTAATAAATTGCAAAGGTTTTTCAAAAAATCATTTTTTTTTTTCGTATGGATTTGGGTATAGAAAGCGGACTCCAGGAGCTTTTTTGTTTTATTTTTTCAGTTCTAAAATTTCTAAAAATGAACAGTTTTGTGTTACGCTTACTGAAACAGTTTAGAGGGTCATAATTTTAATTGTTTGCCTATGAACCCATAAGAAACAAAATTAAATCATCCCAACTATTTCCTTCCATTTTGTATTCGAGAAAACGTCAAAAATCATTATTTTCGTCTTTGTTTACATATTTTCAATGATCACCAGCACCAGTCAGGGCCAAATCACCAGCACAGAATGTTCTCTCGCAAGAAACCTTACCCACCGTGATATCTCCTAATCAAAAGGGTACCTATTGTCGTATTGTGTGTAATGTGTTTTTCTCGATTAGTCTCCGAACATCCCTAATAAAACAACGATATGCTTTTGTTACGTCCTTGTCTTCGAATCATTTAACAAGGACACGTTATTTAAAAAAACATTGTTAAAGTTGAATATTTGTGCTTCCTTGTACTGTTTTGTTATTTTAACAGAAAGTACGTTATCTTTATTGAATGATTAAATCTATATTCACTTGAAGTAATTAAAGTTTCTTCCTTTTAAAGACATGGGTCATATGACAAAATATTGTTGTTCTTCCTTGTCGATAGAACACGGTGGTAGCATTAAGTGATAGGTAAATATTAACTATTCCTCATAATTTTAATTTGTTAAACTTGTTAAATTAAAACCATCACATTCCTTCATTAGCATTATGCATAAAAGTTAGGACTCGATTCATAATCAACTTAGTATATTTCGAACTTTAGGAATTTCATACAGTTTTCAAAAATTACAAATATTCCGATTGATCTAGAATTATGTCTCAAATTCTAAACTAGTAAACAGATTAACAATATCCATCGACATAGATGAGAACTAACATGTTTAAAGAATAGCTAATATTTTATATTTGTTATCTAATACAAAATGAAGGAATAGGAAAGTCTTTACGAAAACCAGACTTTGTTCGAAAGAGCTGTGCTCGATAACTAAATCGTAACTCTTATTAGGTTACAAATAATAATTTCGATCTTATGTGTTAATCTGATGCTGTTTATGGTTTTCCACATCCACTTTAGGTTTACTCGAAAACACCAATTTTGGTTTCATAGCGTAATTAAAAGACAATAAATATTACAATGAGTAGATTTTCTTTCCCATTTTAACAGATCCATCTCCAAAAATTGGGTTAGCCATTGCATTTATTTTCATTGTTGAGCTCAGCCTGAACTATTGGTGAAACAAAATGTTCATAACAAAAATGATTACAAGTTTAAAGACGTCACAGCAGAGCTCTATCAGAACATACAAAAGGATGAAAACTTGATGAAAAACCTCTTCATTTACATAAAACAAACAAGGCACATTTTAACCTCTGTGTTGCAATAATAGGTGTGAAAAGCATAAGTATATATACATGAATACATGGATCCGTTGATTGATTCACGACCAATGGCAAATTCTACCTGCATATTTTGTCTCAAATTGGGAATGGAAACGGGGAATGTGTCCAAGAGACAACAATCCGACCAAAGCGCAGCAAACAGCCAAAGGCCAACAACGAGTCTTCAACAAAGCTAGGATTCCCGCGTCCTGCGGCGGTCGTCAGCTGGCCCTTAAACAAAAATGTGAACTAGTTCATAGAAAATGGACGTCACATTTAACTGCAAGAAATATAAATGAAACGAAATTAAAGAATCATACAAGACTATAATAATGGCCAGAGGTTCCTGATTTGACACAAGCGCAAAACTTCTGCGGAGTTGAACATGTGTTGTGAGGTTTCAACTCTCCCCCGATACCTCTAGCCAATGTAGAATAAACAAACACACATCAATATGCACAGTAAAGCTCAGTTTAAAAGATGTCATAGTCCAATGTTATAATAGGTAACAGAAGATACTGAGCAAAATGACAATGATAACATGAATTAACAAAAATCTACTAGGAGTTACTGATCTAGACCTCAATTAAACTGATTGAAAGATTATGTCATCATCATATGAAAATCAAGCAGAATCCCTCCCGTTAGGGGTTTAGTATCATACCATTATAAAATGTACGAGAAGAGCATAACCCGTAGCATGCCGAAAACTGGTTTTAGAATAAATTTAGTCTGCCACAATATATTCGCAGTGTCTTTCTAAATATCAAGTGGCAAATATTTCATGCATATTCAGGACAAGACATTGTTAACAATTAATAATTAAAGCAATTAGGTAACTGTTATTTGTTTTTCATAGTCTGAGTACTATTTATCTATCATATATGTTGAATTCGAGTTAGAATATAAGTTGAATTCGAGTTAGAATATAAGTTGAATTCGAATTAACCTCGTCCCTACTACGTGAGTCAGGCGAAGCAAATGATTTTCTGGACTTTTCTTCAATTTTTATAGTTTGCAAGTCCGTAAAAGTTAAATGATAAGTTATTTTGTATATTCAAAGACCTCCGAGCAAACTAGCTATTAAAACCTATACCGGCGAGGAAGTGTCAACAATGTCTCATGATAAAAACTATTGTGCCTTTCTATTTATTTACTTTTCATTCTAAATCGTCTTAGGTTTATTGTAATTCACATACCACGCAAGTCTACTTTATCAAGAAACCTCTATTGTATTTGCACTACAATCAACATTGACACCATCTAAATTGTTTGTGTTATTCAAATATAATTGTAACTATAAAATTTCTCAATAAGAAAGGAAAAATTTAATACTTATTCAATATTTGAGGTAGAGAAGTAAAGTTAGATATAGCATGTATTGATAACAAATATATTTGTTTAAACAAATGAAGAAAAACATCTAGGTAACTTTTCTCATTAAACCATCAAACGTTGCTTTAAAAATATTTAAAATTGAGAATGGAAATGGGGAATGTGTCAAAGAGACGAAAACCCGACCAAAGCAGAAAAACAGCCCAAGGCCACCTATGGATCTTTAACCCAGCGAGAAAATCCGGCACCCTGGAGGCGCACTTCAGCTGGCCCCTAAACAAAAATGTGTATTAGTTCAGTGAAAATGGACGCCTCACTAAACTCCAAAACATATAAATGAACTAAAAGTCAAAAACATACAAGATTAACCAAGACTAGAGGCTCCTAGTAAGCAAAAGTGTGTACTAGTTCGTAGAAAATGGACGTCAAACTACACATATGAATTAACCGAAAATTGAATAAAAAAACCCAAACAAGACAAGTAATATGGCCAGAGGTTCCTGATTTGGGACAGGCGCACATCTAAATTTTGGTCTTTCAGATTGTTTAACAGTTCCTCTATCACTATTTGAACCCTACGTGTTACACCTTGCAACTAATAGATATCAGGTATAAATTGCAACCAGTGTGTCACTATTACAAATAAATGTTTTACAGGAAAATGGCAAGTGAATCCCCTGCATGTGGCATCTGCCATTCCATACATATTTCTAAACCATCTACAGCATGGTGTTTTGAATGTAATAAAGGACTCTGTGAGGAATGTAAAGAACATCATATCCTGAAAAAAGCATCGAAAAGTCATGGTTTTATACCTGTAAACGAATTTCAAAAGTTACCTGTAAGTGTCCTTCAAATTGAAGAATCCTGCAAATCACATAGTGAACGATACCAAGCTTACTGTCATAAACACGAGTGTTCTTGTTGTTCAAAGTGTCTCATAGGTGACCATAAGAACTGCAAAGATCTCACAGATATAAACGATGTTGTCTGCAGAATAAAGTCGTCCAACATGATGTTAGAAATCGAAAAGTCAATGCGGGAACTTACTGATAATTTACAAAGAATTAAACAAAAACGTGCAGGAAATCTATCATCTCTAAAATTACACAGACAGACGATTGAAAAGGAAATTCAGATAGCTAGGCATACAGTTAATGAACATTTCGATCGTCTTGAAAGAAAATTATTGAAAGAACTCCAAATTATTGAACATGATGAAAGAAAGAAAATTAGCAAAATTTTGGCATCTGTAGAGCGGAAAGAAAAGGAGATAGATGAATTTCAAATAAGCCTTGCAATAATAAAGCAGCATGCATCCGACCTACAAACGTTCCTTATCAGCAAACAGATTGAACATGAACTGACGGATACAGAAAGCCTCATACAGTCCATACAAAATAGCAATGAACTATCAGATGTCATCATCTCTTTTCAAACCAATGATCTGATGAAAAGTCTCGAAAATATTAGTAAATTTGGGAAAATTGTTGTTCAGACCAGTCAAAGTGATATCTCATTAGTGAGACAGAAAATCAAACAGGCACAGGCCAAAGTTGATATTGTCACCGAGTGCAACCCTGATCATCAGTATGAAACGATAAAAAATGAGGAAGGTTTGTTGAAACAATATTTGAGTTTTTGATAATGTCCCTTCCTCAATACCCCTTTTGTAAACACAGATTTTCCTTACAAATCGCACTAATTGACGGATCATTACGATTTAACCACATTAACGACCTACATGTATTTAAGAGTTGTTACGATTTAATTAACAAGATTTCACGTTTCAATAAGGATTATTACGACGATTTTAAATTATACTGCAAAATTGCCCGATTTCTTACGAGTTGTCAAAGTTATCTACGAGTAACTTACGTGCATTTTACGGACTTTTAACGAATTGTTAAGAGAAAAGCACGGAATGGTACTTTTCATCTAAGGCTTAATATGTTAGCTACGATCTATTTACGTGTCGTTATGAATAATTACGAATTAGTCATGGGAATTTATTAGTCCTAACGATGTTTGCCAAGCAAATTGTCATCCCGAGTGACTACATAGCACAAGAGATGTGTTTTCTACGACTTCTTGATTCAAACTGAAAATGAAGTTTTCGATTTTGCAACTTTTATACCTTTCTCCATTCGTAAACAATGCTTAAGAATACTTTACATATTCGTATCTATTATCAAACTACACGTAAAATGCTCAAGATAACTTGTAACAATCTGTTAAGTCATCGTTACACGACCCGAATTAAAAAACAAAAACAACACATTAAAAGAGGGACGAGAGATACCAGAGGGACATTCAAACTCATAGATCGAAAACAAACTGACAACGCCATGGCCAAAAATAAAAAGACAAACAGACAAATAATAGTACAGATGACACAACATAGAAAACTAAAGACTAAGCAACACGAACCCCACCATAAAATTACATTAACAAAGCATAAAAAAGGAAGAATTTGTTCACGGATTCTTGCAAACAGTTTAAGGATGATTACGTGTTTTTGCTCGAGGTTTAGGATACTTGTGAATTGTTACGAGTTTTTATGGAAAGATAGGTGGATAGTTGCCAGAAGATTTTTTGCATTTTAAAACTTGCCTTTCCTTTCACGGATCCCTAAGAGCGAGTTACCAATGGATACTATCGAGTTCTCTACGGATGCCTGCGATTGACTACGAATAGGTGATTCATAAAGACCCGCAAGAAAAAATTTCGTTTTTGAAGAATCAATAGAATCAATTCTTTGAATGAGGCTTTTTACAGTATTATATATATATTTGGCGAATTAAAACTTGCTTACAAAACTTAGATTAGTAGATTAAAGTATAATAGATTAGCAAAGAACATAGCTATCTACATGATATATGTATTTCAAAATACATACTTACACTAGCATCTACTATTCTTGAGTCAAATACCTTTTATAATCACATCTTTTTTATTTGAGATTGGCTTGAAGGTCGTAAAGCTTCCAACTCATGTTTGTTGTTTTAATAAACTCATGACCTAGTAATACATCGTCACAAATTGAACAAATATTATAGCCATGACACTCGTGAGTAAATTTACAAAGCATTAAAAGAGGGACGAAAGATACCAGAGGGACAGTCAAACTCATAGATCGAAAACAAACTGACAACGCCATGGCCAAAAATAAAAAGACAAACAGACAAATAATAGTACAGATGACACAACATAGAAAACTTAAGACTAAGCAACACGAACCCCACCAAAAACTGGGGGTGATCTCAGGTGCTCCGGAAGGGTAAGCAGATCCTGCTCCACCTGTGGCACCCGTCGTGTTGCTTATGTTATTACAAATCTGGTAAGTAGTCTAATTCGGTAGGTCACATTCGTGAAAAGGGAAGGGTATTGTAGTTACGACATAAGGAACATATCCGATATCATCTGTGAAACGGTTATTCCATAACGGTCAACCAACTCGTGATGGCGACCGTAAAATTTACGAAAAGGATGACTTCAACTTCACCATTTGGAACTCTTGGTTTAATAGCTTCCTTGTGAGCAGCAATCCTCTATCAAGGAAATCATTAAACTACATTAATGAACTCCATTTTACAAACAACTATTAATAAACTAATAAAAAGATTACTCAGGTTGTAAATATCTGCTAAATTGAAAAGTCAAGGAAAAATTTTCTACTATGAAATTAAGAGCACGGAACAGAACCCCTCGCTCTAAAGTTCATAGTATCTACCTTTCCATAGACTAACCATTATTCTAGTATGACGTGCTTCTTTGAAAATCAAAACTATACATATTAGTGACTGTTACTATTACCTCCCATGTAAATCGAGATGTATCGTAACCTATGTGCAAACGCTATGTGGATTTCGTTGTGTTCTATTTGAAATTGAAAAAGAAACTACAAAACCAATATTCTCGTTATAATGCATAATAAAAAGATTTCATGCATAAGATCTCTAAAAATGTATATAATCAAATTAAAATAAAACCTGCAAAATTTCATGCGTGATCTTGGCGCAATTAATGTCATGTCAAAATATTGCGTCATACGAATGAAAACTCTCAAGCTGAAAATTATTCTATTACGAGTACGCTCCAAATACGGAAAAATATCGAATTAAAATGGAGTTTTTAGGTAGGTGTTGTTTCATTTCTATTTTATTGCATCATTCGCACATTCAAGGATTTAACCAAGTCAACATTGCGGTTCACTCATTAGTTACGACATGTCAACTGTGGATTTGACAGTAAAAAGTAGCCAATGAAAAAAAAACTATTTTTGGTAAAAAATTATAAAGATTGAACACATTTTAGTAGTGGTCATTTCAGACATAATTCATGAAAGCCTAGGATTTATCTTATATGTGTATCTTTAATCTTACAGGGGTAAAATAGAACAGCCATACACACAGCAATCTTACCTTCGCTTCAGTTTTTCAATTTACCGTATTTGTCCTATAAGAATCGAAATAATTCAATGTCATGCAAACAATCAATATGTTATAATTTTCACTTGGCCTGGGCAGTAATGTTCATAAATATTATCCCTCGCTGACGCTCGAGATAAAACTCAAATATAACGCCCCCAGGCCTGTGTGAAAATTTCCAACAAATCTATGGCTTGCATGAATTATATCTTAAATAAAAACTGGCATTTGAACATGAAGTATTGTAATATATGGATGGTAAGGGATAACATTAACATTAAAAAAAATAAAATGCATATTACTATGCAGAAAATTTATCTAAAAGTAATAGTTTTGACTCAAATTTAATATTCATAATATGTAAACTGTTACCATAAATATAGGTATTAAATAGATGATTTTTACATTATACAAAATAGTCACAAAAATCACTCTGTTACATAATAATAACGATTGTTTATTTCAAATGTACCTTTACTTTCATGGAATTGCACTGCAGATTACTTGTCTTTCATTTCAGATTCTTGTTTCATTGTAACTGTGAAACCAGCGCATGATGCCTTGAAATTTGGATTAAATGGGCAATACAGGCTGTGCATTACGCCAAGTGGTTTTATATTAGAAGACATTGAGAAAAAGACAACAAAATGCTGTTGGGCATTTAAAATAGTACGAAAATTTGGAAAAAGAGGAATTAAAAATGAATTTGAAATCACTGTAGGGAGAAGGAATGTTTTAGGTGAAGGTACTGTCGTTTTGTTGTGTAGTTCAAAGGATGAACCAGATCAAATTTCCCGCATTGCACAAACCATTATGGAAGGGATGAAATCAAAGGTAAAACATTGAATTTCGAGGGTAAGGATTAAAATCTAAAACAAAATAATGTCTTTCAGGATGTTTGCTACTCTTGTTTTTGACTCTTTGTCAAACATTCGGAATCTTCTGGTGTTAACTATGTAGTGCCAATAAATTTTTTGCACGCTAACCCTACTTTTCTATTCATTTTTTTGTTACATATCATTTTAAAAGCCTTTTTTGAAAATCTTATAAAATACTTCTTATTTTTTGATAGTTTTTGAAGGAAAATAGGTTCCAATGTTAGATGCATGAAAACTCTAGAGAGAATCATTTCCTGCAAAATTTTCAATTAATTATATCTCAGAAACAAGGACATGGACCTATAATTTTTTTCTGCTTTTATAGTTCAGCTATTTATACTGACGGACTTTAAAAACGCAACACACATTTTGTTGATTTTTTTAACCAGATCATGATTGATCCTCAAATAACTCCAATCATGCTTACCATACTTCTTTCTGTTCAGAAAAATTCAGTATCTGCCTTATCTGAGGTTATTGAACATACCGGATTAGCAAAGTAGCACGAGTTTATTAATGCGAAATTTGAAACTCATAAATGATTTTTGTAAGGCTTTTTTTCTTCGTAAAACATTTTTTTCAATCCATACACACACTTGAGTCAGTTTAAAAATGTTGCATCTCGATATTGTCGAGACTGAGCAACGAAAATCTGAATCAGCCCTTAATAATATTGCAGACAGAAAAACGTGAACGTGCTGTCACCAGAAAATTTGACGTCAGAAACTCGTCTTACCGTTCTTCCAACAACGATATAGGTAGACGGGATTTGTTGATGAGGATCAATGACCAGACCAATATGCAGTGACCACACTACGTCAATAGAATTTGATTACGCAACGTCATTTGCAAGACATGTTTACGGTCGCAACGTCAACTGTTAATCAAATCGCCAATTGCCATGGCAGACAGATTCATCCCAAAAATGTTTCCTATAAACTGAAATGCCAAAAAATCGACTACAGAAAATCATTTAAAGCTATACAGTTTAAACCGCATGATTGCCAAAACACTGTAATGGGGTTTTAGACAATGAATTAATGGATGAAATTTATGTTTATACATTTGTTTAACAAAAATTGCATATTTGAAAATGGGAAATAAAAAGAATAATCTGGTGTTGCGTTTCTAATGTCGGTCAGTATATATATTATCAATGCATAAGTTCTTTTAAAAGCCTTGCTATTATGAAACACAGGAGCGAACATTCTCCAAGACAGATGAAGCTTCGAAAAATTAAATAAATCCTTTGACAAGCCAAAACATTATCACTAAGGTATATCTCATTAATTAACCCGTTTTGCAAGAAAAATTATGAATGCTATGGCTTCCTTTGGCATTTCACTAGGTTATTTTTACTTTTGAAAATATATTTTTGTTTTTGAGCAGCTAAAATCAATTGATAAAAATGTCTTCTAAACATGGTTCAATTATATAGAGTTTGGCAATCTGTGAGTAATTATCCAAAAAATTAAAAAGATGGACATCATGACCAAAAACATAATTATGTAGGAATTTATTATTTACTGCTGTTCCGATGATTTGGTTAAATTGACTTTTCAATAGACAAGTAGGTTTAACCAACTTTCTTACTTTAACAACAAATACAACAAAAATTGCCCCTTTATCTTTCAAAATATGGCTCAGTATATGAAATTTTGAAATCTTAGTCATAATTATTATATTTGATATTTTGGCAATCTTGTTTTAAAAAAATGCCTCAGGTTTCTTTACGCATTCAGAATTATTGCTTTTGCCAAAAAAAACTATTCTTACGGTTTGCATTGTACTTTTTAATTTCCACAAGTTGTTTTGTTTTTTTTTATGACTGAAAATATGTTATATAGCTTCATAAATTGACCAGTTAGTTTCACCAACGTTCTGATTCTGACAATGTTTTGAAAACAAAACAAAAACTACAAACTTAATAATAATTTTGAAATTCAAACATTTAGCAGATGTGAATAAAGCGTCTCTTTATTTCAATTTCTTTTATGCCTAAGTTTAAAAGTCAAAATTTCAAAATGTGAAAAATCTGTTCGATAGTTTGAGATTTCGATACATTATCATGTTTTTTTTAAATCTTTTTATTACTATGTTTACAAGACTGGCACTGTTCACATTTGATACGTCAATGACCTTTCAGAATATCTCTCTTTTGTAAACAGGCTTACAACTTTGATAGTGCATTTTTGAATATTTCAAAGCAGGTATGTTAAATATACCAGAGAGGACAATTATATTTAATATCACAAGATACGGATATAACTGGAACTCACTTCATGTAAATTTGTAAGCAGGAAATCTAGATACTCTGTCAGTCTGCCTTAGTTGAATATGTAAAGGAATCTGGATTAAGATAATAAAGCATGGAAACATAAATATATGTTTTGAAGCTGGACTAAGATCGATGTTCCTGAAAGACTGTATTAATGTGAATAGTATAAACGTTTAATCTTTTACTGAGTATTATACCAACTTTGGACTAACGAAAATATATCAACTTAGACTTGCTGACATTTACACTATAAGATGGAATTATTTTTTATTGTTTATATTGTGTACTATATATTTGCATTTGCTCTAATGTTTTTGTTCATTCCTTAAACCTATAAATTCGAATTTAATTCGGAAAAAAACTTTCAAGTGGAAATGCAACTTAAGGCATTAGCTCATCTGTAGATTAAAATCTAGTTCAAAACCTGATTTGTAATACAGTTCAAGTTGAATTCTTTAAGTTGGGTAAAACGTTTACCTTCAGCATGTTCAGTACGCATGTTACGTCAAACACTGTCATGTCATAGTGTAAACATCTATATCATATTTTATATTGCACCCGTTTTACCTTTTAATCCAATAAAATAGAATACTAGTCACGATGCATTTATGTATAAGATTTCCTTCATGTTGATCAAGATTGCCAATGTTCATGAATTGTTTATCGATTGCGTAAATGATTGGAAATGTTAACGGCGAAATCTAGCTTCCAGATAAATATAAGACCTTAAATGATAAGTTATTTTCTATATATGACCTTAATTATAAAAATAATTTGAGAACAATGTTTGCAATTACTAGTAATTAGATACCAACCTATGGAACGCCACAGCTGTCTTATGTGGAACTCTGATATTACTTTATGTTGTTTTATTATTACTTGATGATATTTTGTCTTTACTTAATATGGTTTTGACATTACGTAATGATGTTTTGATATAACTCAATATGGGATAGTCATTACTTAATGATATTTCGATATTACACGATATGGTTTCGTATTGACTTGATATAGTTTTGTCATTACTCAATATGGGTTTTTCATTACTCGATGTGGTTTCACCATTATTTAATGTGGTTGTGTCATTAATCAATGTGGTTTTACCATTACTTGATGTGAATGTGACTTAACGTTATGTAGTTGTTTCATTACATGATGTGGTTTTGTTATTTTGTAATGATGATTTGCCTATTCTTTATATGGTTTTAACATTACGTAATGATGTTTCAAAATTTGACGATTTTAAACTATATGATGTGTTTGTTTCATTATTTGATATGGTCCTGTCATTCTTTGATGTGGTTATCCCATTACTTGATGAGGAAATATCACGTGACCAATTCGGAAAAACCTGTTCTATTTTTAGATAGATTTCCATGTTGTATGTGCCTTGGATGAGTGTAGCCATCCATCGAATTAGAGTTTGGGTTACTGTTTGAGTTAAACTTTGAGTTAGTCTTCGATTTCGAATTCAAGTCATTATTAGAATTAAAGTTTTAGTTAGCATTGAGTTTCGAGTTGAACTTCGAGTTTGAGTCACATTTAAAGGTAGAGTTCTAGTTACATTAAATTTGAGTCACTTTTTGAGGTAGAGTTTGAGTAAGATTCGAACTTCATTTAGATTAATTAAGATTATGAGTTGAAATTCGAGCTATCTTATATGAGTTCGTAATTAAATTTTCTATCGCGGAACAAGGACTTTTGCTCGGGCTTCCGAAAAGAGGGCTCTGGGGTATGCGTACAAAAGATAAACAATGTTACAGTATACAAAACGCAACATAGAAGTTGAAATAAAGCTAGATGTGGTGTGATTGACAATGAGACAACTATCCACCAGAGTTTAAATGCAATGGATGTAAGAAATCATATATAGGCAACCGTACAGCCTTCAACACACCGTATAGTCAGCTATAAAAGCCCACCATGCACCATGTGAAAAAATTCAAACGAAAAAACAAACGGTCTTATTTATAAATAAACAATCTACAAAAAAAAAAATGACACACATTTATACAACGACAACAATTGAACTTCATGCTCCTGACTTTGGGAAGGTACATAAAGAAAGTGCACGTGGCGGAGTTCAACATGTATGTGAGCGCTAAATCCTAACCTTACATCGGACTGTTACAGTTGTGTAACAGCACAACACGAGAAAAAATGTAAACTAGACAAAGTGATGCCCCCGCACTCAACTCATTTAACCGCTTATACCCCAAAAATTACCAAAAAAGTTCAATTATCTCCCAAAAGAGCAAACGATAATAAAAATAAAAACCCTGACCACATGCACACCTTCAATATATGTACAAACAGCCAGCAGAGTGAAAACTTCCTAGCATTCAAACTGTAGGAGAAGTTATCTAGAAACGCTCTTCTTATGCAAGTAAATTTCCCAAAAAATTACAAAGTTCAACTATCTCCCAAAAGAGCAAATATTAATAACCATTAAACCCTGACCACATGCACACCTTCAATATATGTACAAACAGACAGTAAAGAGAAAACTTCCTAGGATTCAAACTGTAGGAGGAGTTATGCGGAATAACTATATACCCATAATGGGACGGACAGACGGACGGACGGACGGATAGGGGTAAAACAATATGCCCCCCAACTTTCAGTTTTATTTGGCTGATTCAATAGATCGGTATGACTGGGTAATATAAATCCATCGGGTTGATCTCGGATGCTCCAGAAAGGCACCCGTCGTGTTATTCGAGAAAGTACAAACCCAGTGATTTTGGTTTTATTTGGTAGTTTACATTCAAGGAAAAGATGACGGTATTATAGTTACGACCACTGGAACATGTTCGTCGTCACATGTGAAACAAATATTCCAAAAAGTTTATTTTTCAATTAGTGCGAGGTAGATCAGGGAATTCAATTGATTACAAATAAAAGATTGATACTCGTATAAGTTCAAATGATCATTTACGCTAAAAAAAAAATCGGAGAATTCTTATTTTATAGTATTGATGCTTTGTCGCTTAGTCCGAGCCCCCTCCCCCCGTTTCCCTGTAACTTCAGAGTGAGTTGATTTGAAGTGTTTCATTTGTTAACAATAAAGTTCAAGTCTTTTGATTTGTGTCGAGCCTGCAACATCAATGTAGCGGCAGTGAGACACAACAAACCTATATTTCGTCGTCGATAGTGGCGTCGGCGTCTCCATCTCCATTTTTTAATTTCTATTGAGTTTAACCTTTCATTATATATGTTACTAAACATGTATGCCATTATAATATTGTACTTTTAGAATATCATACTGCATTTGTTTACCTCGACTATTGTATCTGTATTTATATTGTATGTTTCTCTGTAAACTTGTATTTAGTTTTTAGAGAATAAAGTATCTATGTATCTATCTATAGATCGTTAGGTTTCTAGTTTTTTACATTTTTCATTTCGGGACCTTTTATAGCTTACTATAGGGTATGGGTTTTGCTCATTGTTGAAAACCATACAGTTTTGTTTTAGTTAAATAAAACCGAACTAAACTGTTTTGACATGATAAATTAGTAAACCTCCATGAAGTGTTTTAAAACTTGTATAAGAGTTATTCCTCAATTTCAAGAAAAAGCATCTACAAAAAAACATTTTTTAAAAAATTTTTTTTTACCGATAAATGTATAGATAAATGTACAGCTGATCAACATGACGCTTTTACACTTACAGCAGCAATATCAGGCGAGACACATGGTTCCGTGGAATATTTTACAAATTTATTACAATAATACTGCTTCCGTTTGAGAACTTAGGATAAAAACAACAGGACCAAGTGGTTTGGGGATATCCCAATTATGTCCGAAATACTGTAAACTTTTTAATACTTTTTTTCTTATTATTGTCTTTCGTTCCCCTTTTTCATACCAAATAACTCTGAACAACCACTCGAACTTTAATTTGAACTTTAACTCAATGGATAGCGATACCCATCCAAAGCACATTAAACAAACGATATATTGAAATCTGTTTAAAAATAGAACATATTTTTTTCCGAATTGGTCACGTGGTTTTACATCATCAAGTAATGGGATAACCACATCAAAGAATGACAGGACCACATCAAATAATGAAACAAACACATCATGTAGTGTAAAATCGTCAAATTTTGAAACATCATTGCGTAATGTTAAAACCATATAAAGAATAGGCAAATCATCATTACGAAATAACAAAACCACATCATGTAATGAAACAACTACATAACGTTAAATCACATTCACATCAAGTATTGTTAAAACCACATTGATTAATGACACAACCACATTAAATAATGGTGAAACCACATCGAGTAATGACAAAACCATATTGAGTAATGGCAAAACTATATCAAGTCAATACGAAACCATATCGTGTAATATCGAAATATCATTAAGTAATGACTATTCCATATTGAGTTATATCAAAACATCATTACGTAATGTCAAAACCATATTAAGTAAAGACAAAATATCATCAAGTAATAATAAAACAACATAAAGTAATATCAGAGTTCCACATAAGACAGCTGTGGCGTTCCATACCAACCTGTTTATCTATAATTACATAAATCAAAAAGTTTCATTTTTTCATGACTTTAGGAAATTTGAATTTCAAATCAAGATATGCTAAAAAAATTATTAAGGTTTAAATTCCGTTTAGAATATCATTCTAAATTCACACAGTTTATCTTTTTGATTTCATTGCGTAAATCACTCTCTCCTAAATCATGAATATGTTTTCGATTATACAAAATGTTTTAAATTAAATCACCATTGCTAGATATTATTTAGAAAAATAAAGTAACGAAAAAATTTAACTTTCCCGTATCAGATTGCAGCCTTAACAACATCAAGTTTTTGGAGTAAATCTCATTGTTTTACATTGTACTTAGGGGAAAATATGAACACTTGTATGGACATGTTATTCAAGTTGGGGTCCACTTCCTATACACAAGGTGATAGGTAGTGCCGCTGGAATAGATCACATTTTTAAGCTTGAAACTATGTAAATAGGTGGGGAAACCATCAGAAATATATGAAAGTGTCAATAAGGTTCCCGTCTATCCCGGCTGTATTTTCATCCTCAAATTTTCGCTCCTTTTACGCCTTTGTATTCCACTTTTCCAACACACCACACGAGACTTTCATATATTTCTGATCCGTTTTAATTTTCTTAATGTTAATCTTTAATTGACGATCTGACAAGACCACATCCGACAATTGTAGTGCTTCGGTACTAGAATCAGAATAATTTTTGTCGTAAACTCACTAACACGTAACATGGCGAAAAATGCCAAAATAAATGAAGATTCAAATAATAAAGATTCGTAAGTAGATGTACAAGTACTAGGGAGAGCGTCTGTAATCTGTCGTTACAATGGTAATGTTATCGGGGTCCTGTTGTCTCTCTGTGGATGATTTCTGTGTAAACCTTCAACCATGTTCGATACAACAAAATTCTTAGTAGTATCCTCTAAATTACGTGCCTTGTGAGAAAAGGAAATGCCACTTATATATAATCGAACTGTAGCTGGAGATAAATGATTCAAGAATAAATAAGCGATGAATTGTACTAACTGTTCAACAGGAACTGGAATACTTTATCCAGTGTATATAGAAGTTGGAATGAAGCAAGAACAGATCTCGCTCTTGAATAGCTTTTCCATGTATTTCCGGCTAACGAATCGGAAAAAAGTCTAGCTGATTCCTCTGTTACAGAATCCATACTTGGTTCGGAATTGGAGTTGGTGTCAGATAAAAATCATCACATCCGATGATTTTGATAATTTCTTGTTACGAATGTGCACTGCTCCTGTTACGAATGTGCACTGCTCCTTCGTTATCAATATGAAACAACACCTTTTTATTTCTAAGTTCAGACCCCCACAGAATGATTGATACCATTACTGGGAATAGTTCTCAAAATGTAATGTTAGACAATAAACCGCGCTTATGCCACGTTCTCGGCCATAACCCATGAGCCCATCTACCCTTAAAATATATGGAACTAAACCAAATGGCGAGATTCGTAAAGAAGGAATAGGCCTAAACTTAAAAGGACCGGCAACACGCCCTACATCTATTTCCTTCTTATTTTTTTAAGAAGTATATCTGGTCTCTCGATAGCACTTTTTAAGTTCTAGGAATCTGTAGGTAAACGAGGGCTTGAGTAATGTAAGGAAAAATCAAATTTTAAACCGGACAATAAATACGAGGCACTTTCTAAAAGGGGTTAATCATGTAAATATATTGCTAAATTTTCAACCTTAACTGGGGAAAAACAAAGTGAAAATGTGTCTCTCTGTTTCGACATTTTAATATTTCTTACAAAAGTAAGCTGGGTGACCTCCGCATGCTGATCATCCATGTTTGAATCTGCAAGGGTTAAAATTACACCGCTTCCCTTTTGTGTTGTATGCATTGCATGTTTTAGGTGGCTGAAAATTTTTCACGTGGCCTGATGACTGACGATAGGAATGAAGAGGCTCACTTTGAGAACTGAAACCTACTTTACTTTCGTTACTTTGACCTTGATCTCTCATAGCTGTTGTTATATAAAATAAGTCTTGGTTTATGACAGCCCAAGATGACTGATGTCTTTGTGCTTTTCGGAGTCTGAATTGCTCATCGTATGTTTCCCAACCGTATGATTCATTTGCTGCAAAACGAATATCTCTCATGTACTTTAGCAGTTCCTGTGCCAAAGAACTCTGTTTCTCTAGCAAATTACTCATACAAATCATGAAAGCGCTTGTCGATGTGCGTATGTTTGGTATAGCTCGACATGGTAAAGATTCAATCCGCATGTAACCCCCTTTTACAACTAAGTCACCCTCTTGGTCAGGAAAATTTGCAAGTTCTCTAGGAGATTTAATCAACAAACTCAGGTCGATAAATTCATATTTCCAAACCTTATCTTTTAGCTTCATGGGTACGTAACACCCGATTTGGTCAAACAAACTTTCCTCAAGACAGGGAAGGCTTTGTGAAAACTGAATGTTTTCATTAAATGAATTAGGTTCTGTCCCAGTTGACGTTTGGGAGGGCCCTTGGACACTACTAACATCAATAACTGACTCACCAGATGATCTGGGATTGACTTCACCAGCTGTTTCTTTCTTCTTAGAGTCGGCCATTCTTCGTCTTTTTACCCCCTGTCCTCTAGTTGGAGTCCCTTTCTTAGAGTTTCCTCTTGGCATGTTAGATTGGACATTAGGACATTTTTACCACATGTTAGATTGTGGTTTGTCATTAAGTCGTCTGATCTTTTAATTAACGAACGTGACTTATTCCCGATTGTGACTGTTTTGCTGAGTGTAAAACCGCATTGCTATAAGACGTGTCACGGTACCTTTCTATCCCAAATTCATGTATTTAATTTTGATGTTATATTTGTTATTCTCGTCGGATTTTGTCAAATGTCTTAACGTCTTTTCTGTTATATTCGTGTGTTATTGTAAAGATTATTAATCACCCCCTTCATTTATTAGATTTTAGTTTGGTTCAACGAAATTTATACGATACATTTCGTCTACAGTTTGATTCAGAAGAAACACCGACATAGCTAGATAATAAAATTAATTATCTAATTACTACCACAATTTGATATTAATAAGTATTGTAATTTTCATTGTTATTAATAAATGTAATGTCAGTATTACAAATCTAATCTTGAATCAATCCTAATCCTATCTTATTTTTGGGAAATATTTTTACAAATTAAAATGTGACGTCACTTTGTGTTTTTTTTTAGAATTTCAAATGTGACGTCACTTTGTGCGTTGATGCTTTGGCTAACTCGGCTGTGTATTTTTATACGTTGGATTAAGTTGTTTTATGTAATGTATCCGTTTTTATTCTGTAGTTAGTCCCCACTTCGGTTTTATCATGTATATCTATTATAAAGTCATTTTATAAAATTTACTGTTTGCAAAATTATAAATTATTCTAAATAATAAGGATGTTCTTGTCGCAGGCAGAAAACCCTGGCCGTGTTAGGCGCAACTTTTTGGAAGTTTTGGCCCTCGGTGCTCTTTGGCTTTGTACTTGTTTTGGTTTTCAAGCTTTTTTCATCTGAGCGTCACTGGATGGTCTTGTGTGGACGAGACGCACGTCTGGCGTATTGAATTTTAAACCTAGTACCTTTTGTTAGCTATTATTCGTGTGTTTCTTTGTCCTATATGTTCTCCCATTTATTTGTATTGTGGTCCTGTCATGTGATGTTGTCGTTTTGGTGTTGTGTTTGACGTTGCCATAAAAGCGGGAGGTTTGGCATGCCACAAAACCAGGTTCAACCCACCATTTTTTTTTCTTAAAATGTCCTGTACCAAGTCAGGAAAATGGCCATTGTTACATTATAGTTCGTTTCTGGGTGTGTTACATTTTAATGTTGTGTTTTTGTTGTGTCGTTGTTCTCCTCTTATATTTGATGCGTTTCCCTTAGTTTTAGTTTGTAACCCGGATTTGTTTTGATCTCTATCGATTTATGAGTATCGAACAGCGGTATACTACTGTTGCCTTTATAAGTCAGCAAATAAAAAGCTAGGATGGTACTTAATTTAGAAACTGGTCGGCCAACAAACAGCTAGGATGGTACGTAATTTAGACAATGGAACGTCACACTTTTAATACAGGCTAATGTTTCTTCGGTATAAAAACTCTAAATGTCCACTAAAGATTGTCTATGAAGATACTCAGGCAGTAATAACTAGACAGGTGAAGATTGCACAAATAAAATCAAAGAATATAGACTATGTCGAAAATATTTTTTGTATAACTATATTTTTTGTATAACAAAATGTTTGTATGAGGCTAAACAGATGCTAAGTGAGAAAGTTATAACGTGCTTTACACTCTTGAGAATAAAATGCACGTGATAGTATTCATTCTAAACAAAAAGAGGCGTTCCTAAATGTTAACCAGTGTAAGCAGACACTTTTGATATATAATACACACACATTATAATCCAAACAAAAACAACATACGCCAGTAGCCTCATTAAATTCAATCATCTGATAAACAATAATTGCTATTATAGGTCAAACTACGGTCTTCAACCCTTGGCTCACATCGAACAGTAAGCTATAAAGGACCCCAAATAATCACTAGTGTAAAACCATTCAAACAACATGGATTCAGGAGGGCCTAGATTAATTTGGCATCAGAGGGAAAACTAACTAATGGATTTAAAATGTCCTTTAGGACAGGAAATGAGTTGATAAAACAGGGAAAACTAATGTAGACTCTGGTGTCCCATAAGATTCCGAACTCGAACCCAGTTTGTTCTTCTACATAAATGACAAACCAGAAGGTATTGAATGAAGGATTAGACTATATGTCGCCAATACAATAGTATACCTGATCATAGCATAAGACACATAAGTACCAACTTACAGGCGGATCGCTATAAACGGCAACTTCACAATGAAAGAACCTAAATATTAATCTCTAGTGAGACCAGCATTTACAGCCTGTGATCCTTTCCAGCAGAACAACATACAACGATTGGAAATGGTAATAAGAAAAGTCACTCACAGATAAAATAACATCTTACATGTTAATAACATAATTAACCAACCTGAACGGAACACTCTCTCAGATCGAGGGAAAATATCCAGACTCACAATGATGTACTACGTTAGCAAAGGAATGTGGTCAATGACAAAGAAAACATTCTTATGCCACCAAACAGACTATCTTCTAACATAAACATCAGCAAATTTCAAGTACCATCCTGTAGAACAGGAGCTTTCTTCCCTTCTTTAAAACCGTCACAACCTATACTACAGAGTAAATGGCTAAATAAAACATACTTAGCTTTAAGGGCGATAGGTGTTATCCCTTGAAAATATTTTTTTGTTTATAAAAGAAAACACTATAGAATTTGTTTCTATTTACAGCAAAAGCAAAAATTGTTGGTACAGTTGTTTCGTCATCGAATCTTTCTTACCTTTGAAATGGCGGCGTTGAATCAGGATTTGCTTGTTAGCAAAACTTAAGTTTTCGATGTTGACACAGGCCGCAACCACGCTAATGACTAAATATTGTTGCAAATTTAGTCAAAGTGTCACACAATCAAATTTTATACCATAACAAATAACGATAT
Organism: Mytilus californianus; assembly: GCF_021869535.1. Taxonomy (NCBI): domain Eukaryota; kingdom Metazoa; phylum Mollusca; class Bivalvia; order Mytilida; family Mytilidae; genus Mytilus; species Mytilus californianus. The sequence continues at coordinate 46,190,843 of NW_026262712.1, read as the reverse complement.
ACGTAGATACGTTTTAGATATAAAGGACCCAATTTATTTCTTTTCTTTTGTGTCACCTCACAGGGCTAATATTGGCATTTCGTGGCCTTACTCCTTTCCACGATAGGAACCAAGTGGTAGAATAAAATTTAACCCATAGGAAGAGGCATTTTAACATGAATTATAATTATATTTATTAACTATTGCAAAGGTATTGTTACGTTCATAGGAATGCATTAACGAGTATTTGTCTTTCACTTCAGATCCGTGTTTCATTGTCACTGTGAAACCAGGAAAAGATGTCTTCAAATTTAGATATAACATAGTACGACAATATGGAAAGTCAATTATCGACAAAGAATTGGCCGTAAATGTAGGGAGAAAGAATGTTTTAGGTGAAGGTTGTGTCACGTTTATATGTAGTTCAAAAGATGACCCAGATGAAATTATCCGCCTTTTACCCATCATTCAGGAAAAGTTACGATCAGCGGTCAAACATTGAATGAACAAGATAGGGATTAAACTTTAAAACAAAACAATGCTTATAAAAATGTAGAATTCGATCAGAGTTTCATGTTATTTTGACAAAACTGAACCATACTGGCTGCTTAAAGCGAAATATCATTTCACTATTTAACTTTCATAAATGATTGAACACAAAAAAATCATATTTTATTTTTTTTATATAATATTTCGTAGCTAGTGCCCCTTTAAGATGGTTCAAATGTATAAATAAGTTGATCTTGGTTACTGAAGTCCTTTGATGCAGAAGTTTATTAAAAAGCATGTAAATTCTAAAATTTGTGTTCTACAGCAACATTTTTGCTTGATAACACTTTTCACACTATTGAAATAGATATAAATTGTTGATCATTTGAGAATATATGTTTATAGACACTTAAATAGACTTATGAATTTAACCATAAAAGGATCCTATTATAGTTATATAATAGTACTTCCCTGGTTTTACTTACTTTCTAATTTCGAACCAGCAAAGGAAACAAATAAAGGGCAAATTAGCCCTACCTCTTTCAAAATACAACTGAATATTTAAAATTGTGAAATCTTATCAAAGTTCCAAGGCTTTTCTACCTCAGGAATTGATTACTTTAGCTGTATTTGGTAAAACTTTTAGGAGTTTTTGGTCCTCAATGCTATTCAACTTCGTACTTTTTTTGGAATTTTAACTTTTTGGGATTTGAGTGTCACTGATGAGTCTTTGGTAGACGAAACGCGCGTCTGGCGTAAATACAAAATTTCATGCCTGGTTTATATGATGAGTTTATTCTTATATTGAAATTTGAAAATTAAGCAGACATGACTAGAGTGTCGTTTAGCCTTCAGAATTGTTGATTTTGCACATAATATTTATTCATTTATTTATTTCATTCATTTATTTCATTTATTTATGAAATTTAATGTTGTAGTTTAATGATCAAAATATGAAAATGTGAAAACCCATTTGATAGTTTGATATTTTGAAAGATTATCATGATGTTTTGGATACATACACGTGTATTTTCTGAACAGAATATATAGTATGGACGTTCCTGGAAGGCTATACTTCCAGGAATAACATTAAAGCTGGATTTTCATTTTATCTATTGGTATAACAAACTTTGAACAAACGAAAATTGGTATTTTGTTGAAGTCTGCGCTATCAAAATCAGATTATTTATTATTTAACATTGTGTGTATTATTTTCTTAATTTTTTTTTTTAGTTTCAATGAGAAATGAATAAGAATTGAACATCTTAGCTGCATCTTCATTACAGATTTCCCGAGTCGTATCATTATTCAATCAAACTATAAAATAGTCGAAAATCTAGTTCTATTTTGTGATGGATTTAGAGTATAGTTTTTATTCAATATCGAGGAATGGCTCCGATCTCGAATGTAATGCATAGTAAACATTCGAGCTAAATTCAATTTAATGAATAAACTTGACAAAGTATATACTTAACTATCGATTATAAGTACTGTTGTCAGGTCATTACGGATTGCATATTTTGGTATTAATATTCATTCACTCATAGTGTCTTTGCATCTGACATAAACACATTTATTCTAAAAACAGTTGTTGGCATGATATGGGTTATGTTCTTCTCTTATATTTTATGATGGTATGATACCAAACCGCTAACAGGAGGGATTTTACTGGATTTTCATATGATGAAGACGTAATCTTTCAATCGTTTTAATTGAGGTCTGGTAGTAGTCCTTTGTTAATTTATGTATCAATTTCATTTTGCTTTTTTCTTTTTGTTACCTATTCTGACATCGGACTCGGACTTCTTTAAAACTGAGTTGCACTGTGCGTATTGCTATGTGTTTCTTTACTCTTCATTTGCTAGAGGTATAGGGGAGGGTTGAGATCTCATAAAACATGTTTAACCCCGCCGCATTTATGCGCCTGTCCCAAGTCACGAGCCTTTGGCCTTTGTTAGTCTTGTATGTTTTTTTTTATTTTATTGCGTTTATATGTTTTGGAGTTTGGTGTGACGTCCATTTTCGCTGAAATTTCATTTAGGGGTCAGCTGAGGACCACCTCCGGGTGTTGAATTTTCTCGTTGCGTCGAAGACCCATTGGTGGCCTCCGGCTGTTGTCTACTCTTTGGTCGGGTTTTTGTCTCTTTGACATATTCCTCATTTTCCTTCTCAATTTCATACAAATTTATACTATGTGTTAGTATTAGTGCATCAAGTATAATTCTTGCAGCTCTTTTCTGCATTTTAAGAATTTTTTTATATCCATCTTCATAACAATTTCCCCATACTGAGCAAAAAAAATCAAATAAGTGCAGAATATAAGCATTATCAAACAGCTTTCTACTACTGATATCCAAACATTTCTTAATTCTTGATAGCAGTGCGATACGAGAACTAAAGTTTTTACATACATACTCTCTAATCGTACTTTCTTGTTTATTTGACCTGTTGATACTATTTGTAATGCTTTCTTGTTATTTAATGTTTACTTAATCAGGGTTATATCTGGTCTATATGCCAGCCTTGATAAGTGTTTGGTATTACTGTAATGATACTGTTACTTAAATTGTTCATCCCTTAGTTTGTTGATTTTGTATTAACATTGTATCATAGATCAAATTACTTCGTTCAGTGTATTTCCACTTGTGTTAATATGTCTTTTGATTGAGTTAAGCCATTTCAATTGATATTTTATAGTGTGCCTTTCTATGTTGTGATCTCACACTATTGTTTTAGATAAGGGTGAAGGTTTAATACCATTAAAACGTTTCAACCCGCTGCAATTGTTTGCACCTGTCCTAAGTGTTTCTCGTTTCTTGTTTTCTATATAGATTAGACCGTTGGTTTTCCCGTTTGAATGGTTTTACACTAGTAATTTTTTGGGGCCCATTATAGCTTGCTGTTCGGTGTGAGCCAAGGCTCCACGTTGAAGACCGTACTTTGACCTATAATGGTTTACGTTTATAAATTGTGACTTGGATGGAGAGATGTTTCATTGGCACTCATACTACATCGTCTTATATCTTTAGTCAATTAGAAATTTCCAGTCCAAATTTTTGTCAATATATACACCCAAAAGTTTCTGTATTTCAACGGATGTGATTGGGCTATATTGTATTGATATATTCATATTATTTCCTAGCAAAGTCCGTTTCTCATTTGTTCCAATCAACATAGAAGTAGTTTTTAAAAGATTTATAACCATTCTATTGTTCAAATACCAATTATTTATGGTGTTGGCATCGTAAATTAATTTTCTTTTTATCTCTCCCTTATTTGTTCCATATGTATGAAGAGTTGTATCATCAGCATATATGTCAATAGCTGTATAACTGGCTTCTAAAGTCATGTCATTTATGAATAAAACAAACAGAAGGGGACATAAAATTACCCTTGTGGAACCCCATATTTGATACATTAAGAGTCTGAGGCTGTATTACCAGAGCACACGTTTTGTTTTCTGATAGACAGGTACGACTCAAACCATTTTATTGAATGATCAGGGACTGCTAAGGGCTGTCTGACAGTAGTGGTTAGATCGGAATCCATTTTGTGCCTCATGTAATACTTTATATATTTTTACAGATATAGATACAAATGTTTTGCGATATGTTTTTCAAATATTTTTGATAACGTAGGAAATATTGATATAGGTCTGTACTCTTCTGGCATGTATTCTTCACCATTTTTAAATATTTGATTTACAATAAATTAGCTAGTTTAAGATTTTCTGGGGAAACACCTTCTAGTATACTTAAGTTGATTAAATATATTATACTTAGGGCTAAAGCTTCCTTCATAAAGTCCAGTCGCTATGGATGTTTATAGTTGAAAAGTAATTTCTTAGTTTCATCTAGTTTAATAAACGGGATCTTAAATTCAACATCAGCGGGTATTTTATGAACATAATCATTTAATTTATTTACTTGAAATTGCGTGTATTTGTAACATATTTATCACCTATTGTTGTAAAGTGTGTGTTGAAATGATTTACTATATCTTGCATACTATCATATTCTTTATTGTCAAAATGCATGGTAGATGGAATATATTTTGAGCTTTGGATTTTAAATCTTTAAGTAAAGCCCAAATTCCGTTAGGTTTTTTGATATTTTCTATTGCTTGCTTTAAATAGGTCTGTTAAGATTTTTCTATTAATTTTGTACATTTGTTGCGTCAATAACAGAAATTTTTCCAATCCCTCTCGCTTTGATAATAGTTTCTTTTCTTTGAAGCGTCTTTCACCTTATCTGTAAGCCAATCTGGCTGGCAAATATTAGTGTTTGATACATCGATATCGATTTTGTTTATGTTGTAAGCTTGGGTATCTTTTTGTTTATTTTTCTCGCAATGCATAATGGATAGTGATCACTAAGGGCTATTTTGGGGACGTTTGTTTCAACTATATTTTCAGGGTGGTTAGTATAAACATGATCAATGATAGTACTTGATGTTGATGTGATACGAGTAGGAGTATCAATTAATTGTACAATAGATTGTGTATGTAAACGATTTCCCCATTTATTGTTCAATCACCCCCTGTAAAATCGATATTGATATCGCTTATTACTATGATTTCTAGTTCTAATTCATTTGCCTTCTCAATTTCCTTTTCAAATTCATCAATCCACGATTGTGGTATATCAGGAGGTCTGTAGATAAAACATGTTAAGAGGGATTTTGAGTCTTTGAAATGTATCTGAAGCCATATACTTTCCAGTGAACAAATTTCTAAAGCAGTTCTTCTTTTGTATTTTAAAGAGCTAGAAACATAAGCAATTACACCCCCTCCATTTTTCTCACTTATTTCACATTGATCTTTGCGTTCAAGTTCACATTCTTTAATACTAATAAAGATGTCTTCCGTGTTACTTGTAAGGAACGTTTCACATATTCCCCTAATATGTGTTATTTTTTTTATATATAAATATTTGTTTAAATGAGAACATTTTGTTAATCCATTTTTTTTAGGCCAAAATTTCTTTCTTCTAAACATTTTTTTTTTTTTTTTTCACTATTTTGAATTTTTGTTGCTTCTATTGGTTCTTTTCTTCTTTTATTCAAAAATCTTTTGTTCTTTAAAGTAGTGTTTTGAAAGTGTATGGTTCTTCTGCATTTATGGAAGAATAGTATTGATCGTTTTCAATTCCTTTATATTTACATTCAATATGATCACACAAAGTACATATGTTATGTAAACATGCAAATGTGTTCATTGTTTGCAAAAAAAAGTTTCGGCATTACATGCATTGCCAGTGTCCTAATTTGAAAAAATAACTGCATTTTTTGCATTTTATGTCCAAATTTTGAGCAGGTCAAAAAATGTATTTTTGATTCATTGCGGCAAAATCTAGAGTTGTGTCCTTCTTCGCCACAGAAAAAAAAACAAGCACCGACGTGAGAATGGTTAAGATTTATAGTTGTAGTGTCCAACTTTTCTTTGATGACTTTGACAAGTGTATCGTATAGTCTGAGAAGTGTTGCCGTTCCTTTGTCTGTGAGGTGAATTTCGTTACGCCAGATTTGCTCACTGTTGATATGACAATTTGTCTAATAAAACTTCCGACTGTATGTAAACCTTCCACATCAGAACTTTCGGCTACTTTCCCAATTATGTGGCTAACGATTTTCACATTTGCATCTCGTCGTGGTGGACATTTGGCTAAAATGATTCTGGCACCTCTAGTTGTTTTACGAATTATTAGTGTTTCGTTCGGGTCATTTAATTTGACTGTTTTTTCTCTTAAATTTTTCTAGCATATCTAAGTTGTTCATGTCTCTCTTGTTAAAATTCTTAATTTTCAAAAACAGATTTTTCAATTGTATTAAATACAGTCTGACTTAGTATCTGGAATACTTCAGCATTTGCAAATGTTATTGGAATTGATAACGTTTTGTCAGTATAATCAGTTATATCATAATACTCAGAGTTTGAAATGTATATTTTTGTATCGTCTATTGATTATCATTTAATTGATTATCAGTTATAATTTATCACTTCTAGTGTCAGTTATTTGTTAAGATAAATCTGTTCAATACAGATATATCAATTTTTTCAATTTTTTTTTAATGGTGAACTTTAGTTAAACACCTCTGTCTCCTACATCTTCATTTGTCGTCTCTGTTCATTTATGACTAATTTATTTATATGTACAATTCTATACTGTAAGCAGTAGCTTACAATAATTTAATCGATTTATTCAACAACAACAACAATATTTCATATCCTTATAATACATGTTTAAGTTCTGCTCTTTGGTCGGGTTGTTGTTTCTTTCACACATTCCCTATTTCTATTCTCAATTTTGTTATATATATAATACTTATATCATTATTTTTTAATTTGTTATAAATTAACAGAAGTTTGCGGTAATTGATTGAAATGAAAAATCGAAAATCGAACAGTTCTGAAACATGGTTGTAAATTAGCTCAAAAATAACATTTGATTTTAAATTTAGATTGAAAACCTATTTTAAATTGACTTGTAAAACTATGTTTATATACTGTCCCTACTTTTGATTGGTTCTCTGCTATTGACTCCGTCCATAAGACCATAGTAGCTTAGCTAATAGTGATTTCATGATTCAGCTGGCAAGCAAGGAAACCAAAGGTACTACCATAACCTACACACTTAGGTCTATTTGCTGAAACTAGAATTTAGTTTTTACTCTAGTTGAAAAATAAAGGCAACAGTAGTATACCGCTGTTCGAAACTCATAAATCGATAGAGATAAAAACAAATCCGGGTTACAAACTAAAACTGAGGGAAACGCATCAAATATAAGAGTAGAACAACGACACAACAAAAACACAACATTAAAATGTAACACACACAGAAACGAACTATAATATAACAATGGCCATTTTCCTGACTTGGTACAGGACATTTTAAGAAAAAAATGGTGGGTTGAACCTGGTTTTGTGGCATGCCAAACCTCCCGCTTTTATGGCAACGTCACACAACACCAAAACGACAACATCACATGACAGGACCACAATACAAATAAATGGGAGAACATATAGGACAAAGAAACACACGAATAATAGCTAACAAAAGGTACTAGGCTTAAAATTCAATATGCCAGACGTGTGTCTCGTCCACACAAGACCATCCAGTGACGCTCAGATGAAAAAAGCTTGAAAGCCAAAACAAGTACAAAGCCGAAGAGCACCGAGGACCAAAACTTCCCTGATTTCAGTTACAGTTTAAGTTGAAGTCTTCAAGTTGAGTATCATTTTAAGGGTATCACCAGCCTAGTAGTCAGCACTTCTGTGTTGACAGGATTATCATTGATATGGTTATTATTATAAATTAACTGTTTACAATACTTTGAATTTTTGAAATACTAAGGCTTTTTTTACCTCAGGAATAGATTACTCTAGCTGTATTTGGCAAAACTTTTAGAAATTTTTGGTCCTCAATGCTCTTCAACTTCGAACTTCTTTTGGCCTTTTTCATATCTTTAGATTCAAACGTCACTGATGAGTCTTTTGTAGACGAAACATGCGTCTGCAGCAAGTACAAAATTTAAATCCTGGTATCTATGATTAGTTTATTGAGTTTTATATACCTATATGGAGTTATTTTCTTTCAGAACGATAGGTCATTCTTTCGCAGAATCAACCTGGACGATACCATGTTTCAATGAAATATGCTCCAAGGCATACAATAATGACCTGTGTGAGGTCATTATTTTCCTTGATAAAAATGCAAACTATAATTTACTTCAAAATTATATTCGTCTGATAGTTTCAGTTGCCGATTTGGGAATTTATTTTTTAAAGTTCAATCTATGATAGGTGTAAAAAAAATCGTCATTGCCCGAATTTTAATTTTAGAAATAAATAATGTGACGTTTGGTTAATTTATCGCTACAATACGGAGACATTAAAATTGAGAATGGAAATGAGAATGGAAATGGGGAATGTGTCAAAGAGACAACAACCCGAACATAGAGCAGACAACATTATCATATATGCGAGATGAATTTTAATGTAAAACTTTCATAACACTTTAAAATAAACTAGATTTAACATATTCGTCACGTGTGTAAGATTTTGAAAATTTTATTGATTCACACTGAATAGGTTGATTGATTGATGGTTACTTAACGTCCAGTGGCAAATATTTCATGCATGTTCAGGACGATACACACTGAATAGGAAATCATACTGTGATCTACATGTATTGATATTCGTTTTCTGTACATGCATCACGATTTCGTGCCCCCTTCGTGTCAGTTCTTAACTTTTTTACATTTATGTATACCTTTTACTCTATCAAATGATTAACTAATAAAATATTCTTATTTTCTATTGAATAACATTCACGTACCTTACAATGAGGTCGAGTGGGGGAGGGTATATAATTATATCCTGATTATCTGTTAAAAAATGTATTGCTATTTAAAAGAAAATCATTCTGAATATTTCATTCGATTCAATTAAAATTGTTGAAAAAATAATCACTTTTCCGCGATAAAATGTCATTACAAATAGACAAAAAAAAACATAGCACCTCCCCCTTTCCATAAACTAAGTTGGTACAATAAATTACTTACAAAGTGTCTTGTATTTTTCATACACCATTATCAGATGGTAACAATTCATTTGTGTCCTACTTCATGCAGGTACAGTAATATTTTTACTGTGTATGGATAATAATTTCTAAGATTTATATCTAGATTAATTACATGTAGTGAGTTTTATTTCACATTCTAAATGAGCCGTAGGGCGTATTAAAACCTGAACGCATCAGAAAGGAATATCCCACTTTAGTGTGGTCGGTAAAATAGGATGCTAAATTTTGCAAATCTTTATAAAAAAACAATATTTTTTTGACGGTATATAAGTCAGATAATGCATATTTTAAGGTTTTTCTTGTCGTAGAACACACCTCGGGGTGTCAGGATTGCCAAAAGAAAGACCTCCCTACGGTCGGTCTTTCATTTGATCAATCCTGACACCCCTCGGTGTGTTCTACGACAAGAAAACCTTAAAATATGCATTATCTATAACATAATTTGCCTTCGAATTGAAGTTTTGTTTGGATAAAGTAAGTGTTAATTATTTACCTTCAATACGGTTTACACGTGTGAAAGTTAACAAGATTATCTTGTATTTGGTATTATTCCTGTGTTTTATCTATCATTAGATAGAATAGAGTAATACATTCAAGGTGCATCCAAATGTTACGGAGAGTTTCCATGTAAATGGGTTATCCCTCTAAATTTCTTTACACACAGTACATTTGGGCCTTATCTTCTGTCGGTAACTTTAAAAAGGCATAAATAACCTTATTACCTATAAAGATTCTGGCTAAACTAATCATTTCTTTTAAATTCCTGTAACACAACTATGTCTCAAACGTTATTATGAATAAAATTTAAACATCAAATCCAAACTTTAATTCTTATAATTGAAATATCTCTTCAAATTAAAACATTTTTAACATCAATTGCTGAAAGGATTTAAAAGGTTAACCATGAGAACCAGGACACCTATATTTTGTATCACGTTCTCTTTTTTTTTTTTTTGCATACATGACAAAATCCCTTTTTGTTAATAAAGTTTGCGAGTACTTGTTTTAGTATATAAAAAATAACATGTTTATTTATATTTATATTCAGACTTCTATTCCAAATAAGCAAAATAATGGATCTTCACAAAAGCATAAAAATATCAGTACGGTCATAACTTATTAGTCTGTTCCACCTCATCAACAACTATGCCCTTTTACCTTTGTTACCATTTTAGAAACTAAGTCATCGCCGCTTCTGTGTGGATGGTTATGTTTATGAAATATAACTTGAACATTCTTGTATCTATAGATGTACATGCAGATAAAGAAGTCGGAAATCTTATGTATTAAAAAGAAGTTTAGTCATGTTTTGTATTAGGAAATCACTAACTGTTTATGGAAATAAAAATAATAAGCTCCTGTGTAAGATCGATGTTCATATCAATTTACTTTTTCTCCTAGCTGTAGTCGGTATCTGTACAGCAAATTCTTGTTTCTACCATAAGACGTTAGAGCATATATTAGGTGCCACATGTGGATTAGGATCTACTTACCCTTCCGGACCAACCAAGATTACCCCGCTGCATTCGCTAAGTGCATGTATAATATAATTTCTAGCTAGACCACAAGGGTAACAAGATATTTAACTGTCATTGGTTTGTAGTATATAAACTTTTTTATTACATTGCATATAATATTTTCATTGTTAATTGTGGTAACATTATCTATTTTTAAGTATCTAGCATAGAGAGTTTTGATATCATGCTATTATAATAAAACACAATCTTTCATTAGAATTCCTACATATGTAATGTGACCAAGAAAAAGATAACTGATATTTCTTTTGTCTTACATCCACAGGTAATTCTTTTAAGACACTTTTTATGTATACTGTTACGTCTTGTATTGATATAAAGTATGATATATATTGTAATGTAGTTGCTTATTTGTCTCATTAATAAAACTTTTAAATGTCTCTAGGTCGGACATATCCATAAAAGTTGGTACTTAAAGTATGCTTATATTGAACATATTCTAGTTCCATTTTGAGGGCGATGCAAGGTAATGTACTTAATGTCGGTCCTGTCTGTCGTCACTTTTCTAGAAACTATTTCATATGAAACCAAAATCTTAGGTTTTTATGATGTGTATGTAGACTGTTAATTGTCTTTTGCTCATTTTTCTTTTTTTTTTTTTGGCCATGGTATTGTCAGTTCGTATTCGACTATCTTTGCGTGTTTGGTGTATCATCGCGATGAATTTGATTCAAAGAAGGAAACAAACTGTGAATTGCTTAAATGTTCAGCAAGATTTTAAGCTATAAGTATATGAACTGTATGGACTTCTTATAGAACTTACTGTCCTTGAATAACATTTTGTTACCAATTTTTGTCTTTCTGCGAACATTTTCGAGTGAATCAGTATCAAACTTATTCAAAAGTGTGAAAAAGATGGATGCCTCTGATTCTGATGATTTTAGTATTGCCTTTCTATTTTCAAAATGATTAATTCATGCTCCTACAAGCCTGTAGTGTTTATTAAACGTGCATGTGTTGCTGTAAAGCTTTAACATTATAACTATAAATCTGGCCTGTTACACGGTGTGGAAAAAAAACGCGAGAAACATACGTTGATCAAGCATAGTACAAACTCTTACTGAAAATATGGATTATGTTTAACAATAATGAACATTTATTAATTAATCACTTTTTGAAATAGAATGAAAATATAGCATTGTCATTAACCTATTATTCAGCTACATTATGTATATAGATGATATATTATATGAAAAAATAAAGGCAACAGTAGTATACCGCTGTTCAAAAGTCATATATCGTTTAAGAGAAAACAAATCCGGGTTACAAACTAAAACCGAGGGAAACACATCAAATATAAGAGGAAAACAACGGACCAACAGAACAACTGAATTGCAACATAAACAAACGTCAACATACATAGAAATGGACAACTTGATAATAACTGCCATATCCGTGACTTGGTACAGAACATGAAAATAGTTTAAACCTTGTTCAATGGCTAACCAAATTTCCCGCGTACATGGTAATTATAAATAATACTGCTAAAATGACTACACTTCGTAACAAGGATACAGTACAAACAACAGGAAGAACACTCAACACAGAGAAATACATGAATACATAATTTGATAGTTCACTACTACAACATGTAAACCGCAGAATAACAACGAAAATAACGACAGCACAGGACATCACAAATGAATGAATCAACGCCACAAACAAGTTAATTTGTCCGTTGCCGTGATTACTTTGTGATCACTCGGGATCTCTTCACGGTTGGTTAAATAGTTTTACATTGATCTTCATGAGATGAGAGAAAGATACATAAGGGATATTTTAACTCATAATTCAGAAACGAACTAATAATGTCATGTCAATAAACATGAAAAGACCATAAGACTGTAATGTTAAATGAAGGGTGTGGTTACAAATCAGAAACATCTAATTGTAGCAATACGTGATTCATGTCGGAGACAGCGTTGTTTTATTTCGAAGTTAAGTGGAAAAGTCAATGATAGGGTTAAGGTTTAGGGATATTTTTAATGGAATCTCGTGAATTTGTCATGGAATATATAAACGGGTGTGGAATACCATTCGGATTATGACAGTTTTCTTGCATTCAAGAAGACCAGCAAACCAACAGAGCCTACGGTCATATTAAATGCTTGTAGAGCTTTAATATTTGGAGAACACTTATTACTGGGTACGTATAAGAGAGGCGAACGATACCAGAGGGACATTCAAATTCATAGTAAAAAAAATGACAAAGTGATTACAACATAAAACCACAGACGAACAACAGTATACATAACACACTATAAGAAATTAAAGACTGGGAAACAAAGACACCCACCTAAACCTGGTGTATTATAAGGTGCTCCAGTATTGTTAGCATATACTGCTTCTCTTGCCCCGATTGCTTTGCTCATGTTTAGAACAAACCAGTAATAAGTCTAATTAGGTCGATTGCATTCGGGGAAAGGGGAACGGGATTGAAGTTACGACAGTTGAAACATATCCACTATCATTTGTGAAACGAATATTTAATAACGGTCACCCAGCTCGTGATGGCGTCTATTAAATTTACGAACAAATGACTTTAACCTCACCACTATATCAAGGAAATGATGATAGGAAATACAAGCCCTGGTATATTGTATCAACTGGGATATGCAAGCGCTGCTTCGTAATGTGTGAAACTCATATGGGCATTTCCATTCAACGATAATTGTCTTCATCCTTTTCTAGTTACTTTTATCTTCTTGTTTTGTACAACTAAGTTATTTAATACATATATAGCATTTCATTATATCAGCATGTTGAGTGGTTGCTTAAATCTGAAGGAATAAGTAATTCTTACTGTCCTATTATAACAATAGAGTGTGGACCATGCAGAATTCTAGTCATATGTCATAGTAGGTTTAGTAATCGATAAAACGGCGGTTTATCTACATATTTCAATTAATAATTGGGCCTTGAACTAGTTTTTAGTAAGTTTTAATATTATTAGATTAGTATATGTTTTGTATATTTTTTTAGTTCTATTTTAATTAGTATCGATCTGATGATTAAAACCCTTTCCAACTAATTTTACTGCTTGGTCTTATGTCCCAGTTTACAGCACTTCCAATCTTATCTAACACAACTATATATTTAATTACCTCGCAACAAGCAAGGATCCTGTCATCAAGTGGTTGGCATTGGTTGCTGCCTGTCATTATACTTGTTTTCATCAATGTTGTAGCATTTATCAGGTCGTTAGTTTTCTCTTTTGAATATGGTTCCAAATCGTTATCTCTTACACTATTTCAATGGCTTCCAAAAATTTTTGATTTTGATCATGTCCATTATTTCCCAATGGAAATAAAGTTTGTCAATGCTAATTGAAAATTCGATGTTTTACAAAACCCAACTCCACCAAACACTTCCCTGTTTGATAGCTATTCAATTATTCATTTGAATATTAATATATACACTTCGTTCTATTTTTATATGCACTTTTACACACAAATTTCCGGGTTTTTTTTAATTGAGAATATCAGAAGACACATTAATGGTCAAAAGATACATCTGTTGTGGTACAACTGAAACCTTCAATCATATGAAAATACATTTGCTATTCAATGTAATCATTAAAACTGAAATAGGTTGGACCATTTCCGCTGAATCAATAACAAACCATTGACCCTTGTTAAAAGTCCTTCAATCAAAATGAATGTTTAGTAAAAACACTTATTTGCTGATAAGGGTCCCCAAACCTCTCCCCTGTCTTTCGAAAACTTGGTTTCAACATAGTCAACCCTCATATACCGATGTTCTATTTCTTATTCATGTTTTTGCGAATAAGGGTAAACATAACAAGAAGCAGAACTTTTGTTAATCTATGGCATTCGTAAAATCTTTTTAGAAATGATTTTACGTTCATTTGCAGAACTTTTGTTAATCTATGGCATTCGTAAAATCTTTTTAGAAATGATTTTACGTTCATTTGCAGAACTTTTGTTAATCTATGGCATTCGTAAAATCTTTTTAGAAATGATTTTACGTTCATTTGCAGAACTTTTGTTAATCTATGGCATTCGTAAAATCTTTTTAGAAATGATTTTACGTGCATTTGCAGAACTTTTGTTAATCTATGGCATTCGTAAAATCTTTTTCGAAATGATTTTACGTGCATTTGCATACGAAAATGCCTGTACCAAGTCAGGAATATGACAGCTGTTATCCGTTCGTTTGATGTGTTTGAGCTTTTGATATTGCCATTTGATTAGGGATTTTCCTTTTCGAATTTTCCTCGGAGTTCAGTATTTTTGTTATTTACTTTTCTCAAGAAAATAATAATAACTCACAAAGCGAATGTATAATTATTAAACTGTAATATCAAAACAGATAACACTACATTGTAACTATAGGAAACTGTTGCTATTAACAAAATTGTAAGCCAGGACCTTATTTTTTCAAGTTATTATCAGCAAATTTGTATGTTTTTCTTTCTTCTGACAGCCTTATATATTGAGATCATAGAAAGGACCATATACTTGAAAAAATTGGGCAATAATGTCACGACCGATGCAGCAACTTCACGCGTTATTGTCCATCTGCGTCAATTTATCAATTGAATACACTCAAATTATTTTATAAAACAGTACTATCACAACGTTTTCTACACGTAAAAATAGTGTTACGAATTATTTGATTTTATTTCATATTATTCAACGAAAAATATATTGTTAAGAACAAAATTGCCGACAAGCGGTGCACAAATATAAGCCATTGAATACCGTATAATCTGTCTAGTAAGATATACTTCCAACAAAGTCAACAAATGTGTTGTTGATAATATAAGTCGAGCATTTTGATGGGTTCTTCTCTGATGTATTTGATGTGGAAATCAGTGTTATCAAAGTTAGATAAAGTATAAATTAAAACATGGAATTTGTAGCAACATTCCCCTTTTTTTAAGTTAAAGCCTTGTTTAAATAGGTAATGTAGTCGACTTTTTCAATTATGCGTGAAAATTGTAGAGTAACGCATAGAAACATCTCTGTTTTAATATTTTCTTAAAGAACCAAAGACTGTTTTTGAAAAGCTGCTTATCCATTTTGTATTTTATCTCATTTTTTATGAAATAATTTCAGACAATTAAGTAAAGTTTTACCTGAAGCAGAAAAATTTCATATTTATTTCCATTTGTTTCACTTTTTATTTATCTTGAAATTAGATCACTTTAATGTACATGTAACTACCTTTGATCTTAGTAAATCTTGAGATATCCACTTATTAAAATGCTACCTTTGTCGTATTTATTGGTATAATATGTTTGTATCATAAGTCTCCGATCATATGTAATAACAAAAAAAATATGTTGCATCAGTTTTTACATTGTGTGAATAGTACACGTTATTAAGAAAGGTTGAATATATGTACCTCTTAGTCCTGATTTGTTATTTCTACTAAAGGTAGTTTCACCTGGAAAAATTTAAAGTTTAATCTTACTTTAAAAAAACAAATGACGTATGACAAAATATCGTTGTTTCATACCAGGCGAACAAGGCGACAGCATAATACAATTTGTCGATGGGTAAGTATGAACTGTTTCTAGTAATTTTGTAGTGCCATACTAAAAGGCGGAATTACATTGACTTTATAATAAATGTAATGATTTTAATTCATATCATCAATTTTCTATTTACATCCAAACAGAAATGTCTTTCTTAGCAATAGGAGTGGACCAAATTCATCTGAGCTTATTTCACACTTGGGTTATTTCGCAAATTTTTTAAAATTTTCATTTCATTAACGTCAAGACAGATTCAGGTATGTACTTTCAGTTTAATTCAGTATGGTATAGCAATTTCTTAACACATAGCAAAACACAGATATACATTAACATAGCTCAAAACCAAAAATTTGTAATAATAGGATATTTGATTTTTTATTCATGACTCTGACATTCTTAACGAAGTCAAAATTCTCTCGGAAGAGTTGTGTTTTCGTCAGATAGAAAGTAAATTTGTCAGGGAATTTTGACCTCAACAGCAATATTTTTAAAAGTCAAAACAAACCGAGAATTGATCTGATCAGACATATCTGATTCTTATAGTTAATCAAATGTTCAATGCAGGAGTCAAGCTGCCTCGATGGCTGAGTTGTCAAAGTAGTAAAACTACTCTATCATCGGCCTGTCAACAATGAGGTTTCGAGTTCGAATCGACTCTATTCTGAAATGTCTATGATTAAAAGTTTTAGTAACGAAGGTCGGTTGTTTTTCTAAGGCGCTCTGGCGTCCTCCACCAATAGAAGTGACCGCCACAAAATAGCACAATAATGCTAAAAATGCAGTTAGATACCAATCAATCAATCAATCTAACCGAGTTAAAGTGTATCTTTCGTTTTTAGGCAGATTGAAATTAAACAATGGAAATTACACAAAAATTGCGATGTTTTTATTATTGTATAATATAGTTTCGTTAAATATTCTATATGTTTCGCCAAAAAATAACTTTCAATTTTCAAACTTTGATATAACTATTTGCGAGCTGCATTTCTTGAAATTGCAATAGTTACTTTTGGATGTTTGCCTTTTATTCAACCATCTCAGTAATAAATGCACACAAAAATTTCAGAATAAAAAGTCTTTGGGGTTGTGCCAGCTGCCAACTCCCCGAGAGTAAAGTGCTTTTTTGCTAACATCATATTGATAACAGATGTTTTTTAATCTCTACGTTTTTCTTAGGTTTAGAAGACAAATACCTCATATAAAATATGAGCTTGGACAATTTTAAGCAATTTGAAACAATAACAAATTTATTGAAAATTTTCTGTGACAAATAACTTTTTGATTACTTGTTATTAGATTTTTAAACCATGCTTCAGATCTGAGAAATATAAGATTTAATAAAGAACATATAATCAAATATGTATGCTTGAATGTTCAAACCTCGACATTTACAGCCTATGGATTACTTTTGTTCAAGTTTTTCACCCTAGATTACTTCTTTTCATATTTTGTTTCAATGCATAGTTGAATAAGTGAAAGACTTTGAGAACGTATTCTAAAAAATATCATTAGAAGATAACCTTCTGTTCTTTTTATATTTTCTTTTGTCATTTACTAAACACATAAAAAGTCTCTTTCAATTAGAGCCCTCCATATCAACATCACTATAATCAAATATTGATACCAGCTGAATTTTTATAAGTGTTTGAACAAAATTATAATCCGTGAAATTCCTCACCATAAAAGTTGAAATTCAATATTTATACAAAGTTTTTGTGCGAGAAAATAATGTTAGACATAGCGTAATTAAATAACAATCGTATGGTTTTTTTAAAGAAAATATAGGTGTATATCCAGGTGTTTTACCTTAAATAAGTGTCAAGTATTTTAAATGTTACGAGAATATGATTTTAGTCACAATAAATTTTCACGAATGTGACCTACCGAATTAGACTTGTTACCTGATTCATATTAAAACGAACAACACGACAGGTCTCAAATCTCGGACAGAATCTGCTTACCGTTCCGGAGCACATAAGATCATCCTCGATTTTTGGTGGGGTCCGTGCTGCTAAGTCTATAGCTTTCTATATTGTGTTTTGTACAATTGTTTGTCTGTTTGTCTTTTTCTTTTTAAGTCATGACGTTGTCAGTTTATTTTCGATTTATGAGTTTGAATGTCCTTCTGGTATCTTTTGACCCTCTTTAATGACACGTTAATTTACTGATGTTTAAGTAGAGTAAATTGATTAGCAGATAATTAAAGGTTACAAACAAAAACCGAGTTTGCATGAACTCTAAAAGGAGGGATACCAGGTTTCTTCTTCAATATAAGCATTTAACGTATTGCGAATTCACACTCAGTTATTCAGAAATCAGAAATAGAAAAAAAGAGACGTTGAAAACACGTCCCTTGGAAGTTGAGACACAAACACATCGTTTCGGTCATTTAATTCGTGATGGTGACCGTAATACTTAAGTGTGTCTATTTCAGTCGATTGCTCTTATGTGAACGCCATACGATGGTATGTTACAGATGAGAAAGGGGTTTACAATTTGAAAGTTGAATATTCACGTTTGTCATAGATTCTAGTTATAAGTTGTGTCCACAATTTTAAACCATGAATTCTTCAAATTTAAAAAAAAACATAATTTGCATGATACCGGAAAATTAAGATGGGAAAACATAAATGGTATGCCCTTTTAAGATTCATGGTATTGTGCTATACTTGACCAAGTACTATATATGAATTTGATGAACAAATAGCCTAACTTCCTTCTGATTTTCATACCTACAGAATTATCCAAAATTGCACTGGTACCTGTGATGCATCATTGTTTAGACATTTTGAAACAAAACAAACAAATATTTTACCATTATACTTCTACAATTTGTATACCCAACTTGACTTGAAACTTACCAGGATATAAAGGCAACACTACAGGGCTAAATTTAAATAATACAATTAGATCAAATAAAATAAACGCAACTGCAGTATGAGTTTTACACAGCTATAATATGTGCTACAATACACGAATCTCAAGATTATTCATAAGAAAAGATATTTTAGTTGCACGAAAAGTTTCATTTCATTGGAAAACAACACTGGCTTTCTGTTCCATTAACCATGTGCACGTTAATCTGCGTAAAGCTACGTAAAGCAACGTATATAAATTGAAATCAAGTACCAATAAATAAAATGCCGGAGATACAAAGATTTAAAACAAATAAGTCGAAGTGAGACCAAAAACAATAATTTTGTAACACAAAAACCGTCTATTAGGCTAAGTGACTGTGTGAGATTTATTTCCACCTTTACATTTTCGTTGTACGCAATGTATGTTTTTCAATAAGAAAGGACTGAGCTTAATATTTCTTTGCGTCTTTTGTGGTTATCATGCCACTGTTATATGATGCGTTTGTTTTGTTCACACAACGTTGTCAATTTTATGGAATTCGATGCGACTGTCATACAAGTGAGAGGTTTAGCTAGCTTCAAAACCAGATTTAATCCACCATTTTGTACATAAGAAAATGCATGTACCAAGTCAGGAATATGACAGTTATTATCCATTCGTTTGATGTGTTTGAGCTTTTGATTTTGCCATTTGATTAGGGACTTTACTTTTTGAATTTTCCCCGCAGTTTAGTATTTTTGTGATTTTACTTTTTGGCATACTGTTGTTTGTCCTATTGTAGATTTTCTTTTTTTACCCTGGCGTTTTCAGTCTATTTACGACTTATGAGTTCAAATATCCTTTGGTATCTTTCGCCTTTCGTCTTAGTTACAACTTTTATTCATTCTGGTACTATGCTTACAGTTGGTTGTCCGTTGTTATGTTATTTATACGCATAATATACTAAGTTCCTCACCAATCACAACTGCTTTCCTGCAGGTTTATTGGAAAGCTTACGTTTAATATACGAGATAGCAATAACAAAAGTGATATAAAAACCCGTAACTCCTATAAACAACACAGACATTTGAAAATAATAGAACATATATAATAATAAAACGGAGTCTACAGCAAAAGCATCATAAACTCTATTTTACGAAATATGAATGAACGCACGTTCTCCAGAAGGGTCAGAAATTCCTTCTGTGATATTGCCACCAGTCGTGTTAATCAGCTCAAGATGATATATTAGTACAAGTAGTAATGCGCATTCAATTTCAATCAACTCTTTTATAGAAAAATGGCAAGTAAGTCCTCAACATGTGGTATATGCGATTCCATCAATATTTCTAAACCATCTACAGTATGGTGTATTGAATGTAATGAAGGATTGTGCGAGGAATGTGAAGAACGCCATTTTCTGATCAGCGCATCGAAACGTCATGGTATTATACAAGTACATGAATTAAAAAACTTAGGTGTGGCTGTCCTTCAAATTGCAGAATCCTGTAAATCACATGGTGAACGATACCAAGCTTATTGTCATAAACACGAATGTTCTTGTTGTACAAAATGTCTCATTGATAACCATAGTAATTGCAAAGATCTCACAGAAAAAAATTATGTCGTTTCCAACATCAAGTCGTCAAACATGGTGTTAAAAATCGAAAATGCATTGCAGGAACTTGCTGAAAATTTAAAGAGGATTCAACAGAATCGTGCTGGAAATCTATCATCTCTCAAACTTCACAGACTGAATATTGAGAAGGAAATTCAAATAGCTAGGCAAGCAATTGATGAGTACTTTGATCGCCTTGGAAGAGAATTATTTAAGGAGCTTCAAATAATTGAAAATGACGAAAAAATTAAAATCAACAAAATTGTAGAATCTGTAGAGCGGAAAGAAAAGGAGATAGGTGAACTTCAAACGAGCCTTGCAATGATAAAGCAGCATGCATCTGACCTACAAACTTTCCTTTTCTGTAAGGAGGTTGAACATCAATTAATAGATACCGACAACTTCATACAGTTTATGGAAGATAACAATAAACTATCAGATGTAAACATCTCTTTACAAACGGACAATTCATTGAAAATTTTCAACAGACATATTCTAAGATTATATGGTGAAATAGTTGTAAACACCATTAAAAGTGATACGTATTTCGTGAGACAGGAAGTCAAGCAAGCACAGACCAATGTTGCTGTTGTTACCAGTCCTGACCACCAAAATGAAACAATAGATACCACCAAACTTGAAAAAGGTTTGTTAAAAACAATATTTTGAGTTTTGGATAAAATTTTAATCTTTTACAGATTTTTCTGAAAATGATTTCGATAATATATGTTTAAAATGAGGCTATTTGAAGTATTATCCTCATCGAAATAACAAGCCAATTCATACTAACGTACACTAAGAAACTATTAGGACCCTCTTTTCAATATATATGCTAATTGTGACCTACTGTCAGAGTTTTTTCTGTTTACTTGATTGTCTAATTTCTTTTCTATTCTATAATTTCGGTCGATACTTTAGATAAACACATGTCTTACTGTAGTAACTATGAATTTACCATATTGACTTCCAATGCCAATGGACATCGTCCTCTCCTTATATTGATCTGAATGAAAGGAGGGTTGCCATATTATTGATATTGTCTTTTATTTAGCACCTGAATACCATTTTCGGTACCAATGTTGGTATATGTTAAGTAACTATGACCTTGTTCCTTTACAAAATGCCATCAAAACTAAAAGTATCTTCCTTTTATAATAGGCGGATATATATTCAAGTAAATTGCAATCCCATATTTACTATTTGACAAAGCACCCGGAAACTCTTGGCTTTTACATATTTCGGCCTATTTCTAGTAAGTATGACCTTCACCATTGTCATGTTGACCTTAATATCAAAATGGATCGTGTTCGCATTATATGTGTCCCTTAATTTAAGTAACGTTATAAACACATAATTTTTTTATATAACATTTGATGAAAGTTATACACTGCTTTCCTATTAAAATATCTGTCACTCTATACGGAATGACGGATAGCATGTCAAAAATTTAACATACACTTATTAGAATTGGGTGTAATAAATACTAATACTTCAAACACCCTTTTAACACAAGCTTAAAATTTATTAATTTGATTTAAGCTTTATGCTCAATGTATATTTTAGCATTATCTCTTTAAACATTGTTATATTTTGGAAAATCCTCTTTTAATTATATCCGTATTATTTCAAATGCACGTCAAACATATACTTTTCTTGTCAGTCAGTTGTTTGTGTTTGGGTTAAATGAGGGACATTGCTAAATGCCACCTTACTTTTTATTACTTTATGTCTTTCGTGTTTTGTTTGGGTTTTTTTGGGGTTTTTTTTTGGTTTTTTTTTGCAAACATCTGACGTGTCAAGAATTTTTCAATTGATGATTACAATGTATTCTTATGTGCTGATGTAGCACTGCTGTATCATGTAATAGGAAGTGTTGAGCAAATGCATACAGATTTAAACCCAAATACCTTTGTTTGTTTTGACCCAAATCAGGAACCATTCATTCAGTTGTGGTTTTAAGAAACAGTGTAACATGTTTGCCTTTCGTTTGGTATTGTGCATCAATCAGGCTGTTGTTTATTTCTTTAGTATTATTTTACATTGTTTTGTGTCTGGGCCTTTTACAGCTGGCAATGCGTTATAGGTTTTGCTTACTGTCAAGGCCAAATGGCGACCTATAATTATTAACATCTACGGCATGTGTTCCCGGGTGGATAATTTTCTCATTGCCAATAATACTTAAGAATAAGTTAATTTTACATAAATACCTTCCTGATATTTTTAGCATATCAAGACCTTAGTTTAGCACAGTTTAAATTAGATATAATATATACGTAATTTAGGATATACTGAATACAATCTAGCAAAACCTAAATTTTTATTCACAATATACCTAATTCTTATATGTTGAATTCAATTTAGCACATGCATAGATATTGTTTGTTCTCCAACGAAAACCTTGATTTCTAAACATTTTAGTAAAGAATTTTCTGCGATACTTATGACTGTCGGATTTTAAATATCAACAAATTTCAGAATGATAATCACTTCTTAGCTATTTCTAGTCTAACGTTCGACGTCGCACGGATCAGCATTACTTATCAAAAATTTTATCAACTTTAATTAAAAATTTGTTGGTTTATGAAAATGAAAACTTAGAAAATTAACACATTCCCAAAACAAATAGCAAGACTTAGTTCTAGAATGTGTTCAATGCTAACAAGACGACCGTAGCCAATAAATTTTGAGGACTTAAACATTGTTAATGATTGATTGATTAATCAACACAATGATCAAGTGATGCTATCTTAACGTCCAGTGAAAAACAGGGGATACCAGTGAACCCCCTTTTTCAAATTTTGGTTAAGGATAACCTTCTTAAAGATTTTTTTATGGATCACTGATTATTATACATTTGTTGAATATTATCATTTTCAGACAAGCTAGTAAGAAATTTAAAATGTTGAGAAACTAACAGTTAAATAGGGGTTTATTTCACAATTTTAGACAATTTTAATTAAAAGGTTGATTTGTGTATTTCAACTGGATTTTGTTTTCTATTTGTCAATGCCATCAAGCATGATTTTTCGAGGTAAAGCAGTTTTCTGTATTTTTTGCATTCACAAAGCAAATATAAAGGCAAAGAATTGTCTATTCTCATGAATTTCATTGGACAAATTGAGTAGGCTGATGAGTTTCAAAAATTCGTGTAATCACTTACAAAATCTCGAATATATGAGGTCTAGAACAGAACCATTAGTCCTTAGTCATTAAAGAATATTTATATACGCGTAATATGATGTCAGTGCCAAAACAATCAGATGTGGCATAATTGCCATTTAGACAACTCTCCACAAGAAACCAAAAGACACAGAAATAAACAACTATAGGTTACCGGACGGCCTTCAACAATGAGTAAAACCCATACCGCATAGTCAGCTTTAAAAGACCCCGAAATGACAAATGTACAAATTGCCTTAATTCTATACAATATCGACGAGTTACTCTGCTGGAGTCAAAACATGTAATTATGCGGTAGATTAAAACAAACAGATATGGATTAATTTCTTAAATTGTATAACCGACCATAAAAAATGTTGAGATAAAGGGTGTACCAATTATTGTAATAGCTGGCACTCGATGTTATTTTAGATACCAAATATTAGATATAAGGTGCACTAATTAATGTAGTATCTGCAACTGACCACCAGCTAAACAAAATCAATAAATCAAATTCTTCGAGCAAACGTCTGTTTGAAGCATTTTGCACTTGCCATATTTAAATGACGATAAAATATATCATCCGTATATCGATCGACATACTTTACACGATTCAATTTTGTAATATTTGAAATAATCTCTGTCACACTTTTAGATCTACGGCCTGATTCGGGACATGACTGAGACCTGCTACATCCTCGTGTAGATGATCATGATGATTTTAGATTTTTCATATATCTTTGTATTTTCGTACTCCGTTTTCTTTTTCTTTCTGTTTTCAATGAACTTCACAAAAAGCTTTCTGTCGTTTGTATTTTTTATGAATATTAACATTGAGTTTTCTCCCAGCAAACAATTCATCATTTTAAAAACGTTTTAAAAATGATTTGTTTTGGTTTCTAGAAAGTTTTATTAAAACGTTTTAAAAACCAAAATTTGTAGACTCTTATAAATGTTTCAAAAACATTTTGAAGAAACGTTATTTTGGAATATTCAGAGAAACGTTGAAATAAGGTTTTATGAAAAATGTTTCTGTCAACCTCCAACAAACATTTTTAACACATTTGTGTAACAATGATGCATTAATGCTACCACCATTACTTTGGTCTAAAAATATATAATTGATTGTGCAGTGTTTTGTATTTCATCCATTTCTTTATTTGTAATGCACGTATTTAATTGAAGAAAAAGTAACATTTCCATAAGCTTGGATGGAAGGTTGGTTGTTTAACGACCAGTGGCAAGTCAGATGCATATTCTGAATGAGAACATGATTATCAGAAATCAATACTAGCCCTGTATTGTAATAGACCAACATGTTGTGCCAGATGTTTTGGTTCTAGCCCACAAGGCAAGTTTGCAGGAAGACATTTCACATCAACTCATTTTGGGGAGAGGCAACAAATAATAATTTTATTGTCATTGGTTTGGCCGAGCCGAGGTTCCTACCCACGACCTCCGCACTTGAGGCGAGCACACTCACCATTACACCATAAGCTCTAAAGGAAGATATTTTTTCTTAAAAAAAACTATGCCAAAGTAAAGCTTGCATCCTCTCACTGTTTAAACTTGGTCCTGTGACCTTGAAAGTCAATTCAATAAGGTTCTTGCCTTGACAAGGAGATAACATATATCTTAAACCGAGACCTTTGACATAATAACTTCAATCAATGATCTAGTTTATAACGTTGCAGAAATTGGAATATAGTTTTATAAACATCTTAAATTACTCTGCAACAAAAAGAAACAGTATTGACAGGACTAAAATCAAGAGAAGCAAGGTACTTTTAAACAGATTTATTTGTTCAGACTCCAATTCTTCTTGCGATATCGTCTGTCCTTCTCTTACAGGTTTCTGAAATGATCAAAAGTAATTTGTTAACAAGATCAGTACTCCCAAGCACCCTGTTTAGCAAATAACTCTTAACCCCAGTTAGTTGTTGTACTCCCTTTTAATCAAGCTCTCATGTATGCAAATTTCATTAAATCTATAAAGGGAAACTTATGCTATTTTTTGCAATCCAAGTAATTATTAAGACAAGCAAAAAACATAAATAATATGTCAAAAGCAATTGCTACAAATGTAAATCTCAATGTTTTACTTGCAGTATAAAGACATTAATTTCATCAAATTTGTGTATTGATATTCAAATTGCAAACATAAACTTTTAAATAGACAAACCTTCCACTAAAACGTATAAGATATTTTATTCAATCGAAAAATACCTTATATTTTGGTGCTCCTGGCTTGTGTGGGACCTGTTTTAGGAAGTCAATTAAGACTTCCTCCATATCTGCAACCTTGGATTTTGGGAACACTCTTGCACAACATTCTGAAAAAGTACTACAGCATTTAAAAGATATATTTCATTATTATTTTTAACTTCTTTGAACTTTTATATATATATATAATAACTTAATGTAACTTTGCACTCTGTTTCTATCTAAAAGGATATTAAGTGAGAAACATTATATTCATATTGATCATATGATTTCTTTTTGAGATCTAAGTCAGATGAAAAATACAATCTATATTAGTGGCACTTGCTTTTAAATGTTCGACATATTTCCTTAATCAACTTACTCATGATTATCCTGCACAAAGGGTGATCTGTGAATGCCTCTTTTCCTTTTGCCCCTTTAGACTGTATTTGGCCCATAACTGATTGGTGCCACACTTTTTCATCATCCTTCTTATAAAGTCTGGAGGGCTGTGACCACCTTGTGACACCAAATACTGGACCTACAAAATTACAATTTAGTCCTGTTGTTATTTATTTATTTTTCGTGAAATCAAATATTTGTTTTATAAATAATCGTATCCATGAACCAATCTTAGCAAAACCTATTTATATTATTGCCTATAGGATATTTTATTTCTTGTCCGTATCGAGTTTCTATAATGATTTTCCATGTTTCGCTGTGTATACGTTATATGCAGTTTTATATGCAATTGAATGTTTGTCTTCAATTACAGGTTTATTCTGTTATAATTGCTTTGTTAATGCATGATTTGGTGATTCATATATATAGCATGTTACGATTATATATATTTACTTTAAATTATATATATTATCTTTAACTGTTAAAACCTGATTTAACCTTTTCTCGGTAGATTGTTCTGTGGTTACATTATAAACTTTTACACATCTATTTATTTGAAAGGATTTTCCCAACGTAAATGATCTGTGGTAATCAACTGGTCGTCTATGAATTAATTTGATGATATTACACCTGGTGTTTCGGATATCATTTAGGTCAAGTTCGACCAAGGCCGTTCATCTTCGTCAGTTGCCCTGGCCTAATTTATTTTTATTTACTATAACATTTGATTATGATTACTTTTTAATGGTTATCAATATGTTTCTATCGTGTAACGTATCAAATGCAGTTACATTTTGGGGTATACTGAATTGTTCATGACTGGCAAGTTACAATCAATTTTAGTCAAACATAAGATGTTTTGTGAAATGAGGCCCAGCACTGGCAGCACGGCTATGGGTAGTCGAAATAAATATGACGTCTAGAAAGGATATTTTTGATTTTTGCTGTTGCTACGAA
Organism: Mytilus californianus; assembly: GCF_021869535.1. Classification (NCBI taxonomy): domain Eukaryota; kingdom Metazoa; phylum Mollusca; class Bivalvia; order Mytilida; family Mytilidae; genus Mytilus; species Mytilus californianus. The sequence goes on along the minus strand of NW_026262712.1, from coordinate 46,163,579 downwards.
GTTGGAGGAAGGCGTTTAAATTTTTTATCAAATAAGAAAGCCGTAAAAAACGTCATTATTATTTTACTACGCTATGGGTAGTTTAAATAATTAATTATGCTGTCTTCGAAGGCTTGTTTTTTATTTTACTCGTGTAAAAGTCAGACCAGTAGCCCATGAGGCATGACAAATTGACATGTGATGGCATCATGCAGTGGTGAATGTGGATGTATGCCTGTAGTAGTTAAATCTGTTAATCATACGAATGTCATGGAGAAAGTAATGCAGTAATTTGTCTCAATTTCTACAAAATACATCGACTGTTTATTGATTTTATACATACCTCTTAGACTGAACGCCATTCTGTCTCAATCTACTCTCTGCCTGTATGTAAGTAAAATGGAACTGCTCTTTTTAGTATCCATGTATCGTTGTTTTCCCAATTTAAAAAAGGCGGTGGGAGTATCCGGAAGTTTCGAACACATTTTATCTATGAAGAATTCTGCTTTGATACCAAATATTATCGTAAATAATTATACATTTTCTCAATTTAAATGTCAATCTTCGAATATGATAATACTTTAGAGATGCGATAAAGAAAAATAGATCTATAGAAATAAAATACGAAACTAACTAAAAAGTTACAACCGGTTCCCGGTTCTACAGAAAAGAAACCAGTTATTAGAATACAAGAATTTTTTGACATATCATTACATGTTGAAGATCGAAAATGACTTTTTGTAAATTAAAAATTGAAAGTAATTATTAAAAACAAAAATGTTGTGGTGATATGGGACACATCATTTATAAAGCTTTTCTACACTTATTAAAAAACAATTTTGAAACATTATTAAAAAACAAATTTAAAACGTTGTTTTAAAATGTATTATTTGTGTTCATCAAAAACATTTTTGAAAAAATGTTTTTATTACGTTTAACAAATTTCTAAAACGTTTTTCGACACTAACTTTTTGAAACCTTTAAAAAACGTTTCTAAAATGTTCTGTGTTTGGTGGGCTATCGTTATTATTCACGTCTTCCGTTGAATATTCTTTCACAATATCCGCCATTTCTTTTTTATGTAGGAAGTGCAATACAGTCTACACCTTACCGAATCATTGAGTTGTATTTGACATTTAGAAAAGTAGTAGTTTGCCCCTTTAACGATCAGTACGTTTCTAAAACGTCGTTCATACATTTCTGGAGGTTGTTCTATGGAGTCGGACCTGATGCTGGAAAATAAAAGGCAACCCAGTGACTTCTTTGTCTGTCACAATTGTCCGATTGACCACGAACGCCTTGTGTTTGTCCATGATTTATGCAGGTAAATCGTCTACACACACAATGGTGACTGCTCAAGACATATTCAAGTGTGTTTTCCGATATGGTGAGGTCGATCAATTTATTGGTCCCGCAACCTCCTTGTATGTGATTCTCTTAATATTGAAGGTTAACAAAGGACAGTGTACATGTTCGAAAAGCTTTCAGATACTCTCTATCATTTATGGGGTCAGAGTTATCTCCCTATTACGTGTCTTCTACGTCTTCCTTTGATATGTCTGACTCGTCTATCAATATGCCGTTCTCTTCCACCTCATCGTCTCAAGTAGTGATTGTGGATTGTGTATCAAGTCCTCACCTGTTTACGAGACATAAGTGTGCAGTCTCAACAATTCGTTGATTCTCGCCTTTTGGTCAACAAGGCAAATGCCGAACACTTTGTTGATCTATGGAATTGTTCAAAAGAGTTAAAGTAATAACAGTTTCATCTCTGTGTATGGTCTTTACTCAAATAAATGTTTTCATTTGATTCCACTACCGATCAATTTCTATAATTACTCCTTTTTGTAAACAAATTATTTATTCTAGAATCAACGCGGTTGACATCAGCTTATCCAATACGAATATCAAGTTTTTCGTTCTGACATCGACAAAATCGTCATTTTCAAGATTTAAAGGGATACCGCAAGCAAATACAACACACGGGGTCACTGTTCATAAGTTATCTTTTTATTTCAATTGACGCTATCTTTTTTATAATGCAGACTGAAGTTCAAATTAGGGATAAACAAAACTTGTCTTCAACTTGAAAAGATGTCGATCTTAAAATTTAGTTTTCAATAAATGAAAATTAAAAAGCATGATCTAGTTGATTATAACAAATTCTCAGCCATTGTGGGTAAATTTCAATATCTCTCTATTTCAACTAAAGTGGAATGGACACGTGCAAGAGACTCATATCATTTTTTTTTTTAATTCCTCCAACTGACCAGTAGGCTACTCGATCAAATGACTGTTGTAACTATTATATGTCATACACATGTAGATTATCAAACTCCTAAAATATTCGAAGGCGACATTTAAAAATATTTTTAACTTTTTATAAGAAATTTAATACATCCCATATCGAAGTATTGGAATATGGGAGTATGGAATCTCATATTCAATGACATTCATGTTGAAATTTATTCATATTCTCCCTGACCCATGACGCTTTATATAGTCAAGTTTCAATAGAACAAATTGTTTGAAGATACTGGTTGATTCTAGTTAAATAAATGTTTGGCTAAAACTTGACTGTAGTATATATTGGAAAAACAATATATATTTAAATATACGCTTGCTGTAATTGTACTATCATATATGAGTTATAATTTGCTTGCTCAAAAACTCATATATTTACAAAACCTTATACGATATTATGAAGAAAATATAGTTAATATTCTTCCCGTCCTGTTTTAAAGTTACCTTCATCTTGAGTTATAAATGGTATGTCTTTCGTTTCTGCATGTCTTGTATTTCAAAAAATTTCTAAATAATTGTGAATAGAATGATAGCAAATTACGTAGTGAGCTCCCTTTTGTTTTTCTTTTATTTCTAGTGCATGTAAACCAAATTTAATTTTGAAATATCAGAACAAGAATAGAAAACGAAAGTTCTGTTCGTGCGTTATCATAAATTTTGAACTTAAATTACTGTATACGTGAGCTTAATTTTGTTCCTCATGTTTTCAGCGCTGTCTAATTCTTAGGCAGATTGACACTTAAGTACTTGAAATTTATACAGTAAATTAAAGTCTTTTCAAATATCAAATTTTGATTGCTCAGAACGAGAGAATAGTCTTCAAAACATTTTCACCCACTGAGCCATGTGTTAGAGTAGAATCGAACCCTCAACAAATAACACTTGGCATTTTTGCATGAAGAAGTAAAATCACAAAAATATTAAACTCCGAGGAAAATTCCCTTATCAAATGGTAAAATCAAAAGCTCAAACACATCAAACAAATGGATAACAACTGTCATATTTCTGACTTGGTACAGGCATTTTTTTAAAGTAGAAAATGATGGATTAAACCTGGTTTTATAGCTATCTTAACATCTCACTTGTATGACAGTCGCATCGAATTCCATTATCAGTGATTATATTGACAACGAAATGTGAACAAAACAAACAGACATAATAGGTAAGAATTTCAAAAATAGGAGTATATGTACATCAGTCAACATTGTGTTATAATCTTAATCACTATGAAAACAAACAAATGTAACAAAGAAGCACAAAAAGGCATATAGACCAAGCACTTTGTAAAAATGAAAGACAAGAATACAACAAATTATCATAGCACAATAACACAATGACGGGATGTACAGAGCCACGTCATAAAGAAACACAAAAGGCATATATTAGACAAAACACATTAGCAAAATTGAAAGACGTGAATACAATTTTTTTACCATAGAACAATAACACATCGATGAGTTGTATAAGTACAGACGACAAAAAATATCACCAAAAACAGACTATTTTAACCCCACCACATTCTGTATGTATAAGCCTGTCCCAAGTCAGAAGCCTGTAATTCAGTGGTTGTCGTTTGTTTGTGTGTTATATATTTGTTTTTCGTTCATTTTTTTAACATAAATTAGGCCGTTAGTTTTCTCGTTTGAATTGTTCTACATTATCATTTCGGGACCTTTTATAGCTGACTCTGTGGTATGGACTTCATTGTCGAAGGCCGTATGGTGACCTATAGTTGTTAATGTCTGTGTCATTTGGTCTCTTGTGGAGAGTTGTCTCATTGGCATTCATACCACATCTTCTTTTTTATATAAACAGTAAAAGTAATATTCATCAAGACAAATACAAGAATACTATAACACGTTATTATGATGATAAACAACGTCAGTATAATGATATCGATTAATTATTGCAAAGATGCTATTACTTTCAGCAGAATGAACTAAAGATTATTTGTCTTTCACTTTAGATCCTTATTGCATTGTCTCAGTAAAACCAGCGACAGAAGCTTTGAAATAGGGATTAACTGGATAATAGAGGCTGCGTCTTACATAGAGTGGTTTTGTATTAGAAGACATTGAGAAAGTGACATCAAAATTTTATTGACCAAATCAAATATCGAAAAGGAATTTTTAATCTGTGTAGTGAAAAATAATAATACGCCTTTTACCTAGGATTAATAAGTCAATGTTAATATTGATCCTAGCTTTTACCCATCTAGATTGTAAAAAGGATGCTACAAGCCGTTTTTGGTATACTATAACCTTTGAGAATATAACTATTTTATAAACTTGCTTACATCGTTGATAGTGTATCATGGAATATTTACAAAAATATATTTAAATATTTACCAGAATGGACAGTGTCATACAATATCAGTTGATATGGTTACTTTTAGAACTTTGTATATTCAAGTCGGACACATATATACTCCGCAAGTCTGTCTAGATTAAGTTGTTTAGACAAAAGGATTGAGAAAGCAAAATGGATATATACACATAAATTTTGGAGCTGAACCAACGTTCGTGGAAGAATAACTATATAATCAGAGATAATTTGAATAGATCTTAATTTATATATGGATTATATGCTTTTCAAATTGAACTTGTTCACATTTGTACTATAAAGTCGGGTTATTTGTTGTTTTATATTGTGTATATATTTGTATAATTGTTTGTTTGTTTTCATGAAAAATTGATAAGAATTAAAAATACATGGTTGCATCTTATGTTACAGATTTTTTATAACGTAACAATATGCATCATAAATTTAAATACTAGTAGTCGAACATTTAGTTCAAATTTGAGATAAGTTAAGAGTTTTAGTTTTTTTATTCACTATCGAGTATGGATTCTGATTTAGAATTAAAAGAATAGCTCACATTCGAGTTTAAATTAGATTTAAGGAATAACCTTTAACTAAAATTTTGATTTCGTATTTGAGTTACAGTTGAATTTCAATTCTTCTAGTTGAGTACGTAGCATTTTATGAACAATGTAAGTGTTATCTCCATAGTGGATTAATTGTGTGAACGCTAAAAAGTTAGTACTGTATTTGTTATTTTTCCCTTTTTTATTTATGCTTAGATAAAATATATCAAGACAGTCAAGATCCAAATATAAAGGAGAGTTTTCATGTTAATGGAGTGTACCTCTTTTGTTCTTTTACACTCAGTTGATATGGTATTATCTTTTGCAGGTAACTTTTAAAGGGCATGAATCTAATGAGGTTCTGACTGAACTAATCATTTCTTCCTGTGAAACAACTATGTCCCAATCGATAATTTGATCAAATTTAAACATCATTTCCAACCTTCAAATTGTTTTGAAATTAAAGTATATCTGTTGTTAAATTACAATGTCTCCTCAAATTTACATCGATTGCGGTAAGGATATCAATGGTTAACATTGAGAACTGAGACGACTATTTTCTAGGTTGCGTTTTTGTTTATTTGACAAATTACCTTATTGTAAATAAAGTCTGACAGTACTAGTATAAGTACATATATATCAATACTTTATTTATCAGTATATTTAGACCTTTCTCCCAAATAAGTAGAATAATAAATCTCCACATAGGCATGCAAATATCAGAACGGTCATAACTTTCAACTCATCAAGAAATATGCCCTTTTTAGCTTTTTAACCGTTTTGGAAACTAAGTCATCGCAGCTTCTATGTTGAGCAGGATCTGCTTACCCTTCCGGCGCACAATACAGTACACCGCTTTCGTTGCTTATTGTATGTTAATGATAATTTCTAACAAGGCCTCAATGATACCAAGATAATCTATTTTCATTGGAATGTAGTATATTGACTTTGTACATTGTTAATCAGATTTTCATTGTTATTTGTGTTAACATTATTTAATTTTAAGTATCTAACCTACAGAGTTTTAATACAATATTCTAATAATAAAACACAATCTTTCATTAGAATACTTATTCATGTAGTTAAACACTGTTTTTTTTAAAGCAAAAGATAACTGATATACCACAGGTAATACTTTTATGACATTTTTTAAATATACTATTACGTCTTGATTCGATACCAAAGTATAATATAGGTAAAGGTAAAACTATTTAACACACCGAGAAGTGATCTTGAATGATCTCCATTTGTTCCTATGTATAGTCTTGAACTAGATATTATAGACACCACATACAAAGCTTCCTCTAAATCATTTTTAGACATATTCCCCGAATTTGACTACAGCGGTCATCTTTTAATATCAGAGTCTATGACAAACGAGATGATTTCAATTTGAAAATTTCATCCGTCTATGAAGTATAAATTTCTGAACTCATACGATTTTCAAGAGATTGCAGCTGATACTCATATCGAGTTTGTAAAACGTTATCAGTGCCGTCGCAATCAATTAATGAACCAGGGTTTAAGGTGTTGACTATGTGCAGCATTTTATCTACTTTACAGTTTTATATGTATTTGCCTTTGTACTACTCTAGTATTATGTTCCATTTGAAGGTAAGCCTATTGTCGTGGTTCGGTATATGTGCATCCAGCTTTCAGATTTTTTACTCTTGGTGTTCTTTATGTGGATTGGTCCAGAGATGCCAGAAGGACACATGAGGGTTTTTATAGCGTAGTTTCATTTTGTATACGCTTGTACTTGTATTCTAATTTTTATGAATTTTATCGGCCTAGTGTATATGTCATTATGAGAGGCGACCCTTACGGAGCCCCTTAAGTGCCAAGTAATTGTTAAGCTGTTGTGCACAATGTGAAAAGTCGTGCTTATGACATATGAAAATTAGTGTGCATAAATTTCAAAATCTGATGCAATCGACTTTTAAACTGGTGCACAGGAGTTTGAAAGTCGTATGCACCATTTTGAAAGTCGTGCACACAAGTTTGAAAATCATGCGAACAAGTTTAAAAGTCGTGTGCGACAGATCTTGAAAATCTTGCACACTATCTTTGAAAGTCTTGCATACCATTTTGATAGTCATACGCAACAGTTTAAAAGTCATGCGCTCCAGTTTGAAAGTCATGCGCACCAGATCTTGAAGGACGTGAACACAATTTTTGAAAGTCGTGAGCGAGTGTTTGAAAGTCATGTACACACAAGTTAAAAAGTCGTTTGCACGAGTTTTCAAATTGGTGCGTGCAAGATTAAATATACCGCAAACGAACATAATAATTTATATTTACATGACACTTGAGGTGCTCCTTAATTATGCTTTACTATACAGGCTGTATTATCAACTACATAATCTTTTTTTTTTTGGTTGACGTATTTGTTTAATTCGATTGTCAATGCGTTTGTTTGTTCTGAGCCAAGGTGCCTTGACGGCCATGCTTTGACTCATGATAGTTTATTTTTACAAATTGTGACTTGGAATGAGAGTTGTCTCATTGGCACTAATACCACTTCTTCTTTTATTTATTAAACGTTGTGTTGTATGTCATACAAGTGGGTGTATAGCAAGCAGGAAAACCAGATTTAACCCACCATTTGCTTAGGTAAATGCCTGTGCCAAGTCAGGAATATGACAGTTGTTTTTCTGCTGTTTTGTTTTTAAACAATGTTTTTTTTCCCTATTTTTTTACAAAAATCAACAAGGATCTTCGTTTTACAGATATCACTATGCATAAAAATTAATGGGAATCAGATGAGACAATCTTAACTTTTCAAACAATACAAACCTTATTCAGGACAGACATACACCCTTATATTGTTATAAGAAAACTAGTCAGTGCGGTATTATAAAAAAATCATATTTAATGGCATTGAACCATTATACCCCTATTTACAAATAAAAGTGAAGCAGAATAAGTCTTCTTCTATCTATATGAATCCAATCGGTTGATGCACCGATTACAAGCATAAATAATCACTTGTTTAAAGAAAGACTCGAGAGTTTTCGTTGATTTTCTGTAATAACGAATAAGCGGCAACAGATCATTCACGATCATATTCACGATCATCAAAATGCGGTACCCGATCTTTCACGATCCTAAATATCAATTTTCTACATATATTACAGTTTTTGCAAAGTTTCTGAAAGTCTAAATATATTTTACAATCAAATCCTTCTAAGAGATATTACAACTTGGTATTTTTTTTATTTTTTTTTTTTGAAAGAAGACATGCAAAAATAAATATTCATATGGAACATTTATATTTTGTTATTATATCCATATGGCAACGAAGCATCTGTGACTGCAAGTGTTCTTTTGGAAAACGTCAAAACAATACATAGAAATACAATCCAACGAAAGGCTTTATTTAACTCGTAAATGCACTGTTGAAGCAAAAAAGAGCTGCGAAAGATACTAAAGGAATATTCAAAACATTGCCATGACAAAACAAAATTCTAAAAGACAAACATCAGATTAAACATAACACAGATAACTTAAGACTGAGCAACACGAAACCCATTAAAAACCGGGGCGAATACAGTTACGTCGGAATAGTAAGCAAATACTGTTCAATTTGCGGCACCCACCGTGTTACTCTTCATATCATGTGACTAGGCATCACACAAAAGATGACTGATTTTTTACTATCATCTAACGTTTGGAAATCAACAAATCAATAAACCATCAGTCAGTCAAATGTACCAACCCTGACACTTGAATTAATCTGAAAATTTGAAATAGAAAAACAAATTAAATAACAAAAGTACCGACCTCTAAGAAAAATTTAGAATGGTGAGTCTCTTAGGAAATGGCAAAACCAATAGCTTAAATACATCATATGAAAAGAAAACAACTGCCATATTCCTGATTGGGTACAGTAATGTTTTTAATGAAAATGTGGTGGACTTAACCTGATTTAATAGCTAGCTAGACCTCTCATTTTTCTAATTCATAACAATCGCGTAACTTCCATTATATTTGTAACGTTAACAATGTGTGAACAAATAAACAGACAAAATAGATGAAAATAGCACAACACAATGGCGGGAAGTAAAAATACCGAGCCAAATGGGAATTAGCAGTGAAGGTTAAAGATATACAAATACAAAGACAAATAAAAATAAAAATAACACTAGAACACGAAATTAAGATGATAAACAACGTCAGTATCTATAATATTAACTTCAAGAACATCATGTATTATTGGATAAGTTGAAACTGGTTATTTATAAATAAGGTCTTGGTGTCTTCCGATGAACTTTTATAGTAAAGGGACGAGACGTTATTTGACATAACCCTGGTTCATAAACCTTCTATACAGACACTGTGACGATTTATAAAGATTTTGGTACTGAGATGACCGCTTATGTCTAATACGAGACATAAGTGTAAAAGTGAGGCGGAGAAAGTTGTGTCTGTTGTTTCTTTCATTTTTAGTTCTGGGTTATATTAATGGAACCCAATCAGGAAAGTTTGGATTGTCAATGGTAAGAATATCATCAACATACCTGAATGTGAAATCACATGATCTAGCTTCTTTGATCGTCTTGTCTTTGAGATGTATCTGAATGAACTCCAAATCATATGAGAAAAAGAAGAGGTCAATAGGAGAGGCGTAAAATTCGTTCCCTTAGAAATGCCGACAGTTTCTTAAAAGAGTCCACCACCAAATTAAAAAACAATGTTGGCAAGAAGTAACTCCAGCATGCTGATTTCTTGTTCCTCGATGTTGCATGCGCTTCCTTTTTTTTTACTATTAAAACAATATGCTTCATAGTATCCCTAAGCAATACAATTTATAGTGTTTGCTTCCATTTTTAAATTTGAAAGCTTCCTGGATAAATATTTTTTTTTGACAATTTTTTTAATAATGAATAGTGGTTATCCTTAAACTAGTCGGGAGTATCCGATAATCTTATAACATTGCAGATTAATCCGTGTTCAAAGAAGAAAAACATTTGATTTCATGATTTATATTGCAATTTTACAGTATATTTTGAAACATAATGTTTGTTATAAATGAGTTTCCATTTTTATAATGTAGATTTAAACATAGATATGTAAAAACATAGACAGCTATGCAGCAAACTGAATTGGTTTTTGATAGAAAGAAGGAAAATTTGTAACGAATGTTAGTGTAATAGAAGACAAATACATTTTGAAATGGCGAAAAATATATTGTTTTGGCGAAAGAATTGGCAAAAAAGACAAATTAACCCAAGGGGAGACTCTTTTGTGGGATTACCTGAGTGCTCATTTAATCATAACTAGTTTTACTAAATAATCGTATTACTACGATTCAAATTCAAAAACTTTATTATTTGAAGCTTGATGTGTTGGACCAACAACAACATGTTTTCAAGACAAATGATAGACAAGACTATTACGCCATAACAGCGAAGACATTTAAAAACTAAATAGCACAAAAAAACAACACTTGACCCTAAAGCAAAAGCAACATATACTACTTTTAAACAACACAAGTGTTTCTGAAAAGTTAGTCGATCCCGCTACGCATGTTCAAAGATTGTGGTTTTTGTTGCTTTCTTTGGTTAAACATATTAATGGCTGTTTTCTGCATTTCTGTTACAACAAAAGCACATTTAGAAATGTGGAAAAAAATAAAGGCAACAGTAGTATACCGCTGTTCGAAATTCATAAATCGAGAAAAAACAAATCCGGGTTACAAACTAAAACTGAGGAAAACACATCAAATATAAGAGGAGAACCACGAAACAACAGAAACACTAAAGTGCAACAAAAAACCAAACGACAATGCAACACAGACAGAAACGAACTATAAGATAACAATAGCCATTTTCCTGACTTGGTACAGAACATTTTAAGAAAAAATGGTGGGTTGAACCTAGTTTTGTGGCTAGCCAAACCTCCCGCTTTTATGGTAATGTTAAATATAACACTAAAATGACAACATTACATGACAGGACTACAATACAAATAAATGGAAGAACATACAGGACAGAGAAACACACAAATAAACAATACAATAGAACATTACGACACGCTAATAGTTATTAAAGGTACCAGGCTTATAATTTAATACGCCAGACGCGTGTTTCGTCTACATAAGACTCATCAGTGACACTCAAGTCAAAATAGTAAAGAAAGCCAAACAAAGATGAAAAGCATTGATGACCCAAAATTCCAAAACGTTGTGCCAAATACGGCTAAAGTTATCTTCCTGGGATAAGAAAAATAAATCAGATGCACTAATGCTTCTATTCCTATATAATAACAAAGTTCGGTCATGAATTATATCGTATACTAGTATGCGTAATTTCTGTTGTAAAAAATTACTAAGGCAAACGTGTAGGTAAAAAGTAAAATCACAAAAATACTGAACTCCGAGGAAAAATTCAAAACGGAAAGTCCCTAATCAAATGGCAAAATCAAAAGCTCAAACGCATCAAACGAATGGATAGCAACTGTCATATTCCTGACTTGATACAGGCATTTTCGTATGTAGAAAATTGTGGATTAAACCTGGTTTTATAGCTAGCGAAACCTCTCACTTGTATGACAGTCGCAACAAGTTCCATTATATCGAAAACGATGTGTGAACAAAACAAACAGACATGATAGGTAAAAATGTCAAAAATAGGGGTACAGCAGTCAACATTGTGTTATTTTTTTTTTTTACAGCAAAAAAAATGTCTTCATTCTTCAGATTGCTTGTTACTAAAATTGTAAAAAAAATTAGTTAAAACCATAATACCCCTGATCTAATATTTTGTATCCAAATACTATATGTTTTGCTAATATCTTGTTTTGAAAATTCATTTTTGCTAGAAGATAATGTACTTTCTCCCAAAAATCTTTCAAAAATGAACATGTAATTAAGAAATGCAAGTAATCTTCTTCTTCTGTTTTACAAAAATTGCATTTATCGTTCTCAGATATTTTCCATTTTAATAGTAACTGCTTTGTAGGAATAATATACTGAAGCAGTTTCCATCTGAAAATTTTCAACAAGTTTCCCATTAAAATTTTAAATATAAAATCGTATACAAATGACATATGTTGTATGTATTCTAATTTTAAATATCTTGTCCAAATGTTGATACCGATTGGCTTTGTATATTTTTTATCAACTAAAGTATTAGTATTTTATTGTTGCTTCAATTTGTTTTTTTTTTTGCCATCTTAATTTAACCTTACATATATTGATTAACTAATTCACGATCCAATATGTCGTTAATATACACCAATCCACTTTTAACCCAGTTCGGGGAAAACAAGCTTTTGTTGCGATATTTTATATATTTATTTCCCCAAATAATATGTTTTCTTTTATCCTAAAAGTGATCAGAAAATGTTGCTAAACCTCCTCCTGTTTTAACCCAATTTGAAATTACTTGTAAATAAAAATCAGGTATTTTTCCAAGTTCATTTATTGATTTAATATTATCTAAATTCATGTTAAAGACAAGAAAGTTTTCACCAAGATTGTTACAATATTTGGTAGGAATAATCTTCCAATTCAGCAGATTGGTTGTTGTTAATTTGGAGACCATGTGGCTTTCAGTGCTGTAAAATAACTGTCAAAATCAATCATTCTTAGCCCCCCGTTTTGGTATTCGCCAATAAGTGTGTTTCTTTTTACTTTGTCTTTTTTCCTTCCCAAATATATTTGAAACAACAGCTTTCAATTTCTTTTAGGTAAATATCTGGAACTTTGCACAAAATAGCCAAAAATGTAAATTTTGGTAATATTCAAGATTTTATGATCAATATTTTCCCAACCATTGTTAATTTTCTTTTTTCCCATGTTTTAATTAATGATTTCATGTTATCTATTTTAGGTTCCCAATTTAACTTTTCACATTGGTGTTTATCGTGACCAACATAAATGCCTAAAGTTTTGACGAGTTTGTCTGTTAAACGTATGCCCTCAATTTTATCTATGCTATTTTTAAGCGCCCCAATGCATATTCCTTCTGTTTTCGTACGGTTCAACTTCAACCCTGAGAAAGAACCAAATGTTTCAACTATATTCATAGCTTTATATCTGATTTTGAACTACAAAACAATGTTGTATCATCAGCTAATTGTGATATTTTGATGCTATGTTTTTATTATCTATATTAATACGAATACCTTCAATGTCTGAGTTGTGCCTCAATCGCTCGGCCATAACTTCGACCGATAAAACAAAAAGTAAAGCCGTCAAAGTACACCCTTGACGGATTCCTCTAGAGTTTTCAAAACTTCGGATACCCATCCATTATTTATTACACACGTCTGTATTCCCTTATATAATGTTTCCACCCATGATATGAATGATTCATTAAGACCAAAATGTTTCAGAACGCTTAACATAAATTCCCATTCCAAAGAATCCAAAGCTTTTGTAAAATCAACAAATATAACAGCCCCATCTATTCCGTTTGATTCTGTATAGTCCATTATATCTTGGATTTGCCTTAAATTAAATCCAATAAAACGATTTTTTACATATCCGGTTTGATCTTCATTAATTAAGAGAGGGGCGAAAGATACCACAGGGACAGTCAAACTCATAAATCGAAAATAAACTGACAACGCCATGGCTAAAAAATAAAAAGACAAACAGACAAATAATAGTACAAAAGATACAACATAGAAAACTAAAGACTAAGCAACACGAACCCCACAAAAACCGGGGGTGGTCTCAGGTGCTCCGGAAGGGTAAGCAAATTCTGCTCCACATATGGCACTTGTCGTGTTGCTCGTGTTACTACCATGGAAGTATTATATTGACAGGAACTCCAACAAGCGGACTTCAAACGTTTATAGTGCGATGCCGCAAAATCGTTAAGTATCTGTTAATTAACTCGACATGTCTTATGGATGCATGGGGTCGATCAAATTTTTGGAACCTCGTGATTGATCGTGATTACGGAACATACCGATATAACCGGATGTGTACTTAATTGTCAAGGAAATGATATTTCCGACCAGTCACTAAATGACAAAAAATATATCAGCTTTACGGGTTTTGCTGTGTAAAAACAAATAAAAAGAAAGTAAAACAATCCCCGTGACTGTTTTCGCCCAAAAAAACAACTGAAGAGTAAAAATACTTAAAAGCCGACTAAGTTACAATCAATTTTTAAATAGTAAGATTTTTTATTCAGGAGAGGGCAAATTACTTTATCAATTGTAGTAAAAATGTAACCATCCCCCTTTTGTGCTACCAATGTGAAAAAATATTTTCATTAGTGACAACCAACTGATTTATTTCAAGAAGATACCATATGAAACATCCCCTCCCCCCCCAAAAAAAAAAATTTAACAAAATGCTAAAACCACAATTGTGTGCATGGACATCATTTTCATTTGCACATATTTTTACTGTCAAGATTTCTACCATTTGGTAAGTACTAATTCTGCTTAGAATAATTGTGAATTGTCAACATTTAAGAATAAAATGATATAACGGTAATATGTCGATATTCTGTAACAGAAAAACTTCAAATAACTTATTCGTATTACTTTGCGGCTCTAGGACGAGCACGAAGAAACCAATATTACCTATGATAACTGTTTTTACATTCTTTTATATTCTTTTTATTTATTTATCGACTTATTTACTGATTTTAGAAATCAGTTAAATCATATACTTAATTCAATGTTTTTGTGCAGTTACAAATACATTTTATCAGTTGTAAGAAATACCAGGAGTACTGTCTATTCAGCAATTTAAATTTCAATAAAGAAACTCTGATTATTAATTAGCACTTAAAGTACATCCACCAGGTGTTTTATTATCTTTTCTAACTATTTTGTCACGTTATATAAAAATATATACTTGTTTATGGTTTATGATGATATAACATTCAATCGGATAAGAAAAATGCTTCAAATTGTACTTGATTTTAAAAAAAAGATATGTGATTTCGCATTTTTTTAAAAGACAAAGCAATCCAGTACATCTATTAACTGTTAATCGGATAGTCCTCTGACCTGTTTTTTTTTTCTTCTTTAGTTTGGAATGTTTGAGAAATATTGCCCTTCAAAACGGTTTTCATATTGTCAGTTCCGACAAATTAAACGCTTTTGATATTTTTTGAAATTTTTTTGTTTAAGATTTTGCATATGCATGCATGCATCCACGAATCAATAGAACCAATGTGTTTTGATGTATTATGGGTAAATACACTTCCGCAAACTTCTCACCATTTTTGAGCGAGTGAAGTTTAAGAGTAAATATTTTTCTATATGCGTGTTTATGACTCTTATTTTTTTTTTACAATTTTCATTTAGCATTCGAATTAGTGAAAAGAAAGGGATCTTGAGCTGTAACACCACCAAATCATAGTACGTCCCACCCCGTTGCATACAAAAGGTCGAAAATAACATTCCCATGAATTTGACAGTTGAAGAAATCAATCCTACATTTCATTGCAGTTAGAATTTCTTGAGTTATAAACATATATCTTGAGTATTTCTAGGCACCATTAGTTTTTCATTTAATGTTTCTAAAAAATATTTTTGAAACCTGGGGTTACATGGTTACTATAACTTGTACACAGAAAAAAAGGGTAAAAATTTGATTGGTTAACTTCAAGTGATGGGTATATTTTTGATATGCAATGAAATGTTATTTGAGATTTTGTCTATAGTACTGGACAGGATTAAACTGTACTCACGCCAAGTATTTCATTATATAAAGTTAAATATGGACAGTTTTAGTAAAAGTGCAAATTTAACAAGTACTAATAGGGAAAAAACAATGGTGGTGTTACACCTTGAAACGCAATGGACATGCCTCTTTTATTAAACTTTTTTTAAGAAGTATTCCCCGTTCAACGTTAAACCCTTTATATATCTACGTTATACTTGCTCCTTATGTGCAGTTTATTATATCTACTTCTTATGATTAGATGTGAACATGGGTACAGTGTATTTATCAAATATGTAAGAATAAGTCCAAAATCTGATAAAAAAAGAACTATTTGAAAGAGAGTGAAAATATCCAAAGAGCCATTCTAATTTAAAAGTCAATTTTCAGACAAAATTTTAGCTAATCACAAACAAGACTAAAGGACAAATAAATATCAGAAACGGGGGAAACGACAGTTTGTGGTTGAGGCATTTGTTCCTATCTGCGGTTGTTAGTGACACTGATATTCAACAACTATTAACCTGATCATGACGAAGTCAGTTTTGAAGTTTCCTTTTTAACTAGTGAAAATCAATACCATTGTGCGTATGGCAATTTTTTTAATGGTATAATTTATTAATTGACACAAGTCTGTTTGTTACTGTACATTTGTGTTTTTTTGTTTTGCGTTGTTTAACATTTGTAAAACAGAAATAATACGTAAATGTGACAATATTTGGGATCCAGCAGCCAAAAACTTTGTCGACATACATCACAGACATACAACACAACGGACTAACAAATTCAAACAAACATATACATTTGACCTTTCTTTCCAAACTTAATGCCGTCTTTTATGCCCTTGTTTACATTAGTTATTATCCCAACAAAAGCTGGACTGTTCAAATACTTTTATGGTGTGGTTTACATTTACGACAATTGGTATAGAAAGACTAATGGGGATATTTGTGCACAAGAAAATTTGTAAATGCATTCTAACCAGCTCGGTCCAATATTTTGACAGTGTTTTGTTATTTGTTTTAGTTCGTTCTTTGAACATTTTACTTTCTCGGAGAAACAACGAGTTGAAGATTATTGAGGTCAGTTGTTATGTCCAAAATTTTTGTTAACTCATTTACTCTTTTTATAATGAATTTTCGGTTTGTAAATTTTTTATAGAAGTAACAAATTGAAAATTTAATTAAAAAAAATTACACACACAATGATTTTATAAAGACACACATACACACACTGATAACTGAAAAAAACATAAGAACAGTTTTGTGCACACATTTGATGCGCAAATATTGTATGAGCATAAACAGATTACGTTTGAATATGTATCTGAGTTTTAATCATAAGAAATCACAAATTTAATTTTGGTTTCAAACAGCTTGTGAAGTTTGACATTTTTACGTATTATTTCTGTTTGAAACAAACAGAAATAATACGTAAAAATGTTCACGCATCGTTATCAGTATAAAGGAATTTTACACGACTGTCATACAAAATAGAGGTTTAGCTAGCTATAAAACTAGGTTTAATCCACCATTTTCTACATAAGGAAATGCCAGTGCTAAGTCAGGAATAGGACAAGTGTTCATGTTGTATGAAATGTCTTATAGATGAACATAAGACCTGCAAAGATGCCGCAGACCTAAATGATTTTATCAGCATAATAAAGATGTCAAATATGATTTTGGAAATCGAAACGTCATTGCACGAGGTTGCTAAAAATTTAGATTGGATAAATATGAATCGCGCAGGAAATCTGTCATCGCTAGTCCTAGACAGACAGAAGATTGAGAAAGAAATTCAGGGAGCTAGACAAATAATGAATGAACACTTTGATTGGCTTCAAGATGACATAATGAAAGAGTTTACAAGAATTGAAAATGACAAAAGAAAAAATATAAGCAAAATTTTGGCGTTGGTAGAAAGAAAGGAAAATTAGATAGATGAACTTCAAATTAGTCTTACAATAATAAAGACCTACAAACTTCCTTTTCAGTAAACAGATTGAACATGAATTGATTGATACCGACAACCTCGAACAGTCCATGCAAGAAAATTGCGATCTATCAGATGTCATTATCTCTTTACAAGCTGCGGATTGGTAAAAATTATCAACTAAAATAATATTACATTTGGTGAAATTGTTGTACAGATAGGCTTGTGTGATACGTTTTTAGTCAGACGTAAAGGTAAGCAAGCACAAACTACTGTTGACGTTGCGACTAGAAATACTCCAAAAAAGACATATGGAAATATAGAAATTATGGAAAATACAACAGGTTTGTTGAAACAGTATTTATAATACATTTCAAAGACGCTTCTAAACACTTCTAAATACTAGGTCTATATCGATATTTCAACAAATATAACATTGTATTCATATATTATACACATCTTTCTCATCATGATATTTACACTTGAAAAACTTAAAAGATGTATAATATACTAGTACGCGATGTCTCACAAGGCTTATCTTTATTTTTGTTTGACAGGTTCATCAACGTTTGTATTTTGTTTTGACTTTTAAATATTTGCCCTTGATCATCACTAAAGAGATATACTGAAAGGTCCATTTTCGGTTGGGCCTCTGTGTTCACGTAAGTAATGCATTTACTATTATTATAATAGCTCTAGTCTGTCAACACTGCGTTTGTGGGTTCGAACCACGCTCATTGACTAGGACTTTTAGTTGCCTGACAAAGTTCAGTGGTTCTCTCCGGGGACTAACTATCGCTCTACTACCAATAGTTAAGAAAGAAGCTTTGAACACCAACGCTCATACAATCAAATAATCATGCATTTTCTAAAACTGCACTGTAGTGTAGATAAAAAGCTGAAATATGGAACTCAAAAGTAAATTCAAAAAGGGGAAAGTTAATCAAAAATGACAAAATTAAACGCTCGACTATATTAACCAACATAACGAATGGAAAAGACTGTCATATTCCTAACTTGGTACACGAATTGTCTGGAGAAAATGGTGGGTAAACCTCAAAATTGAAATACATTTTTTTGTAGTTCTGTTGTAAAGATTTGTTACACAATATGTTTATACTTGCTACAATTTTGATATTTTCATCAAAATTGCTTGTTCAAAAAATCTTACCAAATAAATGGCTATAATGATAATTTGTTAAACGCACAATTAAGGCAATTTTCTTACAAGTACGATTTTTAACTACAACTTCTTAACCATTGCTACTTAGTTTTGGAAAAAAATCTATAGTTCTTGTGACATTAAATGCATTTTTAACAATTGTTATTCGTTACAATATAAAAAGAATTACGCAAAAGACACAACCAATAAAAGCTCTCTCCTCATTAAAGAGATATAAATCATATACTAACAACTATATTTAAAATATTACAACTACATTGGATTAATACATGCTACTTATGAGCACTAACAAACAAGTACATATTTACAAAATGTATATCGTACTCAAGTGTTTAGACAATAAATCATCTGTTATTCAAGAACTAAAGACATATAATCTTCAAAAACATTTATAAGTTACTTGAAATACATATAATCCTAAGGTTTGGACAATTGGAATAAATGAGATATAGTAATGAAAGAAAAAGAAAATATGAACACAATAGAAAATATTTATAAACAAAACGATGAGTGTCACCAATATATTTCTGAACAGATTTACAAATAGCAATATGTATATCAAATGAAGAAGATCTGCTCTGAAATTGTTATAAGTCAACTTCATGCCAACATAATTATCAACTACTGTAAATTTATTCATTTTCATGGGTACCAATTTTTTTTTTTATTGAGGTAAAACTGGGATGTTCGTATTTACTTAATTTGGTTGATTTGACAAAGTCTGCACACTTTCCTTCAGAAGACTTGTAATTAGTTGAACATTTAAATTCGTTGTTCTCCTATTCCAACGAAACCCCAGAAAATTGGTATCCAACGAATAATTATGAATCCACAAAATTGAAATATGTTACATTTGATAATGAATACGTACTATCCGAAGTATGCACTTAAATTTATTTTCTTTCTCTTTAGATCCGTGTTTTAATGTCGTGGTCAAACCTGGGAAAGATGCTCTGAGATTTTGATTAAAAGGGCAATACAGACTGTACGTTACAAAAAAAGGTTTCAAATTAGAAGACACCGAGACAATGACGTTAAAATATTATTGCCCGCATAACATAGTACGTCAATATGGAAGATCAGAAGAAGAAATCGTAATCGAATTAGGCAGAAGGAATCTTTTAGGACAGGGTACTTTCAGGCGTTTTGTACCCACATTTATAAAAAAAATAATCAAAATTTACGAAAAAAAACTGAAATATAGGTGCTGTTAACAAAGATTCAAAACGAAATAAGGACAATTAATCCAGATGTTTGAACAAAACTTCTATAAAAAAAGTAGTATAAAATCAAAACTTTATAACTAAAGTGTATTTCACTTTTTTGCCTTAGATTAATCAGTTAATCTTCGTCGGCATGGATCTAATTAACTAACATATGTCATATCTGGAGAAAAAGTGAGGCATATCAGAAAATTGTGCATGCATACAAAATTTCTCAAAAATCAATGTCATACTCCTAAATTGTTTACATCTATACTATTTGATGAGAAGACCTCACATTTTGTGTAGCTTCTCTGTCTTCCACAATAAACTAATCATCATGCCTCTGTGTCCTATGGGTACCCTGCATAGTCGCATTTGTCATCCTTGCTTATGATTATTCCGTTTGAATTAGTTTGAGAGGAAAACGAAAATATAGGCATCCGGGTATTGTTTCCGCCATCGGACGGACTTTTGAGTCATAGACAAGACCTCCGTTTAGGACTTTTTAAAATTACACAGAATGTTGGTAAATTTACAAACAACCACACATACAATGTTCTGGATACCTGAGCTACGAACCGTTATCAAAAATATGATTTATTGGGACCCCGGGAACCTGTATATAACCATGTTTTATTTTAAAAATAATTCATGCAAGCCATAGATTTTCACATGGCCTGGGTCGTTATATTGGAATATTATCCCAAGCGATTGCAAGAGATAGAATTAAAGAATATATCGACCCAGGCCATGAGAAAATGAAAACAAATCTATGGAATGCATGAATTATTTTGATGCAGTATATGGTAAAGTTTCCCACTGAAAATTCATGACGCCATTTCAGTAAAATATAGCGTTTTTTGTGCCTAAATTGAATTGTGACGTCGTCGGTTTATAGTAGTTGTGGTTTATTGAGTATTTTATTATGACTCTATTCATATGACGTATTAAGCACCCAATATTGGAATTGATTTGCTTTCTTAAAATGCAACACCTTGTTTAGCCTGACGCCATTTCTAAAATATGAGAGTTTTATGCACAAATCGCATTGTTTATTGGGTATTTAATTGTGGCTCTTTTCATAATTCCAATCTCATTTGCAAATATCACATATTAATCTGATTTCATAAGTGGTAAGTGAAATTCAAAAGGTTAACATATCAATTATTCTGTCTTCTGCACAACGAAACAAAATGCAAGGTGAGAAAGCAATTCGCCTCCTAAAATTTGTGAGTTCATATTACTACAAATAGTTGACCTTTGCGTTGGCATTCTTCAGCTTCCAGCCGAAACCCGCCCCCGGTTGCGTTATTTTCTCGCTCTGTTGTAGACCTATTGTTGACCTTCAGCTGTTTTCTCCTCTTTGGTTTGGTTATCCATTGTCTCTTTGATGCATTCTTTATTTCCATTATAAATTCTATTCATATTCAATTTTTTGAAATGGTGAAAAATTCAAAATGTTATATTGACATTAGTTTCACGTTAAAGACACTTTTGATACCTTTCTTGAAATTCTCCAGCCGTAAATTCGTTTTCAAAAATTCATCCTTCAACAGTTTCATACTTTCAACCACGCCCCGGATGTACGCGATTTCGAGGTAGTGTTCTAGTATATTTTATTCCAGTTAATGAAAATATTTAATATGGTTCGTGTTCCTGGTCGTGTTAAAACTGGCATATTTCTGACCTGCATTGTATTCTATTTCATATAATTTCCTTTTTTTTTTTTTTTTTTTCTTTTTTTTTTTTTAGCGTATTGTCAAATAATTTGTTGATATCTTTGAATGGTTTTTTTTTTTTGGCTCATAGTCAAATCAACCTAACTATATCAATATTTGCTATAATAAGAATAAACGGTCAAAATGTATTCGAACTATAATCAGATTGTAAGTTTACCTATCATGTTCTATAAATTCTATATAACACAAGTATGTCTAGAAACGAAATCTTTTTTTTAAAACAACTTTTAAGATAAATCTCATCTGTTCATTGGCTTTTAATTAATTTTCTTCGCAAGTAATCCAAATATCCAGATCAAGGCAAAATTATATGCCTTGTATATCGATTCAAAAAAAACAAAACGATGACTACGAATACAAATTATATCCTTTTGTTTTGGGGTTGTGTTATAACTCATCTGCCTTTTTTAAATTCAGTTTACGACCTTGTCTAATTTTACAGTTGATCATGATTTCCAAATAAGCACAAACTGGGGATTCATGGTCGATCGTTTGACGGTTGCATTATTTCTTTGTACAACTACACATAAGAAATTGTGCTATTGTTTATTTCGACTGAGAATATGAACTATACGAATGTTGGGTCAAGACTGAATTATGCTGACTAAAGACAGCAACAACTGGGGTACAGAAGCTGCTTATGCTTTTAAAAAGATGACAACATATGTTAAGAACATTTTCATTAGCATTATAATTAACACTATGCAAAGTTTTATGCTTTAAGTATAAAGTGGTCAATTATACAAATATATTGATCTTAGCCTCTTGACTATTGGTGGCCATTTTAAATTTGACGGCCATTTTGTAATTAGTTTATATGGCTCAATATTCAAAAGTTCTGTGCATAGTTTCAGGGTGTTACTATAAATAAACTCATCATAGATACTAGGATTAAAATTTTGTATTTGCGCCAGACGCGCGTTTCGTCTACTCATCAGTGACGCTCGAATCCAAAATTTTTTTTTGGGGGGGGATTGGGAATAAAATTGATAAAAGTGCTGCTTAAAAAACTGTACTAGATTAGTGATTATAAAAGAAACAGCGGGCATCTGATGAAACATTAATTTGCTTTGGGTGAAAGATAACGTCAAAATTAATGTGCCTTGAATTATATAAAGATATAAAGAATTTTGCTAACCGTTACCATAGCAGCAGGCATACTTCGTATGCATGTTTAACATTTTGTTTTTAGAAAAAGTTCGATATTTTTGTTTCGATGTCCAAATTGTATATAATATCGTGAACATGACCCTTCAACTAAATGTATAGATGTTAATAAGTTATCCCTGTGTACTTGTATACATGTATACTCTTCACTGGAAGTTTTTAAAGTATGTCCTTCCCATTAAATAGGAAGGCTATTTGACCAAACCTATCGATCTTTCGTAAAGATAGGACATTGCGGCAACAATGTTGATTTGTAAATAGAAACTGATTTTCATAATATTATAGGTTCATACATAAAGTAGAATTATCATAAGTTAAATAATTTAACGATTTGAATCGAAACCATTACATTACAATACTAAACCAAAAAGTATAACAAAAATACCGAACACCAAGGTAAATTCAAAAAGGGAAAGTCCTCAAATCTGCATATTTGTAATATTGCAACTTTAAATGTTTAATTAACAGAAATATAAATAATGAAAATTTTAACGATATTCTAACGAGATGAATTATGAATAGGCGTAATCAAAAGATTTAGAGTGGAAGGTTTATTTAAACAAAAGTTTATTTTACTTCAAAAACTGAACACATCGATTACGAATGCATTGTATTTATCAAATCTGTAAGAATAAAAGTCCAAAATCTGAAAAGAAAACTATCGAAAAGAGAGAAAAAATATCACAAGGGGCAATCTAAAATGATAAATCCATTTTCAGACAACAAAATGGCTCAAACCAAACACACTCGACGGAACGACAAACAACTATAAAAAACGGTGAAAAGGGCAGTTTGTGGTTGCGACAATTGTTCATATCCGCGGTCATTACTGACACTATTATTCAGCAACGATCAACCTAATCATGACGGCGTTCATTATAAAGTTTTCTTTATAGCTTGTTAAATAAATACAATTGTGCGTATGGCAAATGTCCTTAATGGATATTTTATTTATTGTCACTTGTCTGTATGTAACTGTACACTTGCTTTTGTTTTACCGGAACATAACATCACTTTTACGTTGTTTAACATTTGTGGAACCACACGATGTCGTCCGAACAAGGGTTTTTAATTTAATGAGGATAATTGAATATCCGGTAAATACATGTAAACAAAAAGTGATCGAAGGTGACATTTGAAAAATCCGGTTTCATTTGCCTCATCTACGGCAAAATGAGAGTGATACAGCAGTGGGTATGGTACAAGCAGGTATGCGTCATATTGACGTCGCAAACAATTTTGTTGTTTCCAAATAGACAATAACACGACTAATGAGTCAAAATTGGGTGAGCAACCCAACCAAACACAATTGGTTAATGTGACAATAATTGGGATCCAGCAGCCAAAACTGTGTAAACATACATCACAGACATACAACACAACTGAATAAAAAATTCAAACAAACATACAAATTTGACCCTACTTTTCAAACTATTTTCCGTCTTTTTTACTTTTGTTCATGTTAGTGACAATCTTAACAATAGCTGGACTTTGCAAGTTTTTTATTATGCATTGTACTTTCCGACAGTTGATATAGAAAAACTAATGGGGAGATTTGTGCCCAAGAAAATGGTTAGTCTCTACCACATATTGTGCTCTTTCCAGCTCAGACCAATATTTGGACAGTGTGTTGTTATTTGTGTTAGGTCGTGTTTTGAACATTTACTTTTTTCGGAGAAACAACGTGTTGAAGATTATTGTGGTCAGTAGTTATGTCCCATATATTTGTTAATTCATGTACTCTTATTAAATCTAAATTTTCGATTTGTTAGTTATGTTCTTTTAATAGAAGTTACACATCGAGAATAAAAGAATTACACACTAGAAATTAAAATAAAGATCACAAAATTATTTAATAAAGACACACACACTCACACTGAAAAAACACAGCCAGTTTTGTGCACACATATTATGCGCAAATGCAAATATCTTATGAGCATACAAAGAGTACGTTTTGATATGTATCTGAGTTTTATGATAGGAATCACAAATAAAGTTTGAGTTTCAATCTGGTTGAGCTATTTTTACAGCAGTTGTGTGATACATGAAATATACTCTTTTTGAAACATTTAATTTATTGTAATATAATAGTTAATTCATTCAATGAAAATATTACAGTTAACCAGGGAAATATCATTGCATATGAATACTCTTCTGGATAGTTATAATTGGACATACGGACAAAGAGTGCAAACAATGTTATCAAAAACCTTACTATTTTTCCAAAGAAGATGTCCCATGACACTGAAAAAGAAAGGTAAGATTTGCATTTGACAATTATAACAAACAAAAGTCAAAGCGCATGGTCATATGTGTTATTTATCGTGTTAAAAAAATATAAAGTATTAAGAAACGTGCAATCAAAATGTTGCTTTCATACAGCTATTTCTCACAAAATCAGTTACTTATAATCAGTAGTTTTCATGTTATGGAAATACGCCAAGATAAATTTGAATTCGACAGTCAATACTTGTTCAAGCTTTGAAATATTTTTTTTACAGGAATATGGCATGCAACTCCCCTCTTTGTGGCATCTGCGATTCCAGAAATATTTGTGTACCATCTAAAGCATGGTGGTTTGATTTTGAAGAAAGGCTCTGTGAAGAATGTAAGGAACATCATTTACTGAACAAATTTTAAAAATATCAAGCATACTGTTATGAACACGGGTGTTCTAGTTGTACAAAGTGTCTAATAGATGAACATAAGAACTGCAAAGATCTCATTATTAGCAGCATAAAATCCTCAAATATTATTTTGGAAATCGAAAATTGTTGATGTTGCGACCAAAAATGCTTCAAAAAGACATATGTCTTTCTATGTTGTGATGTTACACTATTGTTTCAGATAAAGGTGAAGGTTTGGTACAATTCAAACGTTTAAACCCGCTGCAATTGTTTGCACCTGTCCTAGGTCAGGAATCTGATGTTCAGTGGTTGTCGTTTGTTGATGTGGTTCATAAGTGTTTCTCGTTTCTCGTTTTTTATATAGATTAGACCGTTGGTTTTCCTGTTTGAATGGTTTTGCACTAGTGATTTTTGGGGCCCTTTATAGCTTGCTCTTCGGTGTGAGCCAAGGCTCCGTGTTGAAGACTGTACTTTGATCTATAATGGTTTACTTTTATAAATTTTGACTTGGATGGAGAGTTGTCTCATTGGCACTCATACCACATCTTCTTATATCTGTATGAAAATATAGAAAGTATGGAACATGCAACAGGTTTGTTGAAACAATATTTATAATACATTTCAAATACACGTCTAAACACGATATATATAAGTAATGTTACAATGGGGCGATTTAAAAGTTTTATCATCCATCGCTTCCTTACGAAAATTCAAATTTACGGGCATCACTACTAACAAAAGTAGGTCAATACCGATATTTCAACAACAATACCATTGTATTCATCATGTTCATATTATACACATCTTTCTCATTATAATATTTACACTTTAAAGGCTTAAAAGATGTATATCATATGCGATGGCTCACCAGGTTTAGCTTTACTTTAGATCCTTTTTGTTTTATTAGCTCTTCAACGTTTGTGTTAGGTTTTGAATTTTAAATGTTGGCCTTGATCATCGCAAAAGAGACATACTTGTCGAAATGCGCATCTGGTGTAGTTAAACTGTACAATTAATGTTATAACACACTTAATCTATGTTTTAACATGACATATTCATATCACTTTGAATTTTCTGTTTAAATTTTGAACTATTTGTTAATCATGTTCATATTGGAGTTCAATGCTAATCGCCCACTTTGGTGATTTTTTTAAGTATCTGTGTGTTGTACAGAATGCAGCAAAGAGTAATATGCATAATAAAAAATCGTGAATAAATATTTTGTATTAAATAGCTAACCTGTTTTTTTATTTGATTCCAGTCTAACTTAAACAACAGTTGGCTTCAGTATTTCATGCGCTGTTTAACATTAACATTGAGTGAAAAATGCAATATGACACTTAGTTCTGTCAGCGTTGGTCACTGAATGAATATCATAAGGATATTTTCTAAATATGCTGGACTTTGTCTGATCGTTTGCTTAAATTGCTACGAAATCAATGGGATTGTAATATCTTGAGCTAGTTGTCTAGTTTCTTCAGTGTTCTTATCATGTTTGATGTTACATTTTCAAAAAAAATTATGATGACGATTTGAAGGAGTTTCTTGTCGCCTTTTAGTTTATTTCAGCGATTACAAACTCTTGACATTATTTTTTCTTCTTCTAATACTGTACCATTTTGCTAGATACTCAATATTATGTGCAACACAATATTTTTATTTGGAAAAAAAATAAATGTTATAGCGACCCCTCACAAATGAACAGACCCGTAGTTAACTCGATCAAAGGACTTTTCCCAACTTCCTTTCATACGTTTCAATATTACCGAACAGCTGGTTCCTAGATAAATCAATGATGCCCTTCATCTGGTAAAATCATTTCAGATTATTTTCACTAAATTGTATATCATTCGGATATTAAAGCATTAAGTTAGTAAAAGGTCTAGTCTTTGAATAGCATTCAACCTACATATAAAATCTATAAGTTAAACAAATTGAAGTTCTACAGCATCGATAGGTATATTTTCGTGGGGGCCTGGGTGTTCAAGTGGTCTAAGTAATGCATCTAATGTATCACTACCCTGTCAACATTGCGGTTGTGAGTTCAAATCCACCAAGCGACAAGTATTCCTTCTTAACTGACTAGGATTGTCAGTTTTCCTGCCGAAGGTCGGTAGTTCTCTCCGGGAACTGACTGCCACGATATAGCCAATAGTTTTGAAAGTAGCTTTAAACCCCAACATTCAATCAATCAAATAATCAAGTTTTTTTTTAAGATAAGTGAACATTATTATAGAATGAATTTTCTAAAACTACACTGTAGTATAGGAAAAAGGCATTTACTAAAATACGGAACTGTAAAGTAAATTCAAAAAGGGGGAAGTCCATAAAACATGACAAAATCAAACGCTCGACTATACTAACCAACGGAACGAATGGAAAACAACTGTCATATTCCTAACCTGGTATAGGAATTTCAGGAATAAAATGGTGGGTTAAACCTGGTTTAATAGCTAGCTTAAAAATGTAAACCTCCCACTTGTAATACAGTTGTTTATAGTGCTGTTATATGATTTGTAACACAATATGTATATATTTGCTAGAACTGTTCCTGAATGGCTTGTTCAAACAATTTTATCTATAAAAAGCGCTATAATAACCATTATTAAAATCAATAATTAAGTAAGTATACTTTATTTTTAAAGTACGATTTTTAATTACAACTTCTTAACCATTGTTACTAAGTTGAGGGAATCTTACTTTACAAAACATCAACCGATCTTGTGACATTTAATGCATTTTAAACATATTGCATTCATTAGGATATGAAAAAAAATGAGCAAAAGGCACAGTCTATAAAAGCTATCTTCACACTACATAAACATATCAAAACCATATATTGACAACTGTATTTAAAATATTAGAACTACAATGGATTATTGCATGCTACTAATGAACAATCACAAACAAGTACATATTTACAGTGTTAATTACAAAATGTATATCATATTCATAAATATATATAAGTGTGTAAGCAATTAATCATCAGTTATTCAAGTACCTTGAGACATGTATATATCAACACCATTTATAAGTTATTAGAAATATACATAAACAATAAGGTTTGGAAGAGTGACTAAGAATACTTAGTGGAATAAATGAAATAATGTGGGGAAAAAAGAAAAAAAAAACATATGAAAAAGATATTTATAAACAGAGCACATTTCATTGAAACTCGGTATAGCCCGGGTTGTTTCTTCAACAGAATGACCGTACGGTTTGAAAGGGAAGAACTCCATATAGGTATATGAATGTTTATACAGGTTACACGGCTAGTACCTGCATATGGACCGTAAAAATATAAACTACAAAAAGTATAGCTACATATAAATTGTGCTATGTCAATAATTTTGAAATATGTTACATTTGATATAAAAAGAATGCACTTAAGATTTTTGTTTCTTTTACTTCAAATCTGTGTTTAAATGTCGTGGTCAAACCAGAGAAAGATGCTCGCAAATTTGGATTAAAAGGTCATGACAAACTGTACGTTACAAAAAAGGTTTCAAATTAGAAGACATAAAGACCATGACATTGACAAAGATTTTAAAAAAGATAAAATAAAGCCAATAAAGACAGACGTTTGAACAAAAATTCTAATTAAAACAAACGAGTATAAAAACCACTCTTTATGATTAAAGTGTATCTCATCATATTGCATTATATTCCATTTTATAAATAATTTATATATATTTTAGTTTAGTTCATGAACATATTTTGGATGGTTCGTGTTTGTGTTAAACATTTACCTTCATCACGGCATACAGTTGACAAGCTTATATTCTCTTTCGTATGAGTCCCAGGGTTTTTTATTTTTTGCGTAGTTTCAATAACTTTAGTTTGAAATCTCATCTGTCTGTTCATAACTTTGTATTTTCTTTAGCATATCACCAATCTATAGGTGGTTTTGCTATAATAAGAATAAAATAAATAAGTGGGTCAAAATGTATTCGAACTATAATCAGATTTTTAGTACATCTTTCATGCAGTTACTCGAAATACCCATGTCTAGGCAAAATAAAATGCAATTTATATCGATTGAAAAAAGGATGTAAAAGCATAGCGATGACTACGAAAACAAATTATAACCTTTTTTTATATGTTGCGTTATTACTCCTTCTTCTTTTCAGAATAAAGTATACCGGTATATATATTATATCAACTTGTATGTTTATCAGTTGAGAATAATGAATTTGAACAAAGGCATGCAAATATCAATCGGGAATACCATTTTGTTTGTTCATTTCATTTCGAATTATTGTCCTTTCAACTGTGTACCATTTCAGAAACTTTCTTATTGCACCTTCTATGTGGATTGTTATATATACCTAAAACATCGGACATTCTCATGTGTTAATATTCAGATTCGATTCAGAGATTTAATTAATAAGTATGAAATATTGTCAACTTTTATTTATAAAATATCGGTGTTGTTTCCCTTACAGTTAATTATTAGATATAGGAAGATGTGGTATGAGTGCCAATGAGACAACTCTCCATCCAAGTTACAATTTAAAAAAGTAAACCATTATAGGTCAAGGTACGGCCTTCAACACGGAGCATTGGCTCACACCGAACAGCAAGCTATAAAGGGCCCCAAAAAATTACTAGTGTAAAACCATTCAAACGGAAAAACCAACGGTCTAATCTATATAAATACGAGAAACGAGAAACACGTATGAACTATATAAACAGACGACAACTACTGTAATCAGATACCTGACTTAGGACAGGTGCAAACATTTGCAGCGGGATTAAACGTTTTAATGGTACCAAACCTTCTCCCTTTTCTGAAACAATAGTATAACATCACAACATAGAAAAACACACTATAAAATATCAATTGGAAGGCTTAACTCAATCAAAAAACGTAAATTAACACACATTGAACGAATAAATTTGACCTGTGACACCTGAATGCAAATACACAGTTAATAAAAAATTACAAGGGATAAATAATTAAAGTCAAAAGTAAATAAACAGGTTTAAACAAAGTTAAAGTATGATATCACTGTGATATGTCAATTAATTTTTAGAAAATCATCACTTTAGAAGAAACCTGCGTCATATTATACACGGGTAAATGAAAATAATTTTGTTGTTAAGTATACTTCTTCTGTGTGTATAAAATCTTCTGTTTAGGAATACCAAGAAATTTCTTTAATATCAATAAAACTAATCTAATATTTGGTACATATGGGGTGAATATCAACAATAAAACTATACAATTAGTGCTAGATAAAACTTCCTGTATAGGTCCAAGAATAGCATCTAAGGAAAAATGAAATAATGTTGATGTTCATAGTACGAAGAAGTGAAAATTTGTAGTAATACCAGATAATCAAAGCTGGTATATAGACAAGATCCATGTTAACATTGAATAACAAAAAAGCATTACAAATAGTATCAACAGGTCAAATTAAAAAGAAAGTACGATTTGAGAGTGCTCGCAGTTACTGACAGCTAGTTAAAAGCCAAAACAATTAATAATAAAAAATCATGCAACAGAGACTAAAATCAACTAAAATACATCCCAGGTATTTAGTATTTTAACGTCATGAACAGTCAAAGAAGACATGACTTGTGCAATGCCAAAAATAAATGTACCGACAGGTAGTAGGGTAGTTAGGAGTGACTTCTTTATAGATAAAAATGAACGTGTGTGTCTCTCTATACATCCCGTTTGAAAAGAAAATACAAAATTTTGTTATGTTTTAATTTGCTAATGACAAAATCGATATTAGTGCCAATGTAAACTATATTCAGAGATCTAATTACAACATTGGTACGATAACCCTTACTAATAAGTTTGTTTAAAGGTTCGATGAGTTTACACGGATCACATAATGATTTCCGCGCTTTAAGTACAATATTACCATAAAATTTAGAATGTGAAATACCATTTTTAATAAGTTTTCTACAGGTACAGCCAAATTTACTAATCAAATCTTTGTATCTATGAAAGAATTTAGTAAAAGTTATAAGTAATTTATGGTAACGAAATCCCTGACTTAATAATTTACCAGTGATGCATTGATGACGTTCAAGTCCATTTTATATCTGAATCAGCACGTTCAAATTTGAACTAGTATTATTTTACATTTTCATTCCTACTGGTGATCCTCCAAATTTAATTCAAAAATTCCATTTAAGATCCACAACGCATATTAAGCTTACTGAATTTTCCTACTCTGCGCTGTTTAGAATTTGATGAATGATGAAAGAGATATAAGAGAATTAATCGTTGTTGTTGGAACATAAAAGTATTGTGCAATTTCACTTTTTCAATTGTATGTTTATTATTATTTTGATTTTAAGTGTGTTTTTATTATTTAATTTCTTATTATCTCACATATTAAGGTCGTAATGTTATACATTATCTATCATTAGAATTTGTTTTTATATGTATGTAATGTTACCTGATGTTTGCGAATAAGAAAGATAACTCTATTGTTTCTTTTATACATTACAAATTTTTAGGAAGGAAGAAAAGAAGTTAGCAGTATCCTTTAACTTTACTTTCCGCTATATAGATGATGTTCTTTCACCAAATTAGTCAAAATTTGGTGACTATGTGGAACGCATCTATCCCATCCAACTTGAGATGAAGGATACAACAGATACAGTTAAGCCTGCCTCATATTTTTGCTTACTTCTAGAAATTGACAATAAAGGTCGTTTGAAAACAAAACTTAACGACAAAAGATAATTGCAGCTTCCATATTGTGATCTTTCTATTTTTATGTAGCAACATTCCAGCAGCGCCACCATACGGAGTATTATATCTCCCAGTTATTCCGAAATACGATATTCCAGGGCTTGTATTTTCTACCATAATTTTTTTATAGAGAGTTGCTACTGACAAGGAAGCTATTAAACCAAGAGTTACAAGTGGTGAAGTTGAAATCATTCCTTCGTAACTTTTACGTACGCCATCACGACTTGGTTGACCGTTATGGAATATCCGTTTCACAGATGACAGCGGAGATGTTCCGATTGTCATAACTACAATCCCGTTCCCTTTTTTCCCGAATGTCACCTACTGAATTAGACTTATTACCGGGTTGGTACTAACATGAGCAACATGACGGGTGCCACATGTAGAGCATGATCTGCTTACCCTTCTGGAGCACCTGAGAACATCCAAGTTTTTGGTGGGGTTCGTGTTGCTCAGTCTTTAGTTTTCTATGTTATGTTCTATGTTTTCTATGACAAAGTTGTTCGTCTGTTTGTCTGTTGGTTTTTTTTTTCATTTTTTAGCCATGGCGTTAATTTCTACTTTGAGTTTGAATGTCCATTTGATATCTTTCGCCTCTCTTTTACATGCACATGTCTTTTGTCATTTCTTGTGTATAATGTGTAATCTTTTGTCGATTCCCAATTATAAAACAAACTGTTTTTGAGTTGTTTGTTTTTCATTAATAATGTAGTTAGTTCAAAAACGTCAATAAATGAGAAGTTGTAACTTGAAGTATGCCTTCATTGGACATATTTCAACACTTTGTCCTAAAGGAACATGAGAGCTTTCGTCATCTCTTTTTCTTTGTCTATTCTATATTTGCGTCTTGACTAGCACCTACACAAGGAAAGTGAAGGTCAATTTTGATCTTAACCTTTTGACAAAAGAGGTGACTTTAGTTTTTCCCATTGTAAAAAACTCGACGATATCAGGTTTATTAGTATATTTGATACAATATCGCAGGGATTGCAGCAGAGGGTTGCCATTTTCTAAGAAGCCAATAAACTAAGGTTTCTTAATGGCAAAATTGGAGTTATTTATCGAAACTTTTCAAATGTTATAATTTAGATTTGGTTGACTGTTATAGAATATGAATTAGCAATAGTGAAAGTTAAAGTCATCTCAGGACGAAAGAAAAGGGTATTTGAAACTATTTTTAGTTTTTCGTAGTTTGACAATCAGTTCGTTTAACAGCAGTTCTTAATTATGTTTACTCACCCATAAACCATCTATGAGTCGATTATTGTTTATATATTTGTTAATATTTTTATATAACTTGTCTCAATAATAATTGTACTATTTTAGGATGATCTATCATGTCTATGTCCTAATCAGTTTATTGATGCATTCCGTATTGGCGACTTTCCTAAAAGTTTGTCCTAAGCAAATAGATATAAAAATAGATGTGTTAGGTCGTTTACAAATTACTAAATGATTTTTTAACAAATTATGAAATTTCAAATAGACATACTTTTCAGTATAATATTGTAATATTTTGTGGAACATCTAATTCGCATTAATCTTGGATCCGTGTTCATTATTTCCAATACAATAAATACCTGAATTAATGAAGTATTAGAATTGAACAGAGAAATTAAAAGTCGACAATCGCTTGATTTAGCATTTTTTTATACTACATACAAAATATTCATATACTTGTCAAAACATCTTAAATCTTTGTCTATATCTATTCATAATCAGATAAGACTATCCGTGCAACATTCATATGTAAGATAGTTTTAATGTGCGGTCTAAACGACGCTTTATGATAGTTCCAAGATGTGTCATAATTTTACATATCTAAATGCAATATTCAAGACTCCTTTGTGAAACAGGCCCCTGGATGCCAGTATATTTTTTGAATTCGTAGCATTTTATTTTAGTATTAAACATTCAATCGGTTGACTTTTTAGATTATTTCAAAAACAATTAAAACAGTCAATACTCTGACGATTATATCGTTATGCAATGGGTAATTCCATAATAACAAAGTGGCATGTTCCCCTCTACAGTGGACAATGACCAAACAAACAGCACTTGATAAATTTCTACAAGTGCATTGGGGTCTAAATTAAAAGCGATATATTTTTTTACTACTTTTATGAATTATAGAGTTAACATCATTCCTTTTTTTAAATATTATAAGAAGTTTGAGTCCCGGAACATGATTTCAAGCTTTAAGTGTTTTTATGTCCTTTTTTGTCATACGGCTTTTCAAATGTTTCAGTTCTTATACATCCTTGACTATTAAATATTCGGCTTTGAGTGTTACTGATGAAGGTAAATCCAGAAAAGCGCTTCGGACGCATTGAATTTATAAAGTGTTGTTTTTCATTTTTTTTAAAGCACCGTGTCAGTCTCCGAGAGTATCTTCAGCTTAGTAGTGAGTACGTATGTACTGACATGATTTATAACAAACATTCTTAAATTTCCGTTTACAGATTTAAAAAATTATAAGAAACTAAGGTTTCAACTCCCTCAGGCAATGTTGACCTTAGATTGATATGGCTGTCCTTTTTTGTCTTACAGCTCTTTAACTGTTTCAGTTCTTATACATCCTTGGCTTTCAAATATTTGGCTTTGAGCGTCCCTGATGAAGGTATATCCAAAAAATCGCTTTGGACGTATGGAATTTATAAAGTGTTGTTTTCATATTTTTTTTTATGTGTTATGCGTTTGAACTAAACCTGACTGAAATCATCGTATACAGAAGTTTGATATTAGAATAACACAAGAAAATCTTCACAAATTATTCCTAGCAAACAAAACAGCTTCTGTTGTTTTCGTATTCGAGTTTGCATTTACGTCTTTGATTTAAGGTGATTTTTATTTTAATAACTAAAAACTATTAAATCAGACAATTCGATATCCTAAATAAGTCAAAATTTTAATAAATTCATACAACTTCAAGAAAATGAATTTGATGTTACATTGTTAATTTGGGATACATTGACAGCCATATAACCTAATTCTGTCAATTCACGGTTATTAAGAGCAATTCTCTGTAATCACCAAAATATTTCGGCACGCACTAAAAAATATTTGTTTTAAACTTTATTAGTTCAATAGAGTCACATGAGCTTAACAAAAAATATTATTACACTTAGCCCCATATGTTTACCGTTTCCTTGGTAACAGGACTTAAAGTGGCAAGAAAGAGGGAAAATGCAGTGTTTACAAATTATGATCAATTATGTCTAATAAAAAGAAAATAATATAGATATTCAGACATTTAAAACTTTTTTCAGTTTAAAAAAAACAAATAAAAATTGTGTTCAACAGTAAACTTTCTTAAAAAAAATATATATAGCTAAAATAGGGTAAAAAGTGCAATAAAAGGGGGGTTTTAGAGCCTATTTTGATCAGGTGTTGTAAAAAAATGCAGCCATTTCTTATATTGTTGATTATATTAATAGAGAGAATGGATTAAGGTTATACAAGAAAAGAAAAAAAATCAGTGGGCAAACTTGACTGTGTTGAAATTAATTGACCCTGAAAAGTTGAGTTGTCCTGTATTTACCTAATCAAATTACCTCCCTTTACGGAGTTCTCTTGTAGAGAAACAAATTAAAAACAGGAGGGAAAATGTAAACAAATGCAGACAACAATGTTATTTTGCGAATTTCTTCATGTTTTATATTCAAGCATAATGGGAAATGGGTAAATTTTTCACAGTGATGTTAGCCTACACTTATATATATGGTTAAGTTGGTGTGATTTGCTCATATTTTGAAAATATTGTCAGAACAATGGAACTGTGTCTGTACTAAGACAGTGTATTTTATAGTTTATTTTGCTTACCGTAACTAACTTTTTTAATGTATTTATTTATATAATCTTCGAACAATTGTTATAAAATGTGTAGCATAAAAGATTTCGTAGGCAATTGTGACAACTGCAGTGACGACAGGTATTTTTGAAAATGCTTCCATTGGAAAAAGAGACATGTATAAATTTTTGTCAGAATTTTTTTTACTTAAATCTGACATTACATTGTACGTCACAACTGAGGATCTGTGATATTCAGAGAAATATTATCATCGAAACAACTAACAAGAGATATAGAAGGAAAAATTGTGGTGTGCCTTCAGTAAATGTCATTTTGAAATATCATAATACTACAAAAGCAGTGGATCGACATGTTACACCCGAGATGTTTCAAAGAATTGTTACAAAGACAGGCATTTTCATTCCTATTGGAACATGTAAGTAGATACTATTTACCTAATACCATTTTTCTTTAAAAAAAGATACAGTAATAAACCTCTTATAAAAAAGAAATCAAATGCAGCTGTCAGGTACCCCCCCCCCCCCCCCCCCCCCCCCCCCCCAAAAAAAAAAAACAAAACAAAAAAACCTTAGGGTTACTAATTATCTACCATTTGGCTATGAACCTTAAGCTTATTGTTTTAAGCATGTGACAGCCATATGAACTTCTTTAATACCCCTTTTTTAAACTTTAAAACATAAAATTATGTGAAGTTCTTTGAATCTTGTTTTTGAGAGACAAAAATTATAACATGAATGCTGTTTCACGTTTCCTTTCCTTTACCAGATTTGTAACGTTTTGTACATGATAATCACATCATTTCATACCGGTTCTTATGAAATAAAAAATGTTGCAGCAACAATGCTGCAATGTTGCGGCTGCTGATCAGGTTGCCAGAAAATTGATGCCGGATAAGTGCTGAATGATGCCGCTAGCATCATTCTGGCTACAGTGCAGAGCTATTTCCTTTCATGACAAAAAGCGCCACAATGTTGCCATAAAGCACACATATAATTTTCTCATTCTTAATCTACTAAAATGATGCCAGAATAGAGCCAGAACATTGATAATGTCATTGATGATGTCACCAGTGTTTGAGCTTTTTACTGTGGTCATGGTGGTGTGTTAGAAGTGGACCATATGTTGCTTGAGCTTATGATTTTAGTGAAGAATTGGGTGTTCTGTTATTGTGAAGACTTGTATGTAAACTTAGATTAACATGATTAATTAAATGCATTATATAAAAGTTCAATTAAATCAAGGAAATTGTCTTCTTCCTGATAGACCTGGAGAGCATTTTCAAAAAATCCTAATTAACAGGGACGAACTATCATCTAATGGGGCGAATTGGTACCTTCTGAAACATAAGTCATGGTTTCTCTTCCCTTTCTCAATTTAACCCTCGCTAAAATTTTACAGAGCATGCTGAAAGAAGTTTGGTCAATTATGTCTTTGTAACCCTCTAAAGACGGCTTGAAAGTGCTATTTGTTATAATCACGAATTTAGATTGCTAATCAGACAAAACACAACACCTTTGACTGAAGTGAAGGGGCTCCTGTTGGGATTAGGAAATTATGTTGGTGTTATTGAAGGTATAGACAGGTCAGGAATAACCACCAATTGGTGGATTATACCTCAATTGACGTATAATCCACCAATTGACATATAATGGTATAGACCAATTGACGTATAATTCTTTGTTTTTCAAAGCAAATTATTCAACCAAAATGGAGCATTGCTTTCTTAAAACCATATTATTGTATGAAAACATGTCAAACATTCCTAGTTTAGTATAGTGACATAACCTATTGCATTTAATCAATAATTGTATTTGCAGTTTCTTCTATTGTTATCTTGTCAATTCTTGATTGGCAAATTTACCACTAATCACCTGTCAATGGACATCAATACTGTCTGCAGTCATGTGATTATGAGTACAACTCCACAGGTGAATGGAGCTCTTTGTTAATACTTGACTTTCATTATTAAAAGTCAATAATGGTCAATAGTACAGATGTTTCAACAAAAGAATTGTTGTACACATGCATTCTCAAGAGATGCAGCAGGCTTTAACAAAACTGAAACTTTCGGAGGACTCAATAATGGTCATAAAATAGGTTGTAAGTTGCAAAATGATGCTCCTATCTCACACTAGCATTTTATAACAAAAACACTTGCATTATACGTCAATTGGTCTATACCAATATATGTCAATTGGTGGATTATACGTCAATTGAGGTATAATCCACCAATTGGTGGTTATTCCTGACCTGATAGATGTTGCATGTTGACAGTTCATGAGTTACACATTTTAACTTTCCTTTTCCTCAATGTGGGAAAATTAAGTACATTACATATAGGAATAACTTCTGAGGACAGAACTTTACTTTCTTTAAAAGAAAAAGTTATAATTATAACCCTGAGCACACAAAAAAATCATAACGTTAAATAAAGGAGTTAAAACTTTTTCTCGGGTATACTTAGCACTAAACTTGCCTGGTCAGACGTTACTTTACCTTTTTATACGACCACAAAAATTGAAATTTTTTTGGTCGTATATTGGTATGACG
This sequence comes from Mytilus californianus, assembly GCF_021869535.1. Classification (NCBI taxonomy): domain Eukaryota; kingdom Metazoa; phylum Mollusca; class Bivalvia; order Mytilida; family Mytilidae; genus Mytilus; species Mytilus californianus. Next base: position 46,124,861 of record NW_026262712.1, on the reverse strand, counting down.
TTGGCGTCGTCGTTGTCGTCGTCGTCCTGTGTCGTCCGAAGACACATTGGTTTTCGCACTCTAACTTTAGTTTAAGTGAATGGATCTCCATGAAATTTTACCATAAGGTTCAATACCACGAAAGGAAGGTTGGGATTGATTTTGGGGGTTATGGTACCAACAGTTAAGAAATTAGGGGCCAAAAATAAGCATTTTTGTAACTTCCAGACAATAACTTGTGTGTAAGTGTATGGATCTCTCTGACATTGTACCACAAGGTTCCATATCACAATGGGAAGGCTGTAATTGATTTTTGGGGTAATTGCCTCAAAATTTTAGGAATTAGGGGCCAAAAAAGGGGCAAAAAACAAGCATTTTTCTAGTTTCATGACAATAACTTGTGTGTAAGTGTTTGGATATTTCTGAAATTGTACTACAAGATTCCATATCACAAAGGGAAAGCTGGAATTGAGTTTGGGGGTAATTGCCCTAAACGTTTAGGAATTGGGGGCCAAAAAGGGGCCAAAAATAAGCATTTTTCTAGTTTCCAGACGATAACTTGTGTTCAAGTGTATGGATCTCTCTGAAATTGTACTGCAAGGTACCATACCACAAAGGGAAGGCTGGGATTGAGTTTGGGGGTGATGAATCATAAGGGGGTTCAAAAAATTGGGGGGGGGGGGGGGGGGGGGGGTTTCTTTTTTTCCTTTTTTTTTTCTTTTAAAATTTTCCATTTTAAGTTGGTTATTTCTGATTTAAATTTAAAAGCAAATAATAATGATATGGTAGGAGATACACACCAAACCGGATGTGTAAATTATTATATAATAAGTATTGTGCAATAGCAAGAAATTTTCAATTCCACAGTATTGCACAATAGCAAGAAATCTTCAATTGCACAGTATTGCGCAATAGCAAGAAATCTTCAATTGCACAGTATTGCGCAATAGCAAGAAATATCCAATAGCACAATATTGCGCAATAGCAAGAAATTGTTAATTGTACAGTATTGCGCAATAGCAAGAAATATTCAATTGCACAGTATTGTGCAAAAGAAGATACTTTGTATAAATTGCTTATTTCTTATCAATTTTAATGGGGTTTTATTCTTGAATTCTTGGGGTTCTTTAATATGCTGAATCTAACCGTGTATTAAGTTTTTGGATTTTGCCTCGTTTTTAAATTGGTCCACATTGAGGTCCAAAGGGTCCAAAATTTAACTTTGTTTGATTTAATCAAAAATTGAATTATTGGGGTTCTTTGATATGCCGAATCTAACTGTGTATTTAGATTCTTAATTTTTGGTTCCGTTTTCAAATTGGTCTACATTAAGGTCCAAAGGGTCCAAAATTAAACTTTTTAGTTTGATTTTAACAAAAATTGAATTTTTAGGGTTCTTTGATATGCTGAATCTAAACATGTATTTAGATTTTTGATTATGGGCCCAGTTTTCAAGTTGGTCCAAATCGGGGTCCAAAATTAAACTTTGTTTGATTTCAACAAAAATTGAATATATGGGGTTCTTTGATATGCTGAATCTAACCATGTATTTAGATTTGTGATTTTTGGGCCCCGTTATCAACTTTGTCCACATTGTCATTGAGGTCAAAAGGGTCTAAAATAAAACTTTGTTTGATTTCATCAAAAATTGAATTCTTGGGGTTCTTTGATATGCTGAATCTAACCATGTATTTAGATTTTGGATATTGGACCATAATAGGTGAATGTCCAATTTAAAATTTTTAAGTTCTTAGACCACATTCATTCTGTGTCAGAAACCTATGCTGTGTCAAATATTTACTCACAATCCAAATTCAGAGCTGTATCAAACTTGAATGTTGTGTCCATACTTGCCCCAACTGTTCAGGGTTTGACCTCTGCGGTTGTATCAAGATGCGCCCTGCGGAGCATTTTATTAGTCAATAATTAAAGGAAGCCAGAATTTAAAGGCATTAGTGGCGCAATAGTGCCAGAAAACTAATTTGCATACAAAATAAAAAACAATATCTGCATTGAAGCCACAACATGTTGCGGCAACGAAGCCACAGCATTTTCTGGCACCAGAAAACTTATTTGCATATGAAATACGCTAATGCAGCATCATTGCCACAACATGTTGGTGCAATGAAGCCTCAACATAGCCCTAATGTTGTCACAACTACATGTATGCGCCAGAAGGCTTATATTCCGATAAGGGCGCGGACAGCCTTCTTTTATTCATGTTTACTTGAGATACATGTATGTTTTAAAATTCATGTTTTTATGTACATACATGTACATGTATATGACCCAACAAAAAAGTATGTGGGTTTACTGTACCCCTACTTACCCTAATTTTTGTCCCCTACCCTAAAGTTTTTTTGACTATTTTTGATTAAGTACTGTTAAAGTCACAATGTTGCTCCCATAGACTCAATGTAAAAAAAAAAAATCCCTACCTACCTACCCTTTTTTTTTCAGCAAGTGACAGTAAACACACATTTTTTTGTTTGGCCTAAATAGTTTTGATAGTGATAAACAGAATGAGATCAATTGTGTATCTATTTTCTTTTATATTACAGCAATTTGTAGACTGTGTAGAGAAAAACTATTTGGAATAACAGTATTGAGCATGTTGAGGAGGTATGTCTTTTCATATACATGTATAAATATGATTCCCTGTACACATGTATACTCAATAGTCAATAGTGAGTTTATTGTTATGTCATGTATATATATATATATATATATATGTATGGGATCCATATTGTAACTACATGTCAAACTGCATATGTACTCAGTTTTACTATGACAAGAATAAAAAGATCTTTCAATTCAGAAATAACATTAAACTTTAAAGATCCAATTTGGTCTTCATATTCACTAAGCTTTTGCACATTTTATTTGGTAAACTAGTTTCATCATTAAGCATTAGTAAAAAATCTATTAAAATAAAAACCAAGGTTTTAATTGATCTAATTTACATGTGCACTTAGGGCCAATAGGGGTTAAACTATGCATTCATGCATGCATAATTGAGGGTAAATTAAGGGTAAATTTCTAAATCATTTGTGTATAAAACATACCTCAACTGAACCCTAACCCATTCATATATTACTAAACCCTCTAAGATAGGTTGGTTTTTGCTTCAATATTATCATGTGTATTCCAGAATTCATTATTGTTCCAATTTCAATTAGTACCTTGTTTAAAATATTCTTAAAACGTTTTTCTTTTCTTTTAACTTAGGAGAACACTATTGAGACAAATACAAAGAACAAGATTGCAGAAGCTGAAATACTACCACCTTAAAGAAAGAGGGTAGGTATAACTGTATATAAAATAGTATCATTGCATACACTTTATAAGATGTCTCATAAACTTGACTTTATAAGATGTCTCATAAACTTGACTTTATTAAGATATCTTGTATAATATCAGATTATTACATGGCATTTTTCATATCGCATGTATTATCAGCCCTAGGTTTAATATCAGCCCAAGAGCCGCATTGCTTGAGGGCTGATATTGGCCAAGGGCTGATAATACATGTGATATGAAAAATGACATGCTATGATCTTTTTATCATATGCTTCAACAATGGAGAAAAATAACAGATTAATATATTGATCTTTTTACGTGGTTCTTAAATAGCAGTTCAAAGAGTGAAATATTATAAGTTACATAGTGTGCTAGTGACCTAATACGGTATATATGGGGTCAGTAAATTCCATATGGGGTGAGAGCAAAGCTCAAATCCCCATATGGAATTTACTGACCCCATATATACCGTATTACGTCACTAGCACACTATGTAACGAATTTATCTTACCGACTATCTTAACGTGTGAAATTTAGACTAGTGACCTATCAAAATGAGCACTGAAGTCTTCAATACTTTGAGCATTAAGAAACTTCTCTCATTGATCCTACAAAAACAGCTGCCAACAATAACAACTTGTTAGGTTTAAATGTGTTTTATGAATTCATTTCAATCTTAATCATCAATTTCTTCGTCTGTTGAAATCTTTAAGATGTTTTCTCAATACCGTTTTGTTTTTATAAAGGGACGCAACACCACTACTAACCGTGTATGAAATAAGCCCCGCCTCCTTTCCAACCTTATATGGAATATAAAGGGGACGTAACTCAACTACTAACCGTGTATGAAATAAGCCCCGCCTACCTTCTAACCTTATATGGAATATAAATGGACGTAACTCCACTACTAACCGTGTATAAAATAAGCCCCGCCTCCCTACAAACCTAATATGAAATATACACAAATCTCCACGCGGACGCTTTAAACCAATCATTTTCCTAGAAATGTATAGGAGGTAAGATAATCACGGATGTCAGACCCCAAATGTTGTACAATCGATATGAAATCTTTCTATCATATGCCTCAACAATGAAGAAAAAAACCAGTATGGTATATTTTAATATGGACGATAAAAAAATAATTCAACAATATACATAATAAACACTGTTTGGAAAAGTCAACATTTTTAAAGTAACTTTCTTAATTATGTTAAAAATGCATTTATTTTATCATTTGTTTATTGTTTGTTTTTTTCCATTTTACACAATAAACTTTCCAGTATCCAAATAATTGTTTTGTACCCTACTTTGTAATGTTTTTCACTGAAAACGTACCATTGAGGTGTATTTTCCAGAATATGCCGAGTATTACCGGAATGCCATGCGATAACGTTACGGAAAGGCATGTGATAAAAGTCGAAGCATGTGATAAACTTTTCATATCAGACCGCTGAGCACCAATTCAAAAAAATATGGAATATACGTAAATGTAATGCTATTATCATATGGTAAAAATCATATGTTATTTAGTCTAAGTATATGATAATATATTTTATATCTTTCATGAGAGATCTCATAAAGAAGTTTATAAAGATATCTCATAAACTTTAGAAGATATAAGATTTTCAAGATATCCAATTAGGAGCTAACTGTATTGAATTTGCAGATTTGGAGCCATCAATCATGGATTTGATGGTCGCAAATTGAGTTAACTAGCGACACGTTAGCGGAGCCAGTAAACGGATATTTGCGACCATCAAATCATAGATTGATGGCTCCAAATCTTCAGATTGATATATACCCTGAAAATTACGACTTTATCCAATGAAATTTGACGTACATACGTTACAACGAATGTTGCATCAGAATGAATGTTATAGGACATCTGATATAATTTATAAGATATCTTATAAACCAATTTTATAAGATCTCTTATTGTCCCCCACCGGAGGGGACATAGAAATACCGGTGTCCGTGCGTCCGTCCGTCCAAAATTGGTTTCTGAACTGTTACTTTTGAACACCTTCATATTTTTTCTTCAAACTTACACAGTTGAATGTTATTAGGTAAGGAAGATCCCTATTGATTTTGATGTTTCTAGTCATTCAAAGGTCAAGGTCACAAGTGCTTTATGGAAATATTATATTTGAGAACCAGTGGGGGACCCCGGAGCCTCCTCTTGTTTAGTTTATAAGATATCTTATTTATTTTTTTAGATATCTCATAAATTAGATATAAGATATTTCATTAACTTTATTTGATATCTTATCTTTTTATTCAGACATAGGAGCCCTATAGTAATCAGCTTTCCGTCTGTCAGTCACAAACAGTTTTCACAAAATAAATCAAAAAGGCTATCACAAATCAATGTGAAAGTTTGATGGCTACCTACCAAAAAGCAGGGATATCACTAGTGAGCAATGACTCACAGCACATCTTGTTTTATATTGTGTCTATCAGAATTCATTTAGTATCCAATCTTTTGTAGGCACTTGATAAAGTACCAGGGAAGCGTTACAGGGTGAAGGTTGTTGACACAATTCTTGATTTAGATGTAACCAAGAATAAAGAAACAATAACCAATATTACAAGTTTTTACAACTTTAGTTTGAGAGCAGTCATTTGAGGATGTGGCAGACATACAATATTGATTAAGGTATTACTTTTATATTCAACATAAAGAAAAAAACAGATTACAAATAACATATAGTTTTAAACATAACACAACCACTGAAAATACAGGGTCTGGCTTGTACACAGGTGGGTAAAAGAAGTCTATATAAGTACTCAACCCTCCTCCTAAATCCTGGTTAAGAGGTTAAAAGTATATAAAGACAATTAAAAGCAATACCAATACTAATTTCAATAAGCTCAGCACTTCATCTTAAAACATAAAAAATTAAATCATCTTAATAAAAAGGTTGCATTAAGCCTATTGATAAAAAGACCACAAACTCCTAGACTAGAATGGATGCTATAAAAATTCACGTAATTTTATATCATAACGACATAAAAAATCTATAGAGTTTATGATATTGAAGTTGGTTATTTTTTTTAAACTTCCATATTGATCAATTTAACAAACAATAAAATGAATACAGGTTCTTTAATTACAATTTTCATTTCAGGAAAGCTTGTGACTTTAAAATCAAAAAAGAATTCTGTGCAGTTAAAAGTACTCAATGACTGGACAGAGATGTCTTTTAATGACCTCATTACTGAAGGTAATTTTATAATTATTTCATTTACTAACTGTCATGTACAAAACTTAAGCACACTTGTAAGACAATGATCATTATTATATTTTGTCACAACAACCGAGAAAACCAACACAAAACTCAATAAACATTGTTATGCATCATTTAAATTCCCTGCTTGTGGGTTACAGGATTATGGGTATCGACAATATCTTATTATAGATAATCAGGCTGCCCATTGTTGAAAGAGAAATTTATACATGTTGTATCGTTGTCCTTTTTAGGTCACCTGGCCCATTTTGAGTCCGTCTGGCATAAACTTTTTCAAAAATCTTCTGATACAACTGGGCCAATTGGAACTGAACTTGGTTAATGTAGTAAATTTGAATTTTTCTATTTTTTTGGGAAACAATTTTTATTTTATTTATCCTCTTTTTAGGAACAGAACAGGCTTCAAAACAACAGAAGCAGACATTCATTTGTTCTATGGATGGCTGCATTCAAGAGTTCAAGAACCAGATTAGTCTTCATCAACACCTCCTTCAAGTCAGCTGTGAATATAAGCTAGGGAAAGGCCCATTAAAAGATCAGGCAAAAGCCCAAAAGCTGTCAAATAATGTACATCATTGTCCTGATATGCAAGCAGTCTTACTAGAAAATGCATGTACTACAGACTTGAGTGCCAAAGAAATGTGATGGGCATCGAAAGTGAAAAAGAAAAAGATTTTCTTTACCATCAAACAGAAAGAATTCATGACGGATTTATTTTATTTATCTTGAAAGGATGCAAGAAGCAGCCATATTGGATTCAACGACATTATATTTTCCCAATAAATAGGCGAAATAGAAAAAAAAAACGCCTACCTTAAACTACTTTTTAATAGCTTATATCCAAATTTGAAGCGTAAACAAAGCCCCAAAACATACTATGTTACAGTTTTACACTTGAAGTATTCATATGACGTCATGATGTTGCTATGAAGTTTATGTGCCAAAGATGTCAACAACATTTTGTGGAATTTTTATTTTAAGCAACTATATGTCCAAATAAAAAACAGAAACAATATCTTTATTGACTATTGCATTAGAATGGATATAACTGTATTTTATTTTAAGGTTTGTGGACGTAAATCGAGATTTTACTGTTGCAATTATTCGTTTACCTAGCTCTGCTACAGGTCGCTAGGTAAACTCAATTTGCGACAGTAATATCTACGTTTTTTGTCCGAAAAGGTTAAAATACAATACAGTTATCTCCTAAATTACATACACATGATTGCACCAATATGAGTTTAATATAATGAAATTTGCATGTACTTAGAAGATGTTTTACTTTATTTTAAATATTTAAGTCGGACCAGCATTTTACCCACATTGCTTTATAAATAGCAAACTTTGTTGAGCTGTATCAGTTAAAAACTAATATGCACAATCAGTTCTTTCTTCCCTCTGTATTCAATTACAAAATTAAATCTTTAAAAATGTAAAGATACATACTAAATTTTAGAAAGAAAAAAAAATTGTAAAATTTTCAAAATTCGGTTACCATAGCAACCATTTTTATTAAATTTCATTAAACAAAACTATTTTTCTGGACTGAAAAATTTAACTGATCAATTTTGTTAAATTGTAAGAAATTTGATGCCATCTTTGTATTGTTTAAATATGGAAATTACTTGGATCATTATTGACTTGTAGAAAAATACAATTTACAGAATTTGAAAATCTTGTGTTTTTCATTCATTAAAAATATTTTTTGCAATTATTTGCCCATTGATTTAATTTTATATTCTGGAAGACCTATATTGGTTCTTTCTAAATATACCTAACATTTTACTAGGAGACGCTGCATTCAAGATAAAAATTCACTTGAATACCCTGTATTTACGTATTTTTCACTGAAATCCAAATTTGCCATTTTAGCATATCTTTACTAGCTGGTAGCAAAATAACTGATAATGGTAAAAGTAAAACATATGTGAATTTCAAACAGCTTAAAGGTCAGTTATATTATATTATTCAGAAAAAAAGGATATGTTACACATAAATCAAGTACTTAACAGTGCAAAATGTCGTTTTTTCACTTTTTCAAGAGTTAAAATATGACCTTTTATTGCTAAAATCAACTTATGTGGTTTCCATGGCAACCGGAATATTCTAGAACAATTTGTTGCCTGTTATTGCCTTTAGGTATGGTACTGGCTATTATATAAAAGTTTCATCAAAATCTGAGACCATGTGTGCCAGACCCTATTAGAATTTCTTTGGTGGTTACAGAGAATTGCTCTTAATGTGTCGAGTAATATTAATCAACATATTTGTTATCAATTATTTTAAAACAAGTCTATCGGTCTTGGATTGATTAATTGATTAGTGCTTACTTAACTTCCAATGGTAACTATTTCATGTAAATTCGGGACGAGACGCTATTTACAATTGATACCGTAAGTAGTATCTGCAATGTTAGACGACAGGTATAAAGGAGGGAAATTTTGGACTGCCACTCATCATGTGTTGAATTGGGACAGAAATTTTCCCTTGCAATTGGTCACACATACAGACACCCCCCCACAGAGTTGTTGTAGGGGTAGTCTCTCTAAACAATGCATCATATATTTTGACTGGATCTGGCTGCAAACTTATTCAATCTGCACAACCAAACGGACGTCCCACTTTGGCAAGGGTCTTCAGCTGATCAGAAGATGACCAAAGTAACCATATATCTATACCTCTTAGGATGTTGTCTCGGAAGATGTACAATGTCACCCAGGTTACTTCAAAAGGTTTTCCACAAATGTGTTACGTCCTAGACCGATTTCTTTGGTAAGCAATTCAGGTTAAGGTACGAAAACAAACATGACATTATAAGCATATTTATAACCATAACTGATACTTTGTATATTTATTTGGCTGATTACACCTGAGAATTCTTCTAGCTAGAACTTTATTTTATGATACATGTATATGTAAAACTTATGAGAGTCCGTTTACTAGAAGCAATTCGTAAAACAGGTCAGTAACTTCGCTGGGTTAAAGAATATTTAAGAGGCAGGAAATTATAAAACCGAGTGTTTATTAGCAATAATACTTCAAATCGACGAGAACCCTAGGATTGACTGGGGTATATAAATATGGTCATTACTGGTTTTCTTTCATCCGACAGAAAAAAATATTCCCAAAGTGGAGCAAGTAGACACTCGTCAAAACTAGAGCTGCTAACCAGAAGGGCGACGGAGCGAAACAGCGGCTGAAAATCTAATAGATGAATCAGTTTAAATGAAAAGTATAAACTAGGTACTTGGTTTTTTATTCAATTCACTAACTGTGCTAGCTACTATACAGTTAGACATTAACGAATGTCTTGATAAAGCAAAATATTGAATATGTTATAATCATTTATAGTCATCAAAGATGTAAAACTTTGTATTTTTATTATGTATACGTCCAATCAAGTACTAATGCAATTTTATGACCAGAGCGCTTTGATTTAAAACAAGCCCTGCTACTGAAAAAAATTGTTCCCAAATTCTGATTTTTTATTATCACATGAATTTGTTGTTTAGGATGAATAGAAACCTTCCTCTTATTTAAAGAGAATCTGACGAAAAAAAAACGATATACCGATTACAAGAATTAATAAGGAATAGTTTTACAAGCCTTCCTTCCGATGATAATCAATTTCAAATTGTTCTCGTTATCGTGTTTATCGGCAGTCTTAATGAGTGGAAGATTTCATCCAAACTTGAAGAGGATCCGTGGAAATATTAAGGCGCTATCCCGGCGACAAGAGTGAATATGAAATATTTTACATTCCACCTTTGTCGAAAATAAGGTTCCGTATTTCACATTATTAATCCAAGATTTCGATCATTGGAAACTTCATTTCAAATTTGAAGAGGATCTGAGAACAAATGAAGGAGCTATTCAGGCGACAAGAATTACCATGGAATATTTTAAAACATGTCCCCCGCTCAAAACATTTCCCCATTTAAGTAATTTCTGATTATCCTTCATTGAAATATAAACAGGATCCGACAAAATATGAAAGCGCTGTCATGGTTACAACAAAGTGATCACAGATGGACGGAATAAATGACATAAGGACGAGTCAATCAAAATAAATTCATACTTCGTTCTGATGGTTTATGAATCATAGACCAGCGTAAAAATCCGGATCAAAATGCAAAATTCAAGTGCCTTAAATAAGTTATGCTTTCAACATATCTTTTACTAAGTTTTATCAACATTGGCCTTAACAATAGGTTTACACGTGTTTCGATTTCCTTATTTGTTTATTCAACTAAAAATATTAAGGTTGATATTTTATCCCTGTGTAATGTATTTATGATTACATATTTCCGATGTATTTAAAGTATGTTCGTCCTTTAAAATGAAAAGTTCATATGACAAATTTTAATATTCTTCCTTGAAGATAGGACATGGTGACAACAATACCGAAAGGTTATTAGTATTTCTGTAAACAGACTTTCATTTGTGTACTTCGAGGCTGATTCAGTATCAAGTCAGTACTATGTCATTATATAATATTATTCAGGATAGCTCAAATCCAATTCTGGAAAATTTCAGTAAATTTTGAGCACAATGAATGAAGATGACGTTCTCGACCAAACCCATAATTATATCGGAAGTAAAGGAGGTTTGATTTTAATCAGAATCAAATAAAATGCGTTGCTGATATCATTCGAAGTTTTCCTCTACAGCAATAAATAACACTATTTAGAATATATATATATGATATATGTATAATTGTTTAGTATTTTATTATTTCAATGTGTCAATATCCGGATTTTTAACCCGTGAGCTAAAAGCATTACTAAATCTCCATCGATAACCGCATGATTAGTTTTTGTTTTATTTTAGATACAATATAGTGTTTAGTGTGCAAGACTGATAAATTTACGTGTAAGTCACAAAGATTGGTATACAAACTGGAGTATAATAAGGTTTTAAGACCAGGACATTGAATAAAGGTACCAGCTATATAATCCTTGATTTTATGTTTGAAGCATAATGCAATGAAATAAAGTTTATACACATGTAAATCATTTGTCAACTTGCAAGAGTTCATTGTACGTTAGTATACAACAGTAATACATTTGATATTCCATTTGATCATCGACAGTGAATGAAGTCGAGACATTTCCCTTGAATCTGTCACCAACATGGACCCTTTTTAAAAGTCCTTTTTTATCTTGAAATGCACAAGATGCCCAAAACTGTAATGATCAGTTTAGCCATGCGTGTCATAAAGCAACCATTTGTTTGATTCTGAATAGTGAAAACATATACCTTTTTAAGTTCAGTTCCATACTTAAGATATTGGCACCATATGGTCTAAACAGTTACAGGATTTCTCCTGTCCTCTACTTTTCGTGTCTGCGTATCCTTTTGGAGCACTTGAAATTAACCAAAGTTTCTAATGTGGTAAGTGTTGGTCAGTCTAAAGTGTTTATGTAGTGTTTTGATGAATGTTGTTTTTTTTTCGTCTCTTTTCGACTTGCGAGTTTAATTTTTTTTTTTTTTTTTTTTTAGCATCTTACCTCTTACCACTCTTCATTTCTTTACTGACAGTCGGTCGCTGGGTATACCGTTTTCCCAAATAATGTGCTTGTTAAGGTACTTGTAGGTCTCCGTTGTTTTTCGGCAACTTCGGTTTCAATATTTACCGATATTCCACATCCGTAAAGATGTTCTTTGCAAATAAGGATAAAACATGATATAGAAGCAGAACTTTTGTAATACTTTGGCATCTATACCATCTTTTTAGAAATAATTTTCCAGCATCTATTCTACTAAAATATCGAGGTCCAATTTATTAGCCGGCATGACGTAAAAACGACGAATATCAAAGAATTCAACTGTATATATAACTAATATAGGATATTGGTGTTGATTAAAATTACGCCATTACAGATCATTTTGTTTTCTACATAATTAATAGTACCAATTATTAAAAAGTTCCGGGTCGAATCCGATACCAATAGTATATGTCACATGTAGTTTCCGATTGTAGTAAGAAAACCAAGGTAGGTTCAAACAGAAAGATTTTGAAAGCAGAGAAAACTGTGCATCTTTTTATCAGCATGACTTTATCAGATAAAAATACGAATACTAATTTTCATGGTCATATTTGTAATCATTAGAATTGTAACTGTTAAAACATATTACCAGCCATTGTTACTATGGGTACCTGTTGCTATTAAGAAAAAACTAAAGGCCATGAAAAAGAAAGATGAAAGATGCCAAAGAGATGTAATAAGTCGAAAACAAACTGACAATGCCATGGAAAAAACGAAAAACGATCAAAATACAAACAGTATACAAACACAACATAAGCAAACTAAAGACTGCGTAACACGAACTCCACCAAAACCCGGTGTGATCTTAGGCGCTCTGAAAGGGTATGCAGATCCTGCTCCACATGTGGCACCCGTTGTGTTGCTCATGTAAGTGCAAACCCGGTTACTTTTTTCTACTTAAAAAGATATTCATACCAATTCATCTTTTCCTGCTCAATTTATAAGCATTTAGTAGCATTATATAAACAGAAACCCGTGCCCCTAAACTTTAACTTATTTCTAAAGAATTGGTAAGGATATTACATGTAAAAAATAAATTTTTCAAACAATGGAAATAAATAGAACCTCTATTTCATTTTCGTTTTGCCTGACATAGTGTCCAAAAGCACAAAACTTAAAAAATAATGCTGATGGCAATATTTTAAATATGGCAAGTAAATTTCCTGTATGTGGCATCTGCGATTCCAGGAATATTTCTGTACCATCTGCAGCATGGTGTTTTGAATGTTACACAGGGATTTGTGAAGAATGTAAGGAACAACATCTTCTCAACGAAGCACACAGAAGTCATGGTATTATACCTTTGACCGATTATCAAAAGTTATCCGTAAGTGTCCTTCAAATTGCTGAGTCTTGCAAATTACATTGTGAAAACTATCAAGCATACTGTCATGAACACGAATGTTCTTATTGTACAAAATGTCTCATTGAGGAACATAGGAACTGCAAAGATCTCACAAATATACACGGTGGTATTTGCAGCATAAATTCGTCAAAAACGATTTGTGAAATTCAAAGTTCATTTCAAGAACTTGCCGAAAATTTGAAAAGGATTAAAAAGAATCGTGAAGAAAATATGTCATCTCTAAAATTAGACAGACAGAATATTGATAAAGAAATTCAGAAAGCTAGACATGCAATTAATGAACATTTTGATCGTCTTGAAGAAGAGTTAATGAAAGAACTGACAAGGGTTGTAGATTACGAAAGCCGAAAAATAAGAAACATTTTAGCATCTTTAGAGCGGACAGAAAAGGAAATAGTTGAACTTCAAGTGACCCTGGCAAGTTTAAAGCAGCATGCATCCGCCCAACAATCATTCCAAGTCAGTAAACAGACTCAGCATAAACTGATTGATACAAACAACTTCATTCAGTCCATGCACGATAATAATGAACTATCAGATGTCAATATCTCTTTACAAATGGACGATTTTGTAAAAATTGTAAAGCAAAATATAATTAAAACTGGGGAAATCGTTGTACAGACCAGTCCAGTTTATACGGCCTTAATGAAACAGGAGTTTAAAGAGGCAAAATATGCGGAACTCAGTGAAATCGTTGTACAAACAAGTTCAGACTATACGTCTTTAATGAGACAGAAGAATAAAGGGGCAAAATACTCGGAACTTGGTGAAAGCGATGTACAGATAACACAAGCTTATACGTCTTTAATGATACAGGAGGATAAGGAAGAAGCATATACAGAACTTGGTGAAATTGTTGAACAGACCAGTCCAATTTATACGTCTTCAACGGGACAGGAGAATAGAGAAGAAGCATATACGGAACTTGGTGAAATTGTTGAACAGACCGATCCATTTAACATGTCGATAGTGAGACAGAAAAATAAGCAAGCACAGTCTAATGTGTCCAAAAGCAAATCTGCACAGGAAAATGAATATGATACCATACCAACAACGGAACATGACACAGGTTTGTTATAATTATATTTTAGTTCTAAAATTAGAAAGGATCTACTTAGAATACAAGTTATGATACAAGTAAAGTATTACGATCATCGATTAATTTAACAATTTTTGTACAACACTTACATAAGTAGATGAGTAGAAGTAAGGCGGGAAAACCAAACTCATTAGACGAAAACAAATCTGACAATTCTGTAAAGCCAATTAAATGAGGTGAGCCTCTAAATATATTGACATATCTTAAAATAACATCATTTCATACAATAGCAAGACAATGCAGATAACACAATAATAAAACAGGCTATATTATATTATTTTATAAGTTTTTTCACCAGAAATGTAAAATAAAGTCCAAAAAGAGTGGATGCATATTTGAATTGTATAATGTCAAGTAATTTCGTTACATGAGGTGTCGAACAAATATTTTTTACTGTCAGAATAATGCACTTCATATTTGTTTTCAGTTTCAGATTTTTGTTTCATTGTCATGGTCAAACCAGGTAAAGATGCCAAGAAATTTGGATTAAATAATAAATACCGACTGTATGTAAAACCTGAAGGTTTCACATTAGAAGACATAAAGAAAAGGACATTGAAATGTCATTGGCCATATGATATAGTGCGACAATATGGCAAGTCAAAGGAAGGGCGAGAAATTGTAATCACTGTAGGCAGGAAGCATATTTTAGGTCCGGGTAATGTCACATTTCGATGTGATTCAAGAGATAATTTAGATAGACTTTTTCGCTTGGTACCCATCTTTATAAAAAGGATACAGTCAGCGGTCAAACCTTGATACTAGAGGATAATGACTTAAAAAGTAATAATACAAACTAAAGCCAATTAAGACATTAGTATGTGTTTAGATAAAGATTCAGTACAAAACTGAGTATAAAGCCAAAACACAATGACTTTGGTTTATCTCTCGTTATATCCAACAAGCTGAAGGAAAACAAAACTTTTCTATATCTTTAGTAACAGTGAAAAAATAAAAATAGATCTACAGTTATAAACGAAACATTCTAATAATAAGTCTTGCAAATGACGTACAGTATGACGTACAGTATTTGACACATAAATCTGTTGCCTAAGGTGCATCTATTGTGAATGCCAGTTTATGTATTGATATGATTCCTTGAGTTTTTCAATTGTTTTTTTTTTATATCTATTCATGAGACTTTTTGTTGCTTAATTACGCTGCTTAATTACGTTGATAACTTCTTACCTGCTGTCTTATTAAGTAGAACTCTTGTTTTGAAACCAAATCAACCATTTCCTGTAAATTCAAGTCAAGGTAAGATCCCGTCTGGTGTAAATGTACTTATTACAGTGAACTAACATACAAAAAATTGTTCATCTTCTAAAAGAAAGGCTATATTCAGATATCTGAACGTGGTTGATACAGCCCGAATATGAGATCTAGTCAAATCATATTAATTCGACGAATATACACTGGTTTCACCAACCTATAACAACATTTAAAAAATAATATATTCAACCTATGCCAACAAAGCAGATACCATTGAGCAATAATTGATGTGACAGTGTTTTGGCAAAGAACTGCTCATCCTTTTTCTCAAAACATTCATCGAAGGGTACCAAAACTAATAGATAAACCTTCAGTGTCACAAATAATCCAGAATGATCTTGAGTATATTCAAAATTCTGTCGTTATGTATCACTTTATTTCTTTTGCAGTTTTCCTTTCATTTGTCTTTGTACTATTATGTCCCTTTTGATCGTATAAATCTTCACGTGGCTCGGTATTTAAGGATCCGGCCTTCAAGTGTTGGGCGTTGGTTGTTTATGATGCAGGTAAGTCCAGAGGGGTGCTTCGGACGCATGCAGTTTGTATAGTGCTATTTTTCATTCTATGTGATCCCTCGCATTTATATTTTACTCAGTTATTGCTTCATATTTTCCAACAAATCTATGGCTTCCATGAATTATTTCTTAAATATTCAATATATATGAATATTTCTAAAGGTGTTTGTGTGTATGTTTTAGTGAGAAGTCTCAAATGTCCATTTGCACTGTAGCCGATTTATGTAGCAGTATCTATATTATCGATTTATTGATTATGAGCTTTAATTTTTAACTGCTAAGCCGATCCTAATTAGGGATACATGCATAGAAAACAACTAAATCGACTTTGAAAAATTCTTAAAAATTAAAATGTATTAAAGAAATATAATTACATTAGATGTACGTTCATTATTATACGTTATTTTGATTGGCTAACAGCAATCACGCGTAATTCTTTATTTCAAAATGAATTGCATAAATTGAAACATACATGATGACACACGTTTCCACAATAAAGTGCACAGGTAAATAAAAGAAAAACTTGATAGTAATCGTCTTTTCATGATCATAGCCACAAAATGTATTATAAGTATTGAATGCTTCTTTTAGTAATTTCATAGGGTTGTAAAAGCATTGACCGTGCGTACATTTTTAGAATGAAGCGCTTCCGCGCTTCATACAAAATGTACTTCGGTCAACGCTTTTACACCCCAATGAATATACAAAAAGAAGCATTCAATTCTTAAATAAAACGAAAAGAAAGCGAGAAATATCTATGTGAGATTAGAGATAAATTATACATTATAGGTCATGTCAGCAATAATTTTCGAAACCATAAAAACCTGGAATGTGGACATAATGATAGAGCTTATTTACTGAAGATGGACAACAAAAAACAAATCCTATTTCCGTATATTGGTTTGTTATAAATCTGTCCGTTGGTTTTTTCTTTTGAATTGATTCACATTTTGTCATGTCACGGTTTCTTAAAGCTGGCTTTATGGCATGGGTTTTGCCTATTGTTAAAGGCCGTATAGTGAACTATAACGGCTTAAATCCACGTCATTTTGGACTAGTGGTAGTTGTCTCATTGACAATCATACCACATATCATATAAACAGTAGTGATAATGTATCCTTTTACTTTTAGCTTAATTATGTTCTAGTTAACATTACATTGTAATTAATTTACTGGTTAGTGTGATTCGTCAAGGATATTTCATGGTTTGCGGTGGCTGTCATTCATGAATCATTTAGGCAGACATTACAAAAATCCGATTTGAATATACCAGTGTAATCCATAAAATGGTCGGGCCGTAATGTTTCAATTTGTTGCATAAGTTTGTTTAACCAACTGATGTTTGTGTATTTTCTTATTATGTGCACACCATGTGTAAAGCTTTTATCAGTAGATATTGTAACGTTGTATTTGGTATTTTAACGTGTAAGTGTACTTATGTAACGTGTGTAATTATCTGACATTCTCATTAAGTGCTCTTCTTGTATCTTTATTATTTTCAAATTACATCGATATATATATATATATCATATGGATTAATGATTTGTTTCCTTCCTTTGATAAAAGAAGAAAATCCTAATTTTTTCATAGTTTATCATATAACGAACAACTTAATGTACACATAAAGTAAAATCTTTTTGCATTGTTATTTTGTAATAAAAGAATACTTAAATGCTAGTATAAACATACTTTCGTCCAGTGTTGTTAGAGGGGTACATATTCTTTGTTCAATTCCATATTTAAGACTGAGTAATGCCATGGTGTCATCCAATTGCTTCGTTTCTAAATCTAAATGTGGCGTGGCTCCTCCTCGTTTGGAGACGGTTAGGTTAGAAAATATTAGAAGAGAAGAGATGCTGTGTTTTAATTGTTATAATACTGTAGAAAAAATATCCTAATATATACTTTTAGAATGTTGGTTTATCAAGATTTTTTAAACAAAATATGCAAAGAATTTTTAATTTTGAACCTAATGTTTTGAATTTTCATTTATCAGATATCATGTTGTTTTTAAACTTTTTTTTAAACAAAGATCAAGGTTTTGTAAATAGATCTCATAATGTATTACAGTATATTGACTTTTTAAAATATATATTATGTAGATTAGAGTTGTATCCTATCTCATACTTTTGTATTGAGTGGCCTCAGTATTTTATCGTAAATAATGTTTCATGTATAATTTTTTTTATACAAAATCTATGACGTAAATAAAATATTGAATTGAAATGATAATTTTCGAACTTGTAATTGATCAATTGACCTCTAAATACTCGCTATTTTCACAACATTTTACCTGTTTATATAACATCCAACAGTTAATTACTTAAATGTCTACGGTTTTGTTCTTATTTGCCAAGTAACTAAAGGTAGATGTTGTTAATTACATTCAAGGAACAGTGTTTAATTATTATTTAGTTTAGTCAAAACAAACAGTAATCAAGAGTTATGCATGTAATCTAAGGCCGTGTTCACACCAAACGACGCGAACTGTAAACGTTTTTACAATTAGTTTCATTTATTGAACAATGGTTTAACATCAAATTTGTTCTCATCTGTACATCGGTTTTAATTACCTGTACATGAGAATTGCTCACACGAGTAAGCTAGAAGTACTTTACATATAGTGAAGTGACAACTCAAGAAACAGTTCGTTATGATAAGAGTTTAATGGACTGACTTGCGTTACGGTTAAAATTCAACAAAGGGGTTATATATCATACGATCATCTAACCACTGTTGTGGAATTTTTCTCTTACTGGAACATTCAATATTATAATTAATTCCCGAATAATGATGTTATCAATATTTTGCTATAAAATGAAACCAATATTTATCAGGTTTTATTCAACATCAAACTTCATATCACAGTAATGAATATTGTCATTGACCGTTGGTCAAAGTATATTAAATTTATTTCATAGTGTTTGCAGTTGATTTTGACAAAAACTGGCCAAACAGTCAAAGCTTTCAAGGTTTCATATAAAAAAAAATTGATAGAACATACAAATCAAACTTCTACGAGCTTTTTGAAAATTTAAAATTATTCTAATTTGAAAATTACGTTGATACTAACATGATTTATGTAAGACATTTCTTAAATTGTCCGTTTGTAAATTTCGAAATTACTAAGAAACTAAGATTTCAAATTCCTAAGGCAAAAAAGTATAACAAAAATATCGAACTCCAAGTTAAATTCAAAATTCTTTGATACAATCAACATTGATACCAGCTGAATTGTTTGTTGTATTTAAATATGATTGTAACCATTAAATTCCTAATAATAAAAGGCGAAATTCAATACTTATTCAATATTTAAGAGAAATATAGTAACATATAGCATGTGTTGATAACAAAAATATTTCTTTTAACAAATGAAGGAAAAAATCAGATGACCTTTTCTCATTAAACCTTCAGGTTTTTTCATGTTGCGAGAAACGCTGTTTTACAAAGATTTGGTAAACATAACTTTGCATTACACGCGGAAAATTACGATTAGGAATTACGATTAGGAAACATAGTTGTATACCGTTATGCGATGCACGGTCCCCTGATACACCTGACAACTCAATATATGTTATCGTGTCTCATATTATGTTTTGTGTACTGTTGATTATAAAAAGGAGAAGTGGTTCTGATTGCCAATGAGACAACTCTTCACAAGAGACCAAATGACACAGAAATTAACAACTATAGGACACCGTACAGCCATCGACAATGAGCGAAGCCCATACCGCATAGTCAGTTATAAAAGGCCCCGGAATGACAAATGTAAAACAATTCAAACGAGAAAACTAACGGACTAATTTATGTACAAAATAATGAACGAAACACAAATATGTAACACAGCAAAAAACGACAACCACTGAATAACAGGCTCCTGACTTGGGACAGGCACATACATAATGTGGCGGGGTTAAACATATAAGCGGGAGCCCAACCCTCCTCTAACCTGGGACAGTGGTGTAACAGTACAACATAAGAACAAACTATAAAAATCAGTTGAAAAAGGCTGAACTCATCAGATGGATACAAATAGAAATATATCTAACAAAAACACAGAGTGGAATTGGCTGGGTACCTGTACATCCCTACAACAAAAAGACACTTAGTACAGATCTTAGAATACTCGCAGTTACTGACAGTTAATTCAAAGCCAATAACAACTAATAGACAAAATCATGCATCTAAGACTAAACTATCAATCAGTACACATCCAACATCCAATAGATTTAGTGAAAAGACGTCATAAACAGTCAGAGAAAACTATGACCTTGTTGATTGTCTGTTTGTCTTTTTCTTTTTCAGCCATGGCGTTGTCAGTTTATTTTCGACTTATAAGTTTGAATGTCCCTTTGGTATCTTTTACTGCTCGCTTTATTGGCATTAAGACAACATCAATCATTCTTATGAGTGTAAACCATTCTCAAAGAATTAAAAATATATCACATAGTAAAAAATCTTCGAAAATGAATAATACAATTTTTAATGTTGATGTTGCCTTCATAATGTTTATTAAAACGACGAACTGACAACCGCAAAAATCAAACAAAAAAACAGAAAACTAAAAGATAAAGCAACATGCAACTCACTTAAACCGATTGTCAACATGCTTTGGAAGAGTTAGCAATGCATTCGCCAATAGTGACAAACGGACTGAGACGTCACCAAATTCACAAACCACGATCATGTTCATTATCCACCCATTAAGATTGACCTAAAATGAAAGTTTGAAATAAAAACCAAAATTCAGGACCTAGGATGGACATGGTCGTTGCCGTCAGAAACCACACGTACATTGAGTTATAAAAAATGTCAAAATACAACACGGAAAACTAAAGCAAAGGTAACATGAAAACCCCTTTTAAAAAATAGGGATGCACTTTAGTCTTCCAGATTGTTAAGCAATTCCTTTATCACTATTTGAACCCTACGTGTTACACATTGAAGTTAATAGATATCAGTAATAAAGTGCACTCAGAGTATCACTATTACAAATAAATGTTTTACAGGAAAATGGCAAGTAAATCCCTTGCATGCAACATCTGCGAATCCAGACATATTTCTAAGCAATCTACAGCATGGTGTTTTGAATGTAATGAAGGACTTTGTGAGGAATATAAAGAACATCGTACTCTGAACAAAGCATCGAAAAGTCATGGTATAATACCTGTTAACGAATTTCAAAAGTCACCTGTAAGTGTCCTTCAAATTGCAGAATCCTGCAAATCACATGGTGAACGATATCAAGCTTATTGTCATAAACACGAGTGTTCTTGTTGTTCAAAGTGTCTCATTGAGGACCATAAGAACTGCAAAGATCTCACAGATATAAACGATGTTGTTTGCAGCATAAAGTCGTCAAACATGATGTTAGAAATCGAAAATTCATTCCGCGAAGTTGCTGAAAATTTACAAAGGATTCAAAAGAATCGAGCAGGAAATTTATCATCTCTCAAACTATACAGACAGACAATCGAAAAGAAATTCAGATAGCTAGGCATACAGTAAATGAACACTTCGATCGTCTTGAAGGAGAATTATTGAAAGAACTTCAAATAATTGAAAACGACAAAAGAAAAAAAATAGCAAAATTTTGGCAACTGTAGAGCGGAAAGAAAAGGAGATAGATGAACTTCAAATAAGTCTTGCAATAATAAAGCAGCATGCATCTGACCTACAAACGTTCCTGATCAGTTAACAGATTAAACATGAACTGATGGATACAGAAAGCCTCATACAGTCCATACAAAATAACAGTGAACTATCAGATGTCACCATCTCTTTACAAACCATTGGTATGATGAAAAGTCTCGGAAATATTAGTAGATTTGGTGAAATCGTTGTTCAAACTAGTCAAAGTGATATATCATTAGTGAGATAGAAAATCAAACAGACGCAGGCCAAAGTTGCTGTTGTGACCAAGGTCAGCCTGGACCATCAGTATGGAACGATAAAAACTGAGGAAGGTTTGTGATATGGGTTATTACGACGTTTTTACATTACACTGCAAAATTGCGAGTTGTCAAGGTTACCTACGAGTAACTTACGTGCATTTTACGGGCTTTTAGATAGTGATAAGAGAATATTACGGAATGGTACTTTTCATCTAAGGCTTAATGTGTTAGCTACGATCTATTTACGTGCTGTTATGAATAATTACGAATTAGTTATGAGAAATACGAGTCCTAACAATGATTGCCAGGGAAACTGACATCACGAGAGACAACATAGCACACGACTTCTTGATAGCAATTGCAAATGAAGTTTTCGATTGTGCAAATTTATAACTTTCCCCAATCGTAAACAATGCGTAAGTAAATTTTACGTTTGCGTATCTATTCTCAAAGGAGTCGTAAACTACACATTGCCTCTCTTTTCACGGATCCTTAAGAGCGTCTGCAAGTTAAGACGATTTATTTATGGATAACATCGAGCTATCTACGGATGTTTGCGATTGACTACGATTTGGTGATTCTTAAGGACCCATAAGACATAAGAAAAATTTGTGTTTGTAAAGGATCTAGAGAATCAATTCTTTTTACAGTATTATATATATTTAATTACATTTGGCGAATTTAAACTTACTTACAAAACTTAGATTAGTAGATTAAAGTACAATAAATAAGCAAAAAACTTACCTATCTATGTATCTCAAAATACATACTTACACCAGCATCTACCATTCTTGAATCAAGGACCTTTTAAAATCACATCTCTTTTATGTGAGATTGGATTATAAGTTCCCAACTCGTGTTTGTTGCATTTATAAACTCATGATCTGGAAATACATTGTCACAAATTGAAAAAATATGATAGCAATGAAAATAGTGAGTAAATTTACAAAGTATTAAACTTCGTTGATGAACTCCATTTTACCACCACCTGTGATACAAGTGATTAGCCAAACTAACTATCAATAAACCAATAAAAAGATTACCCAAGTTGTAAAAATGTGCTTAATTGGATAGTCAAGGACAAGGTATCTATTATGAAATTTAGTGTTCGGACCATAATCCCTCGCTCTAAATTTCATAGTACAAATGTATCTACCTTTTCATAGACAAACCGTTATTCTAGTATGACGTACTTCTTTCGCTTTGTAAACAAAAGCGTGCTAAATTCTCGATACCGGTATATCTATACTTCGCGCAGACTCAGACATGTACATATTATTGACTGTTACTATTTACTTTCCATGTAAATCCACATGTATCGTAACCTATGTACAACATTGTTTGTACAAACACTATGTGAATTTCGATGTGTTCCAATTTAAATTGAAAAAGAATCTACAGAACCGTTATCCTATTCTAATGCAAAACAAAAAGAATAAATGCACAAGATCTTAAAAAATGTATAAAATCAAAATAAAAATAAAATTCTGCGAAATTTCATGAATGATCTTGGCGCATTAACGTTATGTCAAAACATGACGTCATACGAATGAAAACTCTCAAGCTGGAGATTATTGCGTTACGTGTATTTTCTCAATTCGGGTAATATCACATTAAAATGCTGTTTTTAGGTAGGTGTTGTTTCATTTTCTATTACATTGCATCATTTGCACATTCGTGGATTTCAGCAAGTCAACATAGCGGCTAACCTCTTAGTTACGACATGTCAACTGTAGATATGACAGATAATAGTAGCCAATGAAACAAAAGTTTGGGTAAAGAATTATAAGGATTGAACATATTTTTTTCCGGAGGTTATTTCAGGAATAATTCATGCAAGCCTGAGATTTATTTGAAATTTGTAGCTTTTATCTAACAGGGGGTAAAATAGAACATCCATACACAAGGCATCTTACATTCGCTTCAATTTTTTCTCAAATTACCGTATGTGTCTTATTAGAACGAAATAATTCATGCAAGCCATAGATTTGTTATCATTTTCACTTGGCCTGGGCTCTTAAATAAAAACTGGCATTTTAACATGAAGTATAATTGTAGTAGATGGATTTCTATGCTAAGGAATAACACTAACGAGGATCTAATGTTCTGATGTTTATTACCAGTAAATAAAACAAATTCCCTTGTGGAGTGAGTTTAACTGGTAAGGTTGTCTTAGGTATTATAACTATATCAATTGAAGTCAGCAGTCAATAAATATGTCTTCTCCAATATGATAATATATAATAAGGTACATAGGTAACTTTATGGTCAATGTAAACGGGACATAAATCTGAATGACTGTAATAGCTATCGTCCCATAAAAATCTACTAGGCCCAAAACAAAGGAAACTAGCCTTAGCCATGTTGACCGCCATATACTAATACCCAATCAGATACAACTATTCAAATAACACCATATTAATATTCATAGAAAAATAAAATGCATATTACTATACACAAAATTAGGGTTTGCAAGTATTAATTTTTACTCAGATTCAATATTCAAAATATGTAAACTGTTATCATAAACATAGTAATTAAATGTATGTTTTAACATTACACAAAATAGTCACAAAAATCACTCTGCTACATATTAATAACGATTATGTATTTCAAATGTACTTTTACTTTCAAAGGAATGCACTAAGGATTATTTGTCTTTCGCTTCAGATCCTTGTTTCATTGTCACTGTGAAACCAGGGGAAGATGCCTTGAAATTTGGATTAAATGGGCAGTACAGACTGTGTGTTACACAAAGTGGTTTTATCTTAGAAGATATTGAGAAAATGACACCACGAAAATTTGGAAATAGAGGAATTAAAAAAAGACTTTGCAATCACTGTAGGGAGAAGAAATGTTTTAGGTGAAGGTACAGTCCTTGGATGGTGTAAACTTCCCACTAACACCATACACCATTTCACCATTCACCATACACCATTACACCATACACCCTGTGCCATTACACCATACACGTTACACCTTTGCACCATACACCTTACACATTACACCATAATTCAATTTAATTTCAAAGAAAGCGTGCGACTACAAAATTATTTATTTTTTTTTAAAAACGAATTTTGATCACAATATTGTAAATTAATGTATAAAATTAAAAATCAGTTCTTATCAATATTTTGCATAGTTTTAAATGTCGTACACCATTCATTCACACCATTCCCGATCGCACGTTACACCATTACACCATTCCCCTTACACCATACACCATAGCACCATACACCTTCTACCATTGCACCATATGCCATACACCATTACACCATACACGTTTTTTTGGGAAGTTTACACCATTCAAGGTCTGTACTGTAGCGTTTTTGTGTAGTTCAAAAGATGACACAGATCAAATTATTGATAGAGATGCAATCAGAGGTTAAACATTACTTTCTAGGGTAAGGATTAAAATTTATGCCATTTAAGACAAATGAAGCTTTGCAATAATAAAATAGATCCTTTGACAAGCCAAAACATTATCACTAAGGTATATCTCATTATATTACCCTTTTTGCAAGACAGGTTATGTATTGCTATGGTTTCCTTTAGTATTTCAATAGGTTTTTTTACTTGTGGAAATAGGTTTTTGTTTTCGACCAGTTAACATCCATTGATCTGATAAGTTATCGTCTGCTGCTGTCATTTTTAGAACTGTTTCAAAATCAAATTAACTCCTATATGTAAAGCTGAGTCATGGTGAAACTGAACTCATCAGATGTAAATGTTATATATCATTCAAATATTGTTCCCCTATTTTATAATTTAATAAAGACAGTCTATATTTAGAAATCATATTTTGATTGAATTACAAGTACTCATAGCAAAGTCATTGTAACATTTAA
The DNA here is from genome assembly GCF_021869535.1 of Mytilus californianus. NCBI lineage: Eukaryota > Metazoa > Mollusca > Bivalvia > Mytilida > Mytilidae > Mytilus > Mytilus californianus. Next base: position 46,098,791 of record NW_026262712.1, on the reverse strand, counting down.
TAAGTATAACAGGTCGGGTTCTTTACTCGGAATTTATTTCACCTCAGGATGATTTTCAAAAAGTCTTCCAATCTTTACTGACATTCACCGTAGATGCATGGGGCGTCACTGATGGGTTTTTTGTAGACAAAACGCGCGTCAGGCATAAAACATTTTAAGCTTGGTATTTATGATAAGTCTACCATAGATTCACATGATTGTGCAAGGTTTTAAAAATATTTTGACGTATTTCTGAACGTGTGATCGCGGATTATAACTGTCTACTAAAAATGGTTCAAAACTGTACAGAATTTGGCAATATTTGAGTAATTATCTAGAAAATGAATGAGATGGACAATCATAACTAAAAGCATAACGCTGTAGGAATTTATTCTATATTGTCGTTCCAATACAAATTAGATCATTTTATTGACGTCCATTGCAAAACTTTACAAAAACATGTTTAGTTTACAATTCTGTTTTTAAATATATTTCGCTGGATTACAATTTTATTCTAAGAAAATAGATAAAGTTCTTGATAATTTCTTAAAATATGGTATACAGACTCTCGAATAGACCAGTATGGTTAACCAACTTTGTTATTTAGACAACAAATACAACGGAAATTGACCTTTTATCTTTCAAAATATGTTTGCGTATGTTAACTTTTGAAATCTCAGTCATAATACTAATATTCAATTTTTTGGAACTCTTGTTTAATAGAAATGCCTCAAGTTTCTTTAAGCATTCAGAATAAGTGATTTTGCCAAAAATCTATTCTTACAGTTGGTATTTTATTTTCAAAGTCAAAATTTCCAAAAGTTGTTGATTATTACTGAAAATATGTTATATAGCCTCTTAAATTGACCAGTTTGTTTTACCAACTTTCTGATTCTGACCATGTGAGGGAAACAAATACAACTGAAATTAGCCCTACCTCTTCAAAATCTGATTGAGTATTTAAAGTTTTGATACCTTGATCATAATTTTGAAATTCAAAAATTTAGCAGATGTGCATAAAGCGTCTCTTTGCATTCAGAATTAATGATTTTGCTGAAAATTATTTCTTTTTTTTTCTTACACTGATGTTTAAGTTAAAAAGTCAAAATTTCAAAATGTGAAAAATCTGTTCGATAGTTTGAGATTTCGAAACATTATCCTGATTTTTTTAATTCTATTTATTACTATATTTACAAAACAGGCACTGTTCACATTTGATAAGTCAATAACCTTTCAGAATCTAACTCTTTTGTAAACATACTTACAACTTTGAAAGTGTATTTTGGAATATTTCAAAAAATGTATGTTAAATATTTACCAGAGAGGACAATTTTATTCAATATTACATTATACGGATATGACTGGAACTCAATTCATGTAAATTTATATGCAGGAAACCTAGACACTCGGACAGTCTGCCTTAGTTGAATATTTAAAGGAATCTGGATTAAGATAACAAAGCATGGAAACGTAAATACATGTTTTAGAATTGGACTAACATCGATGTTCCTGAACGACTGTATTTATGTGAATAGTATAAACGTTCAATCTTCATTTTACTGGGTATTATACAAACTTTGGACATTAGCACTATAAAATAAAATTATCTATTATTGTTTATATCGTGTACTATATAGTTGGTCTATTGTATTTGTTCATTCCTATAAGCTATAAATTCGATTTTAATTCGGAGAAAACTTTCGAGTGGAAATGCAACTTAAGGAATTAGCTCATCTGTAAATTAAAATCTAGTTCAAAGCCCGATTTGTAATAAAGTTCAAGTTGAATTATTTAAGTTTGGTAAAAAGTTTACCTTCATCATGTTCAGTACGCATGTTACGTCTAACACGATCAGGTCATAGTTTAAATATCTATATTATATTTGATATTGCACACGTTTTAATCAGATAAAATAGAATACTACAGTCAAGATGAATTTATGTATAAGATTTCCTTCATGTTGATCAAGATTGCCAATGTTCATGAATTGTATATCGATTGAGTAAATGATTGGAAATGCTAATGGTGAAATCTAGCTTCCCGATAATTATAAGTACTTAAATAATAAGTTATTTTCTATATATGACCTTAATTATAAAAACAATTTGAGAATAAAGTTTGCAATTACTAGTAATTAGATACCAACTTGTTTATTTATAATTATATCACGCGGTAAAATAAAGTTTCATTTTTTCATGACTTGATGAAATTTGAATTTCCGTTTAGAATCGCATTCTATGTTCACACAATTTATCTTTTTGATTTCATTGCGTAAATCACTCTTTACTAAATCATGAATATGTTTTCGACTAAACAAAATGTTTTAAATAAAATCACCATTGCTAAATATTATTTAGAAAAATAAAGTAACGAAAAAATATAACTTTCCCGTATCAGATTGCAGCCTTAACAACATCAAGTTTTTGGAGGAAATCTCATTGTTTTACATAGTACTTAGGGGAAAATATTAACACATGTATGGACATATAAATCAAGCTGGGGGGTCCACTTCCTATATACAAGGTGATAGGTAGTGCCGCTGGAATACATCACATTTTTAAGCTTGAAAATATGTGAATAGGTGGGGAAACCATCAGAAATATATGAAAGTGTCAATAAGGTTCCCGTCTGTCATTTTTATTGGTGTTCCCGGCTGTATTTTCATCCTCAAATTTTCTCTTCTTACGCCTTTGTATTCCACTTTTCCAACACACCACACGATACCCAACCAGAGAGAAACCCAGCGGCAACCCTAAGTTTTAAGTATTGAAGTACCCTCTACCATCTCATCCCCCCCCCCCCCCCCGTAATCAAGCAAGATATACATGCCTATAAGAACCCCAATGGAGTTTCGTCCCATGTTTATTTCTAGGGTTTTTGTCATCTATGGCTGTCTTAGAACTATAAGAACTACACAAACAAAATGTACGTGTTGTTGAAAGTTGTCTTATATCCCTTTCACCTACAGGCCCTATTATTATTGATCAAGCTGGTTGATTTTTCATCTTACTCTGCATTAATAGATCTTTGATTTAATTATTTTGTCAGGATACATGTACAAAATAACCAATAAGATATTAGATGAACATTAGAAAGCATATTAGATAACACACATCTCCTTGATGGTTTATCATATATCTTGTTATTCACTTTCTTAGCACTGATGTATTTTCCCTTACGAAAGAAAGAAAAAAGTTTGTCATTATTATTTTTGATTGTAGATTCTGTTACATTTTTGCTCTGGCAACATCATTGAAATTCTTCAGTTATAAAAGCTATGGCTACACTTTGTTTAATTTAAAAAACTTGAACCCGTTCCCCTTCCAAAACAAAACAAAAACAAAACCAAACTATAAAAGATGGACATACATATTAAATATTGAAGAAATGTTGTTTTTTTTACGAAAATCGAAACTAACAAAAATGACCATAATTTTGTTATTTTCAACAATCGTAAAAAATAACTTGCCTGGTACCTCCATAAGCATGAAAATCTCATAGCTGGTCACATAAATGCTATAAATATGATTTAGACATCATCTTATGAATATATGTGCGTGAAGAAAAAGAAATAGGAAATCGTATTCATTAGTACGAAATATAGTCATGAGCTTGAGAGAAAATTAGTTAAGTTTCATACACAGTTCATGGAAATTATACCAAAAAAATTCTTGATAGGGTGTTATTATCCATGTAGTTATTTCTTGAGCAGAAAGTTGGTATTGGTTTCGAGAATTCCTGTTTTTACGTAAAAAAGTAAGAGCGTATATCAGAGATACCAAACATCCGGAGATGGTTTTATAAAAGTTTCACAGCTTGTGGCCAGAATCCTTTTAATAATTTATTTGATTCTATTGATTAAGTGTATATTGATGAAAAAAAATTATGTTTAAACTACAAAAGGCATATTGCTCTATTGCATGTGCTTTTAAAGATATATTATAAACTACACAAGATATCTTATAAATTATTTATTTGAAAGATATTGAAAAAAAATATAAGATATCTTACAAACTATATAATATATCTAACAAACTTTATGAGATGTCTCATAAACTATAGAAGATCTCTTACAAACTATTGTTTGATCATGCACTTTTTTCAAGATCAAAATAACGCGTTGCCTGATCTTTCACGATCAATTTTAATTGAAAATCAACAAAACCCTTTTTAAAAAAATAATCTTAACGTTTTCAAAAAAAACATCATTTCCATTTTCCTGCTCTATATGGCAAACAAAATATTTAGTTTAAAATATATTATGATTTCTTGAAATGTGACCAATATAGATCAAGTTCTTTAATGATTTACATAAGGTTAAGAGTCGCCTTTTGCATTATCATGGAAGGTTCTGCATATTTTTCTTATCTTAGTGTACAGTATTACTAAGTAGCTGAAGCATTTTGACAGACATATTTCTTTTTTGTTTCTTTTTTTTCCGACTTTGATAGTACAACAAATATTTTCACAGATTTTGCAGTTGAATTGTATTTAATTGCTTTCACGATCCGATCGCAATGCATGACCACCGTTACTTATTCTTTCCTCGTTTTTCTCGATATACCGAATGCCAGCCGTGTTCTAATGAAATTATCTGTATAAAAAATAAGGATAATACGAAATTCTGTATTTGCATGTATATTTCACAATAACATGATACAACAAATAATTTCTTTAAAATGTACAGTTGTAGTGAAGTAGTAGCTTTTAATCATTGTGGTTATCGGTGAAAACAATCTTTTGATTTTTTACGATTTTTTCGTGACCTGAGTCACATTTCTATTCAGTTTTTAACTGTATGTAATACAAAAGAGGGACGAAAGATACCAGAGGGACAGTCAAACTCATAGATCGAAAACAAACTGACAACGCCATGGCAAAAAAATAAAAAGACATACAGACAAATAATAGTACAGATGACACAACATAGAAAACTAAAGACTAAGCAACACGAACCTTACCAAAAACTAAGGGTGAACTCTGGTGCTCCGGAAGGGTAAGCAGATCCTGCTCCACATGTGGCACCCGTCGTGTTGCTTATGTTATTACAAATCCGGTAAATAGTCTAATTCGGTAGGTCACATTCGTTAAAAGGGAAGGGTATTGGAACATAAGGATTATATCCGATATCATCTGTGAAACGGTTATTTCATAACGGTCAACCATCTCGTGATGGCGTCCGTAAAATTTACGAAGGAATGATTTCAACTTCACCATTTGGAACTCTTGGTTAAATAGCTTCCTTGTGAGCAGCAATCCTCTATCAAGGAAATCATGATAGGAAATACAAGCCCGGGAATATCGTATCAATTGGGAGATATATACTCCGTATGCAGGCGCTGCTGGAATGTTGCTACATAGAAATGGAAAGTTCACAATTGGGAAGCTGAAATAATCTCTTTTGTCGTAAAGTTTTGTTTTCAACCGACCCTCATTGTCAATTTCTAGATGTAAGTCAAGATATGATGCAGACTTTACTGTATCTGTAGTATCCTTTATCTCTAGTTCGATGGGATAGATTCGTTCAACATAGTCACCAAATTTTGTATTATTTAGTGAGAGAACATCATCTATATAGCGGAACGTAAAGTTAAAAGACATGCTTGTCGACACTTTAAATATATGCTCTTGTGTTGATTCCAAAGGATAATATATAATGTAAAGTAGCTGTTTGTTTTCATTAATAAATCATAAATAATGTGATTAGTTTGGAAACTTTGTGAAAAGTTGGGACTTCACGTATGCCTTCTTTGAAAATGTTTTAACAAATAGAGAAACAGCACTTTGTGTCCGTGGTATTTTTTTATTATTATTTTCTTGAAAGAAGACATGCGAAAATCAAAATATTCATATGAAACATACATGTATTGTTATTATATCAATATGGAAACGAAGCAGCTATGACTGCACGTACTCTTTTGGAAAACGTCAAAACAATACATAGAAATACAATCAAACGAAAGGCTTGATTTAACTCGTAATTTCACTGTTGTAGCATAAAAGAGATGCGAAAGATACCAAAGGGATATTCAAACTCATCAATTGAATACGATCTGACAATGTCAAGACAAAAAAACGAAAAATTCTAAAAGACAAACAGCAGTATTAAACACAACATAGAACACTTAAGACTGATGAACATTAAAACTCGTGATGAATATAGGTACGTCGGAATGGTAAGCAAATACTGTTCCACTTGCGACACCCACCGTGTTACTTTTTACAACTTTGACAGAATAAAAATGCAATTGTTTTGATATGTAGAAACATAGACAGCTATGCAGCAAACTGAATTTGTTTTTGATTGAAAGAAGTAAAATTTTAAACGAATCTTAATGTAATAGTTGGCAAAAAAAATTTAAAAATGGCGAAAAATATATTGTTTTTGCTAAAGAGGTGGCGAAAAAGAAAATTGACCCAGGGGAAACTCTTTTGTAGGATTACCTGAGTGCTCGTTTATTCATAATTATTTTACAAATTACTCGTATGATAGATATAAGAAGATGTGGTATGAGTGCCAATGAGACAATCCAAGTCAAAATTTAAAAAAAGTAAACCATTATAAATCAAAGTACGGTCTTCAACACGGAGCTTTGGCTCACACCGAACAGTAAGCTATAAAGGGCCCCCAAAAGTACTAGTGTAAAACCATTCAAACGGGAAAATCAACGGTCTAATCTATATAAAAACGAGAAACGAGAAACACTTATGAACCACATCAACAAACGACAACTACTGAACATCAGATTCCTGACTTAGGACAGGTGCAAACAATTGCAGCGGGTTTAAACGTTTTAATGGTACCAAACCTTCACCCTTTTTCTGAAACAATAGTGTAACATCACAACATAGAAAGACACACTATAAAATATCAACTGAAATAGTTTAACTCAATCAAAGGACATATTAACACCAATAAACATACAATGAACAAAAAAATTTGACCTATGATACAATCCAAATACAAAATAAATAACTAAGGGAAGAATAATAAAGGTAACATGTTATATCGGTATGAAATGTTAAACAATTTAAGAAAAACAATATGCTCGAACAAAAATATCAGCCATTTGCAATTAGTTTAAACACAGGTAAATGTAAATAATTTTGTTGTTAGGTATACGTGTACAGTTCCAATAGAGAAAGGAAATATTTTTACAAAATAAATAATTTTGATGTTCATAGTACGAAGTGAAAATTTATAGTAATACCAAAAACTTATCAAAGCTGGTATATAGACCAGATATAAACCTGAATAACATTAAATAACAAAAAAGCATTACAATTAGTATCAACAGGTCAAATAAACAAGAAAGTACGATTTGAGAGTATTCGCAGTTACTGACAGCTAGTTAAAAGCCAAAACAATTAATAATAAAAAATCATGCATCAGAGTCTAAAATCAACTAAAACACATCCCAGGGATTTAGTATTTTAACGTCATGGACAGTCAAAGAAGACATGATTGTGCAATGCCAAAAATAAATGTATCAACAGACAGTAAGATAGTTAGGAGTTTAACCTCTTTATAGATCAAAATGAACGTGGGTGTGTCTTAATACATCCCGTTTTGAAAAGAATACAAATTTAGTTATGTTTTAATTTGCTGATGACAAAATCGATATTAGTGTCAAAGTAAACTATATTCAAAGATCTAATTACAACATTAGTAAGATAACCTTTACTAATAAGTTTGTTTAAAGGTTCGATGAGTTTACACGGATCACATAGTGATTTCCGCGCTTTAAGTACAATATTACCGTAAATTTAGGATGTGAAATACCAATTTTAATCAGTTTTCTACAGGTACAGCCAAATTTACTAATCAAATCTTTGTATCTATGAAAGAATTTAGTAAAAGTTTTACGTAATTTATGGTAACGAAATTCCTGACTTAATAATTTACCAGTGATGCATTGATTACGTTCGTTAAAATCTATGACATCACTACACACACGGGCATAACGAACGAGTTGGGATATATAAACACCGTATGATAGAGCCAAAGGAACATCGCCGTCTAAAAAAGGAAAATTAACAATAGGGAATGAAAAGTCGTCTCTTTTGTCGTAAATTTTAGTATGGAGTTTTCCTTTAGAGATTGAAATGTCCAAATCCAGAAAAGAACAACTACTGCTGTTTATGTTAGATCTAGTTAAAGTAAGTTCTTTTTGGTAAATATCGGTAGTATATTTAGAGAACTCTGGATTGTTTAACGAAAAAATATCATCTAGATAACGGAAGGCATTGTTGAAAGTATCAACCAAATGTAACAATGACGTGTCTTTACTGAGTTTGGTCATAAACTGAGATTCATAGCAATACAGGAATAAATCTGCTATTAAAGGGGCACAGTTAGTGCCCATAGGAATACCTACTACTTGTCGATACACTTTATCGCCGAAACGTACATATATGTTGTCCAGGAGAAGATTTAAAGCTTCAATCATATCTTCACATTTCCAATAAGTGTATCTAGCATACTTTCCTTTTTCGTTACAGAAAAAGGCTTTAAACGAGTTACAGCAAATAAATTTGTAATGAGATTTTTCAAAAGACCATTTAATTAAATATGAAAACTTTTTCTTGATAAGATTGTGTGGAAGTGTAGTATAGAGAGTAGAAAAATCATAACTGTCAACAGAATTAAAAGGACTAAGAACAAAGATATAATAAACATGTGAAAGCTCTCTCACAGGCAAACAACCCATAATTGAAAAAAATAAGTACGATTTAATTTGAAAAACATTATTATTTGAAGCTATATCCGCTGGAACAACAAGATATTTATCGTGAAACATGTGTTTCACGACAAAGAATAGACGAGACTATTACCGTCATAACAGCAAAGTCATTGAAAAACTAAAAAGCACAAAGAACAACACTTAACCCTAAAGCAAGAGCAACATACACTACTTTTAAACAACACAAGTGTGGTTCCAGATGTTCCTGAAGAGTGAGTCGATCCCGCTCCGCATGTTTAAAGATTGTGGTTTTTGTTGTTTTCTTTGGTTTTACATGTTAATGGCTGTTTTTTGCATTTTTGTTACTACAAAAGCACATTTAGAAATGTAGAAAGTCAGATAAAAGGTAAATATCATCAGTGTACGGAGAAGACATAAACTAGGTCAAGGCACTGTCGAGTGTGTTTACGTATTGTCTAAGTAAGGATCTAAATACACTAGTAATTGTTTGATCTTTAACTACCTTTTAAAAAATAGACATAAGCACTAAAACATGTAATCTAAATGATAATAGTAAGTACTGAAAGTAAATTAAAGTTAATTACTGTTTAGAAACAAATAAACAAAAAGATTTGTGTAAACCCTACAACAAACCAAACAAGTAAACGAACTTATATATTGCAGCTGATTTCTTTAAAACCAATCCGTGCAAACATGAATAGAAGTTTGATTTTAACATACCGTAAAAAGTCTTATATGCAAGTGAATAAAATATAACAGTATTTTATAAATCGGATGTATGGAATGGTGTTGTTTTCTTATGCTTTTTCGTTTGTTTTTAATATTTTATTTATTTGAAAATAAGGAGGTGTGGTATGATTGCTTCATGACAAAGTTCAAATGAAATAGTTTGAACAATTACAGATTACGAAACTGCCTTCAACAATGAGAAAACACCATACCATATAGTCGGTTATGAAAAGCAACAACATGAAAAATATTTGTGTTTTGAACGCAAGTTCCGTTGATGAGGATTTCGTGTCTGCTTGTTTAGTTCTTTTTTTTTCAAATGCAAACCAACTATGAAACTTTGAAGAAGGTTAAATTAATCCCAATGGATGTACCATACTCCTCTAAATATAGTTTAAATATAGTTTTTGTCTAATCTTTTCTGTTAGGATATCTTTCATTGGAAACTGCACCTGTTTTGGATTTAAGTATTTTCATAACTAATGCAGATAAGAAGTTTTAAACGGATGTTCATCCTTGTGTTTGTTTAAAAACATTGACATTAAGGACATTGAAAGTAGCTGATGAAAAGTTTAATCTAATTTTCGTCTTTGCTCACCCTAGATATCTACTGTTTTGTAAGTTTTATTACTGCTAAGAAATAAAATAAATTGTCATTTTCTACACTGGGAAATGCCTGTGCCAAGTCAGGAATATGAAATCTTTTTAACGCAACAGCAGTTTACCAATGTTAAGATATACTAAATATATTGCAAAGATTAATCAAGATTATCCACACAAACAGATGAAACCACATGAACTCCATAAGCAGCGAGACCGTGTGCTGAAAGGTTAAGGTGGATTATCGGTATATATTTCCTCAACTGACGAATTTACTATGCTTTTTTCAAAAATATAATAAAACGTATGGGTCACCGTGGTTTTTTTCAAGCTACAAGTTGTGCAAAATTGACAAAATTTGCATAGATTGTTCATGAAAAGGTACATTTTTGTGAATAAAAATTAATCTGTGAGATATAATTTTGAAATAAGATATGAAAAGATAGGTTTTATAATATGCTTTAAGAAATTAAAAAAAGATTGGGTCACCGATCTTGTTTTATTTTTTTATTGTTTTTTTGTTACAAGTAAAGATAAACATTTCCCTATCATTCCAGTATAAAATTTTCACTATAAAAGTTATCTTCCCTTAAATGGCTAAGTTGAAAAATTGATTCTTAAAGACGCAAGTATTTGTCATTTGTTAAAACATTTTGAAGAATGCAATAAATCACTTATACAAATAAACAGTCTAAAACATATTGCTAATCTGTCCCAAAATTTGCGATCATCAATCAATCAAAGTTTGCGATTAAGGCAAAGAACAAGACTGATAGTGTACCAAGATGGATGTATACAGTGAATCTACCTTAAGCGTCTCATGCTATACATTCATCATATCTGGAATACAAGCAGATCTACCGGGCGTTATACCATCTCTTTAACGTTGAGTAACTTTGTGAAAATGTTCGGCATTTTTCAATTAGCCTGATATTGACCATTATATTGTGTTCTTAACATTGAAAAGCTAAACAGTTTTCTTTTTACACATTGCTTAAATTCGATCATAACAAAATGTAGAATTGTAGTTGACAAATCACATGAGAATTCTAAGAAATATATAATGATGTATGTATGGTTTGAGGTTATCATTAGATCACAAGGAAATATTCTTTTCTTTTTTGTATATATCAATACGAGAGGCACTACAAAGGAGTCGAGAGAACACATTGAAAATGCGTTTTGGTTAAAGTAATAGTTTTCAAATATTTTTTTCAAGGAAAACATTGAAAATAAGGCCTATTTTTTTATTATTGGCATATTAACGCAAAACAATGAAGGTGTCATATAATAAAACACAACAACGAAACACAATGAAATAATATACTCAGGGCGGCCTTGGATCTTGGTAAAACTGATGTTTTTGGGTAGATACGTCCCTGTATCAAACCTTATTTAAAGAAAATTACTGAAAATGTTTTGAGTTGATAATCATGATTTATAAATATTTGTAAAATGTAAAATAAATATAACTTCCGTGGCTAAAAAAAAGCTGATCATATATTATTTGCAAATTATACTCTTGATATTAACAGTTTTGAAAATGATGCAACCGATTAAACGAATGTTTAATTTTCAAATTGAGATTTGTTGAATCTTTATTTCAATATAATTGTACAAGATATTCACACTTTTTGATCTAATTGAAATGGGACCTTTTAATACTGAGCTGTTTTAACATTAAAAATCTACGTAATCGCCTCATTCTTATGCTAAAACTGTTAATACTTTGGCGCTAAAATGTCCGACATTTACTCAAATGTTTAAATGTCCTATCAATTCGCCGCAAAATTTCATTCTCTGCGCTTAACAGGGCATTGCCAATTTTATTTTTCGCTAAAATGGTTTGAATGGGTAATACTTTTGCGCTTAAACTCCAATTTGTTTCGACAAAATTCCATCCACCGACTTCTTAGTGTGTAATTCCTGAGAAAAAATTACAAATATATTTGTTTAAAGAACTCATAGGCATGTTAACTGACATGATCGTGCTTAATCTGTCAATCTTATTGCTATATATAATAAATATATTAGTGCCTCCAGAGTTCCCGGACTTAAAAATTCCCTAACGAAATATTTCTAAAAATCTTTTGAATGAATTATATCTTGAAATACCTTAATGTTTTATTCATTGATGTAATCACATTATGTCACATATTTGTCGGAAGAAAAAATATAAGTATACATATTTAACAATTATATTCAAAACAGTAACTCGGATGTTCTTATGTTTCTATCCGTATGCTACAAAATATTCACAACATATTTGATAAACAGTACATGAAATAATGCATTTTAAAGCAATTCATTATATCTTCTTTTGAAGATACTAGATTAAATAAACGATTATGCAAGCCCTGCGACACTTAATTTTGTCACTTAAATGGTTGTACTTGTAATTACTTGGAATAAAACGCTTCATTTACCAATTGCATTTAATTGGTTATGTTAAAAGACGTCTTGCTTTCAAGACCTTTTAGAAGTTTTTATAAACAACGAAGACTTCAAAAGTGTTCCCACTTTTACTGCTTACAAATTAACTTAATTGATATGGATGAAGGGTTAAAATTTTATGATATTTCAATTGTATACCATGTATATATTCATCATGCAAATCAAGGGATCAAATTTCCATGACAAAGGGTTTCTTCTTTTTAAAAAGGAAGGAGCAAAGATTTGGTATTGTTAAAGTTGCAGTCATGCCTTCAAATTGTTAAAAAACGGAATCACCATTTGACTCTCTGTTTTTACGTATATGTTTCGTAGATAAGAGGATATGTTTCATTTGTCGAAGTCGCAATTCCGTCCTTCTTTGCTCCCGTATAATATCCCCGATTTCGGCTTATTGCCAGAATTATGATTTTCAAAAGCAGATGGAAAAATGTCACTAGTGAAACAGAATTTGCTTACCATTCTAGAGCACCTGAATCCAATCCGTGTTTAAATAAGGTTCATTTTCTTCGATCTCGTTATTGTTTGGACTTCTATCTTGGTCTCTTTTTATTGCCTTTTATCAATTATTCGTGCTGTTGTCTTCCTTTAAATGATTTGTTATTTCCACTTGGTTAGTTCCTACTTTTTTCAACCACATACAGCCGATAATAAATAATAATTGTCGTATGCAAAAACCGAGAACATTGTCTTAAAATCATAAACCTGTCGATTGATGAAGTCCGTTTGGTAACGGCTTATGCTGTCGTTGGGTTTGGTCTCACTGACGTTAACCCTACATCTCCTATGTTAACACTTTGACAGCGACGTTTTTAAAATGAACGTCGAGTCGTACGCAGAATGTATCTTTTATGTTGCGCTAAGAATTTCACAAATCGTCGTCAAAATTAATTTTCTGAAGTCATATCTGTCATTATGACGTTATACTATTATTGTTTTGATTTTATAGGATCTTAAATTATATTTTATGATATTTAAGTATTCAATAAGTATACGTTTTTGATTATTCCGAGTCTGTCTTAAAAACTGTACTTGTCATTGTCTAAAGTGGAGCATATATGTCCGTAGCGCTGTTTTCCGACAAGGGAGGTATATGTCCATAGAACGGTCATCGGGTTAAGAATACTATTTGTTAATTTGCGTTATGCAAATCTAGTACTGAATGAATTTCGTTGGGATATATCTAAAATAAGCGAAATATAAACATATATTGTGTGATTGCCAATAAGAGAACTAACTATAAAATGCATAAAGACCAAATGACAAAGATGCGAACAATTACAATTAACCATACTGCCTTCAACAATGAGCAAAATTCATACCATACAGTAAGTTAAAATTGTGAAGATGTGATATAAAAAAAAGTATAACAAAAATACTGAAGTCCAAGGCAAATTCAAAAAGGGGAAGACCATAAAAACTGACAAAATCAAACGATATTAATCAACGGAACAAGTGAAAACAACTGCCATATTCATGACTTGGTACAGGCATTTTTCTAGCTTTCTAAACCACACTTGTTTGACAGTTGTTTATAGTTCAGTTATATTGACAAAATTTGGTGAGCAACCCAGACAGACATAATATGTTAATGTGACAATAATTGGGACCCAGCAATCAAAACTGTGTAAACATACATCACAGACATACAACAAAACTGATTAAAAGATTCAAAAAAAAACAAATATACCAACTAATCTAACAAAGACTCCAACAAAAAAGGTGTAGTAAAAAGTAATAACTCATCATAGATGCCAAGACTAACAGTTTGTAAGCAAGACGCGAGTTTGGTCTACAAAAGACTCATTAGTTACGTACATTTGACAATGATTGACAATGATACAACTATCCACCAGAGTAAGCTTACTTACTAAAGCGTTGAGAGAATGGAACTCTAGCTGACAATTTTATTTATGAACTATTTGACACTCGAATATACGCACTTGCATTTTTATTCACAAATTAATCATGCTTACAGAAAGAAAAAACCACGTGACTATGCAATCTGTATTATGATATTATCATTCATATTCAACTAAGATATGAATACACTTTTTGGAACCTACAATTCCAAACTTATAGTAAACTACATGTACACGTAATATAGATATTACATAGAAGTGAATTGAAAAATTATCTGTACATTTTTGTATCAGTTCACAGACCAATTCATACCTTTTTTTATTTCATTTTTTCGGAAAGGGGGAGATTAACATTGATAAAAGTGCTTCTTAAAAACTGTACTTGAATATTGATTATAAAAAAAAACAGCGCGGCATCTGATGAAACATCAATTTGCTTTTGGGTAAAGGATAACTTGTCAGCTTTAATTTGCCTTGAATTACAAAAAGATACAAAGAATTTCATTAACCGTACCTTAACAGTAGGCATACTTCGTATGCATGATTAACGGGGGTTTTTTTTCCAGAAAAGTTTGATATTTTTTGTTTCGATGTTCAAATTATATATAATATCATGAATATGATCCTTCAACTAAATGTATAGAAGTTGATATGTTACCCTGTGTACTTGTATATATGTATACTCTTTACTGGAAGTTTTTAAAGTATGTCCTTCCCATTAAATAGGAAGGCCATTTGACAAAACATATCGATCTTTCGTAAAGATAGGAACTTGCATCAACAATGTTGATTTGTAAATAAAACTGTTCCTCATTCTATTAAAGGTTCATACATAAATTAGAATTACAATAAGTTAAATAATTTAACGATCCGAATTGTTACCTTAACATCATTATATTAAACAACAAAGTATAACTAAAATACCGAACTCCAATATAAATTCAAAAAGGGGAAGTCTACAAAAACTGCATATTTGTAATATAGCAACTTCATATAGTTTCAAATTAAAAAAAAATTTCAAAATTTATTAACGGACAGTTTTAGAAAGGTTTGTTATAAATCATGTCAGTACCGAAGTACTGACTACTGGGCTGATTATAACTTCCGGGACTGATAGTCCACAAGCAGAGGTATCGACCAAGTGCTGTAAAAAATTAAAACAACACATTATAAACTTCATACGTCAAGATGCGTAAGAACCGAAACAGTTGAAGAGCTATATAACAAAAAAAGACCTAAAAATAGCCAAATCAATCTAAAGTCAACTTTGCCTGCGGAAGATTACTTATTTTCTAACAATTTCAAAATTTATTAATGGATAATTTTAGAACGGTTTGTTATAAATCATGTCAGTACCGAAGTACTGACTACTGGGCGGATTATAACTTCCGGGTCTGATAGTCTACAAGCAGAGGTATCGACCAAGTGTTGTAAAAAATGAAAACAACACGTTTTAAATTTCATGCGTCCGAAGCGTTTTTCTGGATTTACCTTCATCAGGAACGCTCACATGTATGTTAACCTGTAAGTGTTAACATCTTTGTCTTTCATCTTCATGGAAGGTTGTTTAATGGCAATCATATTACGTTCATAAAGCAAAAAAAGGATACGGAAGTATTAATTGTGATTTTTTAACGTTTCCAAATATATATGATAATATATGACGGTGTCCATTTATATACATTTTAAACATCGATGCTTTGAAAATCAATGCATCATAATTTATTACCAACACTACAGTAACAGTGTATATAAAGTGCGAATTCAGATAGTTCATGGTCAATGTCATATGCGAGTATTATAAGGCCGTGTTCACATTGAACTAAACTCGGTGTGGTGTAAGTGTACTCTACACTTAAACTAAACTCAATTACGTTCCCATTGATGAAAATCAATGTCAACATGTAGTTTAAAACAGGTTTTGACTACATGCAGTTAATAGTCAATGTAGGCCTTGTGTGGGTGAAGTGTTCATAAAACAAAATTTTGGAGAACGTGGATTTTATTGTGAATATTTTGATAAGTTACATATATTGAATAAATATGATTATAATAATACTATTAATTAAGTTATTTTACTTTTTATATGACAAAAACTCAAAAATTGTTCCGTTAAAAACATGATTAAATTCAATAGCCTTTGTTGACCGTTTGATTTTCAGTGGGAGGGGGATTTTTTGCTGATAGAATATTCATTTTACACCGGTTGATAGTACGGCTCATTTATTAAGAGCGAACATTATTTTCACTCTTTGTACACAACCTTTCCTTGCAAAGTCATCCATTTTTCCAGTGGAGACTATTCATTTCCGAAATCACCTCATGTGTGACTAGGGAATAGAAATATGGTCACTCAGATCTTCTTCCGATCGGACGTAAAACCCTTGCCAAAGTAGGCCGTCCGTTTGGCTGTGCGGGATGTACAACTACTCAGCCACGTCCATCTTCATCTCGGACGGCCTCTATAACAGGATCTACCTATTGTATTTATTGTGAATTTGTTCTCGCCCGAACATGCATGACATATTTGCCACTGTACATTTAAAATCCTTTTTTCACATATTGTTACAATTTATCTCCCCCTCCCCCCAACCGCACCCCCCCCCCCCCAAAAAAAAAAAGAAAATAGAAAAAAATATGAATTGGTCTACGCCTAACTGATACAAAAGTATACAAAAGGAAATTTTTAATTCAATTCTATGTAATGTACATGTAAATTACCTGTACATGTCGTTTACTGATGTGAACAATTTTCATGCACAGGTAATTAAAACTAATGTACATATGAGAACAAATTTAATGTGAAACCAGTGTTCCTTACATGAAACTAATTATAAACAAGTTTACGGTACAAAGCGTTTGATGTGAAAACGGCCTTACTATTGTAGAATAAAGGATGATGGGAAAAACTGTGTTTGTTTACGTTTTGAAAAAATACAAAATACTAGATTTGAATGTGTTTTTTAACACAATTTTATTAGAATATGACTTTACTATATACAATAACGTGATTTAAGTCCAAATATATGTTATTAAAGCAACAGAATCTAGAATAAAGTTACTGAAAGCGATTAATTTTGACATTTGGTGGGATGCATAATCACTGAAAGTGCGATCATTTCTGGTGTGGGATTTTTTTAGGTGCGAAGAATTTTCATTGTGGTTTTATGTGATAATTGGACATGTAAAAACTGACCATATTCATTTGATGAATTAAATAATAATATTTTTTACAATTTAAAAATCCTAACTTATCGTACATGCTTAACCACCGTCCAGTTGATTGCGGATATTGCGCGTTTTTCAGCGATACAGAACAAGCTGAGAAAGCCAATATATAACATCAAAAATATTCTGAGTTATGTACACAGTTTGTATACAAAATGTATGTCATACGTTGTATGCATGTTAAGTGATCAGTATCAATTAAATAATTCCAATTTTAACTCGAACGGTACTTACTGAATAGAAACGCACGTATTTTTACTAACATTGGTCACAAAAACTCACTTGAAAATGCTTCAAAAATAACAACTGATATATGTGCAGGTTAGTGAGCGCTACTGAATATATCCCACGTACCTAGTTCATTGTAATTATTATGATTTTTTAAAATAGTCATCATTTTATAAGATTGTGTATACTGTACCGTTCGTTGCGCGTATTGTACCCTTCGTTTCTGAACATATGCTGTCTCCGTTGAAATACCCATCTTTTTTTTTGTAACGACTTAACTATTTGACAGTTTTAGCATTTCATATTGAAAATTAAAGCAGCTGTATGTTTAATGTGGGATCAAGTGGAGCCCACTCATTGGGAGCGCTTGATGAGGGTGAGGATGGGGGGTCATTCATTTCTGTATTCTCTTTTGTTTTTCGCTCATTATTCTTTATCTTTAAAAATAATGGCTATTCTGTATACTTGATAACTGTATTCTTGACATTGCTCTTTTCTGTAATCAGTATATATTTACCCAATTCTTTAATTTTTGCAGTTATTCTTTATATTTTAGCACCCCATTATTCTCTATTCTTATTTTTTTGCCCATTTTTCTCTTCTTTTTTTTTATATTTTTCTTTTGGCCCAATATTCTCTATTCTGTAAACCCCATCCATACCCATCTTGATTGCAATCCAGTTTCTGAGAATTTTGCAAACATAACTCTAAAAACCTAGCATTTTGATCTAGAGCTAACGGTCACACGAAGGTCATGATGATGATTCGAAAATATTCGGGAGAAGAAAATCCATGAGTGCAACGTATTTTTACGGCGACTTTTCCTCAAAAAGTTGAAGTACTTGATTGAATAAGCTTTGAAAAGTTGTCAAGCAGTATTATTATTTCATGTACATATTTTTACCATATTAATCGGCATTGAGCTGTCAAAAAGCACAACGAATTTGCAGTGAACGGTCCTAAACAAAAATACTATATAGACAACGAAACTTGACGAAATTCGGAGTTTGGTCTTTAAACATGTATAAAAGAAATATAACAACGGTTTTCTCATTCGTTGTGACTATTTTCAATAAACGCGTGTATAAATTACTTGTAAACTTCGCGAAACAAAGATTCTGTGTTACACAAACTTGATTAAATTTTTAATAAAAGCAGGGTATGTTGACTCAAAAACTAAATGTGATCGTGCTTTTAATGATTTGTGTTGTTGTTTAAATTAATGATGGGTGTTCAGTATTATAAAAAATAAACAATGCTGTCAGGAAGCAATAAACTTTGTTTTTCCTAAACATGTTATGCCTACTGTTACATCTTTGAAAAAAATATTAGACGTTCCATCTACCAACTTCGCTTCGCTACACAGCAACTTCGAAATCAACTGTACGGTTATGATACCAGTGATATATAACAATTAAAACTTGTAACAATAAACTGTTCTCAATGTGTCATTGTAATTTCAAAATTACGTATTCTTTTTATGTCCAAGATATACACACTGATGAAGTTGCATCGATACGTGATGTACAGCACCTAATATATGAACCTAAACTGAAAACGTTACCAGTCACTAAAGCGTTAAATGTAGGTCGTCGTGTGAACGCACTTTATTGTCCAAGATGCATTCATTAATGACGTTTCATTAGTACTAAGTATTAGATGTATAGTACACTAGATATAGACCGAAACCCGAAACTTAAACATAGTTTTCGGTGGCCTTTAATGCGCTTAACTGTGCAAGGTATATGTATTCAATGATAAAATGTCATTGGAATGGATAAATTTAAACCTTCATATATATATCCTGACAAATTATTATTAAAATAGAATTGAATATTTTTAGCAAAGCCAATAAAAGCTCTTATTTTTACGGAATTCATTTTTTGTAGTTCGTTAAACTTTCAATCACAAAGTAAGCATTATCAAATCCTTCTGATTTTTATAGTTTGTCGGCGAGTCGGCTGAATTAACACTCTAGTTGATGAAAATGAAAAGATTTCTACTGTGAAAATGCACCGCATTTACAATAGAAATGAATCGCCCCTACAGTAAAAATGAAAGTATTGTATCTTTATTCGACAGTAAACATGAATCGCATAACGAAAACACTTAGTGTAATTTCACTCACTTTCAACAAACTGAATAACAAAACCTGTTTACAGTTATACAAAATTCATGATTATGTTAGAAGGTATATTTTTCTGACAATAAAACTTTGCTGCTGCTTTTAAATATCCTGAACGATCTGTTCGTGACATATTCTTAATATTTGCCTATTTGAATAACGATTTCACACCTGGGTCGCTGTAAGTGCTATATAAACCCGTCTTCATCTCTTACCTGTATCATGAGTTTATCATAACGATCCATTTAATGTATTAATTATCATTTCGTTCCAAAATGATCATTTTTTCGTCTGTTTATTTATCATTCTACATTAGAAATTTATGTCATATACAGTGAAAATGGTATTTCAGGATCCTCACTTTATATATATACACTGAGTAGCATTATTAGGTCTTTCCACTTTTCTGTGGAAAGACCTATTGTATTTGTTCTGATTATTAGGTCTTTCCACTTTTCTGTGGAAAGACCTATTGTATTTGTTCTGATTATTATTATTAGGTCTTTCCACTTTTCTGTGGAAAGACCTATTGTATTTGTTCTGATTATTATTATTATTATTTTTTTTTTTTTTTCTTCCGCCAAATTTTGTTCTTGCGATAAATGTTTGTTTCGCAATATGTCGCTTAGATATTTCTCATATTGTATTGTATAGTTTATGTCCTTTTAAATTTCACCCTGCTAAGCCGAACCATTTTCTTTGTAAGAGTTATCTCCCTATTCACTGTTTATCATCTGTGTGCATCTCCTTCGTAACAAAAAAAGATATCGACAAAATTCTTTTTGCAAATTGTTCGTTACATCCTCAGGAATTTTTGGCTAATTTGGATCGAAGCGATTCGATGAAATTTTATAGGAGTTATCTACCTTTATCAAATAAATTTGTCGTTATCTTTTTGTTACTCATAAACTGTAAGCCGTATAAACCTAGTCTTTTTATTTAAGGTCCTTGGATCCTAACTTCGAAAATGAGGTCAAGGTCAAAGGTCAAGGTCATGTTCTGAATTTTGTCTTTTGCTTGTTTTTGCATTTTCTCCGATATTTTTAATGTTATATATTAAAGAACAAGTGCAAAATGTTTGTTATATTGTGATGAAGATATGATACATTTGGTCTGAGACAATCCAGCGACATCTTATTGGAGTTATTGCCCCTGAAATGTTTTATTTTAAGGTAAATTGATTATTACTTCATATTGGTACATGATAAAGCCATAAGATCTTTTGCAAAATGTTGGGTGACATATGACCTTGTAAAATGTCAACCGGAAGTGACCTTGAGTGAAGCGGAAGTAGTTTTTTTGCACTTATTTCATGTAGAAGTACACAGAAACCATATATTTTTTGAATGGTCATACATTAATCTATCATTTGAGACTGGAAGTGATATTTTATAAACCGGAAGTAGCATATTATCTCCCTTATTACAGGCATCAGTATATATAAACCATATATTTTTGGAATCAGTGTAAATAAATCTATCATATGAGACCGGAAGTGACATTTTCTAAACCGGAAGTAGCCAATTGTCTCCCTTTTTACAGGCAAAAGTATATATAAACCATATATTTTTGGAATCAGTGTAATTAAAGCTATCATATGAGACCGGAAGTGACATTTTCTAAATCGGATGTTGACAATTATCTCCCTTATTTCAGGCAAAAGTCTATAGAAACCATATGTTTATTGAATCAGAATGAAGAAACCTATGATTAGACGCCAATAGTAGCTTTGAGTAAACCAGAATTAGCTTCTCATCAATTATTTAGAAAATTGATGTGGAAAGACCTTCAATTGTTCTTTGAACAATTGGTTTTTAATTATTATTTTTTTTTTTTTTTTTCTTCCGCCAAATTTTCCGCCACTTGCGATAAATGTTTGTTTCGCAATATGTCGCTTAGATATTTCTCATATTGTATCGTATAGTTTATGCGCTTTTAAATTTCACCCTGCTAAGCCGAACCATTTTCTTTGTAAGAGTTATCTCCCTATTCACTGTTTATCATCTGTGTGCATCTCCTTCGTAAAAAAAAAAGATATCGACAAAATTCTTTTTACAAATTGTTCGTTTCATCCTCAGGAATTTTTGGCTAATTTGGATCGAAGCGATTCGATGAAATTTTATAGGAGTTATCTACCTTTATCAAATAAATTTGTCGTTATCTTTTTGTTACTCATAAACTGTAAGCCGTATAAACCTATAGTCTTTTTATTTAAGGTCCTTGGATCCTAACTTCGAAAATAAGGTCAAGGTCAAAGGTCAAGGTCATGTTCTGAATTTTGTCTTTTGCTTGTTTTTGCATTTTCTCCGATATTTTTAATGTTATATATTAAAGAACAAGTGCAAAATGTTTGTTATATTGTGATGAAGATATGATACATTTGGTCTGAGACAATCCAGCGACATCTTATTGGAGTTATTGCCCCTGAAATGTTTTATTTTTAGGTAAATTGATTATTACTTCAGATTGGTACATGATAAAGCAATACGGTCTTTTAGAAATGTTAAGTGACATGTGACCTTGAAAAATGTCAACCGGAAGTGACCTTGAGTGAACCGGAAGTAGATATTTTTGCACTTATTTCATGTAGAAGTACATAGAAACCATATATTTTTTGAATGGTCATACATTAATCTATCATTTGAGACCGGAAGTGAAATTTTTTAAACCGGAAGTAGCATATTATCTCCCTTTTTACAGGCAAAAGTATATATAAACCATATATTTTTGGAATCAGTGTAAATAAAGCTATCATATGAGACCGAAAAAGACATTTTCTAAACCGGAAGTAGCCAATTATCTCCCTTTTTACAGGCAAAAGTATATATAAACCATATATTTTTGGAATCAGTGTAAATAAAGCTATCATATGAGACCGGAAGTGACATTTTCTAAACCGGATGTTGACAATTATCTCCCTTATTTCAGGCAAAAGTCTATAGAAACCATGTTTATTGAATCAGTATGAAGAAACCTATGATTGGACGCCAATAGTAGCTTTGAGTAAACCAGAATTATCTTCTCATCCATTATTTAGAAAATTGATGTGGAAAGACCTTCAATTGTTCTTTGAACAATTGGTTTTTAATTTTGAATTTGTATCTCTTATATTTATTCAACGAATTACATTTATTTATTTATTATTTCTATTCTTTTCCAATGGAAATAAAGTTGTTTGATACTCGAACGTTAAACGTTTAAAAAACCAAGTTCCTTTATCCGTTACCTTGTTTGACAGCTATATAAATCATTCATTTTGGATATTGATATAAACACTTCTTCTAATTCTTAATATTCAACTTTGCACACAAATCTCAGAGTGTTTTTGGCTTTGTGTATAACTGAAGAGGCATTAATTGTCAAAATGCGCAACTGGTGCAGTACAATTGATAACTGTAATGTTATAAACATACATTTGGTATTCAATTTGATCATCGACATTAGTAAAGATCAGGCCATTTCCCTTAAATCTACTACAAATTATTGGCACTTTTCAAAAGACCTTTAATAATTATTAATGTTTGATATTATTAGAATGTGCTTGTTAAGGTCATCAAATGTGTCTGCTGTCTTTCGAAAACTTGGGTATTAACATATTCTACCCACATATACCAATATTTCACCTTTAATAGATGTTTTTGCAAGTAAGGGTAAACAAGACAAAGAAACAGAACTTTTGTTAATTTATGGCATTTATGCAATCTTTTTAGAATTGATTTTACCTGCATTAACTCAAGAAAATAATTATTACACCCAATAATAGCTAATGCCCATGGACATATGAGTTATCATTAAAATCGTAATGTCAAAACAGATTACCAAACATTTGTAACTATGGGCAACTGTTGCTATAAACAAAAGCTATATGCCACGAACATCATTTTTCTTAATTAAAAAGATATTTATCCAAAATTATCTTTCTTTGCTCGATTGATAAGCATTTATTATCATTGCGTGAAGGAAACTCTTGCCACAGGACTTGAACTAATTTTCAAAGATTTGAAAAGTGAAAAATAAACTATTCAAAATGGAAATAGATTAAAAATCTATTACATTTTCGGTTTGTCTAAAGTAATGACCGAAAGCAAAAAACTTTGTAGACTGCAAATGCACAGTCGATGTGATAGCTCTTGCCACATTATATATAGTTACGAGTATTATCACGTTATACTAAGAAGTTGTCTGTAAAATTATGCATTGCAAAAAGATGTAACTTCAAATTCAACAAATGAAAATATATTTTATAATATCTGATACTTAAAATATTGTCATTGCCATTTTTCGAGTACTAAACCAAAGCTAAACACATTAACTTTTATTGATAGTATTTATTTGTAAAGATATGAGTACACAAACTAGCCGGTCAGTAGTTGTGCACAATTATACCCGTTAGAATACTAACTGTCTTCTGAAATATATTTCCAACAAACTCTTTGAGTGTCCATTCTTGTCATTTATGGTATAAACATATAGTATAAATCTTTCAATGCGTTGGTTTTCAGTTGTAACGCGTTAGTTTCACTTTTAACGCGTTGGTTATCACTTTTAACGCATTGATTGTAAAAACTAACGCATTAATTTGTAATTCATAGGGTATGAAAAATCAATGCGTTAGTTTTGCAAACTATTCATACCACATCTTTTTGTATTATACAGTAAGTTTTCACTTTCGGCGGTATAGTTTTTCATTTTATATCGTAAGTTTTGCATTTGTGTCTATCAATCAAAATCTTTCATACAAAGTTATATCAAATAAGTTCTTACTTCAAGTCTTCACTGATAGAATATGTTTATTTTTTTATTGGATATATTATAATGTCGTTACAGAATAATATATAAGACTTTAATGCATTGTTCAAAATGTTTGTAATTTTTGTTCCTTTATTATATATGAATTTGTAAAAATAAAACTTATACTAGAATATTCATTTCAATTCGTAAGTTATCAGAAATTTCGATCTAAATAAATCCATCAGAGATTTTTCATTTTCATTCTTTATCTTCTTCGTATGTGATAAAATTTGCGTTTCTTCTCTGTACATTGATCTGTAATGATAACTTAAACAAAGTAGTAATGCATAAGTTGAATCCCCATTTTTAATGAATATGTACGTCTTCTTTTATTTATAAACATAGCCATTTAGGAAATCGGTCATTATATAATGATAAGTGCATTTAATTGAATTTGGCATATATTTAATTTTGAATTCAATTCATGTCTATATACTTAGAAACTCTTGCCATTAATTCACTACTATTGTATGATGTGAATGTGCAACATCTAGGCGAATTTGTAAGCGATTTGAAAAAAAACTCAAATTGTGTAGACGTGCTTATCTAGAACGTCCGCCTGAATTGTTTTCAGGCAAACAACAAATGGTTTACTATGTAAAAGAGATGTGCCTCATTTTTGTTTTGATAAATATTGAGTGCACTGTACATTTAAGCCAATTTGATATAGTATTGTTAAGCTTTAACAATATTCCATACTGTTCAGAGTTCTGACATCTTTTTTTTTTTAAAAAGGCGATATGTTTGACGTACACATATGGTATATACATCTCAACCATCTTTAAGCTAGAGGTAGAAAAAAATCCGCTTTCAACGATCGAAGAAACTTCTGTTTTTATTGATTTTTTTCCTAAAATGTAACAGTAATTCCACTGGTCGAAGAAGAACACCATGCAGTCTAGTTTGTCTATATACTAATATTTAAAAAAGGGAATAAAATTAAGGCCGAACCCTTGTCTTGAAGTATTCTGTCGTAATTTCGAACAGCGAGTAAACTGGTTTCAATGGTTATGTCCCTTCCAAGTAATACTTTTCAGCGTTTGACTCGTTAATTCGCCGTGAGGAATCTATTGACTAAATGAGTTTACAAAATATGTTCTTGTAATATAGAAATAGGGGGAAACAATACAATAGAGTTATCATACAAATATTGTATAATCTCATCAACCTGACAAACGATGAAATCATAGAATTATTGGACTTCAAAATCAGTATGGTTCTTTGCTTTAAAAACAATTCAAATCCATACGGGCTAACCACTACTTATTTCTTTTAAAGCTGTTCTATCACAGGAACATGCAAATTCTTCTAATATGTATGAAGCTAGAGTAGAGAAGTTAAAGAAAGAACTAATATTGATTGATTAATGAAAGCTTTACGTCCAGTGGCAAATATTTCATAATGTTCAGGATGAAAATTAGTTAACAATAAATACAATTATCGGAAAGTCCTTAGATAGGAGCTGACCGGAAGGAACAACGGGAAATTTGGATTGCCTCCGAAAAATGATTATTTGTTTTGGGTGGAAAGAACAGAACATCGATAGAATGTTAATTTGTTTTTGAGAGTTTGACTTTTAATGAATATGCAATAAAAAAAAAATATAAATCACTGCTTTCAGAGTACACCATCAGGCATTTTTACATGATTGATATAGTTTAGCTTAATGTCAAGTTGCAAATGTATAGTATATATTCACTGTAAGTCCATTCTGACAGCAAATGCAATCTGTTTTAACTGAGTTCAAAAACTTTAATACATTGTTCAATAAAGAGCCAAATATAATCGATTGTACAATTTTACTATAGATATTTATATATTTCGTTTGTGGTGTCCTGGTGTGCTGTCGTAAATTCATGGGAGCTTTCCGTTGTAATTCTGCGGTTTACATGTTGTAATGTACTATTATATTATTTATTTATGTATTTCTCTGTGCTGAGTGTTCTTGCGTTTGTGTGTACTGTGGACAGTTGTTATCAGACAGTCGGTTTCTATGTGTGTTGGCGTTTGCTTTTGTTGTAGTTCAGTGTTTCTGTTGTTCCGTTATTTTCCTGTTATAGTTGATGTGTTTCCCTCGGTTTTAGTTTGTTACCCGGATTGGTTTTGCTTAATCGAATTATGAATATTGAACAGCGGTATACTACTGTTGCCTTTATTTACCCTTGTCTGTCTGTGTATCTGTACGTCCGTACGTCCGTAGGCTCAAATATACGTTTCCGTTCTCCAAATTTATTTTGTCTCAAGCAAATGTTATTAAACGTATACACAATGCTTATTATCACCAACTACAGATTAAGTTCGAAGTAAGGTGGCGTTACTTTCACCGTTTTCCCTTTATAAATGGAATAATTAGCAAATTTGCCGTTTCCGCAATATAACTTTACTTTGCCTCAACCAAATTTTATGAAATTGATACAAAATGCGTATTACTACCACACGCAAATGAAGTTCGGATTAGGTGGTGTCACTTCCACCGTTTTTTAGTTATGTTCCTTTATAAATTGAAAAAAAAATGCTAAATTTGCAGTTTCCGCTCTTTAACTTAAGTTTGCCACAATGCTTATTAATACCAATCACACACCAAGTTTGAATTTGGGTGGCGCAACGGACATCGTTCTCGAGTTATGTTTCTTTAAAAATGAAAAATTGCTGCATTTGCCGTATATTTACAAGCGGGTGCATCTGTGTCTCATGGACATATTCTTCTCTTATTTGTCTTTCATTCTGTTTAGGTTTTCCATCTTTAAATTCAAATTCAGTGCAAATAGCAACCAATTTGCTTTATAAATAAGTTTCTTTTTATTGCAAATGAAATCTTTTCAGTTTTGACCACTTTAAGCATCTTCGCTATCCAAGGGTTACGATCCAGTCCCGATCTCTCCACCCTTGGCAGATTAAGCCAATATTTGTGAATACATTGCTGCGCCATCTACCGGTAGATAAAAGTCACACCTATTCCAACTAAATAATTTTTTACCAATGACAGCATTTGATCTCTTTAGTTTGGATGTGTAAATATTGGTGTGTCTAGTGTTACAAATTTCGTGAAACAGGAACTAAAAATATACATTGACATTCCAACATTTCCCAGGAACTTCAATTAGTTGATTAAGCATTTTAGAATTGTCACTAAATATCGTCCTATGTTTTGGGGGTAAAGACTTGTTGCGCAATCATCACCTGACAATTGTTTATTTACATTTTCTACATTTACACTTGATCATCTTAAAGGTGCTGATTGATTGGATGAAACCAGTTACAACTGCAACCAATGGAAATCATAACCTCGTGAATCCAAAATTCTATCTTAATCAGCCAAGGGTGGAGAGGAGGGGACTGGATCGTAACTCTTGGATAGCGAAGATGAGTTTAAGGAGTATATTGCGGTTTTGACATTTTCCTTTACGTTGAGAGACTGTTCTTTAAATTATCTTCACCTAAAGGCTGATTGGGATTATGGTATAGAAATGTGCTCTCTTTTGGTCTTTTATCGACCGGCCGTAAACGCCGTGCCAAAGGGGAGCGTCCGAATGGCTGTGCGGGATCACAGGCACTTGGCTCTGAAAAAAAAATTACCTATATACTTTAATATAGCACAAGGTACCTAACTCATATATTTGAGAAATGTCACTCGGTCGTGAACTTCCATTATATTTCGACTCTGTGGTTGTCTATCCCACTGAAACTTATGTCGTGAATCTACATAAAATTATATACAAAATGGTGAATAACACGCCTGCTTCCATCGGCGGAATTATTCGTATAAAGCCTTCCAAGGATGTCAATCGATTATTTCGTTTTCTCACAGCCGAATGGAAATGTAATTTAATGTGTTCATGCTCCTATTCATACGATTTTACAGTCACATTTGTTTATATGTGCTGTCTCTATTTTATTATGTAGAAAACTATAATAGAGGGGTTACATTTATAAACTACTGTTATTGTAAGATCTTATGATAAGGAACAAAAACACATCAATTAAGCGAAAATAAGTAAGAATAAGAAGAGTTAAAGAAAAAATAATCTAAACACCAATCCCCAAACGGGGTCATTAGTCGAAAGGATAAAGGCCCTTTAAATTGAGTCAAGACAAGGCAATATAACAGATAAACAGATACACCAAGATTCAGAAAACATGTAAAAAATAAAGGATTTCAGTAAGTAAGTTGTGCCGATTTTAGTTCGGAGAACCTGCAAAAGAAGTAAAAATGTATTCGAAATACAAAATAACTGATGTTCGTAGGAATAAAATTGTATTCAATTGTTCAACTATGTTTTTCATTTGTCTACAGTGTATCTTTTTTTCATAGCAACTTACCAGTAGAACCAGTCTTGAAGAACATTGTAAGAAAGATTTTGATTAGTTGACACAAATACAGAACGTACAGTATAAAACGAAAATTATACCGTTGAAAGTGAAAACTAACGTTTGCAAAACTAACGCGTTGATTTTTCATACCGCATGATTTACGAAGTAACGCGTTCGTTTTTACAATCAACACATTAAAAGTAAGTAATAACCAACTCGTTAAAAGTGAAAACCAACGCGTTGACAGTTTTAGATCGGATGTTTATACCGCCAATTACACGAATGGTCACTCCTAAAATATCTTGTTGATAAAAAAAAGTCCAACATTTTGATGGTTTTATCTTCGTAGTCTTTGTTGCGTGAATCAATTTGGTTTTTAAAAAAGTAAGATTTTCCATATCCTAAAACATGGAATTTGTATCAACGTTTCCTTGTTCTTGTAGATACAGGCCTGTTTAATTGGATGATGTAGTCAACTTTTAAATTGAGCATGGGGAGTAATAGCGTAAAACGTAGAATAATCTAAAATTGTAAATGAAATAATATGTGTCATCATTATACGAGACCTTTGAGTCAATTTTTATAGGCTGGGGAAAGAAACAAAGACTGTTCATATATGTGGCAAATGATTTTTTTTAGAAAAATATATTCATCAATTAAAAACAAGAATGTGATGTTAGAACAATTGGAATATTAAGTTTTATTGATAAGTTTTCTCATTAGTGAAAAAACATAAGTTTAGTGTGACGTCCATTTTCACAGAACTAGTAGACATTTTTGTTTAGGGGCCAGCTGAAGCCGTCCTCCGGGTGCTGGATTTGCTTGCTGTGTTGAAGACCCATTTTTTGGCCTTTGGCTGTTTTCTGTTCTTTGGTTGGGTTGTTGTCTCTTTGACACATTCCCCATTTCCATTTTCAATTTTATAAAACATTCTAAAAGCTGATTAACTATTACGTATTTTTTTTAATGAAGGAATTTGAATAAAGCATGAGAATTTGATCAATAATGCAGTTTATCATGCTGAATTTTGACCACATACTTGCCATTAAGACCAAATTATACAAACAAAGAGTAGTTAAAATTATAGACAAAGACCTTATTCGTGACAAAAAGACTCTTGCTATTTTATCAATGTTGATAATGTACCAATCTTTCTTACCGAATAGCATTAGTATGATCTACTGCAGCTATTCTAAATTCAAGGCTAAAATTGAGAAGCACTACATGAATGCCATAGTGTTCTTTTCTAAACAAGGACATGGTAAATCGAACATTCAATTTGCAAGCGTCAGTTCTATTGGCTACGCCTTTAAAGCCGCGAATAACATCAAAGCAAAATCGAAAACTGTTTAAAAGCCGACAGACAATATTGTAATCAGCTGTCCGACTTCACGTTGTAACCATGAAGAGGCAGATACCACAATGATTTTCCATGCTTTTCATGCTGATGCTATGTTTGGTTGAAAAGACGGTAAGGATAGAATT
The DNA here is from genome assembly GCF_021869535.1 of Mytilus californianus. Taxonomy (NCBI): domain Eukaryota; kingdom Metazoa; phylum Mollusca; class Bivalvia; order Mytilida; family Mytilidae; genus Mytilus; species Mytilus californianus. The sequence continues at coordinate 46,068,297 of NW_026262712.1, read as the reverse complement.
GTTATCAAATCAGATGATACTAGTGTTCTTGTTCTGGCTGTCCATTTCTACCTGATGCTTAAAACTGCAAAATTTAGACGTATGTGTTCATACTGGTTCAATTGACAGCTTGAAGGATAACAGACGATCTATCCCAGTTCACGCCATTGTTTCGTCTTTTGACGCAGTTGTCAACGAAATTTTGCCGATCATTCATGCCTTGAATGGATTTTATTCCACTTAAAGTTTTTTGTGGAATCGGTGAAAAGTCGGTATGCAACCTCCTTAGGACAAAAGCAAGCAACTTTGAACAGTTATATTGTAGCATTAGCCCATGGCGATGATGATAGTCCTATAAATGATGATTGGGTGTTTGTTACTGCGTTATACGACTTAAAATACAAGTTCAATTTATCGAATATTCATTTAAATTTACTAAGAGAGTTTGCTATATATAAGATAGAAGTATAATAAAGCTTCCGCCATGTGAGTTAGTTGTTGTCTCTTTGACACATTCACCGTTTCAATTCTCAATTTTAGTGTTTAAGCAACACGTACAACATGTGTACGTGCACTATGACAAACCAAATAAAATTGAGAATGGAAATGGGGAATATGTCAGAGTGACAACAACCCGACCAAAGAGCACAAAACAGCCGAAGGCCACAAATGGGTCTTCAACGCAGCAAGAAAATCCCGCACCCGGAGGTGGTCCTCAGCTGACCCCTAAATAAAATTGTGTACTAGTTCAGTGAAAATGGACGTCACCTTAAACTCCAAAACATATAAATGAACTAACATTTAAAAACATACAAGACTAACAAAGGCCAGAGGCTCCTTGGGACAGGCGCAAAAATGCGGCGGTGTTAAACATGTTTTGTGAGATCTCAACCCTCCCCCTATACCTCTAGCCAATGTAGAATAAAGAAACACATAGCAATACGCACAGTAAAAATCAGTTTAAAAGACGTCCGAGTCCAATGTCAGAATAGGTAACAAAAGAAACTAAGCAAAATGACAATGATACATAAATGAACAAAGGACTACTAGCAGTTACTGACATGCCAGCTCCAGACCTCAATTAAATTGATTGAAAGATTATAACTTCATCATATGAAAATCAAGTACAATCCTTCCCGTAAGGGGTTTAGTATCATACCATCATAAAATATATGAGAAGAACATAACCCGTATCATGCCAACAACTGGTTTTAGAATGAATGTGTTTATTTCCAATGCAAAGACCATATGAGTGAATCAATATTAATACCAAAATATGCAATCCTTAATGACTTGACAACAGTATCGTAACTATATCCTTTCCGTATAAGTCTGTTTAAAGGTTTGGTTAGCTTTTGAGGTGAATACCGACATTTTTGTGCTTTGTAAAGAATATTACCATAAAATATTGGATGTGAAATACCTGAACGTATAAGATTTCTGTATGTTGATTTATATTTACGAATGATGTCCTTGTACCGATGATAAAATTTAGTAAATGTTTTGACCAGTTGGTGATATCGAAAACCCTGGTGTAATAATTTTTCAGTAATACAGAGATTTCTTTCGTTGAAATCAAATACGTTGTTACATACTCGAGCGAATCGAACAAGTTGAGATATATAAACACCATAAGATGGCGACAAGGGAACGTCACCATCTAAAAATGGATAATTAACAATAGGAAATGAAAAATCATCTCTTTTATCATAAATTTTGGTATTAAGCTTCCCGTTAAAGATAAATATATCAAGATCCAGGAAAGGCCAGTGTTCATTGTTAGTATTAGATTTATTTAAAGTTAGTTCGGCAGGATAAATCTCTTTAGTGTACATACTGAAGTCGTCATTATTGAGAGCCAATATATCATCTAAATATCTAAAAGTGTTATTAAATTTTTGAATCAGATGTTGTTTCGATGGGTCTTTGCTGATTTTAGTCATAAATTGTAACTCATAATAATACAGAAATAGATCCGCAAAACGTCGGCACAGTTAGTCCCCATGGGAATTCCGATAACCTGACGATATACGGAATCTCCATAGCGAACAACAATGTTATCTAGTAAAAATTCAAGGGCAGTTATAGTATTAAAGCAGACCAATTGACATAGTTCTTTTGTTTGTTGTTACTAAAAATTGACATAAAAGAGTTTGAACATATATATTCGCATTCCAACTTTTTAAATCCCCTTTTAATCAGGTGTGTGATTTTTTTCTTAATAATATTATGAGGCAACGTGTTATATAGGGTAGGAAAATCTAAACTTTGAACAGATTCGAAATCATCAATATAAGCATGCAATTTATCAAGTACTTCCAACGAATTTTTGACACTCCAAAAGTAATTAATTCCACTATTTTCAAAGGGCTTATTTGAACACTTTATTACCAGGTTTTTGATTGTACCAAGTGTACTAGTAAGTAGAATAGATAGTTTAGTAGTGGAACAATGGCTTGAAGACGAAATAAATCTATATTTGTAAGGAATTTTGTGCAGCTTCGGAAGCCAGTACATAGTTGGAACTTTCATTGTATTTGGTTCTGCTTGTAAAGAGGTAGCTAAAAGTTTATGTTTGTTATAGATGTCATTTTCCGAAAATGGTGTCAAAGTTTTTTTGATTTGTAGGCAAATATTGCCAACCCAAATAATGGCACGCCATGCGAGTTTAGTTGGAAATTTGTCAAAATGACAAGAAAGATCCAATTTTCTTTGAAGGACAAATGAAATCAGACTCTCTACAAGACCTTGTTTGTTCGTATAAAGGGGAATACATGTGAAGGCAGCCTGCTGCAAGGAAATTTTTGTTGTCCCTATCCAATAAACCTTCATATTCCACTGGCAGTCCAAATTTCCCCGACCTTCATACCGGACGTCGTCTGTTAAATGGCCTACCAATTGCATTTATGTTTAATGTTTTCTCGTCCTGAACATGCATGAAATATTTGCCGCTGGACGTTAAGCAACCAACAAGCAATCAATCAATCTTTCTTGTACATATTTGTTTTTTGTCAAAATGTAGGTAATTATAACTATGTCAAGGCCGTATCAGCCGACATATAGGATAACATAGATGACATATCATGAGCATTATTTATTGGAAATATTTTCTAACTAAATTGGGGGGTTAATCGTTCATGTCGTATGTGAATTTTAACTTTCTATAATTTTTTCGACGTTTCATTTTGTATATGAAAACGGTCATGTCTTACTTATTGAATTTGTCATAAACCCCGCTTGCATTCATTACAATACCGTCGAATGAAATTTAATCGTAGTTGCCATTTCAATAAATCATGCTTCTTGTATCATCTAGAAAATTATTATGCATTGAGACTAACAGTGGGAATTGTTTTCAAGAAAAATCAGTGACATGTAGAATCCTGGAAAACTGAGACGAAATCTAACCTGCAAATGTGTTGGATTTTACCAACAATGTATTTTGGATACTCTATTAATACCTATTATCCCAAAATGTATGTATATCTTGCCGAGAAATGCTACTTATCGGGGTCGAGGATCAAGGTCATTCTGTTGCAGTTTTAAGCTTTTAAGTTATTAAGCTTTGATATTTCCATCAAACGTGTTACCTTCGAAAAATAATACATTATTCTGACGTCATGTTTAAAATTGAAACACATCTAAGTCGCAACTTAAGGATTGATAAATAATACTACTTGTATAATTTATTGAATGGATTATTGATTTTGAAAAAATCTGCAGTTTATTCTCTAGATGAAAATAGGATTTTTTTAGGTGATGACTTTTGACTTTGATTTATGGCATGATGGCACCAGTTTTCATATATACGACACCTATTTTCAAAAAGTACACGATTAAAGCTTTCCAATGAGCTATTATAATGCCATGAGGTATGTAGGTAATTTAAATTTCTAAAATTGCCCTCACCGCCGCTCCACTAAAATCACCTGATCAAAATGTCACCTTTCGTCGTATAAATGGGTATAGTATATTTGTATCGAGAGTCTCTGTAAGATGTCTTATAACAAATTAAATAGTTATGACTTTGTTGCTTCGCTGTACAAATCGTGTGCATGATACACGTTATAGAGGAAAAAGTTAGATATTGGTGCTTCCTTGTCCTGATTTGTTATTTATTTCCACTTAAGTATTAAGTATCAATATTTTATGATATGCGTAATGTATTAAGTCTATATTTTTACCTGAAGAATTTAAAGTTTGAACTAACTTCAATAAATCAAAGGACGTATGACAAAAATATCGTTCTTTTCTTCCTTGCCGATAGAACACGGCGGCAGCATTGTCGACAGGTAAATGTTTACTGTTTCTCATTATCTAAGTTTTTCCAAGCCGAAATTATATTAAAACTTAAATAAATGTAACGATCTGAATTAGTACCATCAAATTCCTACTTATATTTAAACCGAAATATCTTTTTTTTTAATTCTTTTTAAATAATAACAAATTTTAAGTTTTTATCTATTACAAAATGAACGAACTGGACATTATTTACGAAACTTAAATACTCTCGAAAGAGCTGTGCTTTTTTCAGATGGAAAGTAAATTCGTTACATAATTTTGACCTCAACAGCAGTGTATAGCATTAAATAAACATTTTGATTTTTTACCATTACGGATAAATCTAGGCGACAGTAGTTTACCAGTGTTCTAATCTCTTAAATCGATTAAGAAAAGACAACTCAAGGTAACAAACAAAATGAAGGTAAAGAAAGAACTCCAAATGGAAGGAGACCAGGTGCGTTGACAGGATAAGCGTCTCCCGCTGTGCATGCATCATTAAACCTGGTATTATGAAACGACACAATATTCATGATGGCTGAGAGTTTTCAGGGACCTGTCTACTCGAATATGTCCCGCTAACGAGAGTTAACATCGGAAATATCTTTCATGTTTATTTCCCGCTTAACTCGTTACATTTTCAACGAACGTGTTTCAATATTATGAAGTCTGCATTTTGCTAAAACTAAGGTTGCAACTTCCTCGACCAGTGTTATAATGAACAGACAGTTGGTCAGATCAGATTCTTATGGTTTGATTAAATGTCAAATGTTTTGTATTCTCTAACACGAGTCACTTGCGCACTTTATGATTTGCTTTTAGAAAAAAATTCCGGCCGAATGAAATTGAGCAATATCAATTAAACAAATATTGCTATATTTTTTATTGTAAAAATTGTGTCAGTTTAATTTTTCGCAATAATTAACATTCACATTTTTAAATTTTGATTACAATATTTGTATGCTGCATTGCTTGAAATTGCAATAAATAATTATAGTAAATCTAGCATGTTTGTCTTTTATTCAACAATCTTAGTAATTAATGCACACACACATTTCAGAATAAACAGTCATGGTTCTGCTAGCTGCCAACTCCCCGAAAGTACAGTGTGTTTGTGTTGACACAAAATGAAAAATACATTCTAATAGATTTTCAAGAAAACAAAATCTTCGAGTTTTACTTAAACTAAGATTGCAGCTTTCCTATATAAGTATGACCTTGGACAATATTAGGCAATTTTGTGCATGAATGTTTGTCAGTAAAATCGGATTCATATTTACAGGAAATTAAGTTGACATATTACTATTTAGTTATTCATAATTATTTTTTTTAATGAATAATGGACGTACTTTAGCGCTGTCAAATATAAATCTTAATTCAATACGATGTTTATATATATGTCTTAAAACATCTAATCACAAAAGTATGTCAAAAAACTTAAAACATTTACAGCAATGTATATATCATTTACACACATTTATTGCCCTAGAGTATACATTTTAATAGTCTGTGCAAAGTAAAACCAATGAAAGGCTGGGTAATTATCAGACTTTGAGAACATATACACATTGATAAAAATATTCTAACAATTTTCATAAGAAAAACTTCCTGTTTTCTATTTATTATATACTTTATATTTTCATATGTTAATTGCCAAATTCATAGCAAGTCTCTTTTAATCAGAGCCTCCACATATAATTTTCAATACAATAAATTTTTTGCAGCTGAATTGTTTGTAGTGTTTTAACAAAACTATAATCCGTGAAATTCCTCAACATAAAAGGTTAAATTCAAAATTTATTCAATGTTTTTGGTGCGAGAAAGATGGTTAGATGTAGCCTGTTTAAATAACAAATATATGATTTTTTTTAACAAAAATAGATGGATATCTAGGTGTTTTTGTATTATTCAACTGTCATGTTTTTTTTTAATGTTGAGGAAGGTTATTTTAGTCAAAATAAATTAAGGCTACATTGGTTTACCGAAGATTTAATCTAGTAAATTGATTATACAGAGACCAATCTAGTTAACAAACAAAAACTGCGTTATTCGCATGAACTCTAAAAGGAGCGATACCGGGTGCGTCGATAGGGTAAGTGTCTCCAGCTATGAAAGCATTTCACGTCATGCAAATTCACACGCAATCAAAATGTCACAATCGGGAATAGGACACAAAAAACCTCGAAAACAAGTTAGACACCGACACATCGTTTCGGTCAACCAATTCGTGTGACCCGTAAACCTTAAGTGGTGTCGATTTCAATCATGTTTCTGTATAACTCTTTTGGAATCAACTGAGGTATGTAAACATTATACGATGGAACAGAAGGAATGTTACTGCTGAGAAATGGGAATTTACCGTTGGAAAGTTGAAATCATCACGTTTGTCTTAGATTCTAGTTTGAAGTCGTCCATCTGCGTTCACAAATTTAAACCATGAATTCTTAAATGATTTTGAAAACAAATCTTCGCATGATATGTGAAAAAATCATGATTGGAAAACATATATTGTATATCTTTTGAGATTCATGGTATCCAGCTACACTTGACAACAGATTATATATGAATTTGGTGTACGAAGAGCTATCCATTCTTTTGATTTTCATTCTTGAGATTACTTGACCAAAAAAAATATCCCATGTGAGTAAAATGTTTAGATTGAAAATATTTGTTTAACCACGTGCATGATAATTCACGTATACAGACATTAAATTTGATTAAACTTGTTTACTGATGGACTTTAGATAATGTGTTCATTTAATTCATTTCTGAGAGAGACTCGATTGTTGATTAAGAAGATAAAAAAACAATAACCTACCCACAGGATTATTTACAATTGCACTGGTACTCTTAATACACCATTATTAGGAAATTGTGATAATTTTGACACGTCGTTCTCGTCAAACTTATGATTGGAACGATGAACAAAATCGCATATTATAATTGTAAAATACAAACAGAAAGATTTTTAAAATACATAGTTAGCATTAAACATGCATACTTTGATTTGAAAACAAAACAACTAGATTTCACAATTACACTGCTACAATTTGTAAACAAAGCTGGACTTAAAAATTACTCGGATATATATATTTTACACTACAAGGCTAAATGTGAAAAATACAACAAGACAAAAATATATACGCAACTAGATTTTTACACAGCTAAAAATTGGTGCAACATATACACGAATCTCATGAATATTCATACAGAGTAAAGAAATTTTAGTTGCACAAAAGCTTTCATTTCATTGGTAACCCATCAGAAAACGACAGTGTTTTCTCTTCCATTGACAATGTGCTCGTTTAGCTTGGCAAAATGAATAAATCAAAATAAACGAATAATAAAAAAAGATAGGCAAGAGATACCAAAGATAGATTTAAAACTAATTAGTCGAAGAGAGACTGACAAAAGCATGTCGAGCCACGAAAAACGACTGTAAAGAAAACAACAGTCTACAAAACACTATATTTAAACTAAAGACTCAGCACAAGAACTCAAACTAAAAACCGGGGGAGATATCTGGTGCTCCATAAGGGTCAGCATGTTCTGTTCCACATATGGCACCATAGATGAACATATATAAAAATATACAAATATGAAGATTTTTGTGTTACAAATTTTAGCATATTATTAGAGTCATTTGATGAGTTTTTGACCGTGCTTCATGAATTTCTAAAATAAATTGTTGAAAGTTTCAATACCACCTTCCCCGTGCAAAGAGGCTTATGACAAATACAATGCTTTTAATTGATGAAACATAAAATTTTAAAATTGTATTGAGTAATAAGTAGTCTTCCGACATCTTCGAAAATTTTAGTTCAAAGTTGCAAATCTGACTAATGAATTGTTGACAAACAAGGGTTTCGAAAACTTTTCGGTGTAATTGATTTCAATATCATAGTCATTTTTCAATTTTATGTGTATTTATTAGCTTGTAGAATCCATTTCATTTTTAACCAAGGTTAAGTCAATCAAGAGATATGACTGATACTAAGTTATGTTTGCGCGTGTTTTCGCCTATCCAGGGTTTCCGTGTGTCTTAAATGTCTGTTATTAAACGCGACAGTAATATACTTCTGACTTCGAAAGACATAAAAATTCTTGAAATTCGCAAATTTAACGCCCATAAAATCAAAATTTATTTTTCACTTTTCGCTTGGTAATTTGAAATCTAGCTGTTTTTTTTTTTAATCTACCTGACTTTGTGTGTTTTATTCTAGCTTCTAGTTGTGTAATTTTTGTATCTAGCTTTGTATTCATAGAATCTAACTGTGAATGTTTTAAGGTAACTGTGAGAGATTGTTTCCTGCTTTAAGCATGATTTAAATGGGAACGATGTTCCATTTAAAATTTAACACATCGTCACGTGTCTGTGTCTCTTTTTCAGCATTTCCACTATATGACAATTTGCTAATATGCAAGGTATGATGTCCATAAGAAAGGGCAGACGTTAGTATTTCTTAGCGTCTTGTGTTGTTATAAAACCTTTCATTCTTTGTTACAACTTTTGTGCCGTTACTTTGCTGACAGTTAGTTGCCCGTTTATATGTCGTTTGTACACATAATGTACTTGTTATTGTCCTCAGCAGTCGCAATTGCCTTACGGTAGGTTAACTGGCACGAGACACCAATAAAAAAATGATAGATAAAAGCGTTACTGCTAGAAACAACGCATTAACATTAAAAGAAGCACAAATAATAGCACGGAAATATGAACCAAAAGCATCATAAAGTCCATTAACACAAAATAGGAATAAACTAAGGTGCTCCAGAAGGGTCAAAATTCCTTTCTTTACTATTAACACCAGTCGTGTTACTCAGTGGAGGTAAATATCGTAGTAATGCGCATTTAATTTCAATAAAATCTTTTACAGAAAAATGACAAGTACATCCCCAACATGCGGCATATGCGATTCGAGAAATATTTGTAAACCATCTACAGCATGGTGTTTTGAATGTAATGCAGGACTGTGTGTGGAATGTAAAGATCACCATATCCTTAACAAAGCGTCGAAAAGTCATGGTATTATACCTGTAAACGAATTCCAAAAATTACCTGTAAGCGTCCTTCAAATTGCAGAATCCTGCAAATCTCATAGTGAAAGATATCAAGCTTATTGTCATAAACACGAATGTTCTTGTTGTACGAAATGTCTCATAGAGGACCATAAGAACTGTAAAGATCTCACAGATATGAATGATGTTGTTTGCAGCATAAAATCGTCAAATATGATGTTAGAAATCGAAAATGCATTGCAGGAACTTACTGAAAATTTAAAACGGATTCGAAAGAATCGTATAGGAAATCTATCATCTCTCAAACTTTACAGACAGAAGATTGAGATGGAAATTCATAAAGCAAGACATGCAGTTAATGAACACGTTGATTGTCTTGAAAGAGAATTATTAAAAGAGCTCCAAATGATTGAAAATGATGAAAGAAAGAAAATCAGCAAAATTTTGGCATCTGTAGAGCGGAAAGAAAAGGAGATAGATGAACTTCAAACGAGCCTTGGCATAATAAAGCAGCATGCATCCGACCTGCAAACGTTCCTTGTCAGTAAAAAGATTGAAAATGAATTGATGAATACAGATAGCTTCATACAGGCCATGCAAGATAACAATGAGCTATCAGATGTAATCATTTCTTTACAAACGGACAATTCGGTGAAAAGTGTAAACAGAAACATTCCTAGATTTGGTGAAATCGTTGTAAACACAAGTCAAGGTGATTTGTCTATAGTGAGACAGAAAATCAAGCAGGCACAGGCCAAAGTTGCTGTTGTTGCCAAATGTAGCCTTGACCACCCATATGAAACAATAGAAACTAAGGAACATGAAAAAGGTTTGTTGAAACAATATTTGAGTTTTTGATAAAATTCGTACCTTTAAATTATGGAAATCATTTTGAAAAACAGATTTTCTCAAAATGATTTCGATAATCTATGTCAAAAAAGAGGCTATTTAAAGTATTATCTTTATCAAAATAACTAGCAAATTCATACTAACGTACACTACACACATAAGTACATAAAACAACAATTAGCACCTTCTATTGAAAGCAGGAGCTTATAGTGACTATCATTTTTCAGCAATTATAATGTCAAACAGAGGACGTCGCACGGATCATCATTACTTATCTAAAAAAATTGAAAACGTGTAATAAACAAAAGTTGATTTGTTTATTACAATTGTTTAATTGATGAATGAAAATTAAAATTTGAAAATTAACATATTCCCAAAAGAAACAGCCAGACTAAGTGAAAGATCTGGCACGTGATAAATTCCAACAAGGCGACCCTTGACAGCAAATTATATGGATTAATTTATTAAGTGTTTAAGTAAGTGTTGCTAGCTTAATGTGCAGTGAAAAACAAGAGATACAAGTGAATATTTTTTTAAATGTTGGTTAGGGATATCCTTCTAAAAGATTTTTAATGGATGGGGAAACTGGTTAATATGCATTTTTATGATATCATCATGTTGGGATAAGCTTAGAAGACATTTAAAGTGTTGAACAACTTACAGTTAAATAGGGTTTTTTATTCACATATCTACCTAATGCATTATTTTATTTGTATGATTGAATCTTGTTTTTCAACTGCCTTTTTGTATTTATCAATGACATCATGATTTGAGGAGTAAAGCCAGTTTCCTCAGTATGTATGTTGCATTCACAAGGCCAAAATATTGGCCAGGAATTATCTATTCTCGTGAATTTCATTGGAAAAATTGAGTAACAAGCTACTGAGTTTCGAAAATTCGTGTGAAAAAAAAATCATGGAAAATTGGCCTTACCTCTTTGATCAATAAAAAAATCTTGAATATATGAGGTCTAGAACTGGACCACTAGTCCTTAGTCCTTTTTCAGAATGTTAATATACGTGTTAAATGATGTCAGTGCTTAAACAATCAAATGGATGATATATGTAATACTCAGAGACTGGCATTCTTCCAGTAGCGATATATATCCAGTCGGATTGTCATTGTTCCAAACAGTGCACATTTCTATTAACAAAATTTAAAAAAAATATAAAATGGTGAACAGCAGTAAACATGAAAGAAGCATGTTTAACATGATTTTCCAGTTCATGTATGTCTGATCTGTATTATATTGTCAACTAATAATATGTTTGTCCCTGATTGTTTGACACTTGACCAAGTACGAGTATCTCTCCACAATAAAAGCCATATCTATAAATTCATATTTATATAAATTACTATTAACACTGGGTTGTAGTTCTGCCTTCCATTTTCCTTTTTTGTTCGTTTTTAGTGTTTTTTATCATTTTTGAGATTATTTTTTTGTTTAAATCATATATTTTTCTAATTACATTGGACGCAATATACCTTTGCTTATATTTTTTTCTATTAAATTAAAGCAAATTCATTAGAAGCGAAAGTTATCTTTACCAGTTTCAGAGTTCTATCAAGTTGAGATTCTGGTAACTTAGGTTTCCTGTAGTGTGTAGTGAAAAAGAGGGTAAAGATACATAAAGGACATTAAGTCAAAGGAAAATTGAAATAAACCAAGACGACAAACTAATAACGACGTTAAGGCAACTTATTTTTATGTTTCTATTTGATTTATTTCAACAAAGATGATCATCAAACGTGTACCTATATAGTGTATGTTAAAAGTAAAATAAATAAATTCCGAACTCCAAGGAAATTTCAAAACGGAAAGTCCCTTCTCAAATGGCAATATCAAAAGCTCAAACACATCACAAGAATGAAAAACAACTGTCATATTGCTGACTTGGTACATGCATTTCCTAATAAGACAAATAAAAAGAACACGTAGTCAAGATCATAAACAACTTCAGTAACTAGAATCTATACCTTTAGACCAGCATGTATTATTTGTGAAGTTGATACGGAATATTTATAAACAAGGTCTTGGTATCTTCCAATACACTTCTGTTAGAAAAAAGGCGAGACGTTCTTTGACATAACCCTGGTTCATCAACTTTCTGCCCAGACACTGATGACGTTTTATAAAGTCTGAGTAGCAGCTGCAAGCTCTTAAATACCGAATGAGTTTGGAAATGTATATACCATATGTAGGGGAAGTTAGTATATTGCTGCTAAGGTAGGGGAAATTTATAATTTCAAAATTTAAATCGTCTAGTTTGTCATAGATTCTGGAACTAAGATGACCGCTTATGTCAAATTCAAGGTATAAGTATGAAATTGAGGCGGAGGAAGCCGTGTCGATTTTTTCTTTAATTTCTAGTTCACGAGGATATATTAATGGAACCCAATCAGAAATTTTGGATTGTAAATAGACAGAACATCATTAATATATCTGAATGTGAAACTAAATTATTTGGCTTCTTTGATCTTCTTGTTTTTGACAAGTGTCTGAAGGAACTCGGACTCATATGAAAAAAAGAAGAGATCGGCAATGAGAGGCGTATAGTTCGTTCCCATAGGAATGCTCACAATTTTTTGAAAAATTCTACCTCCAAATTCAACAAATGTGTTGTCAATAAGAAACTCCATCATACTGATCACTTGTTCCTCGGTGTAGCATGTTTTACCTTTTTTCACTATAAACAAAACATGACGTATGGTATCCGAAAGCAATAAATTTAAAGCGTATACTACCATTTCTATATTGAAAATTATTGTGGTTTATTTCTTTAAAACGAATTTCACATTGGGATTGATGGTATAAAGGGATGAAAATTCAAAAGTTTTGTTAGAATATACGCAGAGAAAGATCGAGATTCAAAATTATCCAGAAGTACTTAAAAGTGTTTTAGAATCCACATATATCGTTAATACCACTTATGTTTTTATTTAAATAGACTTCATGTTTGCTTTTTTTTTTTTTTTTTTTGCTTTATTCAGTCACTGACTACAAACTGAAGTTCGAATTAGTAATATAAATTTGGTCTATAACTTGGAAAGTGGTTGATCTTTATTATTTTTTATTTTAAAGATTTATATTGTAAAATTTAGTTTAATTTCCAATTAATAAAAAGTGAAAAGCATGATCCAGTTTATTACAACATTTACTTAGCCATTTATATGTGGGTAGACTTCAATATCTCTCAATTTCAACTTTAGCGGAATGTTACTTACACGAAATCTATATCATTTTTAACATATTTCTCCCAATGGACCTGTAGCCTACTAAATCAAAGAACTGTTTTAGCCCAAGGTATATCATACCAATATAGATTAACAGACTGAGTCCTCAAATAATCGAATTCGTCATTGAAAAATCTTTTGAATATCTTAACGAAATTTGATAAACTCTGATATTGAAGTATTTGAATATGGTAGTAAGGGAGTATGAGTTCTCATATTCAATGACATTCATGCTCAAATTTATTCATATTCTTCCTGACCCTTTATGGCATTTAAAGGTACATTTTCGATACAATATATAAATTGTTTGTTCAAAGCTTTACTGTAGCATATTTTTGAAAGACAATATGTTTTAAATATACGCTAGCTGGAATTATATGTGCACACAGATTATGGATTGCTTGCTCAAAAGTTATTTACAAAATGTTATATACTATTATAAAGACAATGTAGTTCAAATACTTCAAACTTACTTAGCTATGAAATTTAAACAGACTAACAGTCTTTGAGTAAGTTTTCATACTGTACATTGTTGAACGACCTTAAAAAGATTGCACTCGTGATAATAAAATATCAAGTATAAATTGATCAGTACCTTTATATAATCATTATGATAATGTTACATTTTTTGTTTTTTTTTTAATGTGTTGTGTAGACGATCATATGTTTTATATGATTTAACACCAATTCCAGCTTTCCTACTTTATTCTGTAAAGCCCCATCAATGAACATGTATATCTTTAGCATTTTAACATATATTGCACAGCAAACCCATTACAATACCATGCAAGAGGAATCAGAAAATAAGATAATAAAATCGGCTATGAATCAGTGGTCGTGTAAAAAGTAAAATCACAAAAATACTGAACTCCGAGGAAAATTCAATCGGAAAGTCCCTAATCACATGGCAAAATCAAATGACAAAACACATCAAATGAATGGACAACAACTGTCATATTCCTGACTTGGTACAGGCATTTTCAAATGTAGAAAATGGTGGATTGAACCTGGTTTTATAGCGCTAAACCTCTCACTTGTACGACAGTCTCATCAAATTCCGTTATATTTGTGTGTTTGATACATTATTTCATATTTTTTTCCGTTCATTTTGTACATAAATCAGTTGGTTGGTTTACTCGTTTGAATTGTTTTACATTTTTTAGCTTGCTATGTAATATGGGTTTTCCTCATTGTTGAAGTCCATACGGTAACCTATAGTTGCTAACCTCTACGTCATTTTGGTCATTGGTGGAAAGTTGTCTTATTGGCAATCATACAACATCTTTTTAATTCTAAATACAATGTTAATTCCTTACAGAGCCTTGACAATCCTCACTACAAAAAGAATTACTGAATATTCAAGAATGTATATTTAATGAATTACACATACCTGAGAGGGTGATACAGCATATCCATAATCCTTTAAAAAAAGTTTCAACCTTGGCTTTGCTCCGGTGGACAATATTTTTCGGGATAAAAATCTGCTCTTGCACCATCTGAATTGTGTTATTGTATCTTTCATACGAATGTTCTAACATTATTGTCTTTTTTATTATTGATTCAAAATTAACTAATGCCTATCAAAAAATTGATTTACAAGTAGATTACCGTCTTTTTATTGATTGCTCTGCATTAAAGGGAATCATGCAGAAAAGAAAAATTGTCACCCACTGAGCCATGTTTTATGGTAAAATCTAACCCTCGTATTGACAAATACAAACTGCCATTTTTATATGAAGTATTTTAATATCGATTTTACCATTGCAAAGGTACATTTCACTTTCAGCATAATACACTAAAGATAATTTGTCTTTCACTTCAGATCCATGTTTCATTGTCACAGTCAAACCAGGTGAAGATGCGTTGAAATTTGGATTGAATGGACAATACAGACTGTGTCTTACACCGAGTGGTATTGTATTAGAAGACTTTGAGAAAATGACATCAAATTGTTTTTGGCCATATAACATAGTACGAAAATATGGAAAGTCAGGTATCGGAACAGAATTCGTTGTCTTTTTAGGGAGAAAGAATGTTTTAGGTGAAGGTGTTGTCACATGTTTGTGTAGTTCAAGAGATGATCCAGATGAAATTATGCGCCTTTTACCCATCATTAAGAAAAAGTTGCGATAACTGAGTCTTCAACAGCAATATATTTTGCTGGATAATATTTGATACTTTGGAAAAAGATAAAAATTTTGATGATTTTTGAATGTTTGTTAAATAGACTCTAGCATAGGCCATTGGGTTGTAGCAACTTTCTGAGTTTGACCCTTTGAGGGAATGTTTCAAAACATATTTCTTGAACTCAAGTCATATTAATTTATAAGCCAGAAATCTAGATACTTTGTCAGTTTGCCTAAATTGAATATTTAAAGGAATTCGAATTAGGATAACAAAAGACGGATACAAAAATATATATTTTGGAACTGGACTAACATCGTTGTTCCTGAAAATCTATATCAATGTGGATAAAATAAACGTTCAATCTTTATTTATCTGGGGAAATACGAAAAAGGATAACAAAAATAGCGAGCTTACGAACAAATAACTAATCTTAAATAATAGGATCACAATTGTGTCGCCAGCCACGCGTTTCGTCTACAAAATACACATCAGTGACGCTTGAATAATACAAATAAACTTCTTATGGAATGTTTTTATCCTATAGCTTTCCCGAGTAGGAAGTGTGGTTTTGATACCGTGAATTCTTGTTTTTACGTTAAGAATAAGAACATACATAAGGTTGATAAAGTTCAGCGTTCGATTTTGTCAGATTTTGGGGACTTCGTCTATTTGAATTTACCTTGAAGTTTGGTATTTTTGTTAAACTTGTTTACATGAGAAATACTAAACATCAAGTGGCGAATTTGCAAAAGCTTCTAAGCTTGTTGCCATATATATCCTGTTAATAATTTATTTGATGTATTTTAAGTGTATATTTGATAAATAAAATATATTTAAACTAAAGGCAAAACAACAAATTAAAAAATGCTTGTAACAAAATTATTATTATATATATATATATATATATGATCCTATTCATATTTGCATGATGTCGTGTTAAGGTTAAACTAATATAATTTGACATTTGCATTCCCATTCTAGATACTCTTAATTATTTGCGAAATGTCTATTTAGGGTTGTAAATGATGTTGTTATGCCCGCTACATTCACTTATTGAATGCTGCTTAGATTTTTGACGAAGGACGCAAGGGTTATACAAGAATTAATTGTTATTGGAATGTGGTATATGTGCCATTTAACTTTTTTTATTACATCCTTAATATTTTTTTGTTATTGGAATGTGGTATTTGTGCCATTTAACTTTTTTGATTACATCATTAATATTATATTGTTATTGGAATGTGGTATATGTGCCATTTGACTTTTTTAATTACATCCTTGATATTATTTTGTTATTGGAATGTGGTATATGTGCCATTTAACTTTTTAATTACATCCTTGATATTATTTTGTTATTGGAATGTGGTATCTGTGCCATTTAACTTTTTAAATTACATCCTTAATATTATTTTGTTATTGGAATGTGGTATCTGTGCCATTTAACTTTTTTTATTACATCCTTGATATTGTTTTCTTATTGGAATGTAGTATATGTGCCATTTAACTTTTTTAATTACATCCTTGATATTGTTTTGTTATTGGAATGTAGTATATGTGCCATTTAACTTTTTTAATTACATCCTTGATATTGTTTTGTTATTGGAATGTAGTATATTTGCCATTTAACTTTTTTAATTACATCCTTAATACTATTTTGTTATTGGAATGTGGTATCTGTGCCATTTAACTTTTTTTTATTAGTACATCATTAATATTATTTTCATTTTTAAGTGTGTTGATATTGTCTAACATATCTAGTTTTAATTCAATGTTCCTAATATTATATGCAATCTATCATTATGATTCTTAATATGTAATATAACCAGATTTTTCGTAAGAGAAAGAAATATTTCTTTCGAATAACATGTACACGTTATATCCTTTTGTCCCTTTTTACTCATACTGTAAACCAAAGTATAATGTATATAGTAATATAGTTTTTCATTAATAAAACTTTAATAATGTCGCTGGTTCGGAAACATATATGAGAACTTTGGACTTAAAGTGTGCTTGTATTAAACAAACGATAGCTCAATTGTCCCTATTTAAAAAGAAAATGCCTGTACCAAGTCAGGAATATGACAGTTGTTATCCATTCGTTTGATGCGTTTGAGCTTTTGATTTTGCCATTTGATTAGGGACTTTCCGTTTTGAATTTTCTTCGGAGTTCGGTATTTTTTTTTTTTTTTTTTACTTTTTTCCGTACGATATCACAATAACAATAATTGTTAAATGTTTACTGTTATTGTAAAATCGTATTATTGGAAAATAATAATAGAGGGCCAACATCTATAAATTATTGCTATTGTAATATCGTATGCAAAAGAGCAGAACACCTTAAATATGTGAAAATAATAAACACACACACACACACAAACTATTTAGAAAAAGCGTGGTTCCATTCATTAAGCGCCTGTGTTTTTTTGGCTCTTTTCTTGAAAAATATAATACTACAGTTAGAGATAATCTGACTCTGCAAAAATGATCAGAAAGATAAGATATACAAAGAGTTCTACATTACTCAAACAACAATCTTTACGTTTTAAAAAGCTTAGATGTTCAGCAATATTTGGAAACAGTCGAATACCAAACTTTTTGGAACAAATTCTTATCATTTTTGCAATTATTTTCATGTGAATCTGCATCAATTCTGGTCACAATCTTGCTAATTGTGGGAAAGATGAATGCCAATGATGCTTATGATTTTGATGTTGCTTATTTATTTTCGAGATGTTTAATTCAGGCTCCCAGAAGCATGTAGTGTTTATCTTACGAGTACGAGTTGCTGTAAAGCTAAGCATTATAACTTTAGATCAGGTCCCCTAAAACTGTGTTGAAAAACAGAAGCAACATACGTTAATCAAGCATACTACACAATCTTACAGAAAATATAGAATTTTGTTTAATCAATAATGTACATTTATTTATCTTTTAGATAAGAATGAAAAGATAGTATTAATTTTAACTTATCATTCATTCTGCTATATATAGATGACATCCTCTCACGAATCTGAATAATTATCATATTTTCAAACATGTTTATTTATCAGTTGTCGTGATCACTTGGTAGATTCCTGATGATCACTATCAGGTGGTTAGTTGGTTTTATCATTGCCTATCAGAGAGAGAAGAAAGATACCAAATGGGGCTTTTAAACTCATAATTCGAAAAAGAACTGACAGAATGCCATGGCAAAAAATGAAAAACGACCAAATTAAAGACAAACAACTGTATACAAAACACAACATAGAAAAGTACAGACCGAGCAACACGAATCCAACCAACACCCGGTGTGATCTCATGTGCTTTGGAGGGGTAAGCAGATCCTGCTCCATATGTTGCACCCTTCGTGTTGCTCATGTAAGTACAAACCCGGTGATAAGTCGAATTCGGTGGATCACATTCGAAGACGGGATTCTGGTAACGTCAATTGGAACATATAAAAGACAACAAAAACTGTTAGACCATCAACACAAAAACCATTCAAAAACAAACAGAGTACAGAAAATACAACTAGAGCTGTTCGCATAGCAGGACTAATACCCGCCGTCTATGCATTTTAATTACTCCTATGAAATTTAGTATTGAGACAATGAAAGTTTGAAATTTTGGCTTTCAGTCACTCAATCTATATAATCATTGCCTCTGTGTTCGATTGACACAAGGTTACTGATAGGTCAATATCAAAAGATAATACTGACCCAGGAACAAAGTCAGAGGATTGTATTGTACTTTGAGAAAGTAAAGGTCAGAGTCATGTTCATTATGCTTCTACATACAAAGTTTTGTCAATCTAAGTGCTACAGTACATAAGGTATGCACCAAACACTAATCATGCAATGTTTTCTTAACATAAGGTTCAAAGATTAAATTTAAGAGTGACCTGACTTTGATATATGACACACCCCATCCCATAATACATCAGCATACCAAGTTTAGTTAACCGAAGTTCTATGGTACGAAAGTTATGTCTAAGACACAAATTGGACAAGGTTAGACGATCATATGCTTCAAAGGTCAAAGTGACCTTACTTTGGCTCCCATGATGCTATTGCATAACAAGTTTGGTTAACCCCCTTAGTTTTACAGTAAAAAAAATATGATCTGGACAAAGTTTGGACAAGGTTTTACTATCATAGGGGTCAAAGGACAAAATCAAGGTCAGAGTTATCTTACTTGTGTAAATGACACACCCCAAAACCATGATGCAACTGCATAATTATTAAGTTTGGTTAAACTAAGTTTTACGGTAAAAACAAGTTATGAGGAGGACACAAATTAGACGATGTTTTACTATAATAGGGGTCAAAGGTCAAAGTCGAGATCAGAGTGACTTATATATATGACACATACTTAGCCCATGATGCAAGTGCATACCAAGTTTGGTTAACCTAATTTTTACGGTACAACAGTTATGCGCTGTACAGGAATATGGAGGACGGATAGACAAACGGACATCCCCTAAACTTGGGGGAAAGGGGGTATAAAAACTAAAGATTGAGCAACATAAACCCCACGATAACCATACATGGTGAATTTAAGAAGACTGAAGGTTTATGTACCATAATAAACAATTTATTTTATCCATGGTACATGACCAAATGTGCCAAAAATTAAATCTGTAAACTTTGCTTGAATGAAAGAAAGACAGTATTATTAATAGTAGACACAGGGCAGACATTCAAATAATAGAATATAAATGAATAATTTAGACAACATGTAATGTTTAAGAAAGCAGCACATACCACTCTAAAATCAATTGCTAATTTTGTACAATTTTAAAGGGAATCACTATAGACCTTACTTAAAAGTTCCAAGCATTGCGTTAACCGAACTACTGATATTGGAAAAGTTTTGCTGTTTTCTGGGTTATTGTTATTGCAACAAAATAGATAATACAAACTTAACATATCTTGTGCTGTTACACAACTTTCTTAGGTTAGGCCGTTAGGGGAAGGGTTGGGCTATCGGAAACATGTTTATCCTCGCCACATCCTGTATGTGCCTGTCCCAAGTCAGGAGCCTGTAATTCTGTGGTTGTCCTTGGTTGCTGTTTACTTGTTTATCGTTTATTCCTTGAATAGTTTGTTATTTTGTTGTGCTATATTGGACCACTGTCTACGGTAAAGGATGGGTTTTGAGCACGTTAACATGTTTAACCTCGTCATATTTTGTATGTGCCTGTTCCAAGTCAGGAGTTTGTAATTCAGTGGTTGTAGTTTGTGAGTGTATAGCATGTTTGTTTTTCGCTTATTGCTTTGTACATAAATCAGGCCGTGAGTTTTCTAGTTTGGTTTGTTCTACATTTGCCATTCAAGTTCACCCCCCTTTCACGTTCGCACCCTGCACGTTCGCACCATGGTTCAGGTCGCACCCCTTTTAAGGGAGGGTTTCTTATCGTCGAGTTGCAAGTTGCGATTTGAAAAGGCCGAGTTGCGAGTTACAAAAGACGAGTTGCGAGTTAAGAAAGTCGAGTTGCGAGTTACGAAGTTCGAGCTACGAGTTACGAAAGTCGAGTTGCGAGTTGCGAGTTGCGAAAGTCGAGTTGAGAGTTAAGAAGGTCGAGTTGCGAGTTACGAAGGTTGAATTGCAAGTTACAAAAATATTATGTTTCTTTAATTTCTTAAGAATTATATATATATATAAATGGTCGTATATATAAACGGTCGTGTCATCTGATTTTTGAAACAGAATTTTCAGGTTTACTTCGCATTTAATAAACAAAGTATACATGTACCCGAACTCAGTTATACACTGCATGAGGAATGGTCCCAGTATTTTGATTGCAGGATTTGAAAGAGTTATGTGATACTTATTTATAAGAGTCTAAATGTTGCAAAGTCACGCAGGCTTAAATTTCTTTCATGAGATCGACATTGTTCATTTTCTAAAATAAAACAGGATATACTGTAGATATAAGACAAAATGTATACCGTACTGAACAAATAAAGCATAAGAAAATAAATCATGTAGACAAATGAAATATACTAGCAAATTATCGACATCTCACAGAATATGGCATTGTGTTAGGCCTAAAGTTAATACTTATCAAAGGTACCAGGTTTATAATATTTTCTACGCCAGACGCGCGTTTCGTCTATACTAGATTCATCATTGACGCTTGAATAAAGGATATTCATTAGCATACCAAGTGATAACTCTTCGTCTTTCGCAAAGGTTTAGGGTGATATAGTCACAATTGCACATTTAGTTTAGGAAAATATCTCATGAATTAGTCAGAAATGTGATATGCTATGTGCTTCATGTGATAAATTAAATAATTTTGCAACTGCACCAAAAGGCCCACTCTTTACGAAATCTGCAGAAGGGGTCTTTTACATATATGTACTATAGTTTAGTTGCTATCTCCCTTTACGTTTAATATGACGGTGCTAGCTATAAAATTTAATAATAATTATTAAACTACAAGCCATCCGCTGTATTTCAAAAGACTATCTGTTTCTTCAGAAAATAACCATACTTTGCGTAGTGATTATGTAAGCAATCCATTATTTTTTTTACACGAGACTCAGATGAAGTCCAAACAACAAATAGAATCAACAATACTGTATACAATTCTATAAGCAATTATCATTCAAAAATGTTAAAGAGGTACACCAAAAAATTAAAATAGTTTCCCCATTTTCACGCAAATCTAATTTTGTAACTCGCAACTCGACTTTTGTAACTCGCAACTCGACCTTCGTAACTCGAAACTCGACCTTCGTAACTCGCAACTCTACTTTCGTAACTCGCAACTCGAATTTTGTATAAGCAACTCTATACTAGACAACAAGTGAATCTCCATAGGTCATATTTAGGAATTTTTGTCAGATGTTCGGACTCCTTGGTTTTTTTCTACAATACAGGGTAAATAAAATAGTTTGCCCCATAACACCCATTTTTCTGTTCATACAAGACTTCAATACCTCATAAAAGGTCAATTACCAAAATTTAAGCAGATTCTAGATTTCTTTTCTTTCGATTTGAGACCAAAATAATACCAATGCCTAATCCGAGTCAGCCTTTTCCCGCCATTTTAAAAAAATTAAATATCTCGAAAAGGATCTCCATTGTAACATAAAGTATTGTCCCCCATGAAATATTGTCCGTCAGGTAAAATTTCATATAAAATACTGTCCAGGACAATATTCAATCTTCAATTATGAAATAGTGTCCTTATCCATGAAATTTTGTCACCTCCTTCTGGACAATAAAAAACCTCCCCTTCACGAGACAAAATTTCATAACAATCTGTCTATGAAATATTGTCTCAATACACACAAAATATAACCTCCCTTTAACTGGAAAAAATGTCATAGTATTCATCTGTGAAATATTATCTATATACAGACCTTCTCTGGACATTTTTTCATAGATGAGGACAATATTTCATGATACATAGTCATGAAATATAGTCTTGGTGGTAGGTCTTTTCACCGCCGAACACCACCGCACACCGCAAAATACAGCCGAACACCCCAAAATAATCTAAAACTATGAAAACAACAATATTTTATTATGTTATCTTATCTATTTCATATAATTTCTATTTTGATTTATCATTTTTAACAGTGAAAAACACCTATACAAATAATAAGACTAAAGCATTAATTAAATAGATCGATGATAGGACAATATTTTGATTTAAACCATAACCTATTATAGTTTTAGCTTATTTTTTCCTTAACTAATGCCTTTCTGACTTATAGCATCAATTTTAAATTCTAGATTGTTTTTAATTTCACTTAAGTACATCATTAAAGGTTATGTTTTGAAATTAGCTTTCGAGACGTTTCGGCCATAAATCCGTTCGGCCATATGTCGTTTCGGCCATACATCATTTCGGCCTTGGTTGTTTCGGTCCATTGTGACTTTTTTCTTAATGTCCATGTCTATCATTATTTTGAATAAAACAATAAGAGGCTTTAAAATAAATATTTCTTTATATATGATTAGACTTAGAAAATGTCACTTTATTCACGAATTTTATTCAGTATGTTAGCAGAAAACTGTGTCTCCGCATTCGTTTTAACAATCCACAAACATCTCCTGCCTAAATTTTTTCATTGACAATGTTCAAGTAAGTTTTCGGGTTTTTGCTATTTTTTCGCTGAAAATCGGGATTTCTTAAAATTCCATCTAATATTATGGAGCCTTTAAAAAAATTTTTTCTTAATAATTATAAAACATCATTAGTTAAAAGCATAATAAAGTAATTTTTAAAGTTATAAAAGGTAGATACATATGAAAGTATATACAACAAAATGGCTTTTAATGTAAAATAAAAGTATGACTGAAACGAATTTTATTACATGGCCGAAGTGGTAATCATGCTTTAGTTAGTGTATTGGTATAAAATAAAGATAATAAGTTTTTTAACTGTATTAAAATAAAGTTAGATCTACATTCCAAAAAACGTAAACCGGTTTTTAGTTTGTAAATTATTTTGATGAAATGAATAATGAATATTGTCATGATGATCAAAGGCCTATATCATTCTTTCTTGTCCAAACACATACAAGATTAAACGGCACAAAAAATATTTCATTAAAAAGTTTTTGAACTTTTATTCATGAAAATACAGATATATTGATATACATCTAATAATTCAACCTGTATTTGAATAAAAATTGGAAGCTAGAAAATAGGGTACGAACGTGTAGGGTGCGAATGTGTTGTGGGAGCGAACGGACCCGATACCATGGCATATCTAATTGTTATTAAGTGTGTGTTGGCTTGTCTTTATGTCTCTGCCTAAAAAGTAAGGTCAAGCAAGACATCTTAACAATTTTTTTTTAGAAGCGGTCTATAGAACAAAGCTTTCGAAGAAAATCAAAGCAATCCTGAAAAACCTTCCACAAAATTTGAACCAAACAAACGAAAGACACTATTACATACTTATTTGATGACAGTGATGACTTTGATGGATTGTGTTTAATGTCCAGTGGCAAATATTACATGCATGTCAGGACGAGAACAGGTTGATGTGATATGATAAGAACCTTGCTTTATACTTGAACAAGCTGAGCCGGAATTTTTGTAGTGTGTTAGTTCAGAAGGTAACAGTTTGCAGGAAGGCAAGTCACACTACAAGGACACAATATTCCGACTCTTATCCCTCCTTGTTTACTCTTATTCCAAAATGACTAAGGCTTTGCGAAAAAGCAGCAAATAGCAATTTTCAAGTATTTGATTTCACTTATCCTAAGACCTCCAAGACTCAAGTAGAGCACGCTATTACAAGACCATCAAGACAGTTTACATCTTTGATATTTTGTATAGTATACAATGTCTCTTTAAAAGAGGGACACCTGCAATGACCATTCCATCATAAAACTAGTACTCTGGTGATTTCAGGGAATATGTTGAAGGGATCTTGGTTGAAAATTTATAGCACAAAATAGGTACTGTCTTGTGTAAATCTTGTTGAAAAATTACACAGATACCCAAGTTTAGAAAACTATGATCCTCCATCAATTCTATGATAGCTGGTGCACAACTTCAAAATGTGTCCCATCTTTCTGTGATAGTAACTTGTAGGAGGAGCTTATTTCATAAAACTGATACCCGCTTTTGTAAATTTGCTGATATTTCAATTCTTTGATTTTACCCAGACATGGATAGAACAATAGCCATCTTGCACTAGAATCACTGTACCAAGAGATTATCAAAGTGGTTCAGACATCTTTAATATTTTATGCAGCACAATATATCAATAGAAGGGACACCTACAGTGACCATTCAACTTTAATACTAGTATTCTGATTATTTCAGAGAACATGTTGAAAATATGATACAATCATATACTATCAATATCATGGCATAAAATGTTCTTATGATTATCATTAATTTCATAATAATCTTACAATGGTGTTAGGCAATGGTCAGTAAAGATAAGGAAATGATGAGTTCTCCTTGGTCCTATATGGGTTCCAATTGTTTTTATTTTCATGTTTACCTGATTGTACCTTGACTTTAACTCGGCACATCAACTTCATATTTCATACAAGCTACATTCAATTATATACAATTCTAGGAAGTAGAATAGATGACTTGCAAATTCGTGCATTTTTCTGTACATTTCCATTGTCCTTTAGTTATGTTATTTCATAATAGCAAATAACCAATTGTTCCACAACAGGGGCGTAGCTACCCGGAGGCACGACAGCACGTGCATCCACGTCGTTTTCACAAAAAAAAAAAAAAAAAAAAAAAAACAGAGAGAGAGAGACGGACAAAGTTAACATATAGGAATTGGCCAATCGGGCAGAGTGGGAGGGGTATTAATGTGATGCATCTATTAACTTAATCTTATTAATAAATGCAAGTTAACCCTGGAAATTAAGACGTAATTTCAAAAGCACCTTCCAGGTGTGTTAAATGCAGAAATTATATGTCACATCGAAACAGTTCATAAATGAATATGCGTTTGAGTCCTTACAATAATTCTATTGATATGAAACGATTTACAGACACACTTAGTGATATTCTTTGTGGTATGTGAACCCCATCCCCCAAACACACACACAAAATCAGACGAAAAGTTGAAGTAGCAGGTGCCCAACTTCAAGAATCAATGCCAGTTTCTGGGAATTCCATCCATTTGTTTTCAAGGAGTTGAGGCAATATGTATTCATAAGCGAATTTAGATGATCTAGTTGACAGAGGCCTAGAGCATTTTTGGCGAAAAAATATGACGATATCCTTACAAATTAGGCGATACAAAAACGTTTGTATTCATAAGCATAAAATAGCACAACTTAGTAACAAATTATTTTCTTTAAATCAATATCTGTATTCAATGGAAATGAGATTGCAAAAACGGGATTTTTAAATTGCGTACTGGATATGCACTTTACTGAATTAGCACCGTTATTCCTGCTTCCCTCTGTGTCACACAATCGTATAAAAAAATCAACAGTACGGGATTAGCAAATAAGAATACAGCTTAGGGGTTTGAACTATTTTTAAACTGGCTACAAAAACAAATAATCATGATTCATTTCTTTAAACTTCTTCAAAACAAAAAGAGTTTTCATATTTACATGTCGACTTTAGCCAGGACGCTACCTCTAATTTCCAAAACAGCACCTCAGAATTGAACATACAGCGGTTGCCTCCAATTTTCAAGTTGTAATGTTATCTATATATATATTTTCGGGAAGAGAGAGGGATGTGAGAGAGAGAGATGATTTCTTAAACAAGAAAATTATGCCCAATATTGAACAGCAGTTTCATTAAGAATCCATGATGTCAGTTTTTCAACATCTTATACTAGTATAAAAAAAATGAGGTAAAATCATGCATCTTTATATAACAATTATCTGATCTTATATACCAAACAGGCATTTGATTCACGATTGCATTTCTTTTTTTAAAGAAAGCAACTTGTTTATTATACTGTTTGGTAGTCGTCCAGTTGCAAATATTTCATGCATATTCCAGACAAGAACAAAATAATACGTAGGTTATTTGATCACGGTACGGCGGAAATTTGGTCTACTGCTGTCGGAAGTGTGTCTATTGAGTAAGTACAGAAATTTCCCCTTGTAACTTGTCAGCTAAGCACGGACCACTAAGCACTGAAGTTGTTCAAGTTGTGTCAGAAAATAAATATATGACTATTTCTATGTAGATTCAAATCAGGTTGCCGTAATGAAATCTAGATATCAGGTGTACGTCCGTTTATGACAGTTTCGCTTGTTAGTTCGTATTTAAGACTTCGATTCAATCTGATTGATTGTCTTATATGTATATGCTAACAGAAACTCCACATGCAGTATTGTGTTTATGTTTATTGTTTGTTATTTTATAGACATACTTTGCTCAATACAAATACAAGCATATGGAACAAATCTCCGTGATTTTAAAAGCTCTCACGGCGTTCAAAAAAAGCAAACGACAATGTTAAGTCTTCATTCGACTCTAAGTTTAACAAATAGTTGACCAAAAAACCACAACAAAAATGTACAAGTTTTATTACGGTTGTGATTGTTTTGAAACGCTATATATGCGGAGCTTCCGGGGGCTTCGCCCCCTGGCCCCCTATCAGGGCTGTGCCCTGGACCCACTGGGGGCCTTAGGTAGCCCCCGTATCCATCGCCCTTTAGTTTGTGATTCCAGTTCAGTAAGAAGGTAGCTACGCCCCTGCACAAGGTCATTTTCACCGATTTACCTCATGTAAACCAGCGTAATTCATTCATTAAATAGAAGTCTAAATAGGGCTATACTGTTTCATCATCTCAAATAACCTGACAAAATTAGAAATTATATTAAATATAATAGTTACTAAATGATGTGTAATATAATGATAACTTCTAGGGGCGGATCCAGGATTTTGGAAAGGGGGGGCGTAGTATGTAAAGTTCGCCGAGCGGAGTGAGGCGAAATTTTTTTTTACCTTTTTTGGGATAAAAAACATAAAATAAATGTAAAATGCACATTTTTAACGATTCCTGACGTGGGGCATGTATATTTTATAGGACATTTTTGATTCCGCATTCTCCCCATTAATTGTCTATTATAAAATGATTGAAAGGATCCAAAGCTATGTACTAATATATTTGATGTGGGATTTGTCAGTAAAAAATGGACATTGAAAATTCTCATTTGTTGTATGGTTAATAAGCATAACCTCACAGATTTCTTGTTGTAAACATGATATACGGCTATTCAATGAAGTTTATAATACGACCGACACGAACAAAGACAAACAAGAAATTTTTATCCAAATGTTTGGTTGAAATGTTTCACCCAACAAGGGAAGTGAGGGGTTCCAAATCAACCAAAGGCTACGAATGAGTCTGAAAATCAAATGCCAACGAAGTTGTGAATGACGGTCGACAAATGGAGACATAAAGGCCACACCCAGCAGGCAGGTTGCAGTTGGGCCTTGAAAAAGTATTCAGTATATCAGTTCGGCGAAACAGACATTCCGGTCAGATATGGGATTTACATGCAAACCCCCCAAAAAAATTACGCCCGTTTTTTGTTCACCACGTTCATTTAATGCCGAATAATTTTGTTGGATTTTTTTTTCTTATTTCAAAAAAGGGGATAATTGTTTTCAATACAGATACGGCCAGAACTTTTGTTTAAGGCAAAAATCAGGGTCAAAATTTGTTCTCTAAAATATCTCAGACTGCCCTATCAAATCAAATGGTCCGTACCTTAGACTTTAAATCTATCTAGAGCTTACTGACTGGGGATCATTATTCAGCAATGTTATTAATTGGCTGGGGCGTGTGGGGTTACACATATTTTCGTAGGTGAATAATATTGCTTTGGAACTTTTTTTTTTCATGAGAGTGTAATAGAATATTACTTTCTGTTGAGTGGAATTGTGAAATAGAAGTCAATACATTCTTGCTCAATCCTTTGACGCTTTGAAGGCGTCATGCTTGTCATCCTCAGCCTAAGCAATGTGTTACTGTAATTTGAATTTCAAAGTGCATGACTGAGTGTCGTTTTTTCGACGTACTGATCAACTCCACCGTAGCGAATCACACGACTTTAACATAATCAATAATATATTACAGTAAATACGAGCGAAAAATATCTTTATAAGTAAAGAATTGTCGCATAACAATTAAATACACTGCCGGGAAATGGCAAAGTTCACTAAGTCTAGTCTGATTAATAATTTTACAAAAAAAAAAAAAAGTTCAGGCAAAGGGGGGGCGTACGCCCTCTACGCCCCCCTCTGGATCCGCCACTGACTTCATTTGGACTCTTAGGAATAGTTGTCTCA
Organism: Mytilus californianus; assembly: GCF_021869535.1. Lineage (NCBI taxonomy): Eukaryota > Metazoa > Mollusca > Bivalvia > Mytilida > Mytilidae > Mytilus > Mytilus californianus. The sequence continues at coordinate 46,039,055 of NW_026262712.1, read as the reverse complement.
TTGGCAATCATACCACATGTCCTTATTTTTTTTATCAACTATTCAGTTATTTATCATTCCATTGTGTAAATATTATAATTCAAACAAAATGTATGTAAAGTATAAACTTTAATTTATAAAAATAAATCAACAAAAACAAAAATATAAATATACAACATGTACAATATTTCAACATAACTTAATAGAGACGACATTGAGCATAGCATTATATCATGTATATGGATAAAGTCACTGGAATGTTTGCTCCATAGGAAATTAGCTCTTCAATTGTGAAGTGTGTTATGGAAAAGACAGGATTTTCAGAATTACATTTGACATCTTCTTTTATTTAAATTGTTGTAGCAATAATTTTTCAGTTTTTTAGACTGAATTTATTTATCTGAATTCTTGTCTTATTGACTACATTCTATTTAAAATTAAATGTCAAAGAAATCCATCAAGTGTAATTTCAAAGAAAAGGATACAGATGGATGTTAAAATGGATCTGTCTTGAAACCATCTTAAAAAAAAATAACCCAATTTGACTTAAAATGGGTGTACTTTATATACATCTCATTCTGAGTTATATATATCTTTCAAATGCTTTACAACTCCGAATTAAAGCCTTATGTTACAAAGATCAAACAACAGAACATGTCTTAAACATCATACTTTCTGGATAATGGACAGAAACAACAAATTGGACTAGTGTTTTCCAACAAATATTTACCTAGAAAGTGTACTCCTTGTAGATTATCATGATTATAAAATGAATATGTGTGCTCTATGTTTATTCATGCAGTTAGAGACAACTTTTCAATCCAATAAGAAAATAATTTTCTGTAAGTTTCTCTTTATACCTTAAATAAATATTCAATGTTATCAACTATTTCGTTTTCTATTTAGACTGTTTTGGCAAGTTTACAGGACACTGTTACATTTAGAACCACACCATGATAGTTGCTTTGAATAATAATAAAAAAAAACAACTTTTTCTTCATTAACGAAACATAAAAAAACGTCTTAGGTTGCATTAAAATTTCAAAACTCGTATAAAATTTATTGCAACAGATTTAATCTTCCTCGAACATCTCCCCATTTACAGACCATCTCATGTGAAACGGTTGAGCATTACACATCATAAGTTCAGGTTTGACTTTATAAATATTAGAATACATTTGCATTACTTGGTATAAGTGATTCACGTCTGGTATCCACTCAGTGTCTTTTTTATCTGCTGTTATTTCTTTACCTGACAATAAACTTAAAAGCTGCACTAATGAATTCAAATTTGTTTGAGATGTCTGTTTTACCTGTTTTGGTAATATTGTTAATTCTTTAATTGCAGTGTTACTATTTTTAGACTGATTGTCAGTACTTTCACTTCGTGAATGTTTTGATTCTAATTTTTCACTTTTAGTTAATTCTGGATTTTTTAGATCAATGTTCACTTGAATTGAACTATTTGTGCTTCTAACATTATCCAATGTAACACGGTCTAAACTTTCTTTTTTATTGTCTAAACCATCTTTTTTAACATCCATATTATTTTCACTCTTTGAAAATTTTTCATCATTTACATTTCTTTCCTCACCATTTTCTTTTTTCTCATTATCATTTTTCATATAAATACTTTCATCTTTTCCATCTTCTATCTTTTCATTTTCTATATTCTTATTTTCGACTATATTTTCATTTTTTTCGACTAATTTCCCATACTCATCAATAGTTCCTGTTTCTCCTTTTAATTTTTGACTTTTTTCTTCCTTCTTTTGCTTTAAAATTAACTTTTCTCCAATTATTGTTTCTGTTGAATCGAGAATATCCAACAACGACAAAAGATCTAAGTTATCATGCATTTCCTGAAGTATTGCATCATCTTCTTTTTTAGCAGCACTACAACAATACACAGCTGCAGAATCCATTGGATGAGCTTCTGTGTTAAAAAAATATCCTCCTGCATCAATTACACATTCTCCATTAGGGGTCTGTATAACTGTCCCTGAACTACCGTTATTGTGAATGAAATTATCTGGGTCAAAGAGAAGATACAAATATTTTGTTGTCTCTGCCAGGAAAAAACTCTCCATCCTGTTCTCAAGTAGGTGATTATTGACATCTTTAACCTAGAAAATAAAAATAGATTTGTGTCAAAGTAAATGATACACGTCTACACATCTAAAGAAATACAAGAGTGCACACGCTGAAATGTCTCGCCTTCTTTACTAATCATTGATATTATGTTGATAGTCCTAAATATAAAGCTTTACTACAACTATCACATACACTTAACATGATCCAAGAAAATGAGGTCAAGGTCATATAAACCAAACAAGAAATACATGTACACCTTACAATTATTCAATACACTAAATATTGTTGCCCTATTGTTTATAATTTCTAAGATACAGATTTAACCAAGAAAACTAAACATTGACCAATGAACCAAGAAAATGAGGTCAAGATCAGATGAACAATGCCAGACAGACATGTACTACAGCTTGCAATCCTTCCATACAACAAATATAGTTGACCTATTGCTTATAGTATTAGAAAAACAGACCAAAACACAAAAACTTAACACTGAGCAATGAACCGTGAAAATGAGGTCAAGGTCAAATAAAACCTGCAAGACTGACAGGTACATCATAAAATATTTCCATACACCAAATATAGATGACCTATTGCATAAAGTATTAGAAAAAAAGACCAAAACTCAAAAACTTAACTTTGACCACTGAACCATGAAAATGAGGTCAAGGTCAGAAGACACTTGCCCGCTAGACATGTACACCTTACAATCATTCCATACACCAAATATAGTAGACCTATGGCATACAGTATAAGAAAAACAGACCAAAACACAAAAACTTAACTATAACCACTGAACCATGAAAATGAGGTCAAGGTCAGATGACACCTGCCAGTTGGACATGTACACCTTACAGTCCTTCCATACACCGAATATACTAGACCTATTGCTTATAGTATCTGAGATACTGACTTGACCACCAAAACTTAACCTTGTTCATTGATCCATGAAGTGAGGTCGAGGTCAAGTGAAAACTGTGTGACAGGCATGAGGACCTTGCAAGGTACACACATACCAAATATAGTTGAACTATTGCATATAGTATTAGAAAAAAAGACCAAAACTCAAAAACTTAACTTTGACCACTGAACCATGAAAATGAGGTCAAGGTCAGATGACACCTGCCCGCTAGACATGTACACCTTACAATCATTCCATACACCAAATATAGTAGACCTATGGCATACAGTAAAAGAAAAACAGACCAAAACACAAAAACTTAACTATAACCACTGAACCATGAAAATGAGGTCAAGGTCAGATGACACCTGCCAGTTGGACATGTACACCTTACAGTCCTTCCATACACCGAATATACTAGACCTATTGCTTATAGTATCTGAGATATGGACTTGACCACCAAAACTTAACCTTGTTCACTGATCCATGAAATGAGGTCGAGGTCAAGTGAAAAATGTCTGATTGGCATGAGGACCTTGCAAGGTACGCACATACCAAATATAGTTATCCTATTACTTATAATAAGAGAGAATCTAACATTACAAAAAATCTTAACTTTTTTTTCAAGTAGTCACTGAACCATGAAAATGAGGTCAAGGACATTGGACATGTGACTGACGGAAACTTCGTAACATGAGGCATCCATATACAAAGTATGAAGCATCCAGACCTTCCACCTTCTAAAATATAAAGCTTTTAAGAAGTTAGCCAACGCCGCCGCCGCCGCCGGATCACTATCCCTATGTCGAGCTTTCTGCGACAAAAGTCGCAGGCTCGACAAAAACCTACTTAAATCATTTAAAGATTTCTTATTGGTACAGAAATAAGTTAAATCATAAAAGCAGACTTTTTATTTTCTAATCAAGAGATTTGTTCTAATTTTGTTCTGTTCTTTTTCTTTTTCCTTTTGAGTGGATATTATTCATACTCATTACACTTTAACCTAAATGTGAATCTAAAAGTATCTGGATGATTGTTAAATTAACATCAAGCAATGACCATTCATCCATGCCTTGAATTTTGTAAAAAAAAAAAAATTAGCAAACTCCGACTTGATGACTTCACAGATGGTTTTTGTGGCAAATAAATAACTTTGTACTAGTTTTTGTAAAATTAATCCTGGACAATTTGTTACAGTTTTTGTAGAATTTGCATATTTCTTGTCTGAATAATTATCTTCAAGTGATTGTAGCTTAAACTAATATAATCTCAAAACTTAATCTCCAAAACCATAAGACAGCATCATTGTACAACTTTAATAGACTATCTTCATATTACCGACTTTTGACTCCGGATTATATAATTTGTCGACTGGTTACCTTGGACATCATGGTACTCGTTCAAGTAAGAGCAACCAAAATAAGTAAAATCAAACATATAATCGGTGTAATTTGAGGGGAAAGTTTACTGTTTTCCGATGATTTTGTAGTGAAAAAAAAATATTAACCAGGTAATTTTCCCCCAAAATTGTACCGATTGAAAGCTTGGTTTTACTTCTTTAGCTTGCTCTTACCTGACTTGGTACCATGATGTCCAAGGTAACCAGTCGACAAATTATATAACCCGGAGTCAAAAGTCGATTATATAAAAATAGTCTATTTACTGACATCAATGAAGAACAGCTTAACAGTCCATGTGACGTAAATGAACATTTTGAATATGTATATGTTGTGTACAAGATGTAAGTTTGTACAAATTATAATTTGTACAGGGTTTTTGTACAAGTTATAAGTTTTTTGGCACATACCTTTTTGCATCAGATGATAAAAGTTTATCTTCTTAAATTAATCAGCTTAATGTCTTAAATTCAAATTTATATACTTAAACATAACATTTAGTGCTTTTCTCCCTGTCTTTAAAATGGAAATAAGGACACCTGAATCGTTTAAAATTGATTTTTTATTTTTCTCCTTATACCAAAATCATATCCATAAAAAGTCTATTTGTGTTCTTATAATGTTTTTTTTGTATCAATGCTCAGTATTAAACTGTATCATGTAGTCATAGAATTATGACAGAAATAAGCGAAACAAAAGACTGTGTGCTTGTATCATCCATTTGTGTTAAGCGGTTCATAAAACACTAATAACTTGTACAAACATTCTGTACAAATTATAATTTGTACAACATTACAATTTGTACACAACATATATAAACAACAACATTAAATATAACAGTTTACAATCATTGATAGTGAAGTTCATATGAATGAATATTCTATTAAATGTTTTTTTAATCAATTCAATCAATGCTATAATTTGCCAGTTGCCATCAGTATTCAAAGGAATATGGGTAATTTCATTGTTTGTACACTAAAATGACAATAACATTACATGTATGCCATTGGTTGTATATAAATTGTTCAGGATGTTGTTAAACGATCACAACTTTTTGGTGTCTGCTTTTTTTTACCCAGAATGCATTAGATTCTGAAACGGCAAATTTGGAAATGCTGATGACTGTTCTGACTGGTAACCCAAACTATCATCTATCTATACCTACTGTAGCATATCCACACTTAGTTTTAGTTGATTGTTCTATAGCCTCTATAATATCTACACCTATATCCAGTAGAAAGGGATCCTTTGTCGCTCTATACAGGTACATCACACTTTCTATCAACTCTGAAATAATAAATTTAATCAAGTAACAACGCTGTCAAATCATGTGTTATTCACTAATGACTTTAACCAAAATACTTGTGATCAGAAACTGCTTCATCTTCCTGAATTCAAGTTTTCACTTCTGCATTATAACAGTATACTGTAAATTCAGAAATTATTGTGAGGTTTTTATCAATGTGAATAATGCGACTGGGTGACTATCGCAATAATAATAACTCACATTCTGATATCTGTTACATATATCTGTATACAGATTTTCCTGATATTCAATAACTCATCTCACATTTTTGTCCATTCTTCAAAAATCACAACAATAAATGCATGCAATAATTTCTGATTTTCAGTATTTGTTGCAGAAATGGACCTGTTCAGAAATTCAACTTCTGCCACTGTAAATTACATTGCACAGGCTTGACCAATCGCAACATACAAAACATTTATGTTCTAATAAAATTCCTTCCTGGTTATTACTTACTCTTTCACTATTTTTCTCTTCAATATTTCATGATTACTTTGTATATATGAGATATTCTACAGATCTGTTCAGTTCAGCTGTTCATTTTATTTCAACTGTATATATAAATTTCTAACATATGTTGGACATATACACAGTAACAACATTTAAAAGGATATGATATCTCAGGCCTCTTATAAATTTCTTTATATTACCAAACAATTAAGTCCTAACTATTTCTAGAAAAAGTTTTTTTATAGGGGATCCAATTGGCACATTACCTGGTCTGAGAGGATATCCTTCTCTCCCTTTGTGAGCCTCATTTTTAGGAATATTATAATATTCTGGAGTAAATCCATACTGTTTCCAGACCTGATGGAAATTATGTAATGTCTTCATTGCTTGATCATTTTCACCAAGCATACTCTGAAATAAAAAAAAATAAAAAAATAAATAATTCTCAGTACAAATTTAATTTATCTTTTCAAGCAAGCCTTAGAACTAGGTACACAATTCAGGTATTAACATGATGATATTGTTATTTTCAAAACTGTGACAAGATGAACATCTCGATAATTACAATTCACATTTTAAGACATTCTTTTCGCCAGCAAAGTTTTACATCAACAGATTAGAGAATGGAATTGAAAGTCAGTTGTCAAAGATTCACAATAACTAATGTTCTGATTAAATTCTGAATTTACACTATACAACACATGGACATAAAAGGCATTCCCTTTTCAACATGTTCAATATATATAAACTTTTCCCTATCAATTTATACAAATTTTTAAATTAAAAAAAAATTAAAACTTTGTAAATATTTTACAACTTAATGAAACCTCAAAAATCTGTTTCATTCAATTACTGTAATCACATTTCACAGTTTGAAAATGAAAGGTTATGAATAACATTGAATAGTTAAGCAACACTGTTAAGGAAAATTCCTGTGCAAACTGTAGAAGCATCATGGTTTCCTCATGATATTACTTGCAGTTTGTAGACTGTAAACTTAAGTCTTGGAGAACATGATATATTCATTAGTTGTAATTGCATTGGACTAGCTTTTAATAACTGTGATTACTCTGATATGGGTGCTTTTTATCTATTGTTTTTATGTTAGTTGTTTTTGTGTGTCGTACCATTCTTTTGAGTTCAGCCAATTGCAACTGATTTCTACTGTTTTGTTGTACTGTTACACCACTGTCAAGATTAGGGGAGGGTTGAGCACTAAAAATCGTGATTAACCCCAAAACATTCTTCTTGTGCCTGTCCCAAGTCAGAAGCCAGTATTTTCAGTGGTTGTCATTGGTTCATGTCTGTCATATTTATTTTTCGTAAATTGTTTTCAAATTGTTATAAATTAGGCCGTTAGTTTTCTCGTTGAAATGTTTCACATTTTTTCATGTCTTGCATTTTATAGCCAACTATACAGTATGGGTTTTTCCCATTGTTGAGGGTCACACTGTGACCTATAATTGCTTAAATCCACTTATTTGAACTCTGGTGGATAGTTGTCTCATTGGTTATCATACCACATCTTATTTTATATTGGAGTTTCTACTCTGTTCACTACTGTCTTAAGAAGAATCTATTTTCAACTCACATCTTACCATTGAACAAATTGACATTGCTAAGAGTCAATGAAAAATACACATAACATAATTATGACACTTTATAATAATTCATACCAGAATTCCAGGCCAATATGCATCTAGAGATGTAAACATAGGTAGAGTTATTCCCCCTTTGTTCATGTTTGCCCACATATACCAGTCATCTCTCTTCAGATATTTCTTTACAGCTGCATGGTATTCTGAAAAATGAATAATCAATTTGCGTTTAGCTATAAAATATTTTGTATGATATTTTTTATCATTTTTATAAAATACCCTGCCCTTAAATATAATTGATAAGCATGCTTGCCTGGAGTGCAGGAAGGTGAAAGTTTATATCCCCAATGTCAAACCAAAGATTTTAAATTTTGCCTTACGATGGACTGTTACCTTGTGAACTAGCACAAATAAAATTCAGCTCAGCCTGTTGGTCAAGTACAAAGACAAATTCAGTTTAATATATTGTATTAACATGTCCTTACTCTCCATATGATTTGTGCCATCGATACATAATAAAAATTTGGTAAAAGTATAAAAATTGAAAAACATAAATAAATAAACATAATTTATCCATCATTATTATATATTTAATATGTTATATTCATTCATTTTTTACTGATGATATAACAATTATTGGCAGTTTTCAATTATGAAAAGAAAGTGATGCAGTACATTTTGAAGAAAGAAGCACTTACATGCTTTTTGCAATGTGTGCTATATTCCTTGCATTTAAATTTCTTAAAACTACAAATCTGCTTTAGTTTCATAAAATAATTGTTAAAACCTTGTGTATATAATTTACAAATTGTATTTTTGATGACTGTATCTTTAAAAAAAACAATATTAAATAACATAACACACTAGACACTATTTATTTTTAATATACACAAATTCAGGTAACCTGTATCTTTCATGGCTTACACCTGGAAATCAAACTCTTTCCAATCATGCCAATGATGAATACATAGCACTATCATTTAAACATATATAATTTATTCATAGTACATGTGGTTTGTTATTTTAGTACTAGATTCAGAGATCGGTATAAATTATTTAAGAGTGAATTGGTAAGGAGGCTTGAAACAGACATATAATGAAATCTTGTGCAAATCTTCAAATTAAATCTGTTGATCCAAAACTGTAATACGATTTAGTTTTAAACATTCTTTTCGTATATAAGTAAACAAATTTCACACAAACCATGAAACATATCTACGAGTTCAGGAATGTTAAACATAATGCCTCCTTTAACCAAATACTCAAAGTATGAATCTATTCCACCACCAATACCAAAATCAACAGCAGTCCATTTTCCTGTCTTTACATCCACATGGTTTCCTACCTATAAATATTGTTCAGCAACATATATATTATTTTCATGAATACAATACATGTACATGATCAGAAAATGTCAAATTATTTGTTCAAATTTTAGAGGCAGGAGGAAAAATGTGGCTTGCTGAGATTTTCTCCAAAGTACAATTTCTACAATGTACATAATATATTGTTTTGATCTGCCAATTTAAAAATCATGATCAAATCTTAAATCTCCTTTAAAATCATTAATTAAGGTGAAAATGATTTTTTTTTTCCAAAGTTATATTTCAAATTCAAACTAATTAAATGAGCTGGAAATAATATTCAGTTCTGTTATTAAGTTGTAAAAAACAGGTGAGAAATGTGTGAGTTTCAAACACTTATTGATAAATTAGTAATAATTGCAAATAATGAACAAAACAATATTCATCAAAATGCCTGTTTTTTTTCATATAATATGATCTAATATTCTACATTTAAGAATAATTTCATTCATTCGTGAGTATAAATTTTAAATTTAAATTCATGACACAAAAATTATTAATTATAAGATAATGTCACAAAAAGAATTTGACTTCAAATAAAAATTCTTTGATTAAATTGTACTGAATGCTTACAGATTCTTGTTTCAATCTAAAATACACATAACTTTTCCAGGAACCATTTTTGAATTCAATTTGAGTCTTCTCACATTTCTTTTGATGAATGAAAATTTAGACATGTAGCGTTAATATAGAAAATATTATAAACACTTAAAGAAAAAGAGATTTATAAGGTTTAATGTGGTACTGGTATTACTGTTTCATAACTTTTATCAATAGTTATACTGAATTTTACCATTCCAATTGGAGAGCGAGTATTCCAAAGAGCTCTAAGTGCTCTCATGGCAACTTTTTCAAAAACAGGATCTCCTGTGAGTCGACTAAGTGTTCCAAATTCAATTAGAAATGTACCAACACCAGCAGTACATGTTACAGTTGTCTCCCCTTTAGGTACACCATGTCTTAGGTTTACTGTTCCATAAGGCATGCCAGTCTGTGTATCAAAAGCTAAAATTATAAAGAATATCAAATAAAGCATGAAATTAGTGCTATGTACAGTACTGGTGTCATCAAAGTCTGAACAGTGTCTTCCCTAGAAAATTTTTCATGCATGGTGGGTCCATGGTGGATTTGCAACGCGGCGAGCAATGATTCTTTTTCAGAATTAGTAACACTACATAATTTATATGTTTAAAGCCATATACCAATCTAATTGCTTTATTATAGGTAAGTCATGGAACTTTAAAGTATTTATTACAGATGAGAGGAATTAATGAAAGACCTTATAAACAATAATAAAAATAATCCAGTCTGCACTAGTTATTTACAAATTAGTGTCATGTACACATTATTTTGTTGATATCTTTCTCCGTTTCAGCTTTCCAAAGTTCACCACACATTTTTCAAAATCAAAATCTTCCTCCTTTGGTCCTTCAATTGATATATGCATTAAGCAATTCAGCACTTTTTGGCATAGTCTGTTTCTCAAAGGTGTTTTAACTCTGTTTAAACATGAAAAACACCTTTCACAATCAGCTGTTGAAACTAGCAAAACAAGACCAATTGCTGCATACTTAGACAGACATGGATACAAAGTTCTAAGACAGGCAACTTTGTTCATTGTCTGCCTAAATGTCATGTCTTTAGATTCTTTCACTAACAGTGTCCTCAATTTGCTGATAGAATGGTTTCAGCAGCAACAGCAAGTTGTTAAATAAAACTTTGAATGTCATCATTGCTTCACAGAGATTTTACAGGGAACAATAAAAAAAAAGTTTATTTGCGTTAGAGACGACATCAAAAGTTCAATGTAGGATAAAAAAAACTTAATTCACATAGTTTTTTCACTGACCCCCACCCCCTCTCTTAACTTACTTTGGGAAAAATTGATTGACCAATATGGATATATGTAAAATCGATTTTGGATAAACAAAACTTGCAGCAATTTTAACCCCCACCCCCAAACTATTTGATTTAAGTTTTTTTTATCCTACATTGATCTTTTGATGTCGTCCCTTAATTACAGAAGTCGTCAATGAAGAATACCTGACATACGGATGAAATATTTGGCAATTACCTGTTTGGAAGCTAACTGACATTTTATTTCATGAACTATTTTTTTTTAAATACATTCCTGTCCGATTTATTTATAACGCTTCATAATTGTAAAAATCCTATCTTGCCGAAGTGAAAGAAAAATTATATTTAGCCCCACTTGTGTAAAAAACGGCAAATGAATCTGCTATGTGACCCATTGAATTAAAGATAGAACAACACTAGTTTATTAAAAACAATATTTCCGTAAATAAACATGTATGTTATGAAAGTTTTTCCATCATTTCATAAGACACGTCTTTTTCTCAGCCCGTTTGCTGTGATGTGTATTCTTTGATATAATCAATCAACCCCGACTAATCTAAAAATAACTGATTGTTGTGAACAATCAAAAAATAGTTCATCGATGTAAATATACATTGATATAGCTGATGAAAAAACTGCGAAACTTTATTTAAAAAAAAGTTTTGTTCATTCTCGGTGAAATTACGTTAGTTTTATTTTATGATACCAGAGACTATACCAAATTTTAAATTTCTACTTTTTAAAGATCACAGTAAAATAACGATGTCAAATACCCGTTTTTTGGTGAAATTTATACTGGGAAAATGTTAAAACTTTTTATTTAGCACAGAAAGATATGCATTGGAGATTAATCTTACTATTTATTTATCAGCTTACTGGCAACTTCTATTATGTAACCGAAGTCTCGATGTGCAAATGTATACAACCAACTAATCAAGAAGGTTGTAAAATCCTGGCATGCGCGATGTGATGCATCCAATTATCAGTCGGATGAGTTTAAAACACATGTGGAGTGTTGTTACTTGTCACTTCACTTTCAAAATATCGATAATAAATATTTTACACAGTTATTATTTTCACACATAGCGGGATGCATCTTGGCAATGATGAAAGAATGGCGGTCGAAATTTATGCGTAGCGGTACCACAATGCTTGAATAGCCTAGGGAAAACACTGAGTCAAATTAAGTAATTAGGTTTGGATCCAGTTTAACTTTTTTTAACAGCCTGTGCGAGACCCTCATGGGTATAGTAGGGTGCCCAATGTCCAAAAAGTCCTCTAGTTAACGAGTTTAAGTTAACGGATAACACACGGCTGATTTTTTTGCACATTATAGGAAAATCATTATATTTTACAATCATGATTGTCGTCGTAAGTTCCCGTGGTCACGATTTTCTAAATTTCGTGTTTTTATAGGGTACACCCAGATACCGTATTGTACGGGGAATCTTTAACATGAAAAATAAAATTATTGCGTACTTTGTTGGTAGTTAAAACAGTACCTATAATATAGTTTATATATTAAATATATCATATAACGAAATCGAAAAGTATTTAAGTGATTTTGATATAAGTATTTCAGCATTTTAGTAAGAGTAAAATTTTACCCGAAATTTACCCTATTTTCATCGAAAGCAAAATTATTACGTGTATCATCACAATATTTTTTACTCTGATCTAAGCAATAAGACACAGTGCATGTGTGTGCCAAATTGCATGCGTGAAATAAAAATCGTTTTGAAGAAATTAGCAATTAAAAACACAAATTAAGTCAACATTTTGGTATTGATTAAACACGGATTATCTTGTGTCATTAATCATTTTGTTGCTTACACTATTAGGTCATTAACAAGGACAGAGGTCACTCAAAACATTACTCTTTTTTGCTTGTTGTGTGGTTGATTTATTTGTTGTGAATAGCCAGCTAACTTTGTAGATTGTCACTTTGTTCGGCGAAATCTGTTTTGTGTCTGTTTTTCAAAACTTTAAACTTTTTATTGAATAAATATTTTGTTATAATTGTAGTATAAGAATCAAATCGATCGGTTTTGTTTCACACCGGGAATATGGCACATCAAAAGTCTTGTATGATGTTTTCGACATAAATCCCTCCGAGGCTCTGTGGGAACGAAAATATACCACCGTTCGTGCAACAAAATAAAAACAGGTACAACAGACAGCAACCAACGACAACCGTTGAATTGCAGGCTCCTTATTTTGGACAGACACATACAGAATTTAGAGGGTTAAACATGTTTGTGATCCTTCAACCCTCCCCTGACCTGGACAATGGTATAACAACACAGCATAAGAAAAATCTGCTGAAAACAGTTTGAAATGGCTTGACTTATCAAATCGGCATGAACCACAAAAACAACTAACATGAAGACAAAAAAACACTAAGTACCGATATAATAGTACTCGCCGTTAGGGTAGAACATTTTATATTCTGAAGAAAGGAATGGGGCTGGCGGCGCGAAAATTTATTTTCACTTTTGTACACATTCATATCCTCAACTATCCTGCATTTCATGTTGAAGAGTGTTCATTCTCATCCTTTCTTGTGCAAAGTCAATTATTTCAGTTCATATCAGGCCAAGTAATTCATTTTCAAAATCCTCATTCCCTCCCTGTTTTCGAAATCAAATGGGTGTTCCCTTACTGAAAACTAATGAAAGGACGTCATCAATAGTCTGAGAACCCGACCGTGCGAGGGCTGTATAGCCAGTCAAAGTCGTTAAAAACTTCCATCATCATAGTCTGAGAAATGTATGATCATAAACATCATTACCGTAAAAACTAGCTTTTGTTATAAATCAGGCCGTTAGTTTTTTTTCAAATGAATTCTTTCATTTTTTTCATAACTGGCCATTTTATAACCGACCATACGGTATGCGTTTTTCACATTGTTGAAGGCCGTACGGTTGCCTATAATTGCTTGCGTCCACATCTCCTAATTTTTATATTATACAACAAGTTTTACATAAAATTAACACTATCTATGTTCCATGTAAATGAGTTAAGGTCAGATGAACTCTGCTACAAAATCATGTATACCTTGTTACCATTCCATACACCAAATATATTTAACCCACTACTATCTGAGACTGTACGGACTTGACCGTGAAATTAGGTCGAGGTCAGGTGAATCTTGTCTGACGGTCATGACTTGACCACTGAAACTTAACCTTGTTCTGATCCGTGAAATTATTTCGATGTCAGGTGAATCATGTCTGATGGTCATGTAGACCTTGCAAGGATACCATATATTAGTAACCAAATATAGTTATCCTAGAACTCATGATAATTGAGACCTTCACATGACGAAAAAAGCTATACAGTTTTTTAGCAGTCACTTAACCATGAATATGAGGTCAAGGATATGACGGAAACTTCGTAACACAATGGATCTATATACAAAGTATGAATCATCCAGTTCCTCTGCCCTCTGAAATATAAAGCTATACAAACAGTTTACGGTGTTGCAGCCACCATTATCAGATTGTATTCTGTATTCCTCGCATTCTGCTACTTGCGTCGAATGCGATTTAAAAGAAAAAGAACATCTGAAATTAGCTCTCTTACCTAAAGCTTGTCGGTGGGCTTTCAACTTAACAGTAGACAATGAAACGTAATAGCTACTACTAGCTCGGCAATTTTTCTATGTTGTTTCACTCTTATTAAAATTCTGATCTTTATTAACTAACATGCTCTTATAAGATAAGATAAGATAAGAATTTTATTAATCTAATCAAGAACCCATAAAGGGCATCATTTACAACAATATTAAGCACAATATGATTGGAAAAAAGAAAAACTAGATCCTAATATAATACTATCATATTATGGACAGGATCAGAGCCTAACACATCATGTGTCTTACATAACTATAACAATAATTTCATAATAATTAAATATTATTTTATATATTTTGTATCCACCTGGATCTTATTTCTAAACACTTAATTATATAATTGCCTAGGCACATAAGAGTTGGTAAATGCTCATTTGTGAACAGCCAGAAATATTTTTTATCCTTGGGTAATTCTTTAAAATTATTACAAAAACTGTTTACTTTATCCCATAATAATTTTCTCTGTTCGTTGTATAAAGGACAACTTACTGTGAAATGGGTCTCATCTTCAATAGAATTTGATCCATGTGATAGGCAGTGATGACATAAACGCTGACTTCTCTCTATGTATTTTTTACTATATCTATCTTTCTCAATTTTAAGATCATGTGCACTTATTCTCAATTTACATATAGCTCTTCTTATATTAAAATCTTTAATTGATAAATAAGCCTCCTTTACGAAGTCAGTCTTGAGGTTGAAATAATTTTCTAATTTACTATTACCTTGTGATAAGGTATCAGATCTTTTGACCACCCAAAATGTTTTAAAACTGTTACAAAGTTTACATTTTACAAATTTAATTAATTTATTGAGCTTTGTATTCAAATTTTGTATATCAAGTGATTGAAGGACATATCTCATAGATGAATACCAACAATTAATGTTTCCTGCATCTAAAATTTTATTACAAACATAAGCATCATAAAGTAACCCATCGTCCAATTTGTTAAGCCTGTGTACATATTTTACCATAGATACTATGACAGAAAAATAAAGAGGAAATCTTGCAACCTCTGATAACACTGCCAAATTTGAGGCTTTTTTATTTACACCAAGAATATATTTTAGATACCTGAAATGTGATTTTTCCAAATAATCATTTATGTAAATTAATTCAAATAGATAATCACTTTTTTTTTATATATAAGCTCAAATGAGGATAACGAAATCAGAGATCTATATTTTAATTAGATTGATGTTGTTTACAAGTGTTTGTAAAATACATCGATGCTGTACAAAACTTTCTTTTTGTAGATAATCTTTAACTTCCTGTCAATTGTAGGCCAATTTATGTTCGATAAGTCATGTACATTACACTTGATATAAGTGTGTACGATGGAGTGATGAGCCTGCTGTTTCTTATTCTCATTTTGTTTTCATAACTTGTAACAGAAACCCTCCCCCTTTTTCACCGTTTGCAGTTTGTTTTTTTTATTTCTGTAAAGGAAATATATATTCAGACCTGCTAATTCAATCAATTCTGCGTTAATATTCATCAGTTTTGGAACTAAGTACTATTTGATGTGCTTCCACGTTCATCAAAAGAGAATTGGATATTTACCCAGAAAATCATGACGAACACCTTCTATCAAAAGACGGAAAAAATAACATTTTGGGAGGGTAACTTATAAATGTTAATATCTAAAAAACATCTCTAAAGATCACTTATATCGAATCTTATGTAAAAATTCCAATTTTGGAACTTTTAAAAGGTCAAGGTCACTGTTATTTAACAGCTCAATGAAAATTGTAAATGTGCACCTTTAAGTACAAATGTCAATCTCGAACCATATTTGGCAATAAAATTATCAAATTATTCCTAAATATAGAAACTATAGTTATAATCCTTTGAATTATTTGAATTTATTTTGTTATAAACGCAAATGTGTAGGGGTGGCCAGCTGTCTAAACGTGACTCTACGTTTTCCTTGAAATTTTAGATTTGACCTTTGACCCAAATTTAAGAAAATCGTGACCACTGTAGACAACGACGACATCAATTTTTCGACGAGGCTTGTTCACCTCTTTCCAATGATATAAAATATAGCCGTGTGTTATTCTGTTAACCCAAATCGATTAAATTTGTTGACTGGGCACCCTACTAGTAGTCAAGGTCATTAAACCCTCCCCTAGTAGTAGTAGTAAATTTTTTTTAAATATACAAAAAACTTCACATTTTTCCAATGATTGCAAACAAGAAATAGGACACCATCCTCTGCTTGCACTATAGCTATCACATTTCAATCTTCAGTAAACCCCCAAATCTCAAACCAATACCTTAATTTGACGTATATCTTTTTGAAAGTTCACATCCTAATGAAGAGTGTGTAATAAGTTTCAAGTTAATGTAACCTTCATGGTAAAATACATTGAACCAAAACTTCAACCTGATATTGGATGGACAAACAAACTGATGGACACTAAGGTTAGAAAACATAATGCACCTTCTATTGTAGGCAAAGCATAAAAACTATACAATTTTTAAACCAGTCACTAATCAATATAAATAAAGTCAATAACAACAAACAAAAGACAGACAAAGAACTTCAAACTATCTCTAAAAAAAGTCATCTGTTTATAAGTTATGAATCATCAAGATCTTCTAAAATATAAATTGTATACAAATAGTTAATGTTATCACCATGCCGACCATGGCAGTCAGATTAACATCCCCATATCTTGCATTCTTCAACATTTGTGGCAGGTAAGACGGTAAACCAAATTCATAACTCTATTACAAGAACATAATATTTTAAAAGTTTTAACAGGGGGTGTTTTCAATTTGTATGACAAGCTCAAATTTAACAGACCAGTTGTAAAAAATTGTTGTAAAATAAGCAAAATAAAAGGTTGAAGAAATAAATACAGTATTGTGGACTGCAAAGCTTTACTAGAGGTTCCTGACTATTTAAGCTTATCTAAAATTCTGTGTGGGAAACAGGTTTGAAGTTGAACGCATAATATTCCATAAGATATAAAGTAAGGAAAATATTTTCCCCCTCATCACGCTCATAAAAAAAATAGTATCTCCTTTTTACCAGGAAGAATTCTCCTTGCTACATCTTCAGCTAACCTCAACAAAGGTCCTGAACATGGCCATCCTGGTTCTAACTCCATTCCTGTTTTCTTGTACAATAAATGAGCGGACAGTAATCCACCTAAAACTAAATAGAACATTTGTTCATAATAATATGCATTGCGTTTGTCACTTCGAAATACATTTAAATTCAGAACATTTTACTTTTCACATTTGATGATCTTTTCTATTTTTTATGCTACAGCATGTTTGCAGGTACAAAAAAAAATGAACATATTTTTAATATTGCTTTACTTTTCATCAATTTCTGGAATAAACAATTAAGTATAATTGTCAATAAATGTATTCTTACTTCTGATATTAGTTTCAAATACTGAAGCATTGATGTCTATGTCAAAGTTAATCATGTTGGATACTAGCTTGGCAACTCGTCGGAACTCAGTGTAGTTTCCCATGATGGCTAGAGTATCTAAAGCATCTATCAGTGTCAAGGAATAACTGAAATTGAAACAGGAACATTCAAAATTAGTCAAGACAGAGGAAAAATAATGTGATTTTACATTTGCAAGCGCATGCAATGTTCAAGCTATAATTTAACGGCAGAGGGGGAATTTTTAAGATGAAGTACACAGGAGTGTAGTTTCTATCTGAAAAGGGACAACTTATTCAAGGTTCTATTGATTTTTGGTTGCTTAACGTCCAGTAAAATCAAGGTTCTATTGATTGTTGGTAGCTTAACGGCCAGTGAAATCAAGGTTCTATTGATTGTTGGTTGCTAAACGTCCAGTGAAATCAAAGTTCTAAATGAAAAATTTGAATAGTTGAATAATCTACATACATGTATTACTGTAAAGTCAGAATTTATTTGAGGTTTTTATTAATGCAAATAATGCGACTGAACGAGTATCCCAATAATAAGAACTCGCATTCTTATATCTGATACATATAACTGCATGCAGATTTCCCTAAAATTGCAATGATTAATCATGCATTTTAGTCCATTCTACAAAAATATCGCAATAATAAATGCACGCAATAATTTCTGAATTTACAGTATGTATTTTTCATTGTATAAATATTAAAATGGGTACATGTAATAAGAGTTTTTTGCAGTACACAAAAGATTTGTTTCTCATTGAGAACTAACATGAATAGGCAGTGAGGATTTAGGTATATAGAAAGGGCAGAGGGGAGCTGTGCTCCTCTATTTTGGCTTAGATAAGACACTGACATGTAAGTTTTTACATGGTTCATATATTTGACTATAGTAGATGACCATATGATGACTTCCAGATGTCTTTTAAGGTTCTATATATATTGTGTTGTTAGTTGTTATCTCTACTATTCATAACCCTACATCTCCGTTATTGACATTGGTGAAACAAGCACTCATTAATATGTAAAGTGAGAAGATCACCAGTGGCAAATCTAGGATTTAAAAAATTCAATTTTTTCCATTTGTAAAGGGGCATAACTCTAAAACAGTACAAGAGACGCCACCCAAATTCGAACTTGATCTGTGTTTTGTGGGAATGAGCATTGTTTTTAAGTTTCATAACACTTGGTTGAGGCAAACTAAAGTTAGAGAACGGAAACCAATTTCGGGACGTACGGACGGACGTACGTACAGACGGACAAGGGTAAAACTTAAAGACCCCTCCGCTACGGCAGGGGCATAAAAACACAATTTTCAGTCATTAAAAAGGAAGACAGGCAGAGATATACACAAAGACTTTGTTGTTGTTCAAATCACAATTATGATCATACTGATTCATTTGAAATAAAAGTGATTTTGGGTCCACACCTGATTGAGACAGTAAATAAACAACATGAACAAGCTGCTTGAAGCACGAAAGACATTTAAAGTTCAATATATGGTCTTAGTGTTTAAGTATCCATATAATAAGCTCTAAATAATCAGAAGTCGGTTTCACAAAAAAAACTTACGACTAAGATTGATCGTAAGTCATGAACAATTCAGTATACTTACAATCAATCTTAGTCCAACTCTGTTGTACGTTTTTTTTGTGAAACTGACTCCTGGAGTAAATATAAAGTTGTGAATGAAGTTAACAGGTACTAACATCAGAATAAGCAAAAGACTAACTTTACCTTACCATATTATGACATGGATATAAGCCGTCTGTGGAGGGTTGTCTATTTCCTGTTAAATAAATGTTTCCAGATCTTGGTTTGGATCTCAGATATTGAATTCAGTTGTATCTGTTAAATTTATATACAAACTATCAGAATATAAATAAATTTAAGGCCTGTTCACAGTATGCTGACTTCTAAATGTTTATTTTTCAAAATTTGTGTGTTTTTGGATGTGATTCATTGATGTTTCAACTGCTTACTGAAAGGTCTCCTTCATTTTTTCATAAGAAAATTTTACATACCTTCCCCAAGTGTCATGCCCATCACAAGTCAAAGGTCGAAGTTCATCATAAGGATAAGCATATTTTATGTATCCATCATATGCATGGTGAAACATTTTTTCTACCTTCTCTCTGAAAAAAAAAGAAACTCATTTTTAGAAACAAATCTGTTTCTGCACTGCTGAATATTATGGTCCTGATAGTAAGTGTAACAGGTCTATGTAAGCAGGTAAGAACAAACTGTGTAGGAAATAGCTAACCTATCAAATTGGCAAGAAGCATGAAAAACAACTAACAAAAGACAAAAGACTCAAAGTATATTTTTAAGAGTACTGGCGGTTATTTTGTCATGTCCGGCCCTTTTATTATTATCTTACTATAAGATATAGGTGTTGCTCATTGTTGTTGGCCATATACTTTGACCTATAGTTGCTTACATTCAATCATTTGGTGGATAGTTGTCGCATTGGCATAATACATTATCTCCTTATTTTTATATATATCTACATGTAAATGATTTACAGAGTCAATGAAGAAGACAAACTACAGTGTACATGTATCTGATTTGGAAAGGCTGATGACAGATGTATTACATTCTATCACAATTTTTTGGCATGGTTAGCTTTGGCACAATTGTTAATAGACTTAGTGGAAGAAGAAAAAGCAGACCCTGACCAAATCTAAATTTTGTAAAAAAACTTTTAAAGTTGACAAACATGTCTTTTTGGCCTAGATTTTTTGGGGATTTTGAAAGACAGTCAGGGGTACTACTTGTACAAGTAATTTTTATTTACTTGAAGAAGTAATTATAATATACTTATATAAGTAAATTTGTAGGATACTTATACAAGTGTATTTTATTTACTTGTATAAGTAAATTATTTTTTGGCCTAGTTATGTCCCTTAGGCATTCAGATTTTTTTACTTATACAAGTAAAAAAGTCATCCTATCTTCTTTTCTTGAATTCTTAGAACTTCTTTGCTCTAACAGAATTTTGAATTGTCTGTCCTTTGCAGATGTCTTTACTATTCATTTAAGTGTAATTTCATGGACAATGAAAATCTCATTTGTCTTTTATCTTTAGAACACTGCTCATTTACAAGCCCCGAAGGAGCAATTTTTGAAGGCCTTGCGCAAATACTTAAGATCTTTGCTCAATCAGTTTCTTTGTTGAATTAATGAGATGAAACATTGAACTCTTATCAAAAATTATGAGCTAACCTGAGAAAAATTGTTAAAGGCATGATTTTACATCTCAAAACTTGAGAATTTTTGTGGGATTGTAAAAAAAATTTACTTATACAAGTAAATTTTTTAGAAAATTAAGGGGAGATTATTCAAACAATTATAATTAACTTGTATAAGTATATTTTATTTACTTCTTCAAGTAAATAAAAATTACTTGTACAAGTAGTACCCCTGACTGAAAGACAACTCAGAATTAATCCCTAAATAAACATAATTATTCTTAATAACTCAAAGTAATAATATCTTTTTTTTAGTGATTTGATTATTAAATGTTAATTATGTATGATTACTGTTTATTGGTATTTACAAAGCTAAATTTGGTATTATTCTTTGGTGTTTTGAAAATCATAATAAATAACATATAGAAATAAATGCTCTATATCGTAACTGAAAGCTGTACTACAACAACAATTAAGCATATATATACATGTATAATAAAATTGAGAATGGAAATGGGGAATGTGTCAAAGAGACAACAACCCGACCATAGGACAGACAACAGCAGAAGGTCACCAACAGGTCTTCAATGCAGCGAGAAATTCCCGCACCCTGAGGCGTCCTTCAGCTGGCCCCTAAACAAATATATATATACTAGTTCAGTGATAATGAACGCCATACTAAACTCCAAATTGTACACAAGAAACTAAAATTAAAAATAATACAAGACTAACAAAGGCTAGAGGCTCCTGACTTGGGACAGGCGCAAAAATGCGGCGGGGTTAAACATGTATAAGTATATATATATATATATATATACCAACTTATAATTAAGATCCATTTATTACATCGGTGATCTGTTTATTTGGCAATCGCCAATGGCAGTCAGCAGGGTTTAAGAACATTTGTTGTTCGACCTGTTAGTCAAATGCGTTTTGTTGAAATATACTTTTTCACTTTTTTGGTCTTTTGGAAAATGTTGTTTGTGCTGTATTTAGACCCCTTTAACAAGAAATTTGTTTTGCATGTACACGTATAAAAATTGTGGTTTTTGTCCAACGCAATCATAGGTTTGAACGTTGTTTTCAATTTAGACTTGAGAATATATATATATATATATATATGCTTAATTGGTGGAATATGCATAGACTGAAATATAAGAGAAAACAAGAGGCTCATGAGAGCCTGATATCGCTCACCTGGCTGTAATTTCAGTTTCAGGCATTTGACTTATTTGTAGATCTTACTTTGCTGAACAATTTTGTCATTTACACTTTCTCTCTTTCTATAATAATATCAAAGATAATACATAACCCAAAACTGTAAAATTTCCTAAAAATTAACTATTTCTGGACAGTAACCCAACAACAAGTTGTCTTTTTGGTCTAAAGATTACTTGACAGGTAGATCCAAACTAATCTTAACTCCATGTCACTTTTGCTCTAACTGCTATAGTTTTTGAGATAAAAGCCAAAAACTGCTTTGACCCCTATGTTCTATTTTTAGCCATGGCGGTCATGTTTGTTAATGGATCAAAACTGCGGATACAATTTATAAACCAGTTACCCTAAGGAACATTCAGTTAAAGTTTAGAAGTATTAGGCCAAGTAGTTTCAGAGGAGAAGATTTTTAAATGTTAGCAAACATGATGAACAAATTGTGTAAAATTGTCCTTAAAGGGCAGTAACTCCTTAAGGGGTCAATTGACAATTTCAGTTATATAAATCTTTTTTGTAGACCTTACTTTGCTGAACATTTTTATCTTTTATCTTCAAGATAATAACCAAAAAACTGCAAAATTTCCTTAAAATTACCAA
Organism: Mytilus californianus; assembly: GCF_021869535.1. Lineage (NCBI taxonomy): Eukaryota > Metazoa > Mollusca > Bivalvia > Mytilida > Mytilidae > Mytilus > Mytilus californianus. The sequence continues at coordinate 46,016,057 of NW_026262712.1, read as the reverse complement.
TTTAGTGGCAGTAACCCAACAATGGGTTGTTAGGTTTGTCTGAAAATTTCAGACAGGGCTGATAGATCTTGACCTATTGAACATTTTTACCACATTTCAGATTTGCTCTAAATGCTTTAGTTTTTGAGATATAAGCCAAAAACTGTATTTGACCCCTATGTTCTATTTCTAGCCATGGCGGTCATGTTTGTCGATGGATCAAAACTTTGGATACAATTTATAAATTAGATACTTGAGGAAAATTCAGTTAAAGTTTGAAGGTATTTGGCCCAGCAGTTTCAGAGGGGAAGATTCTGGAAATAGTTTACGATGACGACAAACGCCAAGTGATGGCATAAGCTCAAATGGGGCCCTTTGGGCCCTGGTGAGCTAAAAAGGGGGGATCAAACGGAAGCTCAGAAGAATTGGTTAACAAATAAATATCACATTGGGAAAATTTTGGATTTAATTTTTGTCACATTTCTATAACTTTGAGATTCTTGCATAATTCTCAAATCTTATACACTACAAATCTTTCTTTTTGGGATAGGTAATAAACATTAAAAAATGAAATGAAATCTGCAATTACTGCATGATCGAACCTTTTTATTTCATTTTTGTTAAAGATCTGTTTGAATTGAAACAATCATTTATTAAAAGCCCAAAAATTTCAAAGAAAAAATTCAGATGATGACATTTTTATAATCAGCAAGTGTGTGTATCTTAATCATATTCACATGCAGCGAATTCACAAGTGCACCGACGATGTTTGACAAGGTTTTCTACAACAAATGGTCCCTTTGTGTATCCTGGGCACCCAACTGTGAAATCAAAATCCATCTCGGATTTGGTCTATTTTTCTCTATTCTTTATATCTTTTGCCAATTATTCTCTTTTTTGTAAACACTCATTCACCATGTCCTAAACCTGATTAAGATTTACTACAATAAACGGAGCCTTCCTGTATTTGGGCACCCAGCTGTGAAATCAAAATTCATCTCCCATGGTTTTGAAATTACCTGTCTTCACAGGTAAAATTTTGTATATCAAAAACAATTAACAGACCTGTTTCACCCAATTGTAAAATTTCAATTGTCAGTAAAACATTATGTAAGATAAATGAGATTAATCTATACACATTCAGATTCATTCACATTTTCAAGAGTCACATAACGGAAAAAACTAAAAATAAAAAAAAAACATTTTTCAATGAATAGTGATAACTGCAATTCACCATGTTGATAGATATAAAATATTTTGCTTTGTTTTATTTCATTTTAAAGAGAATAATACCCCATACTGATTAAGTGAAAGCGGGAACAGTGGTTATGTACCGTCTGCTACGGTTAGATACGAAACTGAAGTTCCTAGCTGTTCAAATGAAACCACGTTACTAGTCTTAGATAAATGAACTTTGCCTTGTTCATCACAACAATTTTTTATTCATCATGTTCATTATTCATTTCTTCAAAATAATTAATAAAACACTAAAGGAAACCTGTTTACATTTTAAGAATGTCACTTTATTTTTTTTAAACAACAGAAAAAACTTATTTATAGAAATACACAAACTGAAACATGATTAAAAAAATAATCAACACAAAACCAATAAAATTAAAAAGGATGCAAACAGACCTAGGTTGCGAACATGAAAGGGGGCTAATGTGAATGGGGGTGAAGGTGATTTTGGGCCAACCGACCCGGTTTCAGAGTAAATATGCTATTTATGTAAATTCAGCTAAGGGTGCATGTAGACTCTCAGTGTCAAGACTCAAGTCAAGGCCAGCAAACTGATCCACTATCATGACTAAATTTTTAAGTATTTACGGGCACTAAATAATTGCAAATACTACAAGAAACACACACTTGGGGAAGATGATTGAGGATCCTGTTTTGATTTTTTGAGGATTCAACTCTCTGTGTCTTGTCAAAGGATTTTGCAAGAAATGAAAGCGTTAGTTGAAAATAGAGATGAATGAAGAAGTGTTTATTGCTTGTTCAGAGGAGGCATATAAAAATAACAGGAAAAAATACATGCACATAGCGTTTCAAATTAACCTGTATTTAAGAATATCATCTTTTGAGTATGCTTTGCCCAAATGAGAGCCTGCCAAACCGAATAAAGCAACGAAAACTGCAATAACTGCCACATATTGAGATTTCATGGGGGCTGCCATTGCGTCTCGTTATCCGCGAGATTTGAAAATTGAACTTCCTTTTCCGGTCTGTCGTAAATAAGTGCAGCAAGTGAGTGAAATTTCTAAATGAATCGGTTAAAATCCTGTCTTATATTTGTCATCATAATAAAATGATTAACTACAAAAGAATTTCGAAATATGAGGAATCTTTTGTTTTGCCGAAATTGTCGAAGTTCGTGTTGAACTGCATATAGTTTATACTTGAGATCGTGTAATTAAAAGTTATCATACGTATACTCATCTTTGCTTTCTCATTAGGGTTGCATACCACCCATATTTCCGATTCATGACCTACGAAACACTTTCATCATTTACACAACCATAGGGTTCATTGGCAAAGTGTTAAAATCATTTCATAGTCCATTCTTCCTACAGCTACAAACTCCCATAGTGTTTCCAGAAGAACCTTGTTAAGTATCTTAACAAATGCTTAAACTTCAGATAGTCTTTATACACACACTTACTGCCTCTTGGTCTTGTAGCAAACATTTCATTAGTACTGTACAGAAGAACGTAGGTTGATCATGTGCTGGGTCAAACCAAAGGCTTATAATTGGTATTTGTTGATTTTCTGAAAGCATGCAGGAATTATAGTTATCTCGTACCACTAAAAAAAAACTCGTACCAATGCAAACTCGTATCACTGCTAACTCGTACCACGGTAAATTCATACCATTGTAAAACCGTACCAACTTATTTAAATGCATTCACATGTATATAATTTGAAATTACAATGACCAATTTGTAGCTAATTTTCTTGTCTAATTGGATAGAGAAAACCGTGGCAGATTGGCTTTGTTGTCTCCCTTGAATAGACTCTTTTTTAAACTTTTACTGACAACTATTTGATTTAATTTTTAATCATTCCAAATCAGTAACATTGAATAGATTTGGGTATTTTTCTATTGTTTCTAAAAGGAATTTTATTTAATGAAAGAATTTAATTAGCATGGTGATTAAGAAATTACGTTCGTGTTTTTGTTTAAGTGTTCATGAAAATCTGGTATAAAGTTAAAAGAGATATTTTATTTTTTTGTATAAAGCTTAAAAAAAAATAATCATAAAACATTCGTATTTTTGTCTAAGTTTTCATTAAAATCTAGTATAAAATTCAAGTAATTCAACTTTTTTTTATTAAGTTTACCCAAAAAAAAATCATAAAACATTCGTATTTTTGAATATATTTTTATGGTACGAGTTTGCAATGGTATGAGTTCTGATTGGTACGACTTCCCAGTGGTACGAGTTTACGTTGGTACGAGTTAACTTTTTTGGTACGAGTTTACATGGTACGAGTTTACAATGGTACGAGTTAACTTGCTTCCGCATGCAGCATCAAATAGTGGGTGCGAGACAGCTCTGACCATCTACCATGTCTACAAAAAACTAGGACCATCTATGAAGACAACTTCTACCATCAATAGATCAACCCTGACTATCTATAAAGTCAACTTGGACTGTCTATAAGTCAATTCAGGTCGTTTCGTTTATAATGCCAACTCATACAAATTATAAAAATGAAGAGTTTTGACCATATAAATGATTAATGAAAAACACTTTGAAGAGAATTAATACCGTCTATAATGCAAATAATGAAAGGAGATTCCCAGATTTTACTATACAAATGATGAGAAAAACAATTCCATGAAGAGACTTCTATATAGACAATTAAAGATCTTGACATGTACATTGTATCTGTCTATTGTTGAAGATTGAGAAGGAGAGTGGTGTAATATCAACACGAGAGCAAGCTGTAAAAATCAAAAAGGATTCACTCATCAAATTGTCAAAGTGAAAAAAAACTAACAAAAAGACTTCAGACACAAACTACTTTCAAATCCATGAGTACATGTACTTGGAAGTTACCGAAAGCTTGTTCAAATTTAATTCTATGTTGAAAAAACCTGCTTTGCAGGCACAATGTAGGTCAAGCACAAAGCAGGGTTCATAATTACATCTCATTAACATGCAATGATTTTGTCCTTGTATGCATGTAATATTTGCCATTGAACATAAAACCACGACAATTCATAATCATACACAATACAATTTTTGTACATGCTATCTTTATTAAAAGGATAAGTTTCTTAAATTATTAAAAATGATTTTACTTATTTCAGGATGTTGATGCCCAAGAAGAACAGAGTTACTATTTTTGAATACCTATTCAAAGAAGGTGTTCTTGTAGCTAAGAAAGATTTTGGTGCCCCAAAGCATCCAGATATTGATGTTCCAAATCTTCATGTTATTAAAGCATTAACAGTGAGTACACAAAATCTAAATGTAATGATATAGTTCTGCCGCTCTGCATTATCCTATGAATGATCAGAGGTTGGGTATATGTCAATAAGAGATCTAGAGAATCTAAGAATACATCATCCAATCAAACAATAAGCTCGACAGTTACATATTTTTACTGTGAGATCAAATTGGCCTCCACAATTTGTAACTGCAGAAGCAAAGGCTCTCAGCTGTGCACTAGTCCGATGAGATTTTTACTAGACAAGGGCTTCGTGTTACCACTTAATGTAGCAGTCTGATTTTATCAAAATATATTACTGAAGTAATTGATGATTACATGATTTTTTTTACTATAATCGATAAAATTATGATTACATGTAATAAAAAATTTTGACCATTACAGATTGCTGTCGATTATTTGGGGAAAATGTAATCCATTACGATGACACCCTCCCTGACTGCAGTATTTGGAAAGATGTACAAAATACTCTTGTCAAAGGTGTGAACTTAAATGTTATTAAGCTGAGTCAACTGTTTACCTTGGACTTTCATGCCTTCTTGAATATTCCCTTAAGTGAAATAGCCTCTGTAGCTATGTATAACTTGCCATTAACATATAGTATATGTACAAATGTGTATTTTTTTGTAAACACATTTAATGCCTTTTCTGGGTTTTTTTTTCTAGTCTTTAAAATCACAAGGATATGTCCGAGAACAATTTGCTTGGCGTCATTTTTACTGGTACTTGACAAATGAAGGGATTGAGTATTTGAGGAATTATCTCCACCTTCCAGCTGAAATTGTACCAGCAACACTGAAAAGACAGACACGCCAAGAAGCACCAAGGCCAAGACCTAAAGGTAAAGATTTGTGTAAAATATGTTTGACAATTCTCCTTTTAATTATTGAAAGTGTGAAAATGAAATTCCATGGTTGTCTTTCTAAACAAAAAATATCAAATGGGCAATCAAAAATTATGCTGAAGAAGGACAGATAACATCCAGACCGAAAGAAAAATTTGAAAGTACACCTCACAGTAAACTAAAGATTTAGCAACTTTAAACCTATCAATAACCAGTGTTAAACCAAGGGACACTGGTAGGGTAAGCAATTCCTCCTCAAGTTGTGGCAATTGTTGATGAGTTGCTTGCATTGTGACAAGTTATTTTCATACATGTATGGTACTTGTACCTACTGCATAGAATTTTAGATGAAAAAACGACATGAAACAATATGAAAAGTTTGTTTATCCATAAGGCTTTTAACAGGAGAAAGTCTTCCACTTGTATTTGTCCTAAAGCTGCCTTCTTTTGGCAAAATAAGTTATGTAAGGGACCGATGACTCCAGATTTTTCCAAAGTCTTGACCTCATTTTTATCTTGTTAAATATTTTTTTTAATAAATTGCATCATATGTGTTGAAAAAACCCCACAAAAAAGACAGTATTAACATAAGTCAAGAAATACAAGAATAAGTAAAACTAAAACTAGTGATATTGAAAGTTTTAATGGATTTCAGTTATTATATTATGTTTCCTAAAAAATTGTATGCGTTAGTCTCATTTGTTGGATGTTTTTATAAGATAACACAGAGGTGGGTGATAAGTTATTCTAGAAAGTCGTACTTTTAGTTTTGTTAGAATTAACTTTTTATTGCAAGTCATTCAATTATCAAAATGTACTTCTATATTTACATATAGTAAATTGATCTTGTTTGCAACATGCTCCAACTCGCTAATTTAGATTTGCACATTGTTAATACTGTATGATGATTTGTTACAGGACCAGATGGACCTTCTAGAACTCCAGGTGGTGGTGCTGACCGTGCTGAATACAGAAGAGCAGCTCCAGGTAAGTGTCATACATTATTTGTATGTTCATTGTTATACCCTTACCTCAAAGATGGCAGTATATAGTGATGCATATGCTCTCTTTCCATTCCTTTGTCACACATTTGGTTTCTAGATCACATAAATAAAAGTTCTGCTTTACTAATTTTTTTGAAATTTAAAAAACAATGCCTGACCATAAAATACAGGTCAAGTTTGATATTGGTGATAATGCCATTTTCTGTTTAAGAGTTGTGCTCCTAATTTACCTAAAAGTTGTGTTTTCTGTTTATGACTAGATCAAAATGAAAATACTGCTTGACCAAATCTTTTGAAACTTTTAACACAAAGCCATGAACCACAAAATACAAGTAAATCATTAGAATTATGAACACAATGTCATGGAACATAAATACAAGTCGAGTTTTGATTTTGATTGTTGTGACATTTATTGTCTAAGAGTTTGCCCCTTAGGTACCCTAGAATTTAGAGTTTTGGGGGTGCCAGATGATAATATAAAGTACCACTTGACCAAATCTTTTGAAATATGAACACAATGTCATGGATCATTAAATACAGTTCACTTTTGATTTTGTTAGTTTGACATTTACAGCAAAATGTTTGGTTCCCTAGTGATAATATGAGTACCTTTTGACAAAAACTTTTCATTTTAGTACAATGTTAGTAAACACAGGTCCTTTCAATTGGAAATTTGGTTTTGTCATCATTAATCGGAAAGATTTTTTCTGCAATTGTATCTATATTATGATTCTAAGTTTATTTGGCCTGGATTCCATATCAAAGAATGAATTATTCAGCTATTAAAATTCATTTTTGATTGAAATTAAAAAGACATAGACAAATATTTTGGGGTTTTTTTTCCATAAAAGTTTTTGATTGACATCTGAAATCCTTCCTAAGTCACCAAATAATAATTTGATGGGAATATTGCTTTATTTGTCAGCAATTAGGTATAAAAAATACTGTGGTTGACACTGTAATTATAGAAAGATTTAATAAGAAGAATGTTATATTATTACATGTAAATGTCAATATCTTTTTAAAAATAAGACATCTGATGAATTAGTAAATCTACAAATTCTTACAGAATAAATGCTGATAGGAAACATTTTAATCTGATAAATCTTTGAAAAGCATTCAATTATTTATACAGGAGTACAGATATTTTTCACCTTGGATAAATCTGGTAAAAGTAATATCCTGCTCTGTTCCTTGGGTGGAGCTTGACTTGTTTATCAAAACATATTTATAGTCAACTTTTTATTATTGCTGGGTTATATTTCAGATTTCAATCGTTTCGGGTCCCATTTTGATATTTATAGATTTATTAATACAGTGTATGGTTTTCATCATAGATAGATATTTTACCATCTTGGCAAAAGCTTATTTCCTCAATCAAACATGTTAAAATCTTTCCCTGTTCTGACCGTTTCCTTGCCAAAATCTCAATATTTGAAACTGCCAGTGTCTGCAGCATTTGTTATTTTTGACTTGGGTCAGTTGTATTTTCATGATTATCACAGATGGCTTCTTTGGGTGCTGATGAAAAAAAGCTTTCATTCTGTATTTGAGATAGGAAGCCCTTTTATTTTAAGTTTTTTATGGCAATTAGATATGAATTTAGTTCAAATTGTGAATTAAATTATTTAACACATTAAATCAATTTAACAAAATACAGTTGATTAAGGGAATAACTGTTAAAGGCATGATAGGTTTTATTTTGATTTAGTTCATCTTGAAATACTCTATATTGTTATCTTTTTGAATATTAATAAAGTTGAATATATCATTTCCCAATATATTTCTTTCACTTGAAATTGGTATATATATGTATTTTGAAATTTCCATGGTTTGCATGTTAACTAAATTTTAATCATGGTGACTATAACTTCAGAACTTCAGAAATTGTTAAAAATTCAATATACTTTTAAACATTGTACTTGGGAGGGATTCTGAAGAATTGTTGGGTTGTAAATAAATGTATTTTATATGTACCATTTGTCAGAATATTTAAGTGGTTAATTCTGTTCATTTTTATCTACATTTTCTTTGCAATAAAATATAAGACATGTTGTATGTTGCAAGATTAGATTTCTTAACATTTTTAGAAAAAAGAGTCATCTGATATATTAAGTTGAGCTAACATACAATAAATTAATAAAAACAAAAGATGTGTATTATAGTTTTCTGTGTGACATTTTTATCATTTAATTACAGGTGGAGGTGATGACAAGAAGGCTGATGTAGGAGCCCCAGGCGATGCCAAATTCCAATTTGTAAGTTCTCACAAATTATCACATAGAACTTTTCATTTAAACATGCAGGCTGATTAACTATAATTTAAATTAGAGCTCAGGGAAAAGATTTCTGAGGTTTGGAGTATAGAAAAGTAGTCTTAAGTATGGAGTTTAAAAAGGTTTCTTGAGTGTGGAGTTTAAAAGGATTTCTGAGTGTGGAGTATAAAAAAGTAATCTAAGTGTGGAGTTTAAAAAAGTTTCTGAGTGTGGAGTATAGAAAAGTAATCAGAGTGTTGAGTTTAGAAAAGTAATCTTGAGTGTGAAATTTAGAAAATTAATTTAAGTGTGAAATTTAGAAAATTAATTTAAGTGTTGAGTTTAGAAAAGTTATCTGAGAGTGAAATTTAGAAAATTAATTTAAGTGTTGAGTTAAGAAAAGTATTCTGAGTGTGAAATTTAGAAAATTAATTAAAGTGTTGAGTTTAGAAAAGTAATCTGAGTGTGGATTTAAGAAAAGTAATCTGAGTTTGAAATTTAGAAAAGTAATCTGATTGTGGAGTTTAGAAAATTGAACTGAGTGTGGGGTTTAGAGAATGCTTCCGTGCCATATTATTTGTGAAAAATATTTTAGTACAGACTTGTCATAATAAACAAATAGTGATAGATTTTTCATATCCAAGATTGTAAAATTATCAATTTCTATGAATTTATACAGCCTATTATAATACTATAAGGATGTTTAGTTACTTATTGTACATTTTCATTTCGTTCTTTTTCAGAGAGGTGGATTTGGAAGAGGAAAGCCATCACAACCCCCACAGTAGTGATATGGACATTGAACATTTTGGGGGGAAATAAAAAAAAAAAAATAACATACATGACTTTATTTTATTCCGACAGTGGTTAGAGACATAATAACAAATTTATAGAAGTTTACAGTAACCCCTTCCAGGTTTACCACAACTCCAAAATATAAGATAATCCCCTCTTTTGCAGGAGAATGGAACAAAACTAATTACACATGGAGATATATTTGTGAAATACATAAGTTTTTTTGCCCCCTCTGTAGCTGAGGGGGAATTAAGAAAGCTGTGCCCAGAACTGCAGATACAAGTTTTTAAAGTTCTTCATTCAAACTTGAGTCTTTAGTTTGTTTTTTTCTGACACTGTTGTCTCATTTATAAAATGGCTACAGTTCATTTAATAAGTTTTATTTGAACTGCCAGTATAATCTGTTTCCACACCTTTGCATCTGTTGGAGATCATGTGTCTGAAAACTTCCAAACTTTAGAGATTGTTATTGTGTGTTAATGAGCCTATTGATTTGACAATATTTTACCTGGATTTATTGAACTTTGGCCATTTTGTATCTTTTAAACATTCTAAGCCAACTTCATCATGAACACTTGCCTTGTCATCATTGTTAGGATAATAGGATTGTTTATCATGTTTACTTGACCATATTAAACTGTTTTAGTTTTATAGCAATTTACTAATAGCAAAATGTATACAGTGTTTTGATTTTAAGTGTTTCTCTCCATCTTCTACAGTTCTACCTGTTGTCTCATCAAACTTAACTGGTCAGGGCTGTTCCAGAAAATAGTGGAGTAGAATTTAGAATTGATGCAGGGATTGAAATGAAACATACTAAATATTTTCCCTATGGAGGTGCTTAACGTGTTGTAACTTTGGTGCTGATTAATATTATAAACGGCTGCTAGTACTAAGTAGAGGTCAGCATTTACATGAAACTCTATGGAAAAATGACATTTTTATCTTCTATTTGATACTACTGGTCTGAATTTAGCAAAGCTTAGTGGAAATGTTCACAGGCTCTTGGGTATATGATGCAGATATTTTTTTTGGATTTTTTTGTTGTTGATTAAAATATTCAATTTTTATACGACCGCAAAAATTAAAAAATTTTTGGTTGTATATTGGTATGACGTTGGCGTCGTCCGAAGACACATTGGTTTTCGCACTCTAACTTTAGTTTAAGTATATGGATCTCCATGAAATTTTACCATAAGGTTCAATACCACGAAAGGAAGGTTGGGATTGATTTTGGGGGTTATGGTACCAACAGTTAAGGAAAAAGGGGCCAAAAATAAGCATTTTTGTAACTTCCAGACAATAACTTGTGTGTAAGTGTATGGATCTCTCTGACATTGTAACACAAGGTTCCATATCACAAAGGGAAGGCTGTAATTGATTTTGGGGGTAATTGCCTCAAAATTTTAGGAATTAGGGGCCAAAAAAGGGGCAAAAAACAAGCATTTTTCTAGTTTCATGACAATAACTTGTGTGTAAGTGTTTGGATATTTCTGAAATTGTACTACAAGGTTCCATATCACAAAGGGAAAGCTGGAATTGAGATTGGGGGTAATTGCCCAAAACGTTTAGGAATTGGGGGCCAAAAAGGGGCCAAAAATAAGCATTTTTCTAGTTTCCAGACAATAACTTGTGTTCAAGTGTATGGATCGCTCTGAAATTGTACTGCAAGGTACCATACCACAAAGGGAAGGCTGGGATTGAGTTTGGGGGTGATGAATCATAAGGGGGTTCAAAGAATTTGGGGGGGGGGATTTTTTTTTCTTTTTTTCTTTTAAAATTTTCCATTTTAAGTTGGTTATTTCTGATTTATATTTAAAAGCAAATTATAATGATATGGCAGGAGATACACACCAAACAGGATGTGTAAATTATTATATAATAAGTATTGTGCAATAGCAAGAAATTTTCAATTGCACAATAGCAAGAAATCTTCAATTGCACAGCATTGCGCAATAGCAAGAAATCTTCAATTGCACAGTATTGCGCAATAGCACAATATTGCGCAATAGCAAGAAATTGTCAATTGTACAGTATTGCGCAATAGCAAGAAATATTCAATTGCACAGTATTGTGCAAAAGAAGATACTTCGTATAAATTGCTTATTTCTTGATCAATTTCAATGGGGTTTTATTCTTGAATTCTTGGGGTCTTTAATATGCTGAATCTAACCGTGTATTAAGTTTTTGGATTTTCGGCCCCGTTTTTAAATTGGTCCACATTGAGGTCCAAAGGGTCCAAAATTTAACTTTGTTTGATTTCATCAAAAATTAAATTATTGGGGTTCTTTGATATGCCGAATCTAACAGTGTATTTAGATTCTTAATTTTTGGTTCCGTTTTCAAATTGGTCTACATTAATGTCCAAAGGGTCCAAAATTAAACTTAGTTTGATTTTAACAAAAATTGAATTTTTAGGGTTCTTTGATATGCTGAATCTAAACATGTATTTAGATTTTTGATTATGGGCCCAGTTTTCAAGTTGGTCCAAATCGGGGTCCAAAATTGAACTTTGATTTCAACAAAAATTGAATATATGGGGTTCTTTGATATGCTGAATCTAACCATGTATTTAGATTTTTGATTTTTGTGCCCCGTTTTTAAATTGGTCCACATTGAGGTCAAAAGGGTCCAAAATTAAACTTTGTTTGATTTCATCAAAAATTGAATTCTTGGGGTTCTTCGATATGCTGAATCTAACCATGTATTTAGATTTTGGATATTGGACCATAATAGGTGAATGTCCAATTTAAAATTTTTAAGTTCTTAGACCACATTCATTCTGTGTCAGAAACCTATGCTGTGTCAAATATTTAATCACAATCCAAATTCAGAGCTGTATCAAGCTTGAATGTTGTGTCCATACTTGCCCCAACTGTTCAGGGTTCGACCTCTGCGGTCGTATCAAGCTGCGCCCTGCGGAGCATTTTATCTATATTTATACTACATATCTATCACTACTGCGCATGTCTCGCCTAGTTTCGAGTGATTTTACCAATTCACTCGAAACTAGGTGAGACATGCGCAGTAGTGATGGATATGTAGTAAAAATATAGAAAATTGAATATTTTAATCAACAACAAAAAAATAAAAAAAAATATCTAGCATATACCCAAGCGCCTGTGAAAATGTTGGGAGATCTTTATCTTGTAAACTACTGTGTGAAAGATTTCAATACATTGTTACATTGATCTATGTATTCAAGATCTTTTACAAACAACATACGATTTGATCTGGTTTGATGAAAAACGTTTGGGTTATGCAGTGGAGGTAAAAAGTTTAAATTTACACCATGGTAGAAATGATCCAGATGAGCAAATTAAGCTCTTGATAGCCTCGTGTTGATGTAGCTACAGGCTGAGAAATTTATCCCTAGCTTAGACACTTTATCCAGAATTGTTGCTTTTGTTCCTTAATGCTATAACAGAAAACTGAAACAAGAACCAAAAACACAGTCTCTACATTTTTGTCTCGCCTTGACGGAGTCAAAAAGTGAGACTTGGGTATGCTGTTTCCGGCGTGAAAACAAAAGACTGAGGTTCATGTATACACATATGACAGTGGCGGATCCAGAAGGGGGTTCCGGGGGTTGGAACCCCCCCCCCCCCCCCCCCCCCCCCTTTATCCTGGGTTGGGAACCCCCCTTTTAAAAATGGCTGGATCCGCCCCTGTATGAACATATAAAACCTGAAAGTACACTACAGCTGTATGGTTACAGCATCTCCTGCTTCCTATAGAATCGGACCAATCATCTTTGCTAAAACAACTATTTTTTTTTTAAATGTGCTTTTTTAGAGAAGTCGACCATGTTCATGGGGTGATAATAAAGAAAACTCTTTAAAAGGATTTATAGATCATCCTGCAACTCAAATATGATGATGATAGCTGCAAAGTGTAACAAGACAATACTATATATTGGTGGGGTTTTTATGCCCCCTCCACAGCCAGGAGGGGGGCATTACCCTAGCTTGTCCGTCCCTACGTACGTCTCAAAATTATTTTCTGTTCCCTTAATTTGGTTTGCCTACCAAATGTTATGGAACTTAAACACAATGCTTATTACAAAGAAACACCGATCAAGTTCCGAATTTGTGTGGCGTCACTTTTACCGTTCTAGAGTTATGCACCTTTATTTATGTAAACGGAAAAATTACTGAATTTTTCGTTTCCGTTCTCTAACTTTATAGTTTGCCTCAACCAAATGTTATGAAACTTATACCCAATGCTTACTACAACAAAACACAGATCAAATTCGAATTTGGGTGGCGTCACTTTTATCGTTCTAGAGTTATGCACCTTTATATATATAAACGGAAAAATTGCTGAATTTTTCGATTCCGTTCTCTAACTGTATAGTTTGCCTCAACCAAATGTTATGAAACTTATACACAATGCTTATTACCATAACACACAGATCAGGTTCGAATTTGGGTGGCGTCATTTTTACAGTTCTCTAGTTGTGTCCCTCTATAACAAGCGGGGTCATGGACACATTCTCCATTTATTTTTTCTTGATTATAGTGGTTGTGAACATGTAGTAAAATTCAATGGTATAGATGGGGGTTCTTATTTATTTAAAGTTCTGTGGTTGGTGGGTGTAAAAAAAGTGCCTTCATGGGGGCATAATATTCTCTGGAACAGCCCTCAGAAATTTTAACCAACTACTGCAGAGAACTACAATCAAGTTATCAAAGTGAAAAAAATATTGCATACTTACAATCTTACAAGATTTGAATTCCACTTCATGGTTACTATACAAGTGTTGCTTTAATTTTCTACACATATATAAATTGTAATAAAGTCATTTGAAGGGCATGGAATTTATTTTAGAATTGCTATAAAAATGTCCAAGTTTAGTTTCAAACAATTCCTTTTAAAACGTTTTATTATTTTGAGAATCAGACATGGGTATGAATTAAAACATGAAATGTTCAGTAAAATATATGTGAAGTTACAATATGTTGCCCAGAAGTTTTCATGGGAGATGATCTTTTGTCAACTATATCTCACCTTGGCCTATAAGACCTATGTGGGTTTCATGGTATCTAAAACAAAGGTTTGAATCTTGTGTTCTTCTCTGTCCAGAAACATTGACACCATGGCTATATCTTGAAAACTATAATAGAAAAAGAAAATCTTACGTGGCTAAAATGCCCAGACGGGAAAGATCTATATATGTCCTGTTTGCATCATTATTATCAGATGACCCTTAAGGATTAATTGCCCTTGACAGACGATTTTTTGCTAATTTTCATGATTTATCTTGTCAACTCAAAAATTACATTAGATAGGTAAAAACTGTAAATAGCAAATATAGCCAGACATGTAAGATCTACAAAAATAGAATAAAAACGATCCGGCGATTCAATTGGGACGACCCCTTTTAGGAGTTAAAGACTTAAACATTGATTATCGACTAATTTTTGTGTCCATACCTTTTCAAAGATCTTCTCTGAAACTTTAGAATCAATTTCAACTGAATATTTGGCGATTTATCCTTACGGCGAGTAGTATAAAGTTTCTAGTAATTTTTTTCTGATCAGTGAACAAATATGGCCGTCATGGCTAAACATGGAACATAAAGAGTAAAATGGATTGTCTGGTATATATATCTTGAAAACTAAGACCTAATCTGACTTGGGGCTACAATGTATTGTTTGCTATTTTCGTGTTTTTGCCTATCAACTCAAATACTTTATTAGATAGTGAGAAACTGTTAAACCGCCTCTTTAGTCTCATAGCGTGCTCGCCTAGGGCCTATGCGAAGTCGTGGGTTCGATCCCCAACTGAGTCAAATCAAAGATTTGAAATTGGTATTTGCTGCATCTCCGCTAAGCACGCTGCATTTAGGAGTAAGGGCGAAGATTGCTCCTGTCAACAGTGACATGTCTTCCTACGGACTGTTACCTTGTGAACTATCTTAAGCTAAGTCGTTATAAGAAGTTAGCTAAGTAGTTATAAGTCACAATAATAAAAAAACAAAATGCTCCGCCATGCGCAGCTTGATACGACCGCAGGGGTCGAACCCTGAACAGTTGGGACAAGTGTGGACACTTTATTCAAGCTTTGACATAGCATAGGTTTCTGACACAGAATAGATATGGTCAAAGAACTGAAAATTTGAAATTGGACTTATACCTATTTTGGTCTAATGTCCAAAATCTATAAATACACGGTAACGGATTCAGCATATCCAAGTACACCAAGAATTTAATTTATTTATCTATTAATGGACAATAATAGCTTAGTTTTTAAAGGGTTCGCTTCATCAAAAAAAGTATATATAGCATTCTGAAAATTAGTTTTTACAGAATAACAAACAAACTTACCAGAAAGTTTACAAAAAAAGACAAAATTTTTTTTTCCAAAATATCATTCTTCATTAATATAAAGTCTTTAAAAAGTTTATGAACCTAACCTGTAATCATTTTTCAAAATATCTAATCATGAACAGTAAATTTCAAACCATATCTAAACATAATCTTCTCTAAAATTAGAGATGATGCTGTTTCTATTTTTAACTATGACTCAACTAACAATTTCTATTAATTGTGTAATACATCTCGTATACCATCTTTGAATATATATGATTTTTAATAGATTTTATAAGATACAGACAGAGTCATATATATCTATAAAAAAAATTATACTAAGTTCTATAATGTATTGGAAAATTCACAGGAAAATGAAGATTTTTCTTCTTCCTGAATTTTGAAGGTTTTTTTTATCGTGCATTTGAATAGTCAGAACTTAATTTATTGTTTTGAACAGTCTCCAAAAATAACTTTTTAACATTACTTTTTACGGGTTATTTTCAATCTAATTAAAATATAGTTCTCTGATTTCGTTATACTTATATATACGAACAAGCGAGTTAATATAGGTCTGAATTTTGATTAGATTCATCATTGCCGGTTATGTCAACATTTACTAGGGGACAGTTGTTATAGAAATTAATCTTTTGACAATTATTTGAGTGCCAGTCTGATATTGTTAAAAATATCAGAAAAATACATAGTTCAGAATATTACCGCATTTATCCACTGTTGAGAAAATGAAAGGACTGCTTTTATTTTGCAATATCAAAGTTTTTAAGAACTTATCACTGTTTATTAAGAAATTAGTTAAAATATTGTAATTATACTCTTAATTATATGATTATATGTTAACATTGTTTTGTAGTAACCATAAATATGAATATGTATTTTGCCTCTTGTTACACATGTAAATATGTGTCTGAGTGTTTCAAAATAAAGTATATATTATTATTATTATTGACACCTGTTAGCAATATAATTAGTAATGCTTTGATAATGGCATCAGTCCTTTTGTGCCAATTGCTATTTTCAAAATGTATCATTTGCGCCAAATATTATTTTTCAAAGGTATCAATACATTTGCGGCAATTTACGGAATACGTTTGCGTCAATTTACTTGTACACATTTGCGTAAATTAACATGTACTAATATTTATCGTTAAAGATAACCCTTAAAAAGTATATCATAAAAAAGAATAATTAATGGAACTAGGGACTATTGTTGCAGACACGCCAAAATGATAAGAAAGTATAGAAGTATATGTTGGTGACTATTTCTTTGTTTCCACTATCCGTATGGACTTAAAATCCATCAACCGCTAAACGCACTGATAACAGTGCAGAGACATTTCATATGCATCATGCACTCACCAGCTCACTAAGAACTGTTTTTTTTTTCTTCATCATCTTCATAATTCTTTTTATTTATTAAATTATGAATAACAAAACTCTAGAGTATATACGAGACATAATGCCTGATTCAGTGGGAAGTAGACATGAACATAATTATACAATACAAGGAAATAATATTACACAACACAACACACGGACCAAAATATATTCTAAATATTCAAGATATCACAGCAACAACAAGACTAATGCCGGTTCATTGCTTTTTGTTAAAATAATTTGGCGCAACCGTATACTTTATTTTAGGCGTAAATGTATGATACTTGGCATTTTGAATACTAGTGGCGCAAATGAGTTATGACGCAAAAATACGCCCTTTGGCGCAACGGATTTCTCCCTTGATAACTAGTCACCTAATATAATATTCTTTACAAAGCATAATCAAAGTACTGAAGTACTGAACATCGGATGACCGCAGGTTCTCGTGGATGGTCAAAAGCACATGTCACAGAAATAGATCACATCTCTATACCTGAAACTGAGGTTAATTTACAGAGATATATTTTTTTCTGATACAAGTTCGTGCATGGATGTTGAATAAATGACAGGAAATTCAACCGCACCGTAATAACTATTTTATTGTAGAGATACAAATCAGTATACCTGGGACTTTTATACTAATATAATAATAGTCCCAGAGTATACACTGGTTTGTTGTTATATATTATATTAATATTACGGTTGCATGTATATATAATTTTCATCTATTTGTATATCATTCTATTCTACTATTCTAATTATAGTGCAGTGCAAGTGCACGGTGGACACTCTTCTGTAAAAAAATCGATTTTTCTAAAAGATTGGAAATGAGAAGCCATAATTCATATTTTCCCGCAAAACGATAACAGAGTTATCGGTCCTTGCCGGGAGTGTCGCAAAACGTTCTTGAGATATTCTTCCGTAAGCTTTAACACAACTTTTCGGTACGTGTGCATATATATCATCAATGATTTTTTACTTTTATATATATAACTAACGACAACACATTTTCATATTATTAATTTGTGTTTTAATAAAAATATTTATAGGAGGATCCATTGAAAAAATGAATTTGAAACAAGCGATAAGTAATGTTATTTTGCACTAGATAATGACCGCGGATCTATAATTTTTATAGATCGGTTGAAAACCCAAAACTAATTTGCATAATGGAAATTTAGGCGATAGCAATACATCGAAATGACCTCACGGTCATCGCGATGTAAAAATGTCGGTATTCACCTCAAAAGCTAACCAAACCTTTAAACAGACTTATTCGGAAGGGATATAGTTACGATACTGTTGTCAGGTCATTAAGGATTGCATATTTTGGTATTATTATTGATTCACTCATAGGGTCTTTGCATCGGAAATAAACACAATTAGTTTAAAACCAGTTGTTGGCATGATACGGGTTATGTTCTCATATATTTTATGATGGTACGTTACTAAACCCGTAACGGGAGGGATTGTACCTGATTTTCGTATGATGAAGACATAATCTTTCAACCAGTTTAATTGAGGTCTGGAGCTGGCATGTCAGTAACTGCTAGTAGTCCTTTGTTGATTTATGTATCATTGTCATTTTGCTTGGTTTCTTTTGTTACCTATTCTGACATCGGACTCGGACTTCTTTTAAACTGAGTTTTACTGTGCGTATTGCTATGTGTTTCTTTATTCTACATTGGCTAAAGGTATAGGGGGAGCAACTTTGCAAAATAAAAAAGGGCAGGATGACAATTTATGGAAAAAAAAGTCAGGATAAACTAATTAAAAAAAGGGCAGGACCGAATAGAGTGAAAAATAAAAAGGCAGGACAGAGATTACAACTAAAAAAAATGCAGGACAAAAATTTTCATCCTAGCCCACCATAAAAATCAAATGGTAGCTCCCTAACGTAATCGGGGAACCTGTTATTAAATGTCCAATTATATGCGGTAAAATAAAGTTTCATTTTTTTTCTTGACTTGAGGTAATTAGAATTTTATATTGAGATTTACAAAACAAGAAGATTGTTAACGTAAAATTAATAATTTAGGTTGAATCCTGTGAGGAATCGCGTTCAAAATTCACACAATTTATCTTTTAGATTTCATTGGTGTAATTTCCCCGAAGCAGTTTTGAGCGGTAGGTTTTCAAGGGGAATCACTTAGGTCATATTATTTTTAATTTTGAAACAAAAGTAAACAAAATATTTTTCACTATAATTCACTAAAATAAATGGTTTCAGAATGGCAAGTCAATTACGTGTATTAAGTTACTTAAGCAACAATTACTTTTTCATTAATTAAAAAAGACTAGAATACCCCCCCCCCCCCCCCCAAAAAAAAAAAAAAACAACAACAAAAAAAAACCACACAAACAATACGAGACAAGTTTCAAAGAAAAGTATAATTATAGATGAACAAACAGGTGAAAATTTAAAAAGAATCTGGCAAAATAACCTGTCAGAGTGTTTTGAATCTATGTTTACTTCATAGGAATGCAAAAAACTCATTTTGACCCTGGTACCTCCATAAACCTGAAAATCACATGGCTGGTCACAATTATTAGAAAATATTTTTTTATGAATAGGGAATAAATTCCACAACGGCTTGTCACACACATAGCTAGTAAACGTACACATCACTTGTCACCAACGATGATAGTCTAATACAAAAAGACAGGGAATAAACAAAAAATTACAATGATTAAACATATAAAAAAATATGTATCCGCAAACCGAGTCCCTGAGATTATCAGAACTTATTAATACGTCATTAATACATATGTCTGAATCAGTTAAATTTATTGAATAGTTCAAAATTAATAAAATGCAGGCAAACCCTGACAAACTTCAGGTTTTTGCAGTGGGAAAAAGACATATAACAAACATCCCTGTATACGAATTCAAAGTGCAGATCTTTCGTGTGAGTCAACTGTCAAACTTCTTGGCATTGACATTGATTATCAGCTTAATTTTGATACTCGTATCAGTAAAATATGCAGGAAGGCATCTCAGCAACTTAATATTTTGAAACGCTTGGAAACTTATTTGAACAAGCTAAGTAAGCTAACTATATTCCATACATTTATTTTGAGCAATTTCAATTTCTGCCCTTTGGCATGGCATTTTTGTACAGAAAAAAATAAAAATAGAAAAAGTGCCGGCAAGAAAGAGCACTAAGGATTGTGTATGAAGATCATTTAAGCTCATATCAACAGTTGCATGCTTGAAAAGGCGCCAAGATGCCTTCACTGCATATTAAAAGACAAAGGTCAATGGCAATTGAAACTTTTGATATAGTTAATAAATAAACATCTATCTGTTAACATGATCTATTAAATGTAAAAGATTGTAAATATTCTTTCAAATGTAGTAATATCAAGGATCTTTCTATACAAATCCTTGGTAATATACTTGATATTCCACATGTAAAATCAACACAGTTTGCAAATGGTTTGGTAAGACAAGTTTTAAATTTGCTGCTATACTCTGTGGAACAGCCTACCTGACCATTTCAAGACTGAAAATTAAAAGCCTTATATAGTCCTGGAATGGATCAGGATGCCGTTGTTCTGTATGTACGGAAAAGCTTTTCATATATTATTTTTTAGTTATTGCTCTAAATGTTTGAATTATGCCTTAAATTTTGCATGTGTGCTTTTATATTTTATTTTTTATTTATGCTTAAAATTATGTTTTGCTTAATTTGAGTTGTGCTTTAATTTTAGTTATGCATGCTTCAGTTAGGGCATGTTTAGATGTGTAGTTTAGTAGCGCTTTCGGCATGTATTTCAATATGTCTGTGCTGTTTCTATGCATTGAAATAATTGCTGCTTATATGGTAAAATCATATGTTTTCGAACGTCATATGAGTTAGTACTATGCATTCTTTTTCAATAGAAATTGTAACGTCACAATGCATTCTTAATATTAGCACAAAAACCCATAATACGAGCGTATATCTTATCTGCATGTTCTGTGTTTTAATGTTATATTCGGATAATGATTATATATTAGAAAAAGTTTTTGGTCAGGATTCTTCTGAAAAAGCTCATAACAAATTTATGAAATATATTCTTGGTGTAAACAGAAAGTCCAGTAACATAGCTGTGATGTCAGAGCTTGGTAGATTTCCTATTTATTTTACTATAATTTTATCAATGTTAAAATATTGTCATAGACTGGAAGGATTGAAAGAAGGATTATTATTTGATGCATTCATATGTTGTAAACAATTACATATTTCTAATGTAAATACATGGTACTCTTGTATAGATTATATTCAGAGAGAGATTGAATTACCAAATTTTGACCAATCAATTGGTTCTTTATGTCAGTATGTTGAAAATAAACTATGTGAAAGTTATTTAACATTTTGGAATAGACTGAAGTATCAAACAATTAACTCTGAAAAAAGGGAAGCTTGGTACTTATTTTTCTATAAAAAATTGTTTTAAAAAAGAAAAATATTTAGAACTACAGGATTTTAAAAAAAGACGGCCAATTTGTAAATTAAGAATAAGCGCTCACTCTTTAAAAATTGAAACAGACAGATATTCAAAAAAATATATAGAAAGATCTGAGCGTCTTTGTTCCGAAATTGCTCACTTGGTAAAGTTGAAGATGAGCTTCAGTTTTTGTTAGAATGCCCTCTTTATGATATTCAAAGGGAAGATTTTTTTCAATACATTTCTAACAATTGTTATAATTTTAAAAATTTAAATAAATCTTCTAAATTTTTATGGCTCATGACCCAAGCAAATGTAACTCTTATGGAATAACTGGGCTGTTATATTTGTGACTGTTTTGAATTAAGGACTGGAGATCAGGTATGAATATTGACACTAAGTCAAGTAAATGATTTGAGAATGAATGCATATATTGTAATTTTATTCTTTTATACAAGTGACTATTATTGTTGTTGTTACCAATTATGTATATCAATTGTATCTGATTTTATGCCCTTTTAAGTTTATGGGCCCTGTAATTCGGGAAATAAAAATATTCTATTCTATTATTTTCTATTCTATTCGGTAAATAGCTCTCAAGGGCTTATGTTTGTACAGTTATACTATATGTGAACCGAATCAAAATAAAACTTTCGTATTCGTACGTGTATCTATTACCGGAAATAATAACTATGCTTTTCAGAACTAGATTCGTGAATTACTATGTTCCAATATAGTCTAGGTTTTATAAGAGCGCTTGTAATATTCAAAGATATTATATGTCTGAAACGCTCAAATGACAAAGATTAAACATGGAGACGTGGTGGATGGTTGTTGGCATTGTAACATGCTCAAAATTGCTTTTATTTCCGTCCTAGTGTGTATTTGAAATATTTTTTGCCATAAATAAGACAGGCTTTTTAAAACTGTTAATAAAATTTGTGCAAGGACAAAATATATTGAATGAAGTCTAAAGAAAAAAACAAAAACCTATTCAATAATGGAATTACCTCCCCCTATCACAAAAAACTAAAATGAAAAAAAAAAAACCATTTGTGCTCAAATTAATTATCTAGGGGTAAACATAGGTCATAGCCTTTTTGTCCATTTGTCAAGTGGCTCAAACTTTAAAAAAGAGAGAAAATTGAACATGTTTAAACTAGTATGAAACACAGAGATGTTGAAATAATTTCATCAGTTCTGTAAGTGTAAGTCTGATCCCTTTAGGGATTCTGATTTGGCTCCCTCAGGATCCCTTATCAAGCCCTATCAAGTCTATTTGGGAAAATTTTTGCCAACAACAATGTCAACATCACATCGACTCGGCACCTTTTACACCTACAGCAACATTCCGTAAACCTGAAGCAAGTAATAATTGATTAGAAGACATATATTTGACTTTCAGAATCTTTTAAAATTTTTGAATTCCTTACTTTAAACAATAGTCATAGATCCATTTTGTAAAATTTATAATGTTCTTGGTCTGTAGACATGGTAGACGGCCACATTGTTTTGTCTAATTTGAATACGAAAAACTAAAGAAAAAAGGACAAATCCTATTTTCGGGATAGTGCTTTTCAATGGTACCTGAAAACCAGTTTGTTGAAAAACTGACGGAAAAGTTCTGTGCTTTACAACACAGATCACACGAGAAAAACTTGAATTGTTAACAAAATGGCATACTTTTGATTAATTTGGGACAAAATGGATCTATAACTACCTTTAAGGTTCATCATAACAAATGGACAAAAATGGCTGTATTTACACCTCAAAACTACTCTGTGTACAGACCTACCTGTCCAGTTTGGAAAGTTTTAAGGCCTGGCATCCACTAGATATATAAAAGTTAAATGCATTTTTTGTTTCAGAAAGATATAATCACTTTTGGATTTTGATGGGCATTTTTTTTCCTTTCTGCAGCAGGTGTAAAAATAAACAAACACCTGAATTACTTTGATACTGTCCACTCAGTTAAACCCTTTAACTCACCTATAGTTGTGTAGATACCTATTGTCTGTGTCAATCAAGGACAATCAATACAATACAATACAGTTTTTACCTGAGAGGGAGCATCTCAAAGTTTTATCCCAACTTAGTTTATTTCACACCTTCTGCAGAAAGGAAAAAAAATGGCCATCATAATCCAAAAAAGATTTTAACTTTCTGAAACACAAAATGCATTTAACTTTTATATATCTAGTGGATGCCAGGCATTAAAACTTTTCCAACTGGACAGGTAAGTCTGTACTCAGAGTAGTTTTTGATGTGGAAATACAGCCATTTTTGTCCATTTGTTATGATGAACCTTAACATGTTTAAAGGAAAGGTATTTTACAATTTTAAGGAATTCTGAAAGGCTTATATGTCTTCTAATCAATTACTACTTTCTTCAGGATTACGGATTGTTGCTATAGGTGTAAAAGGTGCTTGTTTTGTGTGACGTAGTTAGCAAAAATTTTCCCGAATAGACATGATAGGGCTTGATAAGCAATTCTGAGGCGGCCAAATCAGCAAATCACTTCAGACTCAGAATCCCAAAAGCGATTACTGTAAGTCCTGAATGGAAAACTCTTGACAAGGACTATACATGACTACAAAAAATGATGCATAATCCACAAGGACTGACAAATTCAAAATGAATTTCAACAACTCTTAAATGCGAAATAAAGTTGAGATGTTATATACATGTATAGAACTATGATAATGATGAAAACATATATCCTAACCCCTTTTTATTTCAGCAAATCCACTGATTTTGATGTTCACAGAAATTGGTTGGCAATCACACATAGTCTTCCAATTAGCAAATGGTATTATGAGGTGAGTTTTGAAAAAAAAAAGTATTTTTTTGTATACCTTTAAGAAAAACTAACACTTTAATTTAACCAAGTGACAAGCCTGGTGATCTGATACTAGCTTGTTTATCTGAAGTGTGGGTGGCCATAAGCATGATAAGTAAGTACTCTGAAATAGCAAGGTCAAACTTAACAGCAAGGTCAAACTAAACACTTGGAAAATTTTTATTGATATGCTTTGTTTCTTGGTTGGCATCATATACACACCTATAGGAGTAAAAGCAACAACTGGTTGGCCTAGAGTCAGAATAATATGTCAAGTTAAGGTAAAATTTCCATGTAGATTGTTACCTTGTGAATAAGCTTGTAAAAAGACTACTTGAAATGTTTATGGTGATACACAGCTTGGTTCGTGTTTCTCAAACTGTTTTTATGCACTGATGCATTATGTTGATAATTTTGATTAGTTTGTCAGTTCTTCATCCATAGGAGTTTGAATGTCCAATTAGTAGCTTCTGTCTTGGTGTTACACAGGTGCTCCTAGAACGGAGGAAATAACTCAGATAAGAAGAAGACAACCTTGAACACTGATGATGAAAACATTTCTCAGTGGTGCTAGTTTGTAGTATTTCTTTTTTTTCCGAAAGGTGCATGTCAAGTTCTGTCTCTGTGTGATACGGGTGCTCCAAGAACGGAGGAAATAACTAAGAGAAGATAATCTAGAACTCTCTGATGATTTAAAACATTTCTTCAGTGGTGCGAGTTTGTAGTATTTTTTTTTTCGAGTGGTGCGAGTTCTGTCTCGGTGTGACACAGGTGCTCTGAGAAAGGAGGAATTTACTAAGAAAAGAAGAAAACAATCTAATGATTAAATACATTTCTTTCATTTTGTTATATTTCTTTTTCTTTTTTTGAGTGGTGTGAGTTTGATAAAGTGATGCAAGTTTTAATAATTAGAGTGTTTGAGTGGTGCAAGTTGGCTGTGGCCGAGTTGTCATAAATTGAAGACAAATTGAATACAAAGCCATTTTAGTCTCCTTACAATACGTAGATGGTAAGGAACCAGCTATGGAACTTTGTTTGGGGTTTAATTAATTAAGCTACGCTTATTAAAGCAATTACAGTATGAAGTTATAAAGTACATTACATACACTAACTATTTATTATTATGTAATACTTCAGACGATCGTCGGCTCGGAGACAAACCGGCTAAAAATTTTGGGTCTCCAAATTTAATAGTATAGAATTGATGGAAAAAGACATAAATAATTTATCATATATACATTGAACAAATTGAATAGTGTTGACTGGGTGGCAGAGTGGTCTAAGCAGTTCATCTACATTGATCATCAGTCTGTCAACACTGAAGTTGTGAATTTGACCACTACTCCTTGCTAGGTGCATTGTACTCTGATCATAATTGACAAAACTTGCTAGTTTTTAACAACTAAAACTTGTGTAAGAAAAATTATTTTGACAGATTCAGTAGTACCAAGGAGAAGATGAATTTGGTAAAATAGCATGAACAATTTCCAAGAGAATATACATGTATGTTAAGAAGTGTTTGCTTATACATGTATAGGAAATAATTAATTTACATTTTCTCTTATTAAAGGATACATCAGAATGGACATTGGATTATCCCCCTTTCTTTGCCTGGTTAGAATATCTGCTGTCACAGATTGCACAATTTTTTGACCCAGAAATGTTGAAAGTGGAAAACGTTGACTACAGATCAGATGCCACAGTGCTGTTTCAAAGACTATCTGTTGTACTTACAGATTTTATATTCATTTATGCAGTGAAAGAGTTGGTACATTATGCTTCTTGTTTGAGCATATCATAAAATTTTGGAAAAAAATTTAATTGTCATTTATAAAAAAAAATTAAAAAAATAGGGGTTGAAATATGTGGAACATGTGTGTGAAACAATAGAAATTAAAAAAAAAATAATGTAAGTTTGGTTATGAATTTGAAATATTTTAAATGTCACTTAAATCTTGTTTTACACATTAAATGTCATTTATATCAATACATTCAATAATTTATAACAATACATTCAATAATTTATAACAATACATGTACATGTATAGTCCATATTGCTATAATGGTACTCTTGATTAAGTAAACAACAATTAAGGTAGATAGGGTGTCTTCCTCCATCTTGGATTTTGAAATACCAGAAAACAATCGGTCTAGATCTTTAAGAAAATGTGCAACTTTTTGAGAGTAGTAGGTAATTCATGTGTAAGAATTTTCATTTCAATATAGAAAATGACATGTTTTATCATATTTATGGTTGTATTTTACAAAAAACAGAATACTTTTGTTTGATTCAATTTTTTCCAACTTTGCCACATAAGGGGAGGCAACTCAAATGTAAGGGCAGATAATTCAGATAAAGTTACTTTTACAATAGAATGTGTTAGGAATTTACCTATTTTATTATGTAGCAAGAAAACGGGTCCAGTGACCCTATTTTTTCTTTTTCTTATCTGAAAGCATAATATTAGAGCTATCTTCTCATATTTTATCTCAAAGTTCTATGGTGTAGTTTTCGTTTTATGGCAGAAAATTGGATTTTCCATGCATAATCTATACAAAATCTGTCAATTTTGCACAACCTGTAGCGTGAAAATAAGCCCCGTGACCCATTCTTTTTATTATTTTTTTTTAAAAAGCATGATATAAACTACATTTTGGCAAATTATTAAAAAATTCTATGGATTATAATTTAGACACCCCATCTACCTTAAGGACAGGAACACAAAATTCTGATTCACTGCCAAGTTGCGACCCTGATTTAATGGTAACTTATCTTATGCAGTCACTTTTTCCTTGTACCAATGATGACTGTTGAATGCAGGTTTGACTGTACTGGTATATTAATCAAAAATTAAATTATGTAGTTTTTTAAAGGCAGTGCTTTAATGCCTTTCTAGTTGCCGGGTTAATCCTTCCTTCCGCGATATCCAAATTATCTACGTGGGGGGTCATTAGACTCCAAGTAGATCCGGAAATGTTGAATTCTCTCCTCTTCTTATTGCGATATAAAATGTATTTTGTTTTATTTCATTTACATTGGGAAATAGAGAAACGATCATTGTGTTTTGTTAGTTTTAAAAACTTTTGATATATTAGTATTTTGCATTATAAGCAGTCAACCGATTGACAAACTAGAATTGTTTGAATTCCGTGTGGAAAGAGCTCGGGTTAATTTCGAGTGTTATCTGCAATCTAGATGTTTATAAATCATTTCAGTCGTTGATATAATAATTAAAGGTCGACTGAACATGAATTATATTATACAATTTAAAGCGCATTTCTGTTTATGCACGTGAACCCGTCTAACGTTATTTTCGCAGTTATAAAGTAGCAAATTATCGTTCCTGAATAGGTGGCGCCGTGGTAGCAGATCCTGTTCCTCTTCTTCCGGTTTCTGCACTGTGCAACTATTTCAGTTATATTTTTAATTAACGATGCCAAATACTTGTTGTTGTGTACCTGGATGTCATTTAAGAGGAGGACATGCATTTCCAAATGACTTAAAAAGAAGGAAAAGTTGGATCAACGCCATGGCCCATACGCAGATTGGACGAGAACACGATGATATCGTGGAGTCCATCTCAATCAGCTGTTGTTTGCAAGGCACGTTTTACTGAAAAAGACTACGTGCAGGAAACTATTCATGGTAAAACTCTATTTTCTTTGTGAAATATATAGTTATATATGTAATCGCCATGCGAATAAACCAAAGTCTGTTTACAACCGCAATTATCGTTTTAGAATAAAAGTGGGTGGGTAATTCAAGACGTCATAATTTTTTGGATTACGATTCAATGTGATCTGTTTGAGATTTTTTGGTGATTGCTACAATTATTTCTTACAAGAGGTATATCATACTGAGAATTATTTTAGCAGTAATTATGCTAATGTAGTAATGACAGGAATGCATAAGCTATGCCTCATAGACTTTCTTGAAAAATATCAATGACAATGTTAACAGGAACAAATCAATGACATGCTCTCATATATATTATAGTTATTTAGGTACAAACAATGTACGTTTGTTGCATACGTCTCTCATTGTTTGTCCTTTGGATTTACATAACATACATTGAATCAGGCAAACATAGTTTTATCCAGATTGTAATGAATAAATCTAGTTAATATTTCGCCAGGTAGTACAAAGTATACATTGCTAATGGAAGTTCATTTAATTATAAAAAAACTAATGTTTTATAACCTTTTTCAGGGCGCAAACCCACCATACAGAGACTTAAGTCTACAGCAATTCCCAGCCTATTTTCCTGGACCAAGCAAGAGACTGAATCGTCCGCAAAAAGAAAAATCAGGGCAGTTTCCTGTGAAAACAAAAGAACTAAACTTGATGAATATTGTAGTAGAAATCTAGAGGAAAGTTTTGATTGTAAAGTTGGTTTTCCTGAAGAAGTCATTCATACTGCAGAAAGGATTTATGACTGTCCACCACCAACTGCAGAGCTAATGTTGAGCTTCACAGATGGAATTACGCAAACACCATCAATGCCTATGTTTTCAGCAGAGAATTTTGAAATGAAGACACGTGACACAGCCATGCATTTTTATACCGGTTTAGAGTTGTATACTAAATTTTTATTTGTTTTGACCACACTTGGTCCAGCAGCACATTGTTTGAGATACATATATTTCAAATTGATAGGGTGTCAGTTGAAAATCAGTTTTTTTATGACTTTGATGAAATTGAGGCATCATACAACCAACTTTGAACTGTCTAGATTCTAGATTGAATCTAGTGTTAAGAATATTGTGTATACATGGATTGTTTTTATGTCTAAACAGTGGTGTGAGGCTAACACTTGGCCATCTAGTGGTTTAGTCAGGTATTTTTCACCATCCAACTTCAAATTAAAGTTTCCTACGACTTGGATTATTATTGACAGCACAGATTATCCCGTGATAAAACCTAGAGCTCAGGCAACCTTTTCATCAAATAAAAACAGAAACACTGAAAATTCTTGAATGTTCGACACCTGGTGATTTAGTCAACTATGTCTCTATGTCACATAGAGCAAATTATTGGACTTGGCAAAACATACAAAATTCTAATAAATCCTATGAATGGAACTGAAACAAAACTTTCATCTGAAATAACATTTAGTTGTTTTATGTTGTGTAATTTTAGAACTTGTATTGTGCCAAAGGATGCATAAATAAAAGTGACGCAATGAATTTTGTTCTGATATATATATATTTACAATTACATGCACATGTAAATTGTAATGCATATAAAAATAAGGAGATGTGGTATGATATTCAGTGAGTTTATCAAACTAAAGTGCATAAGAAATGGGTTTAAGCAGTTACAGGTGTTACTGTCACCGTACTATCTCCAACAATGAGAAAAACTCGTACCGTGTAAAAAAATTCAGAGATCTTACAACTAAGTTTTGTTGTCTCAACTTGACTTTGGTGAATTTTTTATATCTGTTGATGTAAATATAAAAAAGAAGATGTGGTATGATTGCCAATGAGACAACTCTCCACACATGCACAAGAGACCAAATGACACAGAAATTAACAGCTATAGGTCACAGTACAGCCTTCAACAATGAGCAAAGCCCATACCGCACAGTCAGCTATAAAAGGCCCAGAAATGACAATGTAAAACAATTCAAACAAGAAAACTAATGGCCTATTTTATGTAAAAAAATGAACAAATATAACAAATATGCAACACATAAACAAACGACAACCACTGAATTACACTTTTGTAGGCTGCTGACTTGGGACAGGCACATACATGTACATGTACATACAGAATGTGGCGGGCTTACCGGTAAACATGTTAGCGGGATCCCAACCCTCCCCCTAACCTGGGACAGTGGTGTAACAGTACAATATAAGAAAGAACTATAAAAATCAGTTGAAAGAGGCTAAACTCATCAGATGGATAAATACAAATACAAGTGGACGTGGTCAGGTAGTTGTACATCCAAACAACAAAAAGACACTAAGTACAAATCTGAGAGTACTCGCAGTTACTGACAGCTAGTTCAAAGCTACTAATAACTGATAAAAAAATCTTGCATCTAAGACTAAATTATCAATCCGTAAGCTCCCTTTAGAATTTTATAAATTTTAGATTTTACATTTCTGAGTTAAGGGGTTTTATTCATTAAAAAAGGGGGGATTTTCCAGTTTTTGGACAACAACTCAAAAATGCTTTAAGCAGTTCACATGAAACTTTGGTGAATTATTTATAGCTATTGATGTAATCTCCCTATTGATTTTCATAAATTTCAAATATGACATTGAGAAGAAATTGAACTTTATTTGTTTATAGTCTGACAACAGATTTATTAAGTATTGCACAACAGCACAGTGTATTGCACAACAGCAAGAAATCTTTAATTGAATATAAATTCAATTCATATAACTGATTTCAAGTTCATTGACTACATTTATTCAGAAACATTAATATGTCAAATATTTAATTACAATCCAAATTCAGACCTGTATCAAGCTTGAATATTGAGTCCATTTTTGCCCCAGCTGTTCAGGGTAGTACCTCTGCGGGTGTATCCAGCTGCGCTCAGCGAATCAGTTTATTTCTTAATCAGAACTCCTTTTTATACGACCGCAAAAAAATTTTTGTGGTCGTATATTGGTATGGCGTTGGCGTCGTCTCTCGAAGACACATTAGTTTTCGCACTCTGACTTTAGTTTAAGTGAATGGATCTCAATGAAATTTTAAAATAAGGTTCAATACCACAAAGGGAAAGTGGGGATTGATTTTGGGGGTTATGGTACCAACAGTTAAGGAATTAGGGGCCAAAAAGGGGCCAAAAATAAGCATTTTTGTAACTTCCAGACATAACTTGTGTGTAAGTGTATGGATCTCTCTGACATTGTACCACAAGGTTCCATATCACAAAGGGAATGCTGGGATTGATTTTTGGGGTTAATTGCCTCCAAATTTTAGGAATTAGGGGCCAAAAAGGGGCAAAAAACAAGCATTTTTCTAGTTTCATGACAATAACTTGTGTGCAAGTCTATGGATCTCTCTGACATTGTATCACAAAGGGAATGCTGGGATTGAATTTGGGGGTAACATTTATTATTTCTGGTTTTTATACGACTGCAAAAAATTTTGCAGTCGTATATTGGTATCACGTTGTCGTCGTCTTCGTAGTCGTCAGCGTCGTCCGAAGACATTTGGTTTCCGGACAATAACTTTAGTAAATGTAAATAGAAATCTATGAAATTTAAACTCAAGGTTTGTAACAACAAAAGGAAGATTGGGATTGATTTTGGGGGTTATAGTCCTAACAGTTTAGGAATTAGGGGCAAAAAAGGGGCAAAAAACAAGCATTTTTCTAGTTTCATGGCAATAACTTGTGTGTAAGTGTATGGATCTTTATGAAATTGTACTACAAGGTTCCATATCACAAAGGGAAAGCTGGAATTGAGTTTGGGGGTAATTGCCCAAAAAGTTTAGGAATAAGGGGCCAAAAATAAGCATTTTTCTAGTTTCCAGACAATAACTTGTGCTCAAGTGTATGGATCTCTCTGAAATTGTACTGCAAGGTACCATACCACAAAGGGAATGCTGGGATTGATTTTGGGGGTAATTGCCTCCAAATTTTAGGAATTAGGGGCCAAAAAGGGGAAAAAAACAAGCATTTTTCTAGTTTCATGACAATAACTTGTGTGTAAGTCTATGGATCTCTCTGACATTGTATCACATGGTTCCATATCACAAAGGGAATGCTGGGATTGATTTTGGGGGTAATTGCCTCCAAATTTTAGGAATTAGGGGCCAAAAAGGGGCAAAAAACAAGCATTTTTCTAGTTTCATGGCAATAACTTGTGTGTAAGTGTATGGATCTTTATGAAATTGTACTACAAGGTTCCATATCACAAAGGGAAAGCTGGGTTTGAGTTTGGGGGTAATTGCCCTAAACGTTTAGGAATTTGGGACCAAAAAGGGGCCAAAAAACAAGCATTTTTCTAGTTTCCAGACAATAACATGTGTTCAAGTGTATGGATCTTTCTGAAATTGAACTGCAAGGTACCATACCACAAAGGGAAGGCTGGGATTGAGTTTTGGGGTGATGAATCATAAGGGGGTTCAAAAAATTTGGGGGGGGGGATTCTTTTTCCTTTTTTTTCTTTAAAATTTTCCATTTTAAATTGGTTATTTCTGATTTATATATAAAAGCAAATAATAATAATATGGTTTGAATAGGTAAATTAAATTTTTTTAAGTATCTTAGACCACTTTCATTCTGTGTCAGAAACCTATGCTGTGTCAAATATTTAATTACAATCCAAATTCAGTGCTGAATCAAGCTTGAATGTTGTGTTCATACTTGCCCAACTGTTCAGGGTTCGACCTCTGCGGTCGTATCAAGCTGCACCCCAGCGGAGCATTTTATTTCATTCATAAATTACTTTATGCTTGGAAATATAATTTTGCTTGGAGTTGAAACAGTTGACATGTTGCAATGTACATTTACTCTACATAGTTCTATGGTACCAAATCAAAAGTTTATATAAAGAAAGAAGTCAAAGGTTTCCCATCATAGTTTAGTTACATACATTTTTTTTGTACCTGAGGTCGTTGAATATAGATCATTATATAAATAAGGAGATGTGTTATGATTGCCAATGAAAAAACTAAGGATTTTCTTATCCAAGGAATAGATTACCTTAGCCGTATTCGGCACAACTTTTTGGAATTTTGGGTCCTCATTCCTCAATGCTCTTCAACTTTGTACTTGTTTGGCTTTGTTACTATTTTGATCTGAACGTCACTGATGAGTCTTATGTAGACGAAACACACGTCTGGCGTATTAAATTATAATCCTGGTACCTTTGAAAACTAATTTGACTATAAACATAGATAAAAAAGGTACAAACTGGACATAATGCACTAGTTCATAAACAAGTGAGAACAATCGCCTTCATATGGTGCTCAGAATATGACATTCATAAAACTTATTCAATATCATAAGGGAGAACTCTAAATCTTAAATACTGAAAGCCACCTCTGATAAGTACACTGTACTATGCAAGATAATGATATAACGACTTAAAATACACACAACCTGTAATTAACTGCCTTTACAGCGCTTTCGTGCTTTGATTTTTTTAAGTTGTAATATTTTTTAATTGATCATATTTTCAGATTTTGTACAAAATGTATAAAGCTGCAAAGAAAAGATGACAACAACTGCGACATTTTTAGTTCACCATATTTAATACTTACATCTTTACTGATTTGTAATGCTGGGTTGATGATAGTTGATCGTATCCTTATCAAATGGTCATCTAATGATGTTTGATTTAAAGCGTGATATATGATATAATATAGCCTATTGTTCAAGACTTGTTAAATTCTTGTTCTGATTATTATGAAATATTTGCTAATGTGTTTTAAGTAAAAAACAATAAATCAGTTTACCAAGTGTATTAAAACACATGGAAAGTGAGTTTGTACTGAGTAATTGGCTGTAGCTCATTGATGACCTTCAAGGAAATGTTTAGTCTAAAAAATATAAATCATAAAACTCATTATATTTTATGTTTTATGGTTTATGCACATCTAACAAGTTTGATTCAAGATTGTTAGGGGTGAATGTTCATGTAATTAAAACTCACCAATAAAAATCATTTGAAGTTTTCTGGATAATTTAAGAAATGTGAAATAATCCATTTTAAAAGATACCATATGGTCCTAAATGATAAATAAACCATCTTTATCAAGCCAAAGGTGATAACTTTTCACTTTTCATTGAGAGGCTGTGTAAATGGATATAAGGAAAACTAATTAGTCAAACTGAAAGCATGTGTAATCATGTAAGAAAATCACAAAATAGTTCTGATGTATTTGATATCAAGTTTCCATAACAGTTTTCAGACATCCATTTTCAGTATAATGGTTTCCTGTTTGGATTACTGCTGTTATCTATAACAAGATTATATGAGGTTTGTATGAGGATACAAGTAATATAAACAATGTGTCTTACACACATTAAAGTCATATGAAACTTCAAATTTAAAAAAAAAGTTGGAACATGTTTTATATACTTGAAAGGCTAAGTTTTACTCTAAAAGAAGTGAACGTAAACTTTTTTTTAAAGAAAATACTTTATATTATCAAAATCTACATAAATATACCAATATTGAATTATTAGAATTGAGAATGAAATGGGGAATGAGTCAAAGAGACAACAACCCGACCAAACAGCAGAAAACAGGCACCAATGGGTCTTCAACACAGCGAGAAAATCCCGCACCCGGAGGCAGTCTTCAGCTGGCCCCTTAACAAAATGTGTGCTAGTTCAATGAAAATGTACGTCACACTAAACTCCAAAAAATTTAAATGAACCAAAATTTTTAAAAAATACAAGACTAACAAAGGCCAGAGGCTCCTGACTTGGGACAGGCCCAAAAATGCGGCTGGATTAAAAATGTTTTGTGAGATCTTAACCCTCCCCCTATACCTCTAGCCAATGAAGAATAAACAAACACACAGTAATACGCACAGTAAAACTTCCCAGACAATATTTTGCCGATATTTTTCCGTATACAGTGACCTTAACTACGAGACCTCTTGTTATAACTTGGACCACCGCACAGTGCAAGTGCGATGGGAAAACCGTGATGTAAAGAACAAATTTTATACAGCAAATCATTTAACAACTGTGAAGGAATTTGTTTAATTAACAAATGGGAATGCAATGAAAATATAAAAACAAATGTCATGGCTCTTTCAATTCATTTATCTGTCACGCTTTCCAAGTGCTTTGTTTTTATTGTTTATCAATGGCACGATCCGGTCAACTTCGGCATCAAACTCGAAAATTAATTACCTTGCGATCAACAACCACTGAATGAAACATTTTATGTTGATAATACGTTATAGATGTGTAATAAATATAAAAAACGTGCATGCAAGACTTAGTTAATTATATATGCATGCATTGGTTCAATAATTTCAATAACGTTAAAATTTCGAGAAACTCGTTTCATATGACTTTAATGAATGAATAAAGTTATAGGTATGCATCAATGAGACATCAACCCAACAACAAAAATAATCAAAAGACATCTAGAAGGCAACACACATTTTCACCGATATGCAAGTGTATATACATTATGTCAACTTGTAAATTGTCTCTGTTATATGAATGAATTAAACAGAAACAATCAGAGATATGGCGTCAGCTTTCTTATACTGGTTAACCTCTGTTCAAACATTTAAATGAATTTGTGTGTGTGTATCTGTAATTGTAATTTAGTAAAAAGCATAATTGAGATGTGTTATACTGAATACAAAGACAACTTAAGATTCCTGTTCTTTTCAAGGACCAAAAGAAAGCATATAAATCAATAGGTATTTATCTATCTGAATTTATAGAGGACTACGAATTACAATTGCTGTAAATATAAAAAGTAAATTAACATTAAAACCTAATACTCTATATAACCTTGCCACATTTATCATTAAGAGTTATCTCCCATAGTCTAATAATAAATAAATTCCTATTTCAGGGGAGAAATATAGAAGGAGCACTATGGTTTGCTGCACTACTTAATTTTAAACACATCTACCTGTATGTAGCACCTGCATATTTTGTATACCTCCTCAGGTGTTACTGTTTCAAGAGTGATGGTAAATAGGGCTATTCTGACATAAGAGCAAAAACTGCTGTAATATAATTTGATAATTGCTAGTAGAAATAAGTTATTGTATGTTCAGTAGACTTTTGACATTTTTTTATTAAAACATCCAACATTTTTTTCCAAAGCCCATGCTCTACATAACAAAACAGAAGCAAAGATGTTGTAATTGAGATATTAAAAGGAGGAGCAATGAAAATTCTACAATATCTGCAAAACATTGGGATTAGAACTATATTTGCATTGCATTCCCATAACCTGATTTTATTATGTCTATTGGAGGCCATGATACTAAAAGAACATAACTAAATGTTTGTGAATCTTATCTTGGAATAAAATTACATTTAATTTTATATCTTTACAGGTGTAGCAGCTAAAATTTCCTGGAGGACATTTTCGTTCATACGAATTATCATGCTTGGTTTTGTGGTAATATCTGTATTTTGTCTGTCATTTGGGCCATTCATGCTGATGGTAAGATTTTTTGGTCTAAATATGTAAGAAAGTAAATGTACATTGATTTTTTTTTAACAAATCAATTGATATCTATTTATGCTTCAAATGAAATTGCAGAGAAGAAGATACAGTGCTTTATCATTTTGTAAATCAGGCTACCAATTATCTTTTTTTGGATGAGAAAGTCCAGCTTTTAGCCAATTAATTGAAAGTGCCTTTGCTATCACTATTAAATTTCTATTTTGTAAGGCATTAGTTGACTTTTCCAAAACATATTGCAAATTAATGATGTAACATTCGTATACATGTATATATGTATGAACGGTTTCATTAATCCCTCTCAGCATTATACTGGGCTCAGGCAGTTACTGCAGTGGAATATTGATCCTCTTAATTGGTTTTTGTTCTGCATTGAACCCCTTACTGTCACAGCTTTTCTTGTTAACTATATATGTTGATATGTTATATTATCCACAGGACAAAGATACCATCATTTCAAGTTAAATGTAGGCAGTTTTCATGTAATTTAGTGTGGTTCAATGGCAAAAAGCCTTCGATTGTTATACAATATTTCTGCTAACTAGATGATAAAGAGTAACCTGGCACTTGACACTTAAATTGTTAACCAATTTATTATGATCAATACATTCCATTTTGTTTTCTTTAATTTGGTATATTGCACTCTTTTGATCTTCATACACTATTGAACACATTTGTATAGGACATATAGAAAACACATTGTATTGTTTATTATGAGGATTTATGTGTGTTTGTGATACATGTATCTTTTGTTTAAAGTATTTATAATTTGATAATTATAATTTAATTCAACATACATAAGACTTTGTAATTAAGCATTTTGTTTCTTTTTACTTCAGGACCAGCTCCCACAAGTTCTTTCAAGGTTATTTCCCTTTAAAAGAGGTTTGTGTCATGCATACTGGGCACCAAATTTCTATGCATTATATAATGTTGTTGACAAAGCAGCTACTTTATTTTGTAAGTTTATATATATTATATTTCAAAATAAAGGAAATGTTTTTAAGCATAGTAAAACCTCTTCTCCATATCTATTTATAACTAGTTTCACCATTCAATATGCACACTAATTTGTATGTACCAGATGGGTAAACATGCAACATGTATTATGGTTTACAGTTATTTTAAATTTTTCCATCCATCTTGGCATATCTTGGGGGGAAATTACACCAAAACTTTACACAATATAAGGTTCTTTGAAGACTAGCAACCTTGTGTTTTTGTTGATTTATAGTAAAGTTGATCAAGAGTTATCGAACTTTAACTTGTTAAAAAAATTAATGTAATTTTCAAATCTGTCACAATAACTAATGTATGCTTTCAAAAATATATACCAAACTCTTAGTAGACTTACACATTCAAGGTTTTATAAAGAAAAGATACCTTATAAGTTTTAATGATAATCAGAAGGAAATTTTGTATATGTCTGTTGGTAATTCAAGTATGCTTTTACTAAATCATATTTAAAATGTTTTGACAATATCACAACTAATGAATTAATAGTAAGCAATTACTAAGTAAACTTTAACCTTTAGTGCGTACATAACTAACTAATATCTGTAACCTTTAAAAAGTAATTGAATGACCCAATAATCTATAGCAAGTAATTTCCTCACCCCTATGACCTTTAGCAAGTTACCAACTTTAAATTGATTGCTTTTAGCAAGAACAGACTTAACCCTACAACATTAAGTAATTCACCGACTCAACCCTACAACATTAAGTAATTCATCGACTCAACCCTACAGCATTAAGTAATTCACCGACTCAACCCTACAACATTAAGGAATTCACCGACTCAACCCTACAACATTAAGTAATTCACCGACTCAACCCTACAACATTAAGTAATTCACTGACTCAACCATATCAAATACTAGTAAATCATGTATTTTTTGTGCACCAAACACCACATCATAGTGAAAGGCTAAAGTGATTTGTAAAGGTAAATGTTAACAAACAACTTAAACAATTTGACCATCTTGTCCCTCATTTAAAATACTCCCATTGAATTTTTGCTAGATGTGTTGCAGTAATTTATGTTGTTGATTTGTTGAATATTTTGCTTACTTAAATAAATAAAACGTATTGAAATTACATTACATGTAGTACGATATACGAAACTCATCTTTAATTTTTGCAAGAAATAAATCTCTGACAGTGTAAGGTAATAAATCTAATTTTTTGGTTGATATGTGAATAACATTTATTTGCATTAGTGCAAAAGTTCATTGTTGTACCGTACTAGTGGACCCTGAGAACAGAACTAAGTCTTATTTTTGTCATTCTTTCTTGGTAAGGTCAATAACACATTGGTTGTATTTTCATACTTTTGGGGAATTTCTAATTTATATATATATAACTTTTTTGTAGGCAAAAAATATAATTTACTGAATATATCAGACACAGGATCAGCCATGATGACAGGAGGACTTGTACAGGAGTTTCAACACACAGTGCTTCCATCTATATCACCTTTAGTCACACTTGTATTAACAGGTTTATCTATACTGGTAAGTCTGGGGTCTTGCATGTTAAATACTGATTACATTTCAATGAAAATTAATCTCCATAAATCCATACTTGGTTGTATGATTTAATTCATAACTTTGTTGATTTAAATGTTTCACTCATGTTTTTTAACTACAGAATTTTGCATATGACTGTAAAAAATAATTGCCATTCATTATATTTTGTGTAAAATTCGAAGAAGAAAAAAAAAACAAGCTGGAAATTCTGTTTGTTCCACAAAAATTTCAACCTTGTATACATTTTACTCAGCAATTTATAATACAATGTATTATCTATATGGTTAAATTTCTAATAGATTACCATAATAAACATTGAAAGCATTGAAAATTGTATATTTTTCATTTTTGTCACACATAAATTTGTCTAGAAAAGTGCACACAGAAATGTATAATAATTGGTTTATTTTTATATTGACATGTATGTACATAAGGATAGTAATGTATTTTGTTAATTCATTATTTTGCTTATTTTCAGCCAGCAGTATTACACCTTTGGATTTATCCCAAAGGACCAAAGAGTTTCCTAAGATGTCTTGTTTTATGTGGATTTGGATCGTATATGTTTGCCTGGCATGTTCATGAAAAAGCCATTCTCATTATAACCATTCCATTCAGGTAATTTGCAAATAGATGGTATTTCTTTGCACTATAACAAATAAAGAGAACAGTGAAAACAAACTAATATAAATACCAGCTCTCCTAGTCCTCTATAAAATATATTAAGTAAAATAGAACCTGATGTTCCTTAAAATTTTGCAGATAAAATACATGTGATTTTTTATATATTTTGTACTACACCACGGTAGGTATAGTGTCCGGCTAGGATCGTGGTTTTTCGAGTGAATCTGTCCATTTTTTCAAGTGTAGATTGGGCTTTTTTTAGTGATAAAACATGCGATCAGGTCAATTAACTACTAATTCGTAATTATAATAGTTTTTTACGTGATTACCCATCTTATTTTGAATACTATACATGTTTTGAGTAACAAAGAAGCAAAATTTCCTTGTATTTAACCATTAAATTCAGTGTTTGTTATTGTCCAGGCTTTTTCGAGAGGAACTGTGAAACCGTCCGGGTTTTTTAACGAAAATTTTAATAAGAAAAAAGTTATTTCTGACTTTAAAAAAATGACTTTTCTAGTATATTAATGTAATTTAATGAATGAAAATATCATATATTCTCAAAAAATCACCAAAACATATAACTACGTTGATCAAAATTAACCTTTTTCAATTTAATGCAAGTTTTCTGTTCAGAAAACGTTCTACCACAACTTTCCAGTATTAAATTAGAAATTATTGGATCCTTTATAAAAAGGTCTTATAAGAACATAGTGCAGGAGACTCATAATCTTTTCAACTTCATTTTATGGTATTTTTGTTGTCACAGTTGATAATATCTTTTGTGGTGAACCCCTGAGTTTTTATACGGTACGTATTATGGTATACCGTTGTCCGTCCGTCGTCAGCATGTCGGACAAAACTAAAAAACACTGTAACCAATTTACATGAAACTTCCTTGAATTTTTTTTATCTATTGAGGTATCCTCCCTTTCGAATTTTATAAATTTTAGATTTTACGTTTTCGAGTTATAGGATTTTATTAAACAAACTAGAGGCTCTAAAGAGCCTGTGTCGCTCACCTTGGTCTATGTGCTGCAGTGTATATTAAACAATGGACACTCTTCTACATTAAAAACAAGAATATAATTCATGACAAAATTCTCTGTTTTGGTGATGGTGACTTGTTTGTAGATCTTACTTTACTGAACATTCTTGCTGTTTACAGTTATCTCTATCTATAATGAACTTGTTCCATAAGTATTAGAGGAGAAGATTTCTGTAAAAAATGTTTGCGTTGCACATGATCCGCTATCCTTAACATTAAAATACAGTTATTAAGCTGCTCAGATTGTGATCTGTTCAACAGCAATTAAAACTCTAGACGTATATATCTGAGCATCACGGGACGACACAATGTAAAAGTTAATGGACGACGACGGACAACGACAGACGCCAAGTGATGAGAAAAGTTCACTTGACCCTTTAGGGCCAGGTGAGCTAAAAAGGGGTGATTTTACATTTTTCGGACAATATTTTTAAAGTGCTTTGAGGAGTTTTAATGAAACTTTGGTGACTGCTTTATATAGATTAAGGTTACCTCCCTTTTAGTTTTTTTTATAAATTTTTTATATGACATTGAGAAATTATTTATAGGTTTCATAACGAGTGATAATGGATATCGCTTGATATCAACTCGATTTATTTAATTTCAATATAATATTAAACGATGCTCCGAGTTTGATATCAAGCGTATCATGCGCCCATGGCGCAGCTGTTTTATTAAGATACGGAGTAAGAATCAGAAAAATGCATTTGTTTTTGTTAGATGTATTTCTATTTGTATCCATCTGATGAGTTAAGCCTTTTTCCACTGATTTTTAAAGTTCGTTCTTATGTTGTACTGTTACACCACTGTCCAAGGTTAGGGGGAGGGTTGGGATCCCGCTAACATGTTTAACCCTGCCACATTCTGTATGTATGTGCCTGTCCCAAGTCAGGAGCTGTTATTCAGTGGTTGTCGTTTGTTGATGTGTACATATTTGTTTTTCGTTTATTTTTTTAACATAAATTAGGCCGTTAGCTTTCTCGTTTGAATTGTTTTACATTTGTCATTTCGAGGCCTTTTATAGCTGACTATGTAGTATTGGCTTTGCTCATTGTTGAAGGCCGTACGGTGAGCTATAGTTGTTAATTTTTGTGTCATTTGGTCTCTTGTGGAGAGTTGTCTCATTATCTTCTTTTTTTATATGTAATAAAAAATATTCTACTAAAAGACACTTTATCTGACCAGTCTTTATTCCCATTGACAATAACATCTGAATTAAATTTCATATATAGTTAACAATGAAATGAATAATTCATCAGCTTAATTCACTCTTTGTACGTACGTCTCAATCCAAATTGTCTGTGCTTACATTAGATTGTTGACATCTTGAATATATACTGTACATGTAATTTATTAGATGTGACAAACAACAATATATACAGATGGCTGATACTTGTTTATAAAGTCTAAGTGTTAGTACACCTTTATTAAACTGATGAATGCATTGGTTTCGTGCCTTAAAAAGTACATAATTTGAACCCTTTTTTATACGACCGCAAAAATTAAAAATTTTTTGGTCGTATATTGGTATGACATTGGCATCATCGTCGTCGTCGTCCGGCGTCGTCCGAAGACACATTGGTTTTCGCACTCTAACTTTAGTTTAAGTGAATGGATCTCCATGAAATTTTACCATAAGGTTCAATACCACGAAAGGAAGGCTGGGATTGATTTTGGGGGTTATGGTACCAACAGTTAAGGAATTAGGGGCCAAAAAGGGGCCACAAATAAGCATTTTTGTAACTTCCAGACAATAACTTGTGTGTAAGTGTATGGATCTCTCTGACATTGTACCACAAGGTTCCATATCACAAAGGGAAGGCTGTAATTGATTTTGGGGGTAATTGCCTCAAAATTTTAGGAATAAGGAGCCAAAAAAAGGGCAAAAAACAAGCATTTTTCTAGTTTCATGACAATAACTTGTGTGTAAGTGTTTGGATATTTCTGAAATTGTACTACAAGGTTCCATATCACAAAGGGAAAGCTGGAATTGAGTTTGGGGGTAATTGTCCGAAACGTTTAGGAATTGGGGGCCAAAAAGGGGCCAAAAATAAGCATTTTTCTAGTTTCCAGACAATAACTTGTGTTCAAGTGTATGGATCTCTCTGAAATTGTACTGCAAGGTACCATACCACAAAGGGAAGGCTGGGATTGAGTTTGGGGGTGATGAATCATAAGGGGGTTCAAAAAATTTGGGGGGGGGATTTTTTTTCTTTTCTTTTTTTCCTTTTTTTTTTCTTTTGAAATTTTCCATTTTAAGTTGGTTATTTCTGATTTATATTTAAAAGCAAATAATAATGATATGGTAGGAGATACACACCAAACAGGATGTGTAAATTATTATATAATAAGTATTGTGCAATAGCAAGAAATTTTCAATAGCACAGTATTGCACAATAGCAAGAAATCTTCAATTGCACAATATTGCGCAATAGCAAGAAATTGTCTATTGTACAGTATTGCGCAATAGCAAGAAATATTCAATTGCACAGTATTGTGCAAAAGAAGATACTTCGTATAAATTGCTTATTTCTTGATCAATTTCAATGGGGTTTTATTCTTGAATTCTTGGGGTTCTTTAATATGCTGAATCTAACTGTGTATTAAGTTTTTGGATTGTGGGACCCGTTTTTTAATTGGTCCACATTGAGGTCCAAAGGGTCCAAAATTTAACTTTGTTTGATTTCATCAAAAATTGAATTATTGGGGTTGTTTGATATGCCGAATCTAACCGTGTATTTAGATTCTTAATTTTTGGTTCCGTTTTCAAATTGGTCTACATTAAGGTCCAAAGGGTCCAAAATTAAACTTAGTTTGATTTTAACAAAAATTGAATTTTTAGGGTTCTTTGATATGCTGAATCTAAACATGTATTTAGATTTTTGATTATGGGCCCAGTTTTCAAGTTGGTCCAAATCGGGGTCCAAAATTAAACTTTGTTTGATTTCAACAAAAATTGAATATATGGGGTTCTTTGATATGCTGAATCTAACCATGTATTTAGATTTTTGATTTTTGGGCCCCGTTGTCAACTTTG
The DNA here is from genome assembly GCF_021869535.1 of Mytilus californianus. Lineage (NCBI taxonomy): Eukaryota > Metazoa > Mollusca > Bivalvia > Mytilida > Mytilidae > Mytilus > Mytilus californianus. The sequence goes on along the minus strand of NW_026262712.1, from coordinate 45,972,364 downwards.
TCCACATTGAGGTCAAAAGGGTCCAAAATTAAACTTTGTTTGATTTCATCAAAAATTGAATTCTTGGGGTTCTTTGATATGCTGAATCTAACCATGTATTTAGATTTTGGATATTGGACCATAATAGGTGAATGTCCAATTTAAAATTTTTAAGTTCTTAGACCACATTCATTCTGTGTCAGAAACCTATGCTGTGTCAAATATTTAATCACAATCCAAATTCAGAGCTGTATCAAGCTTGAATGTTGTGTCCATACTTGCCCCAACTGTTCAGGGTTCGACCTCTGTGGTCGTATCAAGCTGCGCCCTGCGGAGCATTTTATTATTGTTTTTAAACGTAAATACACTGACACACAACATTCTAAGCTATAGGAAATTAGTATAATCACTCGATAAAACGGACGCACTCGAAAAAGCCCGGACTGCTCTCGAAAAAACCCGAACACATAGAAATGAATTTAGTCTCAAAATATCGTTTTTCAATGCAACAACAAGAATTTTTGTAAAGTGTCTGTATATCTAAGGATATATGGATTCCATGTATGCATTTCCATCGATGTTTGCATTGGTATGTGTATAAAAATGGCTTTATTCTGTTTTTTGGAATAAAAGCATTGTAAGGATAAATTCAACTTTTTGAACGAAAAAAATAATGTCGTATTGATAATATCTTTTTATCTCAAATACTAACACACCTTGTATATCCTTGTATATTAAACTCAAGCTTCTATATCACGTCTTTTCAGACAGTAAGTCTGTTTGTTTTCATTTTTGATCATATTCACTCGAAAAAAAAGTGGTCACACTTGAAAAAACCTGATCAAATCACTTGAAAAACCACGATCCTAGCCGGACACTATACCTACCGTGTACACACTATCATAAAAAATAAACTAGTAGATTGATTGATTAATTGATTGGTTGTGTTACACGCCCCTTCGGCACTCATTGTGGACAAATTTTATTGCTGGAAGAAATCCGAGTACCAGAGGAAACCATGACCTTTGGCAGGAAAACTGGCATTCTTGGTCAATTCAAGAGTTGTACATACAGTTGATTGACAAATGAAGTATTTTGTATCCTCTTTTGTAGCAAATCACATATTTTCAAAATTTATGATTTAAATTGCATAATATCAAGTAAAAAAAGAATCAAAAGAAGGGATATTGTGTATTAATTCACGACTCAAAACTTTTAGATGCACATAACATAAGCCAAAGCAAAGGAACACTTCAACAGCTTTTTATAGCTGTTCTTCATCTTAAAGATTATATTTACACCTTTAACACCTTAAGCAAAGGCTTAAACCTTAATGAAGGAATGGTTTTTTACTATCCAATTAGTTCCACACTTTTTATTTTGTAGTTTATTGGTATTGGACAAGAAGAGAGATGCACAGCTATTCCTCATTCTGTCTACGGTGGCTCATTATTCATTATTTCCATTAATATTTACAAAAGCAGGTAAGTGAAAAAAATCCATTCAATGAATAACAGTACTGTATTGGAAGAGTTGCCAGTCAAATCCAAAATTGACAGTGGCAACTATTTAAGCACAGTACTGCTATTTCTATTCTAGTGCAATACTCTTAAAATGTTCAAAAATAAACATTTCGAATATAATTAAACATCAACTGCGATTGCATAATGTTGTTGCCAATGACTCTGACCGTCAACTGTCGAATTGATAGCAGACGTTATCCAATCAAAATTGGCATAACATGCCAAATTGCATAAGAAGTATTGATACATGTACCAAGAACGACTCTCATATAAGTTTTATGTTTTGGGTTGTAAAAACTGGTTTAGCCAAGCTATGTTAAAAAGCTGTGTACCAAGTCAAAACTATGACAGTGTTTTCCATTGTATTATTCAAATATTTAGAATTGTTGCTAGGAAGCATACTCAGTCATTATAAATACTATCTTTTTGTATGAAATAGGTAAACCAAATGTTTTTTTTTTTTTGGTAGTTGGATTTCATTAATTCATTGTTTCATTCAAAATTGGTTTATCAAAGATTGTAATAAATGAACAGGCAGCTTTTTTTGCCATCTTTGAATTTAATGTTCATTATCAAGTTTAATAACTTCTTTTTTAAGTCATGCAAAATTGATAAAAAGCCAAACCATGCTTCCTCCCCTCGAACGTAATGGTTGTGGGTTTGATCCCTGACAGGGTATTTATAGAAAAGTACATTTTTTTCACAAAAATTTGTACCCACGAAATTGAATGAATCCAGAATATGTTATACTGAAGAATCTGATTAATAAGGAGATGTGTGCTAGATCCCAATGAATCAATCCCAGCTACAAAAAAAGATGGCATTTAGAGATCAATGTATTGTCTTCAGCAATACACAAGTGTCTATACAATTTGTTCATCTCTAAATTGCTCAAAGACCAGAAAAGTTGTGGATAACTTTTGCAATCAATACAAAATTCTCTAAATGACAAAAAAAAAGAGTTTGATTGATGCAATTTTTTAGGCAGTTTAGCTGCCTTATGCGAGCACCCTTGATTTGTGTTCTACCCAATAAATGCTGAAATTCGTGCCATTGTTACTATCTAGCTGACTATTATGTTATTTATAACTAATTGGACATTTTTTTAATACTTTTATTTCTGGAATACAAAAAATATGACCAGAAAAACTTTAAATGATCGTCGAACTACCCAAAACCTTTGAAGTTGCACATAGGAAGTAGTGCTCAATAGAAATCTGTACGTAGTTTATTATCCCCTGTGCTTTTGGCTACGATGTCAAAGAACAATTGTATGAAATAGTTCATCGCCGAAAATCGGTAATTACAAGTCGTTTATATTTCCCAAATGGCAAAATGCGCAGGAATATTGTTCATGTACAACAAATCTCTATGATAGAGGAAATAAAGTTATATAAGTGGGTGGTAATTTCTAACTTATCTTGCCAAATAAGGTTGTTGTTATTTTATGAATGAAACGAGGTCATGAAAACAGATGCGGAAATCGACGTTGATGGGATGTTTTAAGTAATGTGGACAACTCGTCCCCGAGACAAGTCGGACCGAATCCATTCAACCCGTCTAAGAAGACAACTTTGACCGTTTGTCATATTTATTTAGGGTTTCATAAAATATTAGACTAACATGTCTAGCAGAGCCATTAATCTTTTGTTTGTGCATTGGGGTCTATTTAAGGGTATTTGGAGGGGCCTGAAGAAGGGAGGGGTTTACTATAGAACCCTATGGGATTTTATTTTTTTAAATTTTCAAATGACTATTTCTCGAAAACAGTAGGTGATAGACACATGCAGTCTTCATTAATGAGAACAGGACAATACAAAAAATAAACCAAAATGTAGGGTGAGTCCCTGGGGGTCATTCCAACCCCCTTCAATTTGAAAATGTACTTTTATCTTGTAAACCGTCGCGATCCCCACCCCTAAACAATATATATACTTGAATGGGACAATAAAAGAAATCAAATGAAAATAATTTGGGGGAGTCCCCAGTGTCTACCCAGCCCCTCCTGTTTGAGAACTTGGAAATGGTCAAGATCCCCACCCCATAACCATATATATTCATGTATGGGACAATAAAACAAATCCAAAATGAAATATAGTGAGTCCCTGGGGTCACCCCACCCCCTCCTTTTTTGAGAACTTGTAAACGGTCGAGATCCCCACCCCTAAACCATATATATTCATGTATGGGACAATATAACAAATCAAATGAAATATATGGCGAGTCCCTGGGGTCACCCAACCCCTCCTGTTTGAGAACTTGGAAATGGTTGAGATCCCTAACCCTAAACCATATCCATTCATGTATGGAACAATAAAACAAATCAAATGAAATATAGGAGTCCCTGGGGACACCCCCGCCCCTCCTGTTTGAGAACTTGTAAACAGTCAAGATCCCCACCCCTAAACCATATATATTCATGTATGGAACAATATAACAAATCAAATGAAATATATGGGGAGTTCCTCGGGTCACCCCACCCCCTCCTGTTTGAGAACTTGGAAATGGTCGAGATCCCCACCCCTAAACCATATATATTCATGTATGGGACAATAAAACAAATCAAATGAAATATAGGGGGAGTCCGTGGGGACACCCCACCCCTCTTGTTTGAGAATTTGTAAACAGTCAAGATCCCCACCCTCAAACATGCTAAACCATATATATTCATGTATGGGACAATATAACAAATCAAATGAAATATTTGGGGAGTCCCTGGGGTCACCCCACCCCCTCCTGTTTGAGAACTTGGAAATGGTCGAGATCCCGACCCCTAAACCATATGTATTCATGTATGGAACAATATAACAAATCAAATGAAATATAGGGGGAGTCCCTGGGGGTCACCCCACCCCCTCCTGTTTGAGAACTTGGAAATGGTCGAGATCCCCACCCCTAAACCATATGTATTCATGTATGGGACAATATAACAAATCAAATGAAATATAGGGGGAGTCCCTGGGGTCACCGCACCCCCTCCTGTTTGAAAACTTGTAAACGGTCGAGATACCCACACCTAAACCGTATTTATTCCTGTTCATCATTTCAAAAAGATTTGAATGACATACAGGGTCAATCTCCTTGGTGTCACATATGCATATCACTTTACTAGACCAAACCAATATGAACTGGACTTTGCCCAATGTCAGGAGACCATGGGAATGACGAATTATGGGGGCTTTGTTTGGGAGACTTCGTAACGGCATCCTGTTACAATTATTTCTTGTTTATTATAAAAAAAATTTTGATCCAAAAAATGAGTCTAGATTATTGAATTTACTTTAATTGTTTATTAAATTATTTCTTGGCCTATAATCATTTTCATTTATGGCTCATTTTAAAGAAAACATATAAATCTTTCAAGCAGTGTAAAGCCCGAGAATGTTTGACCAACTGTTTTATAATCACCTGTCATTTTATTCCAAACTTGGTATGGAGTAACATCATGCACTTGGGGGTGAAGATGGGGGTCATTTACATTGATATATGATCATGAGTTGCTTTTGAAAACCTTGATGAAATATTAATTAATTAGCCTTAATAATCAATTCATTTAATGAACATAAATGTACAATATACGAATGTTTAATGTTTGTTCTTTCAAATCTTAAAAAAAAATTGAAGCAACATTGCCACAGTTTTCATAATTACGTTTGCCTTGGTTTTTGGTTAACTGCCTACAGCGCTTACAGTGCTTTGATTTTATTGCAGAAACTGTGATAAAGATCTGTATGGTGTTGCTGTATACAGTTTATTCATTCTATAGTCTGGGAAATGTCTATAGGTAAGTCAAGGCTTGATGAGTATTGATATGTTTTCTTCCTTTTGACAAGTTCCCATTCATATTTTATAAAGAACTACCTTAACAATTGGTAGTTGTTGGGAATCAATATTGCTCAAGTGAAATAGCTTGATTGAGGTAAAATTGCTTGATTGAGGTGAAATAGCTTGATTGAGATGAAATAGCTTGATTGAGATGAAATAGCTTGATTGAGGTGAAGTAGCCTGATTGAGGTGAAATAGCTTGATTGAGGTGAAATAGCTTTATTGAGGTGAAATAGCCTGATTGAGGTGAAATAGCTTTATTGAGGTGAAAAAGCCTGATTGAGGTGAAATAGCTTGATTGAAATGAAATAGCCTGGTTGAGGTGTGAGAAAGTATTGACACTGTTTAAACATGGCCTACTGCATAGCTGAAGTTTGTTGCAAAATTTCTGTTATACACAAACAACTTGTTTTCTTATAATTGCTTTATCCAACTGCTGGCTTGAATAAGGTTTAAATGAAAAATATTTTGAAAAAGGTGCTGTTTATGCATTTGTTGGAAAATTTTTCAAACTATGACATGTAAGTGATGCACTCCTTCTAAATTTCAATTTTCTATTATGAATTAAATTCATTTACATTTCCTGATTTCATTCATATTGCATAAGACAGGATAATTTATTTATCCTTTATACAATTCCAAAAAGAATCAAAGAATGTCTCCAGACAGAATTGGGTTCTTTTGAGAATTAAATGAACACTCTGAATTCGTAGAGATTATTTTAGGTTACATTTTTTTACATTGTCAAGAGTATTAGACTAATACAATGTACCTTCTTTCTATTCATAAAAATAGTTACTTCTAGCTAGTATCACAAAATTAGATAAATGAATGTTCGTAATTTAAAACAAAGCATTCTCCTATCATCCCAAAAATATGTTTCCATTGTGAATATAGGCTTGTAGTCACCAAATAAAATTATACTTTGCATTTACAATTTTATCTTTGTTTTAATTTCAGAATACCCTGGACATTAACCCAGTTACCACTGTGTTCAACAATAGAAACATTATATCTTCTTGGTATAGTACCACTAGAAATATATAACAGTTTAATACATCCAGGTTTAGGATTAGATCAACGATTACCATTTATACCATTGATGTTAACATCAGTATATTGTGCAATAGGAATTATGTACTGTTGGATAAAGTTCTATATATTGACCTTTCAAGAGAAGATGCCTAAAAGTCACAGAGAATAAATCTTTATAATTTATGTAGTTTCGTGTTATTGTTATGATAGCCCATTAATAATCGAAAGGTATTGCGCTTTTTTTCTGGTGTAATGGCTTACTGATATAGTATGATGTATTGATAGTTTTGTCTATTTGTCTGTGCATTTAATTGTTTGTCTGTTTGTACTTTATATCCAAAACTGCCCTAAAACCAAGAACTTGATTTTAGTGAAAATTACAGATAACTTTTAGAACCTAATGACATGGCACCTACTAAATTTTATCATCCAAATTATTTTTAGGATTTCACTTCACAAAATATTGACATTGCTATATCTACAAAATGGGGTTATATCTTCTTGGCACCACTAGAAATATATAACAGGAAAATGCATCCAGTTTTAGGAATAAGGGTTGTGCTATATATAATTAGTATTAAAAGCTCTTGTGTTTCTAGGAGTCTAAGGCTGACTAATACTTGATTCTTGTACACAAATCATAGTCAGTGCCCCTTTGTAAAGTTTAGAGAGATTACCCTGGAAGTCATGTCAGTTCTAAGGGATTAAACTCATACAGCCATATAATTATGTCTTGTAGTAACATCTTCACAGAAGTGATCATGTGTCATTTGATGAAGATTAGTTGACTTATACTTCACAGTTCAGTGGGATTTGATAACGTGGGGTAAAGTAGCATCTCACAAAGAGTGTGTCACTGTGACCTACATTTTTATCTTCAATGACTTACATTAAGTTTTATCTCAGATTTCATCATGCAGTCTTATAACATTATGAAGGGACCAATTAGGAAGTATAAAAACCTTCCACCAAAAGTAGATCACAGTGATCTTCTCTTCATGCTTCAATGATTTATATTAATTTTCCTACTATATAAGAATTACACAACCCTGAGGGTCTCATTTTGTCATCTTAACTTTACATTTAAATTTAGTTCTCAGAAACTAAATGACCAACAATTACATAACTTTGTGAAAGGGTTCATTCAGAGGAGTATACAAGCTCCTAACAAATGTTGTCCGGAATTTTATGCTTCACTGGCAAAACAAATTTCAGAGTTACAATTTTTAGATAAAAATAGGCCTACAATCATATGACCAGTTGTAGAGATCTCCTTATACAGAAACTCTGTCTTCTTTACAAAATTAGGTCTCCATGAACTGCATTTTTGTTGCCTCTGTTTGGTTAAATTTAGATGAGAGTTTAATTTTTCTATTATTATTTTACTTATAGCCGTGATATTAGGTATTGAAATGCATTGGTTGGTTGATGTCACCTTGAAATTTAGTTTCAATACATCTAAGTCATTAACAAATTTATTTTACTCCTATAAAGCACTTCAGACGCAATAAATTCATAAAGTGTTAGTTTCACTTTTCATAACAATCTTAATGACAATATAAAATTGAATTACAAATGTTGTCAATATCTCCATATACTTTATACACTTGTGAAAAAACCTAAATTACTCAATTAAATTATTAATACATACCAGCATTCAAAAAAAATTATCTGTTTTATATATTTTTGCCTTGTATTGTTTTACCCTCCTCTACCCCTTTAACAAAGCCACTTACTTTCCAATAACTTTAAAATGAATATAAAAAAATCTCTTTAAATATTTCGATTGTCATAGACCTGGAGTGAGACGTCTGATTTATTCTGATTTATTCTTCTTTATTATTTTTTTTTTACTGTTGATTTTTTTATCTTCTATGAATAATGGCTAATTTTTTTAGTCACTTCAATGATAGCTACATACAGTATTGAATGACGATCAGTGCAGTTTGATTGTCTAGAATTTATTTACAATCATGTACACTGGATTGCCCTCTTCAATCCATTTATATTTGAATATCCTTATTTATGGTGTGAAAATTATCTTATTGACTTAAACAATAAAGAGGATCATATTTTTTCTTCCAATGCCTCCCCTAGTGTGTCAAGAGGTGAATTTGAATTCTATTAAAACTTGGGAATGCATAATTTGATTCTACACACTTCAATGAAACTTGGGATACTTGCTGCAATAAAGGGGTTAATGTGGGATAAATAGTTTTATTTTATCTTTTTTAAGGGTACAAGAAAAAGTAGTTTACCGGTAGGTTGATGTTTAGATAATGGTTGGGGCCATCATTGCCAATAGGTAGGCATTTTTAGGCAGTTAAGCTGCCTTATGCGAGCACCCTAGATTTGTGTTCTACCCAATAAATGCTGAAATACGTGCCATTGTTATTATCTAGCTGGATATAATGTTATTTATAACTAATTGAATAGTTTTTTCATACTTTTAATTCTGGATTACAAAAATATGACCAGAAAAAACCTTAAATGACCGTCGAACCACCCAAAAGTTTTGAAGTTGCACATAGGAAGTAGAGCCCATTAGGAATCCTTATGTAGTTTATTATCCCCTGTGCTTTTGGCTAAGATGTCAAAGAACAATTGTATGAAATATTTAATCGCCGAAAATCTTTAAAGACAAGTAGTTTAGATTTCCCAAATGGCAAAAGTCGTAGGAATATTGTTTGTCGTCAATACGTGGTACAACTACGTCAGTAGTCTATTAATAAGTTCAACTGTTCATGCTGTTGGCGGCAATTTCAATTTAGAAGACGAAATTTTCGTATCTTTTCAATTTGGAGGCAGGGGTTCAAATTAGCGGTGGTCCGAGGTCCGCGACCTTCCACTTTTGCAATCGGACTCTCGACTTGGTTTCTAGCTACGCCCGACGGACCTTTCACTTGAAAGAAAATTAAAAATAACTTTGCAAACCTTTTTACCAAAGTCTCTAAATAAACGATCTCAAAACTTATTTTCATCTTTATTATTCATGACAGCGATGTTCATTTTGTTCAACCGCTAGCTTTATACAGATAATCGCCGACAAGTAATGTGTAAATTCGAGTAAAATCGTATCTGACTGACAAAAACAACATAGAAAAACAATGGATGCCGTGTAGACAATTACAATATCGGGTCCGATTCCGGAAGCGGATAAGGGTAATTCCGGGTTTTGGAGATCAACTACAAAAAAAAAAATTTCAGGCAGGTGACAAAATACATCTATGCATGGTAAATAAATATAAACACTAGAAATGGAAACCAAAAGATATATGTAAAAGAAAGAAAAAGCAAAAAATATTTGATACAGAAACTCAAAATTACTTTTTGACAAATTTTAATGTCAAAATCCAATACAATGTGACAGCTGGGAACAGTATATCTAACAATATATATGTTCCTGGTGACAGTATAAATCTTCTTTATCAGTGATAAATGTTGATAATGCATGTAAGATGCTTTTAAAGTGTAAACATATTATTACTGCAATTTTTTTCTCAATTTTGAAGGGTCAGTTAAAATAGCTGGAAGTTTCTTACTTTGTTTTCGCAAACAGTGCAACTTTATCATATGATACTTGAATGTAAGCAAATCATATGATATATAGGTGGAATCCTTTGGGTCACTCTACCCCCTCCTGTTTGATAACTTTGAAACGGATGAGATCCCCACCCCTAAACCATATATATTCATGTATGGGACTATATAACTAATCAAATGAAATATAGGGGGAAGTCCCTAGGGTTACCCCACCCCTCCTGTTTGAGAACTTGGAAACAGTCGAGATCCCCACCCCTAAACCATATATATTCTATATGGGACAATATAACTAATCAAATGAAATACAGGGGAGTCCCTGGGGTCACCCCAACCCTCCTGTTTGGGAACTTTGAAATGGTCGAGATCCCCACCCCTAAACCAAATATATTCATGTATGGGACAATATAATAAATCAAATGAAATATAGAGGGAGTCCCTGCGGTCACCCCACCCCTCCTGTTTGAGAATTTGGAAACGGTCAAGATCCCAAGACAAGACAAGACAATTTATTTAAACTTAAGCACACCTATGGTGCTACAAGAGGATAACAATTATACATTAACAATTACATATATACTTATACATTTACAAGCAAGACACACAATAAATAAATAAGTGATATCATACAATAAAATTGAAATAAACCATATTTGGTTGATTTGTTTGCAAAATTCTTAATTGCAACGTGGATATGAAGTTATTGTAACATGCTTTGTATTAGGAAAATATTTTTTCAATATGTCTTAGAAACATGCACACTTTTGTTAGCAGTGGCACGTTACAGTGTGATAATAGACCAGTAAGTTTCAATTGGGAAGGATTTTGTGTGTAATATGTAGGTATATACCTTTCTCTTAAAGACATAATTTGTTCATTGGAGCATACAAAAAAATAATGATCCCATAAACCATACATATTCATGTATGTGACAATATAACAAATGAAATGAAATATAGGGGGAGTCCTTGGGGGTCACCCCACCCCTCCTGTTTGAGAACTTGGAAACGGTGGAGATCCCCACCCCTTAACCATATATATTCATGTATGGGACAACATAACAAATCATATGAAATATAGGTTGAGTGCTTGCGGCCACTCTACCCCTTCCTGTTTGAGAATTTGAAAACGGTCGAGATCCCCACCCTAAACCATATATATTCATGTATGGGACAAAATAACAAATCAAATGAAATATAGGGGCAGCTCCTATGGTCACTGTAAACCATCCTGTTTGAGAACTTGGAAACGGTCGAGATCCTCACCCCGAAACCATATATACTCATGTATGGGACTATATAACAAATCAAATGAAATATAGGGGAGTCCCTGCAGTCACCCCACCCCTCCTGTTTGAGAACTTGGAAACAGTCGAGATCCCGACCTCTAAATTAAACCATTTATATTCATGTATGGGACAGCAGAACTTATCAAATGAAATAGAGGGAGAGTCCTAAGGTTCACCCTACCCCCTCCTGTTTGATAACTTGGTAACAGATGAGATCCCCACCCATGAACCATATATACTCATGTATTTGGCAATATAACAAATCAAATGAAATATGGGGGAAGTCACTGGGGTCACCCACCCCCTCCTGTTTGAAAACTTGACAACGGTCGAGATCCCCACCCCTAAACCATATATATATTCATGTATGGGACAACATAAAAAATCAAATGAAATATAGGGGTAGTCCCTAAGGTCACCCCATCCCCTCTTGTGTGTGTTTTAAGAACTTGTAAAAGTTTGAGATACCAACTCCTTAACCATATTCATTCCTGTTCGTCATTTCAAACAGATTTGATGGACATACAAGGTCAATCTCATAGGCATCACATATGCATATCACTTTACTAGACCTAATCAATGTGTACTAGACTTTGCCCAATGTCAGGCGACCATGGGAATGAATAATTATGGGAGCTTTGTTTTGGAGACTTCGTAACAGCATTCTGTTACAAGTATTTCTTGTTTATTATAAAATTTTATTGATGCAAAAAATGAGTAGGTTTAAAGAATTTACCTTAATTATATTTTGAATAATTTCTGGTTCTATAAAAAATTTCATTTTAATATTGCTCATTTTAAAGAAAACATATCTTTCAAGCCCAAGAATGTTTGACCAACTTTATTATAATCACCTGTCATTTTATTCCAAACTTAGACATCATGGACTTGGGGTGAAGGCGGGGGTCATTTACATTTACTATGGGCAGGTCAGTCAGACCTCACCTTTGATCCCCGTAGTAGTAAACATTTGTCTGATTTGTGTCTCATAACTTTTGCACTGTAGAACACAAACTCAGTTTTCTTTCCAGGGAAGCAAGTCCATGCATACTATTACAAGCTCGTACTAAGTCAACTTGAACTACTAACAGTCAACTAATACCAACGTTAACTATCAACTAGAACAACTGCAATCATTTCGAGCTTGTACCACTGCAGACACATGACCATTAAAAATATACTTGATATATGCGTTGCTTTTGAAAACCTTGATAAAATATGAATTATTTGCCTTAATAATTAATTCATTAAATGAACATAAATGCACAATATATGAATGTTTAATGTTTGTTCTTTTAAATCTTAAAAAAAAATGAAGCAACATAGCCACAGTTTTCATAATTATGTTTGCCTTGGTTTTTGGTTAACTGCCTACAGCGCTTACAGTGCTTTGATTAAAATATTTGCAACCTGCATGTGACTAGTACTCTCGTTCATTTTTTGGGGCTTAGCTCTTAATGGTCTTTTTTTTTAAAATAGAAATGCACATTGCTTTTTTTGCTTGTTTATCATCAGCTGTACCAAGTTTAAGCCAAACTTACGCTATTGTTTCAGATAAGGATGAAGGTTTGGTACCATTAAAACATTTAAACCCGCTGCAATTGTTTGCACCTGTCCTAAGTCAGGAATCTGATGTTCAGTAGTTGTCGTTTGTTGATGTGGTTCATAAGTGTTTCTCATTTCTCGTTTTTTATATAGATTAGACCGTTGGTTTTCCTGTTTGAATGGTTTTACACTAGTAATTTTTGGGGCCCTTTATAGCTTGCTGTTCGGTGTGAGCCAAGGCTCCGTGTTGAAGACCGTACTTTGACCTATAATGGTTTACTTTTATAAATTTTGACTTGGATGGAGAGTTGTCTCATTGGCACTCATACCACATCTTCTTATATCTAAGAATCCTGAAAAGTTTTAACTGATTATTTAGTAGAAAGTTTATTTTATTGTACAGTAAATAATTTCTTAAAAAAGTTTCAAATTTCATGATTATACCCTCGCTCTGAAAGAGGAAGATAAACTGTTTACTCCTGTTTTTTCTGTTTTATCTTTATATCCATCCGTTTGTCTGGCCTATGACATTTCTGTTGCATTTTTCTCAGGAACAGCAAGTGAGTGCTTCCCGAAATTTGGTATTATCTTCTATGTGAGCATGTTATTTTATGTTATGAGTTTTCAGATACATTGCTCCCCAACTCCCTCTTTACCAAATACTTATACATTTGTGTTTTCTAACACATAATGGCCCTGTATGAATTTTTTTCTCGCATTTTTCTAGGGGACTACACATAAGAGCATCCCGAAACTTGTGATTACAGATTTGTTGCATATCAACTTCCTGTTTACCAAATACCTATATTTTGTAACACAATGGCCATGTATGAAATTTTCGTGGCCTTTTTCCAGGGAAATACATAACTGTTATCAGATTTCATGTGACCATGTTTTACTAAGTGATGTTGTTTCAGATTGGTTGCTCATCAACTTGCTGTTAAATAAATACTTATATATTCTAACACAAAATAGCAATGTAAGAAACTTTCATCTAATTTTTCTATGGAACTACCAATAGGATTTTCCTAAAATTTGAATCAGGCTTTGTGTGAACAAGCTATACCAATTAATGCATTTTAATTGTTCATCAACTTCCTGTTTACTGAATACTTAAAGCAGGGTCATCGTTAGTGAGCAATAGCTCATTGTTCAACTTGTTTTGGAATTCTTTTGAAGTGAAGTACAGTTGCTAAATTCAGCTCAAGATTTAAGTTTGTTTTTAACAAGAATAGTTGCAATAGTATGTCAAGCTCTAGATTGGCCCATGTTTAAAAAAAGTTGTGAAAAATATTAACAGAAACTATTAAAAATTAATTTTTTTTCTCTAAAAAGGTGTTTATTTTTTAACTTTAGTTATTTGTAATCAACACTTTGACCTTATTACATCTACATTTCTTGTTGAACCACAAGACTTCGTGTTTTAATTCCCTCCAAGTTTTTTTTTCTGTAAAAAAAAAACTAATCAATTTACAACCCAACACCAGGCCTCACAATAAAATCTTGAAAGTAGCTTAATGCAAATACTATGCAGATAGCTGCACAAATGTCAATGGTTGAAATTACTTTATAATTCAGTTGATAGATTTAGTTTGGGTCCTTACCTTGATTTATTACAAAACCTTTGAAGTCTTTTTGCTGAAAAATTATTAAATTTTTGTTTGAGTTTGTTGCAATTGATTGTGACTAAATACAAGAAGAATTTATATAAATCAAACTTTTTCCGAAAACGATCTCGACAGTATAAAGGTAACTTAATATAGCCATTAAATCTTCCAAATCAATTTCCCATTTCCTCTACTTTGAAAAGTAATAACGTTTAAATTATTCATTATTTATTAAAATTATCATTTGATTATATGTTTTACTTGCACTTTGTGATTAGTTCATTAAAGTACAAAAACGTTAGATTAATTAAGAACATAAAAGCATGATATTATAGAATTATAAATTTCGATAATATTCAGGAATGTTTAAATTTGAGGTCAAATAAAACAAAAAGTATCAGTTGCTAATTTCTGTCCATCTTATTCCAACAGTTTTATTCGGTTGCTATGGTGATCATCTTAACTGCAGATTAATAAAAAAAAATAGAAGATTTTCCATACCACATTCTGAAAAAAATCAAATAAAATATGTATTACCTCCCTCATATTTGGCGTGTTTTTCGTGAAAAACATATTTAAGGGAGATTGCTCGGTGAAAGAATAGCAGGAAGTATTTAAACAAGCAAAGACGGCTGTTTTATCTAATATAAAATAAGGAGATGAGGTATGATTGCTAATGGGACAATTATCCAACAGAGTCCAAATGAAGCGACCCTCGACAATAAGCAAAAACCCATACCGTGAAGTCAGCTATAAAAGGCCCCGACACGACAAACTTGAAACAATGAAGACAAAATGAATAGAGACTGTGTCCATGGGACACAGATGATGCCCCCGCTTACATATAACGTTATTAAGGGACACCACCCAAATTCGAACTTATCTGAGTTTTGTGGTGATAAGCATTGTGTATAAGTTTAATAACATTTGGTTGAGGCAAAATTAAGTTAGAGAACGGAAACGAAAAATTTGTAAAGGGACATAACTCTAGAACGGAAAAAGTACGTACGGACGGACAATGGTAACACTTAATGCCCCATCCGCTGCGGCGGGGGATGAAAAGAAAACGTACTGATTTATGACAAAATAATCTACGAAAATAGTTATGACAGACATCAACCAACCGACAACCACTGAATTAAAGAATCCCGACCCGATGATGGGACAGGCACATATAAAATTTGGCATGGTTAAACATCATTGTGATAACCCAGGGGACAGTGGTGTATCAGCATAACTTAGATCAGACTGTAAAAATCAGTTAGAAATGGCTCGACATGAAGCACAAACAAGAACTACATACAAAAGAGCATACAACAAAGGCCGCTCTCCTCACGGCCTGACTGTAATAGTGTCAAATATTTTTCGTCCCTTGACTTCCTACATGTATTCATATCTATATTCTGAACTTCAGGGCAGACCGTAAAAATAAGAAAAATCACAATTGTTTTAGAAAGAAATTCACATAAAGATACCCCTGATTCTGGCTTCTACAAGATGCTAGGTTGTTTTTATTGACATCTTATCTGTTATCATATCAACATACAGTTGGCATTGTCGAGCCCCCAAATACCATTAGCAAGCATCAGATGTCCTCTGAAACATTTGCATGTTAAAGGGTTTACGGACTGTATAAACAGATAAAAGTGAAACAGAAAATGAATAGTGAATTTAAGAAGAACAAAAGTATATAAGTTGGAAAAAAAATACTACAGGTGATTTCGTATTTCTAAAATGAACATTAAATTTTACTTCTTTGTCATGTTGTTAAGTGTTGCAGAGGACATCTGATGCTTCCTATTGATATTTGTCATTGTCAGGGAACACTTGACCCTAAGGCACTGCTATTTTGAAATCTTCTATAAATGCTTTTAATGTTGTCTTTTTTTCTGTTGATAATGAACATCTATGAAAATACATAATGACAATAATTTATTCTTTGAATAACATAACATGTCATAACCTAACATAACAATTACATAACAAAACATAACAATTACATAACAAAACAGAACATTTACATAACATAACAGGACATTTACAAAACATAACATATCATTTACATTACGTTACTTAAGGAATGACTGTAATATTTTTTCTGTCTATTCGAAATAACATAAAAAATGTGGTGCACATATTTAACAGTGTGCACCACATTTTTTATGTTATTTCGAATAGACAGAAAAAATATTACAACATTCCTTATAATTTAATTCTAAATTCCATTTTTGGAAAATGACGCTATCAGCGGCATGTTTCCGATACCATTGACCATAACTAACGGAAGTTGATTATGCCTCCGCCTACCGCATTCGGTTTCATATTTACTATTTTACATACTATTACTAACTGGAATCTGCTTGTATTACGCTACATTCGAACAAAGTGTTGTAGTCGGACGGGAACCAGTTTACATACGTTATTTTATTTACCAAAAAGATATCTTGACCTGTCCATATGTTTTTTGTTACTAAATGGTATTTGGAGCTATCCCTTTGTTATATTTTTCACATCTATTCGAGCTTTCACTTTTATGCACATGCCATACAATCGTAAACAATCGGTATGTATACATGATAAATAGATCCGTTTTGTTATGGTGTTGGACTTTTTACCCTCCAATGATCAGCAATCGCTAGACAAAATAGTTCTCCTAAATAATGTCAGCCTTTCATGCCATTTCAACTTTACAATCATTAAAAAAGTAATAATCGAAATCATTTTGATATCCATTGGATAGAAACTGGTCTTTATCCAGATTTACGAAGATTTTAATAATCGGAAATTAGTAATACGGTTATACCCACGCGGTGCGTATGAATCTTTGTTTACAAAGTTATAGCAGCAGAGTCTGTAACTGTATCATTATTAATTAACTACACTGTTATTGTACTTAATATGATGAAAACTGCATATGCAATATAAGATGTCAACTCGGCCAATACAGATTTTTTTTTCCGTATTGGCCGAGTTCTGATCCGGCCAAAACAGGATTTCGGAACGTCTCTAGTTTTTAGATCGTAAGTCAGGATAAAGGTATCCGGTCGTTCCGTCCCCAAACCGATCCGGCCCCAAGTCGATCCGGCCCAAAGTCGATCCGTCCCAAGTCGATCCGGCCCACGTCGATCCGTCCCTACGCCGATCCGGCCCCATAATAAAATATGAATAAACTATATTGACTTTGGAGGATTTTGTGACAAATTTTAACAGTATAAATGGAATTTTTAAAAAGTATCGATGATGGATGACAATAGGTACGTGAGGTATTGAAGTACCGGTCGAAGAATTATTTTAAATCCATACGAAAATGAGTGTGATTGTGTCTGTTTGTATAGCAGCTTCAACATATTAATATGAAGTTATTTTCCATGATAACTTTGAATGTCATGGCGATTTTTATTTTATTTAATTCACACACAGAATAGCTAAATAAATATTTACAGACCAATGGAACCTATAAAATTTAACTCATCATAATGACTTGTTTAGTCAAATCATTAGTCTATAATTGGTTTGTTTATTCAAAAATTGTCTGATGATTGTGAACTAAAGTAATGCCACTCGTAATCACTTAATTCAATCAAATCCTGATTGATTAAAGTTACGTAATCAACAAGGTCTTTATATAGTTTGATCTTTTGTTTGGTGTTATGGGTTATAATAATTAATTGTATTTTTTTCAGGTTACATCAGAGGCTTCTAGAACACATTTTTTTTTTTTTTTTTTGTAATATCGAATATAGCCAATATATTTTTTTTAAGTTGGCAATATCAGAGACATATAATACATATTATTATATAAGAATATATATAATAATTGTATTATATGTCTCTGTCACAGTCAATTGAAAGAAAATGCTAATTACTGCTGATTAATTTTGATGTCTGTTGATTGTACCAAATTCTGTTATATACGTTTTTATTATAATTATACCCAATAATCTTGAAAACTTGTAGATCTAATGAAAACATAATCAACATAGTTGTTTTATACTCACCCTGGGAACAGTATATCTAACGGGAAATGAATCTGATACGCTTTTCAGTATGAAATTGATAAAATCTCGGACTCCCCGAGATTCCCGAGATTTACGGATATTGGTAGCGTCTGACTGAAAAACTATCAGAACTGCTCAACAAATAAACCACATAACTCTAATTGTAAATAAATACAAGTTTTATCATTTAGTAGATATATTTTGTCATATAAAATTACCAAAATAAGTTTGATTTATTTGATGTGAAGTGTTTTATAATAGTTTGGGAATTTGTAAATCATCGCGGCAATGGCCGCCATTTTTTTATTACCTGGTTTGCATTCTGCACAATTCTGTGATGAAATGCTTGCGATTTTAACAAATTTAAAGTGACAGAATACAAGTTTGATACACTAGCATCACTATAAAACTAGTTTGAATGACATTTTATTGATAATATCAGAAATTATTAGGATAATAGCGAGTCCGTTTTTAACACATGTCCGTTTCTGTATCGTATCTTTATTAACTATGGCACGACGATAAAATCGACTACAATCAGGTAGTGTCAAGTCCCGTCAATATATATGTTCCTGACTCACCTAAAGAAAATATTTGTCAAAGGCCATTTTTTTTTACCGTACACCTTTTACATTATAATAATAAAATTCATAAACATTTATGAATTACAATTAATATATATCTTTATTTTTATTCCTTATAAATTTATTTTTTTATTGGGCCGGATCGACTTTAAATATGGGCCGGATCGACGTTGGGCCGGATCGACGTGGGGCGGATCGACTTGGGCCGGATCGACGTGGGGCCGGATCGACATGAAAGCAGGATAAACTCAAACTGAAAGTAAACAGTTGTTTGTACGACGCAGTTTTTATTTACTCACCATAAACAAGCTGAAACGTTCAGAATGGCATATATTTTAGGTTAAAGACGGTCCCATTCATTTGAAAAGCATTTTGAAAGTAGACGATGGAATTATTTCAGGTTTGGGGAACGAGTAAATTATCACAAAGTTCATTTCTTGACGACCTCATAATTTCATCATGTCGATGGTACAAATCGATTTTTACTGTTTACTTTCGCTTCTCATGTTTTGTAAACGGTCTTTTATTTTTAAACCCGAACCAGGCATATGCATTCTGTAATTGCGCAAATCTTCGTTCTTTGGTCAATTGGCTTATGGATAGTTGTATCAATTTCAACTCTTACATTATTTTTTTTTAAATATATGTGCATTACACATGCAATGGCAGTACCTTTCCAATTACTATTTATGTGTTGTGTCTAAATTAAAGTTGTAACACTTTATAGTGACTGGAAAGGGTAGAAAAATTCATCAGATGAGAACAGGCTGAAGATACATGGAAACGGCACCAAATCATTAGATATTGCATCTTATAAAAAGAAACTGAGATTTGGATAGTTCCACTTCAAGGTAAAAATGTTTATCTCTTGTGAAATGAAATAAAAAAATATTGTAACACTGTAGTTAATTAATAAAGATACTATTACATGTATTTCTGTATTGGCCTTATTGTTGGTCCTCGGCCAGCAGTACACCAAGACATGGACCAATAACAAGGACAATACAGAAATACTTACACAATAATATTATAGAATGAAAGTATGGTTCAATAGCGGGAATCAGCCCCTCAACTACTTTTTACATAAATATTAACTTCTGGCTTCAACTCCTTGTTCGTCTTGTCTGGAGATCTTGTTGTAGTTCCAGTTAGGCAAGCATTTTAGAGACGTATCCCGTCCATCCTCTCTTGACTTGTAATTTCTGGTGATAGATTTTGCCGCTTGATGTTGTATCCTTTCAAGCTTGTTTTTTTTTGTTACCGTGTAGGGGTCCCATACTATGGCTCCATATTAAATTGTAAGATCCATTCCTAAAGGTCTAGATCATTGTTCTAATCTGACACAAATTTCAATAACTGGAATGCTACCCAAGTTGAATATATGGTGACTTACTAGAACAGCATTATCACTATTGAAATTGTGTTTAATACCATGATTGTTCAATGTCATTAACTTAAATGGAGACAGACATTTGACCTGAAAGGTGGTGTGGGAGTGCAAAATCAAAAACTAACTGACTATGATATATGGTTAAAGAATGAATATCAATTACATGGGTCAACATGGTCAAGGGCAGAGTTGTTATGAAATAACAATATGGCAGAGAAGTGGTTTCAAGTTTCATATAAAGCGACCTGACTGACATGAAATAAAAAATCAAAGGAGTATCCCTATTTGTCTAATCTTCAAGGTGAAATAAAACTAGTAAAACAATATTATACTATTGTTTAAATCTACAGAAATATAATTTGCTTCAAGTAACAGAAATAACTAGGTCACTAGTAACTTATTTAATGAGTATATGTATGTGGGGTATAAGAGCTTGATAACAACACGCTCGTCATAATCATTTGGTTTGAAAAGGATACTAGTAGTCTATATTCTTGATTTAGAAAAATGTAATTGCAAGACAAAAATCACATTATTTAGAATACTTTAGATCATTCAGGTAGTCTTTATTTATATGTACAAAAGAACAGCCAGTAGTCATTGGATATTGTAGATCATTCAAATAGTCTTGACCTATTTATTAGTACAAAAGAACAGCCAGTAGTCATTGGATATTGTAGATCATTCTGGTAGTCTTGACCTATTTATTTATAGAAAAAAACAGCCAGTAGTCATTGGATACTGTAGATCATTCAGATAGTCTTGACCTATACATTTGTACTAAAAAAACAGCCAGTTGTCATCTTCACATAACACACACATATACGAATATCAATTATATGCTTACGAGACATGTTGGAATGTTAAACTAATTACGGTATGTGAAAATCAAGACTTGCATAAAAAATATCACAATATTAGAGACAGTGGCGTCATTTTTCCTCAGAGCTTTCAGCTCTTTGATTAAGGAGTAAATCATGAAAAAAACGTTGATGACGACACGGTCATATGACAAAATTATGTCTATGAGCTGATAAACAAATTCTCTCAGCCAATCAGAAGACGTGTTACATCCAAAATTAAATTATAATTACATAACATTACTTACACTGCACAACATAGCAATACAATACAATACAATACAATATACTATTACAATATGCATGCAATAACCGATTTGTTGTATAGCACAACTGTATTTTTTTCTCATTGATATCATTTTTTGATTTGAAGCTTAATTTGCACTAGTCGCTATGATAAATTATTGCACGCTAAAACTTTTAAAGATAAATGACTTATGTATAAATTACTTATAGATCAACTATTATTACAGACCCGAATTAAACAAATTTGGTTTTTTGAAATGCTTCTCACCATTGTTTTTACACACACCCATTCTAAATTTCAAAGATTTATATTTTGCATATGAAATTTAAAAAAATAGCATAGAAAATAAAGTATTTATATTAATTTGTACAAAACGAAGAACCTTTCGTTTTCGGGCCAAGGACTTTTACATTTACTCTAGAAATTCACACGTATATTTCAAGTAATTCTTCGTTTGTCTTTCAGTTCACACACTTGAAACTTCAATGCAGGTCGTAAAATCGAAATTTTAATATGTGCAAATTGTAATATATTTCAAATTACTTAGATATATAAAAGACCTGACGTAATAATGAAGTTTTAATAACCAATTTTTATCACTAATTCGGTTATTAATTCGACAAACAATACCCCGCTACCCAAGATGGTATCAAGTGTTTTCTCACAAGCGTTGAAATTGACACCCTAAATACAGTAATATACTCCTTGAAATTGATAAAATTGGCAATTATGTATCTAAGTGGTTCCTTTACTTTCAGTTATCAAAGTTGTTGACACCTCATGTGGTATCATTAAATAAAATTTGTTGCTGATTTTATTGCTTTGTTTCAATTTGTACAGTATAATTCGATCTCTATTGTCAAAACTTGTCAGATATATATATATTATTGATTCGGCAACCACTTCAGTGGTGTCGTCGACAGGATACCAGTTCATATTGTTGGTACAAGTCACGTTGGCATGATTATGACTATTTAAATATATTATAACTTTTAATTTCAATTTAAGGCTGTTTGCTGCTCACTATTTCAGTTTATCATTACTGTTTTATTATTCTTTGAACATCTTTTTATCAACGCATTGAAGTCATATAAATGGTGCTTCATATTTATAAAAAAAAAGTTGGATATTATTTATATACTTGAATGGCTAAGTTTTACTATAAAACAGTATACATAATAGAAAAAAAACAAAGGATATGGGGTATCCATCCATGACACAAAATAAGTACATGCACAGCAACAACAAAAAACACAAGAAAAGGAACAGCGCTTTTATTGCTGTTATTCATCTGAAAGTCATCTGAGGCCTTCAACACGGAGTAAAACAAATCTCACCTAGCACTTGTTTGAGCGGAATACTTTGCAAATAAATTGAGATAGACTTTGTAAGATGTAAAACCACCAAATCGTGCGCGGCCAAAAAGAACATACTGGAAAGTAGTACATATTTAAAACTAGCCTGGCATCCTGACCCAATCTAATACTTCGTCGATAGGACTACTGTCGATCAGTGAGCCAGGATCCCAGGCTAATTTAAAACAAAATAGTTCTTACACATCGGTGTAAATATCAAACTATGTAGAATATATAGATTTTTTTAAAAGAAAATCCTTTATTTTATACTTAATCTTCAAGCACGTACTGCTTGCTATTCGATTATTGTCTTCCCGTACTGTAATTCGCAGACATCTTTTCGTATGCTGTGATCTATATCATGACATATATCGTTAGAAATTCTGTAACCACACTGCGCAAGCGCAAATGCCGGAAAACCGTAATGAAAGGTAATGTAAATAAACATGGAAAAAAGATATCAATCGATTCTGAAAGGACAATTTTAATACACCAAATTATTTAACAACTGTAATGACAACGTTTAATTAACTAACTGGAATGCATTGACAATATATAAAATACAACAAACAAACATCGCTCTATCATCTCACTTATTTTCAACGTACTCACTAATTCTGTGTTGATTGTTTATCAAGGTTACAACTTCGGCACAAATAACCCAAAAATTACTAGCAGCCACGTTTTTCAATCAAAATTAATGAATGAAATATTTTTTTGTTCATTAGTCGTTACGTACTAAAGACAAAAAACGCACACAGATGACTTAGTTTAGTATGTATATGCATGCATTGGTTCAATAATTTCCATTACATTATAATCATCAGAAACTCGTTTCATATGACTTTACAAGAATCGAATTGGCCCTGCAATCCATAATTTCTCGATAAATTGTAAATCTCATGTTATATATTATCTTGCAAACATTTTCAAATTCTTTCTGTTTCTGTTCCATTTTTATGCAGTTAAACATTCACATTTTCTCAAACGTATACGTTTCATTAGAAAAATCTATACATCATTTTTGGGAATTGATAAGCTCTAGATTGTTAAGTTTATTCCAAGCGGCAAGTTCACTGACATTGTAATATGTATTTAAAAATGTTAATTTCATTAATGAAAGTTTTGTCAATAGAGATTGTCTAGTACATTAGAATCATGAAGATATAAAGATATATTATACTGGAGTGAAATAACCCGGCTAATAATGCAATTTTAATGATTACCTTGAAAGGGTACATGAGCCCATTATTCCTGTGAACTAAAACAAAGATCAGAATTTTATGTAAAGCTTTATTTCTAGATGTTTATGAAATGTTCGTCTGGAAAAGCTCAGTTATTTGATGAGTTTTTACGCGTTGAGCAAAAAACTAAATTCGAACTAAATTTACACTTTTATGACAAAATAATTTTTTTAGCAAATGGGAATGAGAAGAAACTAAAATTTTGCAAAACTGTGAAACCTGCATCTGTATAGAGAAAACAATAAACTGTGTACATGATGCACCAGATAGATGTTTGCGGGAGATGGAGAAGTCTTAAGTTAGAAACCTCGTCAGTATAGTTGATGTGTGTCATTTCTGAATGTTAATTATTTGGAGAATTGGGTTTAAATGGCCGATATTGGATTATATTTGTTCAATTTATAAACAACATTTAAAACTCGGGACGATTTGGAGCTCGATACATTGTATTGACACTTGCCTTTTGTAGAAGATTGTATATTGCCCTTTATATATCGTTTGGTTATTTTGTCGTTGAGCGTCTGTCTCATTGATGTATACCCCACATCTTTTTATCCATAAGTAACTCAACAGGTTGTGATTTTTTTATTCGCAATTTGAAGGTCAACTTAATAAATCGGTTGGACTTTACACGTATTACCAGGGTTCTGTTTCAAGTCCAATCTTGGGTCGTTTTTCGTTCGAGGGGGCATACATTTTACACCTGTCTGTTCGTCCGTTTGTCCGTATTTCTCATAAAATTTCCGTTGCATTTTTTTGGGCTAAAAAAAATAGAGGTTCCTGTAATTCGATCGTAGGCTTTATGTTTGCATGCTATACTGTATGAAGCGTGTACAAATTTGTCACTCGTCAACTTCCTGTTTACCGTATACTTATACTCTTACACCTAATAACCATGTATGAAATTTCAATGTAACTACAAATCTGAGATTTTTAAAGATAGAGTATTACTAGTATTATTAATCAGTTGTTATCTATGGTAGTCATGATAAAATACACCTTTTTGGACCCGTACTTTTATCAATGCATCTTAATCAGAATACCGGTTTTTATCAATTATATTGCACTTTACTTTGCAAGTCTACTGGAAAATTGAAGTGAATTTATTAAAGGTTGGTTGAAGACGCTGGAAATCTGGATTTACGGACCTGAAGTAAGTTGTATAGAACACCTTTTTTTCGGGATTTTATATTCGTCTCACTTTGCGTGCTTGCTTAATGCATATTTTTTTTCACATAGTAAATAAAATTTGATAAAAATGTTATTGTATAGACACATAATCATTATGTCTTATGGGGGTCTGGATGGGGTAAACCGAATAGGTAATACAGAATAATGGGCTTAAAAAACAAGGAATAGAGAAAAAGGGCCCAAAAATAATGAATTTTAGAGAATAATGGAGTGCTAAAATATAAAGAATAGAAAATAATGTGGACAAAAATAAAGAATAGAGAAATGTATGCTAAAAAGTTAAAGAATACAGAGCTGCGAGATACTAAGCAATAAATCCACGTCAGCGCGACAAAACGCATTACGTTTGCGCGAACTTTACCTGTTCAATAGTTGCTACACTTTTACGATAAATTAAATCTCCTATAAAAAAGTAATTGAAACAATTATGGTTTCTGAAAAAACACATTCAAAATAGATCAGAATTGAAACAAAAAATGAAATGAAATGACAAGGTTAAAATCGATATCCAAGATGGAGTAAACAATTTCTGAGACGAACAACTAAAATTTTTTTAAGTCCTTGATATTCGGAGGATATACTTTACGTGTAGATATAGAAATGAAAATAAAACATAAGTGGATTCATTTTCTTGAGATGAACCAAGAAGCAAAATTTGCAATCATCGGTTAAGAACTGATCGCGAATGTTAAGTTTTGCTTAGGGGGAAAATGAACACAATTGTGAAGGTATATGAGAAAGAAAACAAATAATCTTGATTATACTGCAAGTTTAGGCGACTGCGTATACTAAAATACGTGGTACCGTTACCCCAGCCTGTGAAACGCACATGAAGGGCAAAGTCAATTTAACGAATTAAAAGACTTCTCTGATTATAAATTTATCAGGTTTAATAAAACTCAGGTAAATAACAGGTAAATTCGCACAAACGTATTTATCATTTTTTCGCCCAAACGTAATACCTGTCAAAATTAAAATTCGCGTATATGCAGGTTGCCCCAACGGGGCGGGACGTTTGCGCTTTATGATAGGACATTTGCGCTTTTTTTAATGGACATTTGCGATATTTCGAATGTAAATTTGCGCTTTTTAAAAAATGGACGTTTGCGCTTTTTCTACAGGACATTTGTGCTTTTTTACAGGACATTTGAGCTTTATAAATATAACATTTCAGTTATCATGGTTATAAGTTAAAAAAATCATTAAATATAAAAAAAAACCACACATTTATGTATTTATATACAGCTTAAAGTTGTCCTTTTCTTTCTTTAGTTGTTGGGTTACTTTTCCACTGACCAATAGCCCACAGGATTCTCAATTTCTGTTCTTGGGAGAAAATTCCATGAGAATTTTGAAAATTACATATTATTCAGTATGTTAAAAAAA
Organism: Mytilus californianus; assembly: GCF_021869535.1. NCBI lineage: Eukaryota > Metazoa > Mollusca > Bivalvia > Mytilida > Mytilidae > Mytilus > Mytilus californianus. Next base: position 45,945,767 of record NW_026262712.1, on the reverse strand, counting down.
TCAAGTAACTCTTATAAGTTTATTTTGTGAAATAAAAAAAATCTACTGTGTAACATATAACCATCCCACTTTAAAAAAAATTGAAATCGTTCTTGCTAAAAAAGAGATATATTTTTTTTAGTATTCACAAATACATATAATTGCTTCCTTTAACTAGAGATTAATGCGTATAAAATTTCACATCCAACACCTACAAAGTCCGCATTACTAAATATTTCTGCTTTGCTATTCCTTAACTTTGGTAAATCTGGTTAAGATTACAGGTAAGTTGGTAAACTTATATAGGTAAAACGCGCAAATGTCCGGTCAATTTGGTTTAAGCGAATCAAAGTTTAAGGCGCAAATGTCCATATTGTTTAAGCGCAAGTGTCCTGTTGTGTTACAGTTAAAACAGCGCAAACGTCCTGTGCCCGCCCCCAAAAATATCATGGCAGATAAATTTGCATGCAAATATATTGAATGTGCTAGTTTGTGGAGGAATTAAGATATTGTGACTTTAATTTCAGGCAATTTACACCAAGAAGGAGAGGCTTATTATGTATATATGGCATGACAGTCTCCAATTTAACAAAAATATCACTACTTTACAATTGATTGACGGAAAGTTGACATACCATCTTTATTATGCATGTTATTTTGTACCAGAAAAGCACATACGAAAATTGTTTTCTTAATTAATTTAGATGAATTTATTGTGGATGAATGATCATTTCATTGAGAAAAGTGGTTTTCAAGATAAAATGTGAATGGAATTATATTCATTATCCAAAGAGTAGTTAGAAGGTAAAGCTAGAGCTCATTAGAATATTCAAAAAGTACTAATAACATAATTGGATATTAACGAATAAAAGGAGAGTGTGTGCATATATACGTCATAAAACAGACAAAAAAACTAAAAGAGTATGTCCCCGAAAGTCCTTGGACAGCGACCTTCAATAATTGAACAGTATTTAGATGATTGTCTCTCAAGTAACCAATACTTGCATGCTTTTACGGTATCGTGACGTATACATATATAGGTAACGATTGTTTCTGGGCTAAGTTCGGATGTTCTTCCATAATTTATTAACACAAGATATCCCTTATTTTTGATTTTAGATAAAAATGCAGGGAACAGTTAAGCGAACCATATACTCAAACTTGTAGAAATAAACTTCAACTACACGTCATTGACTTTGTGCAAAAATCCACGACAAGCAAAATCCAGACATAATGCATACCTTTATTATGTGTAAAAATATTCTGTAAAAGTATCTGATAGCTGACGGACGTACAGGGGTTAAACAAAATGTCAAGAAAATTTATTGTGGAACATAAACACGTTTCTTATCACCAATAATATATCTATAATTTATTGTTCAAAGTTAACTTTGGTATTTCCACAATTTTATGTTTTTTCTTTCTAGTATAGTGTTTTATATATATATACTAAGTACATGTACGTCTAAACAAGTGACAACTTTACGACAAATCCATTGATTGGATCCCCAGTGAAGGTGATACACGGCTGAAAACACATATTATATTCATAACTACTCTAAATATCAGCACAACAATGTTAAATCTGCAAATTTGCAGAAGCAAATTTGTGTTCTTCCCTCGTCGGGATTCGAACTCATGCTATTGGGATATCGACACAACACCGCCTGCACTGTGTCCAGCACTCTAGACCACTCGGCCACCTAGATTGAACTAAAATTTCAGCTTTCGGTGGCCTAGTGTTACCTTTCCTCGTCAGTAGAATCTAAAGTTGTAACACAATACATGATATATAAGGCATGAAGATGGAATTGATTGCAGATTCGCTAAACTATATATCGTAAAGGATCGTAAGACGCACATGTACTGTGTTACAACTCTAGATTCTACTGACGAGGAAAGGTAGTTATGTATATATATACTATATGACACCATAATTGTTAAACAACATCGCTAAATACATAACTTATATAGACAGTCTGATATTTGTCACATATTTACTTCTGGAAATAAATAATTCTTCGCATTTTATTGGAAGAAAATGGTTCCAGTCTTATATACTACCTGCAGCTTCACTTGTTCAAAGAGTACTTTTAGAGATTTCTTTTTTATGACTTGTTATTGGCTTTGAACTAGCTGTCAGTAACTGTGAGTACTCTAAGATCTGTACTTTGTGTCTTTTGTGTTGTCATGGATGTATAAATACCCTGTCTTTTTCGATCTGTGTTTTTGTTAGATGTATTTCTGCTTTGTATCGATTTGATGAGTTAAGTCCTTTTCAACTGATTTTTATAGTCTGTTCTTATGTTGTACTGTTACACCACTGTCAGGTTAGGGGGGTTGGAGCCTTCAAACATGTCACAGTTTAACCCTGCCACATTCTATATGTGCCTGTCCGAAGTCAGGAGCCTGTAGTTCAGTGGTTGTCGTTGGTTCATGCCGGTCATATTTTTTTTTCGTAAATTGTTTTGTTATTCATTAGGCCGTTAGTTTTCTCAGAATTGTTTCTTATTTTTCATGTCGTGGCCTTTTATAGCCGACTATACGGAATGTGTTTTTCTCATTGTTGAAGGCCATACGTTTGTCTATAATTGCTTACATCCACTTCAATTAAACTTTGATGGATAGTTGTCTCATTGGCAATCATACCTCATCTTCTTATTTTTACATTTTCGCCATTTTTACCTTCATTTGATACAAATTCCAGTCTATTTTAAGAATATCCATTCAATAATATTTCAGGTTCTAGTATTAATATAAAGAGATCGAATCCATTCTAAAAACAATTTGTATGATACATTTACTCATAAGCCATAGATCACATGACTTTTCACCCTCTTATCCACAATACAGGAGTGAGCAATCAAATTGACTTCACCCATTTAAAAATAACGAATTTTTTTTCCAGTATTTCATGGAATTAATGGCCCATGCACATCTATCCCATATTATGTCTTTCCCAATAATATTAATAAACAATTATATCTTTTTTAGGATTTAATGATATTTATACAACGGCCATCTAAACAAGTAAGAAATGACCGCTTTTAGGGATCTGTGTGCTCAACATCATCGCAAATTCAAGTTTTATTGCACAATGCACGATGAACCTTGTTGTGATCGATGTTATAAACGGACACACAATAGATGTGTAGATGTTTTAGCATTGAAATCTATACACAACGTCAAGAGTTCAGCTGCTTTCGGTGAGTTAGAAGATGAAATGGAAAACTTGATATGCAACATAAGTTCCACTGAGGAAAACAAAAGATCCTTCTTGAATAATCTGTTGAAAGAAAAGATGGAAGTTTTAGAAGAGATAGAAAATAACAGAGCTATCTGGAATGAAAATTTAGATCTGATGCAAATGAAACTTGAAAGTGAGCTTACAAAGATCTACAACGCTATGAAAGAGGAAGTTAGTGGAGAATTGGATGAAATGAAGTACTTGAAACATTTAGTTGATATTTCGCAGAAAACAAAAGATGAGATTAAAACAAATTCTAATGATGTAAAGTGTTTCTTAACCATGAAAAGTTTGAGTAAAGAAATTCAACAAGCTCATTCAGAATTAGAATCATTTTCTTCAGTGAGCAGCTTGCATGAAGTAAATTTGAATTTTTTACCAAATAATGATATCTTAAACGAATTGGTTTCACTAGGAACCATTTCCCTTGATGAAGAACGAAAGCCTATGTCCATAGAACGATTTCATCTAAAACAAGCACAGACTATTTCTGATCAGAATGAACAAATTTTCAGTAAAGCAAGCTCACCTAACTACTCAACATATTTACCCCGTCCACGCAAGGAACGCAGGGCTATAAATCTACATACGAAATCCGAACCATTCAACACAAAAACTGAGTCCCCATCGACTGCATGTGATGAAAACATTTTCATGGATAGAGACAACAGAAGATTAATTCTATACGATGAACACGGTAGATTTAATGGCTGCATTAATTTGACGGTAAAACCGGATGCAGTACACATTGTCAGTGAGGAGGAGTTACAAGTAATTCATGGAAATCCGCCTAAAAAACTTACATTACATCTAGGAGAATCAAAATCAAGTAATTTTGCGATATCCTCGCGATTTCCAGCTTGTATAATCATTGCAGTATTTTTGTCGTTGGTTTTATACATAAGTCTTTGTTATAAAAATTCTGTTAATATTTTCAACCAGTTAGGTAGATTTTTAACAATATTTATTGTCTGTTCTCTTTTGATTTTTTGCTGCCGATTTCTTTTCGATGGCATGTCACAAACTGCATCCCGCGTTTTCCGAGGAAAGGTTAAGACACACGCTAGTCCCCATAGTGTAATTGATACATCGCAACAATGGAAAATTGCCAGACAATCAAACTTGTACGCAGAATTTCAAAATTCTGGCTATTGGCAGTAGAAAAGTTTTTATGGTAACTATTGATAGCGTAGGTTTTCCGTCATATGTAACAAGGATAAACATAACTTTTGGAAAGTGGTATTGTAATTACTTTGAAGTAGTTGTACCAGTAAATATTTCTATACATGTTTATGTTTTGTCTTTATTTTTTAAGAAGCGTAACAATTAAGCCAATATCACACTTTATCCTGGATAGACAATGCAAAGGGTTTTAATAGTACTTGGTTCTCTCTTTTTGTGGTCTCGAATGCTCTTTTAATTCTCCAATCACACTTAAGGGCATGAACAACGTCAATTGTCAAGACTAGGTGACTGTTTTGGTGTTAAATTTCTGACTGTTTGCTCGACTTTTAGTTAAATTTATAGTGCGTTGTGCATTGTTTTTCGTTTTATGTTTTTTTTTTTGGTCATGGTATTGTCTGTTTATCTTCCACCTATGATATTTTATCCCCGGTCCCTTTAACACTTTCATCATCTTTTAATGTATGCCCTTGTTTTCCAATGACAGTGAAAGTTATCCGCTTGTTCACCTCCTTAGTCATTTATTTTCTAAGGGATTGATGGTGATTTCAATGACTGAAAATGTTTTACCCCGTCACATTCTTTATGTGCTTGTCCAAAGTCAGGAGCATGAAAGTCAGTGGTTGTCGTTGGTTCATGTCTATCATATTTGTTTTCGTAAATTGAATTGTTATAAATTAAGCAGTTAATTTTCTCGTTTGAATCGTTTCACATTTTTGTTGGCGGGACGTTTTATAGCTTACTATACTGTAACGGGTTTTCTCATTCTTGAACTTGAAGGCCGTACGGCGACTTATAATTGCTTACTTTCACGTCATTTGAACTCTGGTGAATAGTGGTCTCGCTGGCATTCAAGCCAAATCTTATTATGTTTTTAAAGAAAATAAAGTAACGAAATTGGTTGGATATACATTGTTAAGTTGTTGTTTAACAAACACATTTTTTTGTAAACACTATCAGAATGCATTAGATTTTGAACGGCAAATGGGTATATTATTTTCTAGTTGTTATCCTGAATATGTATGGAATATTTGTCGAAGGTCGTTAAATAACCGTTCACCAAATCATAAGGTGAAACTGCTATTTTTGCTATTCTTAAATAAATTTTCTTTTAAAGAATTGTGTGAGCAAACACATTTATTGTATGCATTGATAGAAAAAATGTCGGTGACAAGTTTGGTTCGATATTGTTTGCTTGTCGTCCTGTAGCAATTATTTCAGGCATGGTCAGGAAGAGATCAAATAACCAGTATATCCAATTTATATATATATAGTCGCTGCAAAGTAGTTCAACTGTGATTCCGGGCAGACAATTTATACTGTCACTTGAAAAGGGTATATATCAGATAGGACCGAAATTTGGCCGAGCAATATGCCGACTCATACTTGGAGTTGTTGCTAGATTCTTTACGTAAAGATAGCGTTGACTTCACGATAAATCGGATTAACTGCCCCCAACCATACGGACGTATGTTAATTTTCAGTTTTTCTACTTGTACAAATATCTAAAATAAATACATAGACAATGCTTAAACAAAACAATGAAAATGCAGTACACTTTCACAGTGCCATTAATGTCACAAACAGATTAAAGTTTTTGCAGTGATTGAACACGATTTATCCATAGTAAGTTTCTGCAATACAATCCATCTTTTCTTTGATTGACGATTTGTTTTAATTTTATGTTAGTATATAATAAACAGATTTTTCTGCCTAGCCTGTTGTGTGCGATATTTTTTGTTTTTGCATATTGATAGTCAGGGCCATGATAAGTCATGTCATTAAAAATACAATACTTTGCCTATGTCCTCACAGTTTATTGTGATATCAGTAAACAAAGTAACGATTATTATTTTATTGCTTTAGGAATAAGTTAAGATACAATTGATTAATGATAAAAGTTCTCTGAAAATCATTAAATAAAAAGAAATTAGGATAGTCTAATGCTGCGTTCATTCTGAAATACACTAACGTTTCAAAACAACAAGCATAGAAAAAACTTGAAGGGAAAGTGAAATCTGGAAACAGAATATAATCTTTGTATCTTATTATGGTGACAACAGGTGACAAATACCAAATTTTATAGTTGATAGAACATGTATTTTCAGAGAAGACATCTCATGGACAAGGTTCTATAAGATATGGTATATCGTTTTCTTTCCACAGAACTGCTTTTAAATTGAGGCGACAGTAGTTTACCGATGTTCAAATACTAGTATCGTAAATCGATAAAGAAAAAGTAAAATAAAAATACCGACCTCCAAGGAAAATTCAAAACAGAAAGTCCCTTATCAAATGGCAAAATCAAAAGCTCAAACACATCAAAAGAATGGAAAACAACTGTCATATTCCGGAATTGGTACAGGCATTTCCTTATGTAGAAAATGGTGGATTAAACCAGGTTTTATAGCTAGCTAAACCTCTCACTTGTATGACAGTCGCATAGAATACCATTATATTGACAACAATGTGTGAGCAAAAGAAACAAACATGATAGTTAAAAATGTCAAAACTTGGGGAACAGCAGTCAACATTGTGTTAAAATCTTAATCACTATAAAAACAAATAACTATTTCAACAAAGAAAAACAAAAAAACATATAGACACTCTATAGTAAAAGTACATGAGCAAAAATGAAAGACAAGAATACAAAAATAATCATTACACAATAACACAATGGCGGGATGTATAAATACCTAGCCACGCCAGAAGTATATACCAAAACATGTACTAAACAGTAAAGGTTAAAAATATACAAAGACAAATAAAAAGAACTCTGACACGTAATTAAGATGATAAACAACGTCAATACATAGAATCTATACTACAAGACCATCATGTATTATTTGTGAAGTTGATACGGAATATTTATCAACAAGGTCCTGGTATCTTCCGATGAACTTTTTTAGAAAATGGACGAGACGTTCTTTTGATATAACCCTGGTTCATCAACTTTCTGCTCAGACACTGGTGACGTTTTGTAAAGTCTGAGTAGCAGCTGCAAGCTCTTGAATACCGAATGAGTTTGAAAATGTCTATCCCATATGCATGTGATTTTGGTATATTGCTGCTAAGGTGGTGGAAATTTATAATTTCAAAATTAAAATCGTCTCGCTTGTCATATATTCTGGTACTGAGATGACCACTTATGTCAAATTCGAGGTATAAGTCTAAAAATGAGGCATTTTGTTGCCCGTTGTTTCTTTAATTTCTAGTTCTGGGGGATATATTAATGGAACAAAATCAGAAAAGTTTGGATTGTTAATAGAAAGAACATCATCAATATATCAGAATTTAAGAGAAACATCAAGATAACAAACAAAACTTTGGAAATAGCATGAACTCAAAAAAAAAGCAAGATGAGGTAATCGTCTCCTGCTATACATGCATCACCCGTCATACGTATTCACACTCAGTCAAAATGTCACAATCGGGAACAGGACACAATCGGTTACAGATCAGACTACTTTACTGGTATACTATAGATCTAAGACCGCGAAAACATGACGCTAGTGAGTTGAGACATCAACACATCGTATCGGTCTACCAATTAGTGGTGGTGACCGTTAAACAGGTCGGGAACTCTAGATTTCCTGACGTCAGAATATATTTGCATAGTAATTTCCCAAATAGAAGGTAAACATGGCTTTGAAAAACAGACCAATCGACTCAATGAACAACAATGCATTGTGGGCTACTACGAGTTTACTACCACTTAAAACATGTGGAATTAGTGGCAAAACTGTCAACTAATATAGTGTCTTGGACTCTCATAATAAATTTTTTTGTTTAGCAAATGTGTTTAATGCAAAATGTATAACATGATCTTCAATTTGCATGCTCAGATTAAAAAAATATTGTTTACTGGCTTCACGATTCGACTTTCTTTTTCGCCTTGTAAAAGTAGTTGAACAGGTTTTGTCAATTGTTATGCATTGTACCTGTGCATTAACTTCACGTGAAACAGTGAAATTTCCAATGAAGTGACCACTGTCCAGTATAAAAATCATTTGAGCTCTTTTAAACCTGTCAAAACGGAATGAAGGGATAGGTTACACGTCTATCTATATATATGCTATCGGATTTTTCGTATCCTGTATAATGCCTTTCCAAAAGTATTGCTGCTTCGAAAACACAGAGAACATGGTACTGAAACACTGCTTATTTTCATGCATGTTACCATTGTGGCGTTACAGGCTGCCCGGCAATATGGATGTTACGACAGACGCAGACTTATCATTATGTGGATGTGTAAACTTTTTATTAGGACCTGATCTAAAATTACATCATATTCAGTATTCTCAACAAATTGTGTAATAAAAAGCGGGGACGGTAAATAGTTTATTAATAACATATTTTGTATACTTTTGTCCATCCATCGATGAAGTCTGTCTGTTGCTAATTTTATCCCATAGTATACCTATTAACATATTTTAAGATAATTGAAAACCAATCTTTTTAAGAGGTGTTTTTAAACAAAAATTAAGGAGATGTGGTATGATTGCCTATGAGACATCTATCCAACACAGTTTAAACGAATTGGCTGTAAACGATAATAGGCAACCGTAAGGCCTTCAACAATGAGAAAAACCCATGCCGTATAGTCGGCTATAAATGGCCCCGATTAATGATTAGTTTTCAATTATCTTAAAATATGTTAATACGTGTTTGTTTCTTATAGACAAATTAATAAATACATACACTTCCTCGATTTAAATGATTTTAAATCATTAAAGAAGGTACAGTGTCATAACATCAATTTTGTGAAAAGCTGGGAAATCTTAGTGACCCCAACAGATATTTGACACACTCTAAGTCTTCCCCTTTTTTACGAACCCAAAATTCAAGGACCCCTTAGTTTTTTTAACTATCTGAATGAAAGTTTGTATTAAGGGTAATTGTGTTTTTCACTGTTGTTTCGTTGCTGTCTAAAAAGTCTTGTGGACGAATATCTGAAATCTTCGTATAATCATCAGTCATATTAATGGCTATATTTCGGGTAATTCAAACACTCGTATCTTCGCATATAATCAACTCTTCGTTAATCTGAGCATGGAACTAATACTTTATATCACGGACTATAAATATGAATACATAAAAAATGACAAACTAAGCGAAATTGTTTATCCCGGAATGCATGAAAAAATGTGTTGCATTTCAGTAAATAACACGTGTTCTCGGTTGATCGTAAACACGTAGTAGTCCATCATGCATTGTTACTCATTTAGTGGATTGGTCAAAAACCCAGGAAAAAATAATTACGTCATACGTAAATAAACAAGTACATGTGCGAGGACATAAGTATGCTAATTTATGCCTATCCATATAAGGTAGTGTTCACGACCTGTTAAACATACGTAGGATCGATTTCAGTCGTTCTTTCTCATAACTCTGCTGGAGCAGTTTTTGTGTAAGGAGCACACCCTTGTTAATGTGGTCCGTATTAACAGAGATGTATTAACGCTAACCGATGAAGCAGAGGTAATGTGTGTGCCGATAAATGGGAAGTTGACAATTGGAAAATTGAAATCATCACGTTTGTCATAGATTATAGTTTTAGATCCTCCATTTGTGTCAATATCAAGGAAAAATATCATGATATAAAGCAGACCTTGTAGTTTCAGTATCATCCTTATTATAATTGAAAGTGAAATTAAATTACTTTGTGAGATGTTTTTTTCTTTTTGTCTGTGAGAAGGTTTTATACACATTTTGCTTGATATGAGTACAAAAACAAGTCGGACAATAGTGCTGCATAAAAAGAACCCATTGGAATACCGATTTTCTGCGGACATTTGAATCCACCAAACTAAAAATATATGTTTTCTATTAAAATATCCAACATTTTGATGATATCATCTAACGTGTATTTGTTGAGGGAATCAGCATAGTTCTTCACAAAGTAAGATTTTTCGTGACCTTTAATAAGGAATTTGTATCTACGTTTCCCATTTTTGTAGACAAAACTTTGTTTAATAACAATCGAGTATGGGGAATAGTAGTGTAAAGCGTAGAAAAATCACAGGTTTTGATATTACCGCAAAATTGTCAAAATTGTTATTGAAAAATTATATAGTGAGACATTCCAAAAAGTTATTTTGCATAGAAATACATTATTGTTTCAGGCTCTGCCTACTGGAATGTAGACATTATTGTCTTGAAGAGGGAATAAAACATCCACAGCCTATGGCTTCTTGAAAGGGTCAGATATCCATGAGCTCATGTACTTCGTAGATTTTGGAAGCGACTCTTAATGCATGACCGAACATCTTTGATATATTCAAATCAAGTGTCCAGCTTTGGTTCATTTGGCTAGCTTTTTACCCATTTTTTTTTATATAGTCCTCAACTGCATTTATCAGTAACCTGAAAATCTTCTTCCTCTTGATTGGCTTGGGATTCTATATTCAAGGCCTTTGGTTAGCAACTATCTAAGTTGTTCAATGATTACGATGCCAAAGTCTCCAATAAAAACATGACCAGCGGGAGTACATTTGTATGGGGACTATGCACAAGAGCAATCAGGAGGTTTGGATTATACATTTCAGAGGGTAAAGTTCATACATATCCTCTTGTAATTGAAAATCTTGGAATCAATGTTTGGTGAAAGGATGTGAAATGAAAGGTGTAGTGTTATATTAAAAAGTAAAATAACAAAAATACCGAACTCCATGGGAAATTCAAAAAAAAGAGTCCTATATAAAATGGCATAATCAAAAGCTCAAACAACAAACGAATGAAAAACAACTAACATATTCCTGACTTGGTACAAGCATTTTCTTATGTAGAAAATTGTGGATTAAACCTGGTTGTAAAGCTAACTAAACCCTTTTGTATGACAGTCATATAGCATTCCATTGTATTGACAACAATGTGTGAGCAAAACAAACAGATATAATAGATAAAAACCGTCTGTACATGTTGTTTCTTAAAAGTACATTATACCAATTTAATTTGGTGTAATCTATGTGCATTTATACTACTAGTATATAATATTATCAGTGATGATCGAAACAAAGTATACAACCAAAGAACAGTTTGAGATTATTAAACCAAAAATAATACCAAAAGTGGCAAAATATCCGGCTAGTGAACACATTTGCAATGGGAGAGCAACATTTGAATTTTGCAAATATCAAATATTTTAGATATCTGAAAGTACGGTTTACCAGGCTAAAGATACCCTCGGGGACCTGTATCAAACCAGTGGTGACATCGACTAACTGGGATAATATAATATAAGATGATACCGAAACCTGCTAAGGGGTAGTCCTATGAAAGGTAGTCAGACACCAGAGAATTCTAGGTCGTCTGGCTTAGGAACAGTAAAAGGGAAGAATTACTTTAGAATTATTTATTTTCACACATTTTTAAAAATAAGCAATGTGTTATACTTCTCAACACAATGTTTTCTCTGGGTAACAATCTGATTCAGTATTGAAAATCATATTATTAAACGGGCTCACAGATTTTAGAGACTTTGCGATGTGTTATCTATGAATGTCTGTATGCATGGTAAAAATATAAAGTTTTAGTTCAGAATAGTTTGTATTTGAGAATTGAAAAAAGGTTTTTAAATACAGATACTTTGAAGTTTTCAACCTTTTTTAATTGCATAGAATTATTGTTAATGTTATAAGCATTCCAGCAGATACATTTGTAACATTTAATCTCAGTTTTACTGATATTTCTTCATAACGTTAGCAAACATGTCTCGATTTACACTTGCTAAGAACTTTATTATTACAAAATTAAACTATATCTCAAAAGCTAAATCAGTAATTACACAAAAAGGCTAGTTTATTTCTTAACATGCACATATTGAAAACTCATCAAAGATACCAGGCTTATAATTTTGTACGCCCGACGCTTTTTTCGTGTACATAAAGTTCATCTGCAACGCTCTAATTAAATCAGTTGGAAGGTCAAATCAAATACGAATTTGAAGAGCATTACAAACCGAAAATCATGTTGTCATAATGTATAACGTGACCCTTCGGCTGTTTTCTGCTCTTTGGTCGGATTGTTGTCTCTTTGATATCTTCATTTCCATTCTCAATTTTATCTTGCACAATTATTGATTAATGGAACTGAATATTTTCACAGCCACATTTCTCCTACTTTTCTTAATAAGAAAACATTGATATATGTTAAAATTGTGTCAAAGAGACAACAACTCGACCAAAGAGCAGAAAACAGCTGAAGGCCACCAATGGGTCTTCAACACAGCGAGAAAATCCCGCACCCGGAGGCAGGTTTTAGCTGGCCCCTAAACAAAAATGTATACTGGTTCAGAGAAAATGGACGTCACACTAAACTCCGAAACATATAAATGAATTAAAAAAAACAACATACAAGACTAACAAAGGCCAGCGGTTCATGACTTGGGACAGGCGCAAAAATGCGGCGGAGTTAAACATGTTTTGTGAGATCTCATCCCTCCCTCTATACCTCTAGCCAATGCAGAATAAACAAACACACAGCAATACGAAACATTTCCAGATGAAAAACTTTGAATGTGATTTCTTGGGTAGGGTATCGGAATCGCTTGTAAATTTATCAAAACATTACATAATGTATAGAATGCTGGATATCCTTTTTGCAAAAGGACACTTCACAAAGATAATATTCCAGGTATACAAAGTCCAGAGTTAAGAAAGGGTCTTAAACATTTTGAACTCATTTTGTAAGCAGTTAATCATGGTAAATAATCGAAAATAAGATAATTATTTGTGCTTGTCGAAATACATATGTTGAAAGGTAAATGAAGATCGAGAATTATATTACGAACACAAATCGAAAGAAGCGGTGCCGTGATTTCTGCCTAATTTTAGAACCTCATAGAAAGCCTTAGTAGCTTTAATGACTATTGACTGTTTCGCTCTCTTAAAGTTCCCGCTCCTGGCCAATTCAATCCCTAAATAATTAAAACTATTCACTATTTCTAGTTCTATTCTGTTCAAGTTAAAATTAAGGTTTCCTGGAAGTGTTCCTCTAGAAAAAAAAATGATTTTACTTTTATCAGCATTAACTTTCAGTTTCCATAAAGAACAATAATCTTGAAATGAGTCAAGTTGGTTTGGAAGATCTGCTGGTGATTCTGTCATTAACACAGTATCATCAGCATATAAGATTAAAATTTTAGATATGTATCAAGTTTGAGTTCAATTTCGTTAGAAATCGTTTTCATTCCATTTAAGTTACAGTTTGATGAATATGACTCAAGGTCGTTCATAAATAAGGCAAAAAGAAAAGGGGACACATTTTCCCCTTGACGTACACCGTTACTACAGGGGGAAATTCTGACTTACAATCATTATAGGAAATACAAGACTTTGTACCGTTACACATATTCACAATTATATTATACATGTTACCATTCATATTATTCACTAGCAACTTATACCATAGTCCATCCCGCCAAACTTTGTCGAAAGCTTTTTCACAATCAATAAATGCACAAAACGTTTTTATCTTCTTGTGTTTTAGAATTTCAAAAAAAGTTAAAAATCATAAACAAATATCAGATGTTGAATAGCCCTTACGAAATCCAAATTGATTTTCATTCCAGATAAGAAAAATTCGTTTGAAAATTCAGTTAATCGCTCACTCAAAATTGCAGTAAAGAGTTTTCCAAGGCAAGTAAGAATTGTTGTTGGTCTATAATTGTTTGGGTCTATTTTGTCACCTTTGCTTTTAAAATCGGTTTAATATTTCCAAAAACCAACTATCCGGGACAACTCCTGTTACGAAAATAATATTAAATAGTTGCTCGTAAATGTCTATGAATATATTTTCTGTTGACTTAATATATTCATTTACAATAAAATCCTCCCCTGGGGATTTCTTTTCTTTTTTAGTTTTTTAATACATTTTTTAATTTCGTCTTTTGAAATGTTCCTATTTATACTTTCGTTCAGATGATTAATATCGTTCGGGTCAATATATGGTATGTTAAAGTCTTGCTTGTTTAAAGCTTTAAAAATTCAAAAAGTTTTCAATAGGAATGTCTGGTTGCTCCCTATTTTTACAATTTTTCAAAAGTTGCCAGAATTTCTGTGAATTATTTGATTTTAATTTTTTTATTTTTCTTGACAACTTTCTTTTGTGATCAAGAATAGCTTATTCCATAACTTGTTTCTATCTTTTTTCAGTTACTTTCAAGTCTTGAGAGTTTTGATTTGTTCTATTCGTTTCGAATTTTCTTTTACATTTTCTGAAATTTTGTCTCTCAAAGTGACAGTCATCGTTAAACCATTCTTTTTTTCAATTTTCCAAGTTTCTTTTTTTCTTTGTGCATAGAATTACAAAATTCACATGTTCCAAATGTGGATTTCGCAGAATTATAGAATATTGAACATAAATGATCAAGTAAGGTATTAATTTTTGTTTTATCGACTGACGAGTACGTTTTACCAATATCTATGTTTCTATCTGCAACTTCGTTTAACAGTATCTTTAATTCATCAACTTTGCCTTGTTCAATCTGGTCTTTAAATTCAAGACGTTTTACTTGGTCCCATTTCTTAATTTTTTTCAGAAAATGTTTGACAAAATAGTTTTCACCAGTTTCCTCTACATTATCCAAGGATCACCCCGACAATGAAATAGCAAGTGCGCAATAAACATCTGAATAAAAATGACGAAAATCTAGTACAGAAACATTTCTCAAACATTTCAATAAACTTGTAGAACTTATACAATAATCTACTATGCTAGCGTTTCTACATGTTAACTTTCCTATCATTTTGTCTTCACCTATTCTCCCATTTACAATAAGTAGGTTATTTCCTTTGATAAAGTCTAAAATTTTCTTTCCGTACCCGTTTCTTATAGGATCTAAACTATTTCTTTTTCGTGGTATATTCAGGGAGTCAAACGTCAGTACGTCGTTTTCTACAAAACTCGTCGCATTGTTTCTATGAATTTCTGTTGAAAGGAAAAAATCATCGTCGTTGGCCGTTCGTCCGTTGAAGTTTCCAATAAGGACTACAATTTGTAATTTTGTGAGAAATTTATATATTCGCTCTCCAATTGGCTAAATGCATCCTGTGAAGAAAATGTGGTATATTCAGGGAGTGCATATACTTTACCTATAACAATATCTTGATATATACTTAAAAGGTCTGATGAGACTTTAAACCAAAGCACGTATTTAGAATGTGTAGGTAATGGTTTTATTTTACTTGATAATTCTTTTCTATAGCGAAGAATGAAGACCGAGTTTTAGATATAGCTTTTCTATTTTTCATATAAAAAAAATCATACCCTGCTAGCTTATATTAATTGTGTCAATATCATCAGTTTTTGTTTCTACTAAACAAATTATGTCATTTTTTCTTATTTATTTTTCAAATTCTTCATAGTTCAATATCTCTTCTTAATTCCACAACAGTTAAGACCTATAATATTAAAAACATTATTATCTTTATTAGTACATGTATCATTTTTATAGTCATTAATATTAATTTTATTAACAGAAGGGTTAATTTTTTTTCTGACTCATTTATAGTTCTAAATGTATGTTCTCCTTGACATTTCTAATGAGGTGTCACAGGACTAGACCCTGCACACTGTCGTTTGTATCGTCCATTCTCCTTGTCATTGGATGGAGTCATAAGAACATCCCTTATAATTATCCAGTGGTCTCTCTGCTACCTTCGCGCTAAGTTTCTGCTGATTCTCTTTCTTGGTTTTGTGAAGTGGGGTTTTCTGTATTTAGTCACGGGATGAACAGTTCCCCATCGATATATAGTTTGTCTTCGAACATTGTGACAGGTTTTCCGAACTAGTTGATAAAGAAACCGAGATACTATTGGTGGAGCTCTATTGGAAATTTTCTTTCCGAATCTATGTACATTTTCAAATTCAATCGGTTTTCAAGTTTTGTAGCTTTTGTTTCGTATTTTGCATAGGCTAAACCTTTAAAAATCAAATTGTTTTTTCATGGACATAAATAACATTGTAGATCTAAGATCGAACCTTTCAGTATTTAATTTCATTGAGAGGAAGCTCTAATTGTTGTTTTTGGACTTTATTCTGGCTTAGACATTCTGTTATCTCGGTGTTTAATTAATGTTTATCGTATTTTTTTAGACTCGTCTTTGAATATCTTCAAAAAGATTGCTTACACCTTGACAACTCAACTGGCACTCTGTAAGCTGTACGGTAATTTCACTTGTCTTAGTTTCTAATGTTCTTACTCTTGCAGACACTGACAGCATAGTTTGGTTAAGGTCACCTATACGTTTGTCTTTTTTTTCCACTCCTTAAACTCTGGAATCAATGTTAATTACCACTTTGAGGATCATATTACGTAAAACCATAATATTATTAGGACAATCTTGTCCAGTCTCAATTATTTTGCGGGTCTCTTCTATTAGTTTACATGTTTCATTCAGCGACATACTTTCAGAGGTCATAGGTCAAATTCACTATACTGTTAGATGATTTTACAATTTCACCAAAGGTACGAAGTCCAATTTCATTCAATTTGTTAAGAACTGTTTTATACGTAGCGTTTCCCACCGGCGTATAAGTGCAAATAAAATGTGTATACGACGCCTCCAACTACTGTTGTCAAGTACTGCCAGTTTTTCTGCCGAAAGTCGGTTCTCTCTGGGTGCCATGGCTTCCTCCACCAATAGAAAAAATGGACGCCATCATATGACTAAGGTCTTTGACTTATAGCTTTTGATGTGTTTTCGCAATAGCATGATATTACACTAAAGTATTGTTTGAAATGTACAGTTTCCAAGGAGTGGTCGCCATATGTCTGTAGTAAAAGTGTCTTTGCTTATTTTTGAAGACTGTAGCTATAGGTTTCAGAAGATTTTGATACAGATTTTTTATATGATTTACTCTATAATGATTTTTTCCTTATATATAAGCACATCCCGTTTTTCTAGGTTTTTTTATTTTCATTATTCATTTTTAGTGTACTTCCCGAAATCGTAAAACAAAAAGTGATTAGGGTAACCAAAAATATTGTGTACATGCTGAATTCCAAGTACAAATTTATTTCATATCAAACGGTTTTTAAAACCGCAACCATAAAATTAAAACATGAATGAAAAGCGAAATCTAGACATTAAAGGCGTTTATGAAGTCGACAATAAAGATATAATAAAACTGATTATCTTTTATATGAAGACTATACAGGTGACAAGTGTCATATTTGACACTTAGTAAAATCTATCCGTACTTAATAAGACATAGGTTCCTATATAGTAGTACTGTACTCCGAAAATGCAACTCACCGAATTAATTGTATAAGTGATACTTCACAGACATTTGATACAAATATTTAAAAATCGATTTATGAATCGGCTTTTGGCAAGTTCTTGTTTTTAGACTTGTCTGAATTAAGGGATTTAGGAATAAAGAAATGTTGCAGTTGATACATTGTGTGGTCATTTCATCGAATAAAACACAAATTTGCCTAGTCCGTGCATTTTGTGTTATCATGAAAGTGTAGCTTAATAATAAATCCTTTTTGCTATGGATTATTTTTATGTTATTATTGCAATGATCATCAACAAAATAAATCACAATACACTTTAGACTTAAATACAATAACCTACAACTTAAGTTGTTTTTTTTCTTAAATAAAATTCAATCGTATTTAGGTATATATGTATATTGTAATGTAACTCGTATTGATAAATGAGAATGAAATGAAACGTGATAAAGAAATAAAAACAAAATATGAAAATATTTATTTAGATAATAATGATTCAGTTTGTCGTGTTAGAATAAAGTAGGCTGTATGTAATCTCCTTAACTTACTAGGTATCTTTGAAATAATATTGACTAAGATAATTTGACCCTGTAAAGCCTTCTTTTTGACATTATCAATATATGTTTGTATAATATTATAAAGTTAGAGTAGTAGCAGTATGTACGTGTATAATGTTAAAATGTGCATGTATTTTCTATTCTGGATAGTGACGAGTACGAAGGAGATAGCCATATAAGGCCTATCTAGGATATAAACCCCAAGATGATGTAGACCTATACATCAAGCGTCATATAACTTTAGGCCCAGCTGTTCCGATTCGACTAAACTTGATTTTGCAATGGCTTCGTTTTTTCATAACAAGCACTTTTCATCTATTACGTCAAATTCTTTCTCTTGTGAATAATTAAGAAAACGCAGTAGAAAATATTCCTTTCTTGTATTTTGTATGTTAGTTGGTGTTTTTTGTCAAATCAAGCTACCTTGGCTTTATCATGGCGGTCAGTTTGTATTAGTGGAGGATTCTGGAGTACCTGGAGAGATTACCGATCGTCGGCAGAAAAACTGACACCAGCTCGGTGGTTCTCTCCCAGCTGGTACTCAGCCATCCATATAGCCAAGGTCGCTGAAAGTGTCGTTAAAAACCAACTGATAAACATTAAGGATATCGAAAATCTTCGAGCATTTTTGTTTAAATATTCACAACAAAAAGCACAATTTTTTAAGTGTGAGGGAATTCGAAATTCATATATTTTAAGTTTTTTTTCAAATATTTTCAGGAAAACAATTTATATGTGGAATCACGTGATTCTGTGTAATTGGGTCTTATACTCTATTAAATCAGTCACATACATTAGATAATTTTTTAATCAAAGTTTCCAAATATATAAATAACGTTTTAAAAAGAAGCTATCATTTTTGTAAACAAATGTTTTTTGTTGTTGTTTTTTTTTTCAAATGGAAAGGTTCTTATTGTTATAAATACGCTCACGCATTTTAGATGAGGATGATGCGCGTTTGAATTATGTTGAAATTATATGATATATGTACAATATAATTCACGGTTTCTTGTAAAACCATGGTAAGATGTTTGAATGATTTTTTTTGTGTTAAACATGACAAAATAATTATTTTCAAGAATTTCAACGTTAAATTTCTGATATACAATATTAACTATTATCATCATTATTTTTCTTTATTATTATTATTATTTTTTCATTATTAATATTATAATTATTATCATTATTATTATTATTATTATTATTATTATTATTATTATTATTATTATTATTATTATTATTATAGCACGATTCTGTACATGTTCGTTTCAAAGCCTCATTTATTCATGAGATTTAACTAAAACAGAATAGAGTGTCCATACTCGTGTCATCGGATGATTGTTAAACCATAAAAAAACATTGAAAATGTGCGTAGCGACCTTGGATGTAGTTCACGGGGTCTGGTCTTCTGAACACCTGGGTTATCAATTTCTACATAGCTCTTGAAATTGATCAGTGTCAACAATCTCAGGTCAATTGAAATTAAATTTATTGCAAAATTATGATTCCAGGGCAAATAAAAGGACAAAAGTGAAACTTAAAATCCCGAAAGAGAGTACAATATTGTGGAAAATAGTGCAATAATTGTCATAATTTTTCTTTTGATTTTGAAAGTCTAGTTCCGACAAGCTTCATGTTCCCACAAGGTGTGTTAAAAATTTGGTAATTTCAAATAGACAATAACTCTTAATAGATTTTATAACTCTTAAATTTATTTAGTTCACAAAAAGTGTTGGATATGCCTTTACGACAATCATGAAATATATAATTATTTTGAAGGGTTTTATGACAATCGATTGTTATTTGACTGAAAAATCCCACATTTTTAGTCTTATTGTGTAGCTATACATTGATAAACATAGTTTTCTTCTTTTTTTTTTTATTAATATGAGACTTTATCTTTTTCCTTAAAGATTTAACCAGCTATAATTAAACAATTAAACTGCGTGCATGGTCCTAGGTTTGAATTAATGCTTCAAACTGAAATAACAAATGATTCACTTTTACATGCATGGGAACTATCTACCAAAAAAGGAAACCAACAAAGAGTTGAAATCTTAGATTTGTTTTGAATCATTATTCTTGTATGTTTCAAATCAGAAAGTAAAGGAAATTTAAAGATACAGACTTTCGTGGCATGTTTTAATGGGCACTGTTCGTTACTAAAAGCATTGCAGTTTTAGAAAAACCTTCAACTAACATGTAGTAACAACAAATGTATGACTTGTTTTCTTTTGGGTTTTTTTTTCCATGTGTACAAATTTTGCTATACAAAGGTCTTCACATGGACGTAAACAGTACTTACAGATGCAAACCAGAATTTCATTTAAATGGACTTTTTTTTCAAATAAAACCGCCTTGGTCAGATTGGTCTGATTTCAATATTGAATAATTTAATTTTGGATGTAACACTTCCTCTAATTGGCTGAGAGTTTTTCTGTCTATCAGCTCATAGACATAATTTTGTCATGTGACCGTGACGTCATCAACGTTTTTATCATGATTTACTCCTTAAAATGGAATTTAGAATTAAATTATAAGGAATGACTGTAATATTTTTTCTGTCTATTCAAAATATCCTAAAAAATGTGGTGCACACTTTTAAATAATCCGCTACGCGGGTTATTCAGTGTGCCCCACATTTTTTATGTTATTTCTTCATAGACAGAAACAATATAACAGTAATTCCTAAAATATATTCAATTTCCTACATGCTTTTTTTTTTTAAATAAATAAAACCTTCTCTATTTGGGCTGTGTAATTTTTTGCGAAATTTACCTTACATTGAATTCATTTGCTGTTCAATCTAAATGATCTTTAACTTTGTTTATTTCTAGGAAATTATAACAGCCACATATTTCATCTTTTTCATATTCATATAAGCAATAAACACATTTGAAAATGTAAAATAACTCATTGTAAGACACCAATGTAGCATTATTCAAGTTATAGAAGACGAAGAAAAAGAAAGAAAATTTGTTATTATTGGATTTGAATCACAAAACGAAAACTATTAATTCTATTTAGAAAATCAAATCGGCAAGCTGCCAGCCATTAAAAGTTGTTCAATGCAACATATATGCTATTTAACCTGTGCATGGGAAAAATAATGTTGGCTTATGAAATAATATAATCAAGGACGTATATTAGATGTTAGTTATACGTCCTTGGTATAATCAATTGGAAGAACAATAAAAAAGAAATAAAAAAAATTTAAAAAGCATCTCATTGTCGTTCACAAGATAATTTAACAAGATATCATAAAATAATAAAACAAATATTACAAGCCTTTTTTATTTTTTGTTAATTATCTCTCCAGTATAAAGTACGTCATGCCACTTATTTTTCTCTACGATTTTCGGTTTAACTTTTGACTTTTTACAGTAATGAGATATTTATGTTCACATTACCAATTTTAAAGACCATTTGTTTTATATAATTCGTATAATGTAGGTAGATTTAATATGTCATCTATCATATCATAAATAATAATTGGTATTTATTTGGAAAATAAACCCGTTAAATTACTCCGAATTAGTGATAAAACGAAACGAATGATCACTTATTGGCAACCGTTGAGTGTCTTGTCAAGATTACACAAGTGTGTATATCTATGCTGATTTGAAGAATTGATCAGTTTATCATTTTTAACGTCATTTATAACTATTCCATTGGTGGCATATATATAACCATGGCTTAAGTATACTTTAAACATATATATAGCGATAAGCAACTTATTAAGCGATGAATAACTTTTTAAGACTTTTAAATTCGCTCGTCGCCGTTAAATCTTGACCCTTAACTTCACTGTAACAGTCACGATTTGTGTCTTAGAGATTTTTATTGCCATAAATCCTAAATAAATTGCAAATTAGAATTCGATAAATCTTTTTTCTTATAAATCATATAACTCATTGACAGCCATAAAATTCAAGTATAAAAATTTATCAGAATTGCGCAAGGAACGAACCTGGTACTTTTAATTATTTGAAAATAATATTTTTGATAATCATAATTTTCATTATCATTATTAAATTATCGATTACTATACATTTGTATTTTCTTAATGTAAATTGTCAAAATTCGGATCGCTACTTTTCTTTTAAATCCAACACAATGCAAGGTATTTTATTTAAATTGTAAATGAAATAGTTATTTAGATTTAAAGACATACATTTTATAAATCAAGCAAAATATCTAAGTCATAATTAATTGTTCTTTTGATAATTTAAACAAAGTAAACTATCTAGGTTTTAGCATTGCTAGTAATTTCCGAAATGTTTGATGTTTAGAATGAAAGGCACTGTACATTAAACTCTCAATGAGATTTTCTATGATTGTCAGGTCCATGCAACCAAAGAGGGAAAAAACAAGGTTCTCAATGGATTTCATGATATCAAGGCCTATATTATCAAGACATAAAAAAAATCTGTAATAATATATAACCATAGATCTACAAATAAAGACCCAGACACAAACCAGTATGGTTATTAACATTTATTTCTTTAAAATAAGACTGAAAAACATTTAACGTCAATGTTTTATTATGTATATATATATTTAATTAGAGGATTGGTTGTTTTATTCCTGACTTATTACGTCATTGTTTTTAACTAAACAGTATACGTGCCATTCTGTGCATGACATGTGTTTTGTGCTTTTAATAAGTATTTTATTTTGAAAGAGTTCTGTTCCTATTCAAATTGTAATGTTTAAATTATTTGCAACATTTATTTATTTGTTTCCTTTTGAAGACAACATTTAGGCCTTTTATAGCTTTGTATATTATATCGGTTTTGTTCATTGTTACTGGCCGCACGGTAATCTGTAGTTGGTTACTAACTTCGTTGTCCTTTTGATCGTCAGTGTATAGTCGTCTCTCTGGTCATCATGCCACATCGCCGTACTGTTATATAGTCCTGATATTTTTTTGTAATTGATTTAAAATGTCAAAATAAATTGACTAAATTCGAGAAAAAAGAAGAAAAATCAAGATCAGTTTTGTTTTTGTTAAGGTGGATTGTCAAATGAGGTCCACGTGTGACATAGTTAATCCCTAGAATAAAATAAAGCATACCAAAAGGGCAACGCATAAGCAGTTACTGTATTTCAATATATTGAAAATACGACGTAATAAAATTATTATATAAATATAAATGTGTGTGTTTAAGCTCTATATGGCCTGTAACATATTGGAACCGTTGGTCGCACTCTTAAGCCAAGCTTAAGAAGCTACATTGTAGATGCAACAAGACCCTCTCTTGACTCCCAGTATTAAGTCCATTATTTAAAGATGAAAAGTCTTTTAACTCATGCATAAATACGAGAAAGCGAAATAGAACGATTTAAATTGTGTCTAGCTTTTTTATACTTAAAAGTTCACATTTTACAATCAAATTATAACAAAATTAGAGATTATGGTGAGAGTTGACAAAATCGTTTTGATTTCGATCAGATTAAGCCTTGGAAACATAGAGCGCAGAGTTTGACATACTAAATATTCAAGTCGGATAGGTTATTGTTATAACAAACATAATATTAAAAGATCTATTTTGTGCACATATGCGCTGTATATCTCCTGTTCTACAATTCAATGGAACTTGGCCTGTTCCAATTGCATTGGGTAGAAGATTGAAATTTGTATTGACGTCATAAGAAGAACTTTGATAAGTAAATTTTCAAAAAAGCTATTCACGGGCTGTATCTAATAGTTTTTCTACAATACATTCACAGGCACTTGTCTCAAAAAAAAAAAATTCCTATATACCTTAATATAACAGTTATATTAAGGTATATAAGAAATTTTTTTTTGAGACAAGTGCCTGTGCAGAAATAGCCTATCATTAATTTAAAATATTTATACTGATTCAAAGTACGCATCAATGAAATTATGACCTCCAAAACTAACCAGTACTAATAATAGATTAGATACAGGGTTCAAGTCTATGAGACAACAAACACAACGACACATAAAATGAAAATATAATCTATAAAATATGTCAAGCTCTACATCGCCCCAAATCTTAAAATTAATTTAACAGAGAGAAATAAAGATTTGATATTGATACCAGAAAAAGACAACTACAAACGAGGTATCTTACTTGGGACATGCATATTGACATTTGGTGGGGTTAAACTGGTTTTTTTTTAGATCTCAACCTTTACCACATGCAATAAAAACAGAACTTAAAAAACTTTTTATTCTATAAGACTTGTAAAATACATAAAAACTCAAGAAATGTAATAAAAGCGTATAAATTGCCCGTATTTACTGAGAGCTATCTCAATGTTCTTGATATGCTTATGCCTCATACACTCTATTATCGCCCTTCCCTTCGCATATATCACTCAGCTCAGTCGCTCAGACTTGAGCAGACATTATCAGCGACGTCACAATGTGTGGGGAGACGTCATCTTACGTCAAGTGTACAATTGTCAAAGGAAGGGGGAATGATCAGTAATAGACCGATAAACAGATTATCGAGATTTCTACGAAAAGAAATCGTATAATAACAGCCGCTCGACACAGTTTGAAACATTTTAGCCTGTTCGCTGCACTCACTCGCCAAAAAGGTTCACATTGTGGCTCGCGGCTGATTTTTTACGATATCAATGGGAAGAAACCCCGATAATCGATACATATCAGTTGTAGCATGTTTTCATAAATATATAGGATTCCATACAGCAGTTTCATATAAACAGTACAGGAAAGCACGCTCTGGTGTAATGCCTAAAATATATGTATAGGAATTCAATGAGCTTCAAAAAACTCATTGTATTCCTGCTCTATGGGAGAATTCATGTTTAGCCTCAAAAATACAAGATGCAATGATTGAATAGCTGCAGTATATTGTTAACCAATAGTAATACGCCTATTTTAAAACACTAAGAATGATCTGAATGGCCATTCCTAAACTGACCTTGTAAAATGAATTGAATAAAAATAAGTCATCAAAGAAATATCTGCAGATATTTTAACATCGAAAAAAAAACGTCTTTTTTAGCTACTTAAGTTAGATGTCTTTTTCACTGTCAGCAATTCCTTTAAAAAAATGAAATACTATAAAGTAATCCCTTGAGACACCAAAACAACAACGGAAATGAAAAAAAAATCATGATTCGTAATTATTACTATAGTATGCAGAATTGTAAGCGTTACTATACACAAAAATTAAAAAAGCATGTCATTTATATGTCATCTTTGTATCATATGAGGATTTGCCCACCTTTTCTCAGTAAACTTTAGAAATCACAGAAGCACACAGGTATCTCGCAACAAGGCCAATTTGAATAAATAAACACTTCAAATTCTGGCCACTCCGAGAGCAGCAAAAGGAACAGTATAACTGTACAATTGAAAATTTATGACTTATGTCGCAAATTTGTGTAAACAACGGTAATATTTATTGAGAAAATTCTTCTGAAAATGCTACTAATGGATTAGAGGGTCTTTGTACCAATTTGGTTTGATCTTATGGTCTTATAAATCAAAGAAAATTACTTTTTAAAGAAATCTGGTTTTTAAATATAACCTACCAAACATTTTGTGATTGAAAGATGTTAAAAATGAGTTCAGACGAATCTCCAGAAATGTGTAAAAAGTTTGTTACCAAACATTCGATAGATTCCATCCTAAGGAAGCCTTCAATAGATGATGGTGGAGTTTCAGATGATGTTTTAGGTAGGCACTTTATATATTTCAATAAAATTTTTGTTATAGTATTACAATTTTTCATGTTTTTGGTGTAAAACATTTTATGCTTTATATTTTATGAATGTTGGTGAAAACAACATCTTATTTTTGTTTTATTATTAATGAAAATGAAAAGAAATGGGTAAATGTATATACAAGTGAAAATGTCAAAGCATTATTAGCATTGAATATTCCTGCATAATCTTCAAAAATGCACGTAAAGTCAAATAATAGGGGAAGCTCTCAAAGTATGGTTTCACTGTAAGAACAATTAAGATGAGATGTTTCTTTTTTAATCCTTTAAAAAGGGAATTCTTAAAAAAAAATTGGCGTTTATTTTAATCAATATACGAAAACAGAGCATACGAACGTCCACCTTTTCTTAGGGCTAATGCATATTTGATATTGGCTCAGTCTTTTTTTTCAAATTATTTACTGAATTAAGTCTGCAAAAATGGAAAGCGGTCCTATGACAAATAAGAAAAAAATAATTCTTGTTTACAGCCATATATACTATGCAACTTTCGAATGTACTGGAAAATAATTGCCCCATTTTCAAGCATGATTGCATCTTAATGTATTTTATAAACCGATAAAAACCATCTAAAAAATGTTTTGCAAGTTTTTCAAAGTAAAATATTTTTTTTGTTTTTTTTTTATTTAAGAAAAACCTTCATTGCATCATTCGATCTTCTTGCGTAGGTATCCCTTCATGAATGCTCTGTAATTATGTAATACAGTAACGCTGCCTCTCACGATGCCAATATCTATGAAGTATGCTTAACTCTCATACATTTTGGGCTTCAGCATATATTATATAAAAGCTTAAAATCCTCCAAAACATAACTTCATGCACGATTAGTCGAAGACAACGTTCCTTCTGTATGCATCTCACGATGTCATTTTCAGTTTCTTTGTAGTAAGTGTCTAAATATACATGGAAAGTTATGACAAAAGTAGATACATTGATTTAGTTTGTGGTAGGGCTAATTTCCCTTGTATTTGTTGCACTTACAGGATCATAATCTAAAATTTGTCAAATCCTATTGGAAATTGAAAATTACTCAAAAGTCTTTATCATAAACTAAATTTTTTTTATAATATTTCAATAAGCTGAAAAAGTCATTCAGCATCACATGTTGCTGTAAAAGGCATTTTGATTAAAAATTGCTAATTTTACATGTCTTGTAATTTTTTTACGGAAGACGTCGCTAACCAAAACGAATAAATTTGTGTTCGAATTCAATTCATAGCTTTACATCTAACATAATTTTGGTTTTGGTCTACAATGTCCTACTTATACATTTTTGAGATAAATAATCAAAATTTGCCAAAATCCGTCAAAATTGCGGTTTTGCCCTATCTTATGATCAGGATTTTATAATTTAGTTATCTGTTCATAAATACGCCACAATATTGTAAGCACTTTATAATTTAACACACATTGGGCTGTGATATTGTGAAATAAAGTAAAAACGAGAGACTTGTTGAACATGGCCCTGGTTGAAAATCAGAGGTAATTAGACCTACCTCTTTATGGTTGTCCCAGTACAGTGGCACTGATTAAAGACATTTTTGTCGACTTGTAATTAAATAAAAATAAACGTCATTAGTAAAGGGTACTGTGAATTTGGGAATTCGTCGATTTTGAATAACGATAGTTATATGTACTATCTGATAATTTTTTTCCGTTTTCAAAGAATGAAAATGTGCATTGCATGATGTTTTATTGTCATTGAATTCTCTTTAATTTATTCGAAAGCAATAGAGTGTTATAAATTGCTTCGGTGTTTAAGGGTATAAATACGAATTATAAAATATAATCGTCTCAAATATCGCTTGGATCTGTTTATTGCCATGATAAAACCTGAAGAGTTTGAAGTTAATATAAGAATTACCAATATTTCATTTCGTGATGTAATGTTTAAAACACTTGCAATAATTTTACGTAAAATTATGGCTCTCGATTTCCTGTACTTGACCTAGAATGATGAGCAGAAATTCAAACTGTAATTTATCATTATTGATATAAAAAGATTTGTATCTGCAATATGTTATCTGTCTGGTCGAAAATATGAAATATTGAATGATTACATGACACATTTGGACAAAATTTAATCATCATCCTAGATAATGTTTTTAAGGAAAAGAAGGGCCATACTTTTATGTAAACTTATGTTCGGTATTTGAAAACTCCCAAAATGATATAAAATATCCATCAGATGTTTTTTTCAAAATGATTTCTTAAGGACTTTTATTCCTGAATATAAATAAAGGGAGATGCGTGTTGTGGTATACGTCATTGAGGCAGCAACACAACGAGAAATTAAAAAAAAATATATTGAGGGCAACATAAAGTCTTCAACATTAAACATATGTCAATCTATATATTGTCATGAGTCTTTAATATTTGTAAGTGTATTTAAAAGAAACAATTAAAGATTTGTTATTAGACAGCAAACTCTCAAATTAACGAAAATTTTTCTGAAATAACATACGACAACTGTCGACCAAGTTCCTTTTGAAGCGTTTCCTATTGCCAAGAAAATCTTACAATGTCATCTGTCACGTAATATCTGTCTCTCCGAGTTGTTTGCATGCAATATAATATTTATACCACGAATATTTGTTTAAAATCTATTATCAACGTATTAAATTGCAATTAACGATTATGAAAAATATTGCATAAATACCATTGACTGCAAATCACCATGTTCAAATATTTCAGCCATTATGCTAACATTTTCAAAATCTGCAGATAAAATTGCAGACACGGAAATACTAAATGATTTTATGTAGTTATTTGTTTTTTTTTTTTATTTGACTTTTCATTACGTATGTGTGTGTATTATAAATGTTGTCAATTTGTTTGATGATTTATTGATTTGCTTGCTTAATGGTTTGAAGAACAACATTACTTATTAGTTAAAACAAATTGAAAAATATGCTTAAAAAAACACTTCTGGCGACTCTTTCTTTATTTTATATTTACGTTTACTTTCTTTGTGCTTTCCAAAAGATTATTTATAATAATAATAATAATAATAATAATAATAATAATAATTGATTTTCCAAATTTCCAAGAAGGTCAGATTAAAAACAAATATACTGAAATTAAAATGTTTTGAATTGATTTTGGATTTCAAGTAAATCCAAATAAACCAAATGTCTCTTCGTTCATATGTTATAGGTAAAATGATCATGATTATAAAGGTGTTTTTAAATTTGGACCAGAACCACAACAGACACATTCTCTTAACACTAAATAAAAATTTCGTGACAAAAATCGGACAATATCAACTTCACACCTGGGCGTAAATAGTTTCGAACCTTGCACCTTTCGGAGCCATATCTTTTTAAAAGGTATATTAGTTCATTCATATTGGACGCAATATTTTATCTTATCTAGAATAATTGCAATAAATGAAGTTTTAGTTTTATAATGTTTAAACCATCAAAGGCCATGATGAAAAAGAGCCCTTTAGACGATCTAAGCAACGTCTTCCGATTAACACTTGAAACGGCCATTATGGCGATTTGCAGACGATCGTTTACAGAACCAATTAAAGAATAAAAGCATGTACATTATGAAGATATTAAATGAATTTTCTCTCAAAGAAAACCAGGAGATTATATCGATAAGGGTGACCATGATAGCCGCTATAAATTACAAATAATATTTTCTAAGCGGATATTATTTGTTTTGCAAGAGGTAAATTATAAAGGGTAAAGGTTAGACGACGGTGATCACCTGGCATGAGCGTTCAATGATTAGTTAGAAAAAGTGCATTATCAAAATACTCAAGTAGTCTTTATTTGTTTTATATTTTGCCAAAATCATAGTTTAAGCTTTGTTTAGCACAAATAAAACATGTTTAAGTTATCTTTTTATTAAAGTCATATGTAGTGTGTACAGTTCTCCTTTTCGACTAGAAAGTACACAATTAAGTGACCAGAAGGAAAGCGAATTATAGAAAAAGTTTGAAATGGTTCTGTGTAAATTTATTAGCTCCTTTTTATTATTAAATACTTTGAGGAAATAGATGAGAAAATGCCAGTAATGTCAGTCGACAATGTTAATCTTGATTGTTATTAAGTCTATGCACCAATAAAGATGCATAACCGATTTTCATTGATCGTCAATAAATTTTGATAAATATTCATACGACTCATTAAGAATGGTGCGGATTTATGGATAGCATTGAAGCCCTAGAATAAACAGCACAGTAGCTCAGTATTTCGGTATTGACATGTTCATGCAATTTGTAGTGATTAAACTGATTTTGAAATCATTTGAAAATAATAAATGTTACACCCACCACCCTGCCCCACACATCCTTATTCTGAACTTGGATTACTTGTCTGATATCTTGGCTGTTGTTTGTTATTTTTTATTTTGCATCTCTCCAGCTTCAGCTTCTATTGTTTCTAAGAAATCAAAATCCAAAACTTTTGAACTCATTCCCTGAAAATTTTGGTGTTTTTGTCAGTTGGTTTTTACTTAGACCAGTTTTATATTGAGGCAGCGACATTTGCGTTTGGATGATAGTAACAAAAATATAAACCTCTTTACTCGTATCAACTTCAATGACATTAATAAATAAAAAAATACATTAATATAGACTCGAACGTGGTGATTTTTAGGAACATACATATATTATGTATTTATGATTCCTGTTTTGATAATTATAGGTCGTGACCTGTCGCCAGTATCAAGGACATCCGGAAATGATCAGGAAAGCAGCGAGGAGGAAATAAACTGGAATGACATACATGGTTCTGACAATGTATTAGATAGAGAACATATCGGTGACAGTGAATTATATAATGGTAAAATATCTACAATTTTTATTATTTAAAAGTGGTTTTATTGTAATTATTCTTTATGCAGAAATTTGCCAGGACGTTCGTATGCACAACAATAATATTTTCCCTACAAGTTAGTTAAAACTCATCAAAGATAACAGGCTTATAATTTGGTAAGCCAGACGCGTGTTTCGTCTACATGAGACTCATCAATGGCGCTCGAATCAAAACAGTTGAAGCCAAATTAAGTTGAACAGCATTTATAAGCAAAATACGGCTAAGACAATAACGTTTCTTGTCAGCGTAATAATGTATTTAACATTAAACTATATTTACTGCTTTATTTTTACGCGAAAGAAGTATTATCAATGTTTAATTTTCCAAATGTTATTGTACTTAAACAAAACTTAAGATAATATGGACGAGAATTTACAAAGCATTCACTCGAAGATTCTAAACAGACGTAAACTATGCATTAATGAATTGAAGAATGAAGTTCCTGAATTTCCTGTGGTTTCAGATATGAGTGATAACAGTTACAAGAAACGACGTATTAGGACAACATTTAGTGCAGACCAGCTACAGACATTAGAAGATGTATTCCGAGTAACTCATTACCCAGACGTCAACACCAGAGAAGAACTTTCACAAAAGACAGGTTTACCGGAAGCTCGAGTACAGGTATGTTTTTTAAATTCAAATTACCAAAAAATGTGTTTGAACTTATTTACAAAATTCACAGGCAATTAGTAAATTTTATAGACCATTTCTTCTGTAAAAGTAAAAACCACTCCAATATGTAAGGGAAATAATATATATCAAAATCTCCTTTGGACGTTATTTGTACACTTATAAGTCTGTCTAAATAAATATATATAAAAGTAGATTGATAATGTTTGTAAGTCTTTTTTTTTCTATGTAGATTTGGTTTCAAAACAGAAGAGCAAAATGGAGAAAGTATGAAAAACTTGGAAATTTTGGAGGACTACAGGGGCTTACAGAAACCAATTATGTTCCGGCACCAAAGTCAAGTATTCCACGACAAGATGAGCTGGCACTAGGCTTAGATCAAGCACAGGTATATTAATATATGGGAATGATTCTATCTACGTTGTAGTTTACTTTCATTTGAAACTAAAATAACCGGCAAAAGCATATATATAAAAAGACTCTAAGGAGAACTTGTACTTCACTTCTTTGACTCATCAGAGTATTAAACATTCGAACGTTATATATATAACGTTATTTCCTATTTTACGGTTACATATATATATATATAAGTTAATTCATATGAGATATAAACAATCTCTGTTATTCCAGTAAATTTATTATCAGTTATAGTTAAAGACCGGTACACTAGCAAATACGTGAAATCTAAACTTAAAGGAATCTGATTGTAGTGCAGGATTCCACAGTTTCCTTCTCGTATAAAGTGCCAAGGCCAATATATTTAGAATAGTCGTAACGTTATTAAGCATACCTGTGCGTGTTTGTGTGTGTCAGTGTGTGTGTGTGTTTAATTCCCATTGTTGAAATTTTCCCACATTTTTTCAGGTAAATAGAAAGGTAGATTGCAAAAACGATGATGAACAAGATATGCCATTGAATTTATCAACGTCGTCAATGCCAATTTTTCCTTCATTTCCATTTTATGGGTTGGCGCCGTTTCCGTTTTACACAGGTTGTCATGCACCAGGTGAACCCAAAAGATCAGGAAGCATTGCTGCTCTTCGACTGAAAGCACGAGAACACGAGGCGGCAATGGAAATGATGTTTCAATATAAATGAGAACTTCCTGTTTTTTTATAAAGTCAATCAGATTTGATATGACTTTGTGTATTAGTAAGACAGGAATGACACTCGATGTGCAGGATTATTGAAGCTTTTCATCAACTTTGTGCAAATCTGAACATATTTGCATACAACCCAAGTTGTGGTTCGTCGAAGCTAACTGTGATATTACTTTTGTAAAGTAACTTGTATATGTATATATAAAATAAATATTTTCTTTTTTTGTATTTTTGGTTTTAAATGTAAAATATATTGAGTATGATTTGTCCTCAATTACTGAATTACTGCTTCCCTTCAAATCCATCTACACTGCTACCAGTTCCCAAGTAATTGGTATCGTACTTAATATGTAATAAAACCATTTCAGCTGAAAACGAACTTTTTTCAGGCTTCATGTTTTGTAGACCGTAAAATCAGTATCCGAAGCTACGACTAACAGTACCCTGACAGGTCTTTAATTAAACAGCAATTTTCTTTCCAAAATAAGTTTAATAACAAAAATATGTCCATAGTACACGGATGCCCCATTCGCACTATCATTTTCTATGTTTAGTGGACCGTGAAATTGGGGTCAAAACTCTACTTTGGCATTGAAATTAGAAAGATCATATCATAGGGAACATGTGTACTAAGTTTCAAGTTGATTGGACTTCAACTTCAGCAAAAACTACCTTGACCAAAAACTTTAACCTGAAGCGGCACAGACGGACGAACGGACGGACGGACGAACGAACAAACGGACGCACAGACCGAAAAACATAATGCCCCTCTACTATCGTAGGTGGGGCATAAAAAGTAACTGAAATATATGTAGAAATACTATAATTGTGCTTCATGATGTTTATATCTTTATCAAAGGGGGACTTTTTGGAACGAGGCTGCCTCTCTTTTGGTTAAGTAACGTGGTTAACGCTGTTTCAGCAGTATTCTGTTGTTGACTGGTGTCTACCTGCAAAACGATACATTGACTTGGTTTTAAACATGAAATATGACACAAATGTGGTGCGGAAGAATCTTATTTCTTAAGTGTTTCTCGTTTCTCGTTTTTTATATAGATTAGACCGTTGGTTTTCCTGTTTGAATTGTTTTACACTAGTCATTTTGGGGCCCGTTATAGCTTGCTGTTCGGTGGGAGCCAAGGCTCCGTGTTGAAGGCCGTACTTTGACCTATAATTGTTTACTTTTTACATATTGTGACTTGGATGGAGAGTTGTCTCATTGGTACTCATACCACATCTTCTTATTTCTATATTGAGTTTGGTCCTATTTCTATGGTATTGCATTATTCATTAGCATTCGATTAAGATTCTTAAGGTTCCATTCTTTTTCATTGTTATTTATTTTTTAGCAATATTATTAATCTTTTATCATGGATGTATATAAAGTAAACGAAATCATAATGTAACTTCCTAATGTGTATCTTCAAAACTCATAGGTCATTCAAATTTAAACCAATCATAAGTTGTCTTTTCATCGTAGTTTGCAAGGAAATTATCGACCAATCAGATTTTGGTATTCAAAATTAAAAAATTTCAATCTCAACTTACTTGTTGCCTGATGCGTTCATTTGCAGCTAGTTGTTGCATTTGGTATAATTTGTAATGACTTTGTCCCTGTCTCCATTTGTGTGGGAATTTGGATATATTGTTAAGATATTGTTGATTTATCTGAAAGGTAAACATTAGAATAAAAACATTAACAGTAAAGTAGAAATCGACAGTTCAATGTAATGTTTACGATATTGGACAAACCAAAATAATCATCAACATTTTTTCATACTAAAAACTTCAATTCCTGGGAAGCGTTTTCAAATTCAAATTGCATGCAAATTTAAAAGGAAGTGCATTGCGACAATTTATTTTCCGTTCTCTTTCTGTCATATTTTTAACATTATTTTTGATTTTTTGTAACTAAATTTCAATCATTTGCACGATGCGTCTAACATACAAATGAGAGGGCTACACGAACATACAACTGAGATGAGTTTACGTGAATGCGGCAGCGACCTACTTATCTAAAAAAATCAAGACACGATTAGATGATCTAGAGGTCAATATATATGGTCTTCAACAATTGTTAAGCCTAAGTGTCTATACAATATTCAAGCTGTGTATTTGTGACAGTGAGACACTACAGTTTTAGTTGTCATAACTCGATACAAATGCACGTGTATATCTGATTCGACCATTTCTCAGTATAAATTTAGTATATCGTATCACAAACAAATGGTTTCAAATTTTATTATGTGTTCACGCAGTATATGAAAGTGTTTTGTATAAAATAAAATATGGAGATGTGGTATGATTGGCAAAGAGACAACTATTCAACAGTCCGAATGACGTGGATTTAAGCAATTATAGATCGACGTACAGCCTTCAACGATAAGAAATACCTATACCGCATATTCAGCTATAAAAGGCCCCGACATGACAAAATGTGAAAAAAAACTATCGGCCTGATTTATGATAAGTTATAACAGACAGCAACCACCGACAACCACTCAATTAAAGGCTTCTGACTTGGGACAGGCAGATAAAGCCATGCATATAACATGCCATTGAGATAAAGAGGTCCATGTTACCCCGCTTGGGTGGCTCTTTCAAAACGTAAACATTTTTGTACCAAATCAAACTATTAAAAGAAAAACTCAAACAAATTTGAATGGGGCTAAAAGTGAAGAAACATCAATGGTTCACTTATTCGTCTTTTTGAATTGTTTCTTGCGGACAAAGACCAACACAAAAACATGATACCCCTGGTTGTAACGATCACTGTTGCCAGAAAATCATTCCAAAATATTTCAAAGAAGATAACTAGCGAATGTCACGTTAAAATACTTATTATACATAAATGTTTCAAAAATAGTAAATAAAACAATCTTGTGTTACACAAGATTGTTTTATTTACTATTTTGTACATTTTTATGATTTACATTTATTTTTAATTGATAATTATAAACTAACCTGATTTTCATGTTTCCATCGTAGGTGATTGTAATGCGGTTCTTTTGAAGTTATTCGTTTCAAAATTGCCAAATTTTCATGTGTTATTCTTAATAGTTCTCTCTGTCGTTTTGTCTTATTTAAACTAAAATAAAAATAAAAATGTAGTAAATGAGAGATTTCGTTCATAAAGTCAAATCCCAAACTCGCCACATGAGCTCGTATTTATTGTGTAAATAAGAATGATATGCACATCTCTGGTTTGGTTTTTCCTTAATTTGAAGCTAGAATTTTACGAATTGATTTAAATTTCTGATAATTGTTTCTAAAACTAAATGACAGTTCCCTTCTACAGCACATATATTGTGTGGAAATGGTTGTAATTTCGAGATAGGATGTCAACCGAAAGCCAATCTTGTAATTCTCAGCATAACTTGCATAATAAAAAGAAAATTGATGTATCCGATGCATCCAAATTGACGATTTCCTAACATTTATAGTTTTGAGCGTTGCAGTACTTAACGAGCGACAAGAAAATCAAACGGAGCAAAGTGAAAGACCGGATTTTAATCAGATTGGGGTCTTCTTCAAATATTTTTTTAATTCAAGAAATGCATGGTTTTTCGTGTTTTCGATAGCGCTTTAATTAGTTTTCATACAAATACAGAAGCTTTAAAAGCTGCGTTACATTTTCGTACATTTTAAACATGTTTTCCTCAAGAAGCCAGCTGGAAAAGCAAACATTTGGACTCATTGATATCCTTTTATATATAAACGTGTTTCTGATTAGTAAATACTATTAATACCTTTTTTTCTTATAATCGTGTTTTTGATTATCTACACTTCCCCCGTATTTCATTATGTATGCCATTTTTTGAAGTAGAATTCGGTTATCCCTTTCCACTGTGGTAAGTCTTTCCTCTTCCATCTGAAAAAAATCGCTATTACGTACTATATTAGTAAGCAAATAAGGGGGATAATCCTACCGAAAAAATGCCTTCAATTTCACGTTAGAGTGACACTTCGGTTGATGTAAAGGGAAGGCTAATTAGTATCCTGAAAGTTACGGTTATAAAACAGAGCAAAGATAGAAATTACATAGACTCCTTTTTTCCTAAAACGATAGTGCAGTGAAACCATCTGGAAGAGAACATCGCATGCCAAAAGATAGTTGAGGGTTTCGCGGCTGCCCTCCAACAGTTGGACTAACCAACCAGCTCTCCTTCCAGTGCGCATATATCCGCGATCGGATCCTGCACTGTGTAACATACAGATACAGATACAGATAGAGACATTTGAGTACATCCAGTTGAGTGCACGTGTAACAACCGAAAAATGAAAGTTTAGATTTCTTTTACCATTCTACTTGTACTAGTAAATGAAGTTATGTCGTAAAGTGCTTTATCATGACGATACTGTTTTACATTAAAACGAAAATTGTGCTATCTTTTTCTACATGTGTATTTATACCCAGTATAATTCATAGTATAATTTTTATCACAATTTTAAACTTGTGTATGTGAGTAAATTATTTTAATACATTTTATTATACCCAACATTTCAGTTAATACCTGCGACTTTCTTACCTGGAGTTTCTTCAGTTTTATATGAAGGTGCATGTAGGTCGAGGGTGGCTTGTTGTCGACCACAGACATTGCTGTAAAGAATGATAATAACCTTATGGTATTTGATGGCGGATCTTTGGAACTTTCCGTTAAATTTATTTAAAAAACACCCATCAAATAAATACATACTAAGCTAATAAGTTTGTACGTCAGACGCGCGTTTCGATCGTATACATAATACTCACTAGTGACGCTCGAATCAACAGTTGAAAGGGCAAATCAAATACGAAGTTCCAGAACATTATCTTTCCTTGAATGGAGGCAAACTAGTAAGGCAATTGGTTTAGAAGATTGTTTTGGAGTTTTATTTGCGATCAATTAAGTTTGTGATAATGGTCGAACGTAAAAAGCGGAATTTTTTTTTTTAAATTTTCAATTGACTGTATCTTTGGACGTTTGAGAGCTACATTTATTTATATTTTCCGATAATCAGATGCAGTTCGATGAATTCTAATTGCATACCAATTTTTTTTTTATTTAGTGCATACGATAAGTGTTACTTGAATAATTTTCATCAGTAGTTCTCAAGCCTGGTTTGGGAATTATAGCATTCTGCAGGATACTACTTGACTAGCAACGAACAAAAGAATCGCAATAGATAACTCAAGCGCCTTTTGAGCTTAAGTATAAAAGGAATAAGCTCGAGAAGCTCCTGAAGTTTACGAAATTTCTGTTCCAAGTGTGACAAATATAGTGATCGTCTCGGTAAACAGATTAAAATTCAGATCATGCATGGGCACGGCACGATAGGACGATATTGTCACTATGAAAAACGAAAACTTCAGTGGCTGTTGGTGATACACATAGTATTCAACAGTCAACCAATTCTTGGTGACAACCAAGTTGTTTGAAAAGCTTTTGAAATGTTCGGTGATGACTTCCGTGTATTTTTTACTTTTAATGAAGAGAGCGACAGTTCTATATTAACTTCGATAACAGCATCTGCTATCCATGATATATGCTATCGAGCATGTAAGTACTGTAGTCAACAATTTAGCTTTATTCACATAAACTAATGCAGTGAAAAAATAATCCTGTAATGAAAGAGGGCACGAAAATATAATAAACATAAACCAAAATGGCGGTTTCACAACTCACCTGCAAAAACCTTCTTTCTGTGGGCGTCGTAATGACTTTGGTCCCATCTTTTTCTCAGATAAATATTATTAGCAGGCGTGAGGGGCTGATAAGCGCGGTGCATCATAAATCAACATATAAACAATTATAAAAACAAACATAAATGCAACAAACCCGAAAAAAAATGAAAACAAGGTAAAGACGTCAAACATTGTGACGTGTAGATAGCTTTTGGCGCAGAAAGATGGATATTTTTTCCCGTCATTCTGAGAGTTTCTTTCTCAAATTGTATAGTATTTAATTGAAATGACATATAAAAGTGAATATGCGCATACGACATTTGACGCATATTAACATCACAAGTTTTTTTTATCTTCATTCTTTGGGAAACCTTTAATTTGTGTGTGTGTGTGTGTGTGTGTGTCGGGGGGGGGGGGGGGGGGGGGGTGCCATTGTATTACAAATTTGCTCAATTTTACAAAATTTGAATTATCAGTACATACATATTTGCGTTGGTTTGCATATTTGCATTACAAGACAGAAAAAGGTTCAAATAAAGAAGAAATGGTCTGTACATAAATATCACCCCAATGAATTTCTGCGAAGTATCAATGCGCTTCTAAGACCAAATTAAGGTAGCAATAAGTTCTTGGTAGGAATGTTGGACGAATGTTTTGATTTTTATTTCACATTAAAGATTTACAGGACACATTCAATATATTCACTACTATCAAATCTAGACCGATTTTAAGCCTTATAAGCAATTGGTTTTGGTTCAAACATACAATACTCTGATCGAGATAAATAGGCGTGAAGTACCCACGAAACCTAGTTAAACACATTCTTATGTTAAGCTTGTCCTATGGCACGAACCTAGCAAGTTCATTTTATGTTTTAAGAATGATTTGTTAGTTTGGGTATGCATTTTAATAATGAGATGGATTGGAATCTCGCGGACAGTTTGCATAGCCAGTATGGTGATATATAGGGTTCCGAGAACTCTTGTGAGATTTCCCTTCATGCATCTCGTTCGCCGTTTGATCTGCCCGTGTTATGGCAAAAATGTGATATACAGCAACAAACGACAACCACTGTGGCCTGGTTTTCGAAAGTATCCTAAGATATGTCATAAGATATATCTTAGGACAAATTTTATAACCATAATAGAATTGAGAATGGAAATGGGGAATATGTCAAAGAGACAACAACCCGACCAAAGAGCAGACAACAGCCGAAGGCCACCAATGGGTCTTCAATGCAGCGAGAAAATCCCGCACCCGGAGGTGGTCCTCAGCTGGCCCCTAAATAAAATTGTGTGCCAGTTCAGTGAAAATGGACATCACACTTAACTCCAAAACATATAAATGAACTAAAATTAAAAACATACAAGACTAGCAAAGGCCAGAGGCTCCTGACTTGGGACAGGCTCAAAAATGCGGCGGGGTTAAACATGTTTTATGAGATCTCAACCCTCTCCCTATACCTCTAGTCAATGTAGAAAAAAGAAACACATAGCAATACGCACAGTAAAACTCAGTTTAAAAGAAGTCCGAGTCCGATGTCAGAATAGGTAACAAAAAAAAACTAAGCAAAATGACAATGATACATAAATGAACAAAGGACTACTAGCAGTTACTGACATGCCAGCTCCAAACCTCAATTAAAC
The DNA here is from genome assembly GCF_021869535.1 of Mytilus californianus. Classification (NCBI taxonomy): domain Eukaryota; kingdom Metazoa; phylum Mollusca; class Bivalvia; order Mytilida; family Mytilidae; genus Mytilus; species Mytilus californianus. The sequence goes on along the minus strand of NW_026262712.1, from coordinate 45,905,962 downwards.
TGATTGAAAGATTATGTCTTCATCATATGAAAATCAAGTAAAATTCCTCCCGTTAATGGTTTAGTATCATACCATCATAAAATATATGAGAAGAACATAACCCGTATCATGCCAACAACTGGTTTTAGAATAAATGTGTTTATTTCCGATGCAAAGACCCTATGAGTGAATCAATATCAATACCAAAATATGCAATCCTTAATGACTTGACAACAGTATCGTAACCATATCCTTTCCGAATAAGTCTGTTTAAAGGTTTGGTTAGCTTTTGAGGTGAATGCCGACATTTTTGTGCTTTGTAAAGAATATTACCATAAAATATTGGATGTGAAATACCTGAACGTATAAGCTGTCTGCATGTTGATTTATATTTACGAATGATGTCCTTGTACCGATGATAAAATTTAGTAAATGTTTTGACTAGAAACCCTGGTGTTATAATTTTTCAGTAATACAGAGATTTCTTTCGTTGAAATCAAATACGTTGTTACATACACGAGCGAATCGAACAAGTTGAGATATATAAACACCATAAGATGGCGACAAAGGAACGTCACCATCTAAAAATGGATAATTAACAATAGGAAATGAACAATCATCTCTTTTATCATAAATTTTGGTAATAAGTTTCCCATTAAAGATAAAGATATCAAGATCCAGGAAAGGGCAGTGTTCATTGTTAGTATTAGCTTTATTTAAAGTCAGTTCGGCAGGGTAAATCTCTTTAGTGTACATACATGTCATGACTATCATTTGATCACTCATAGAATATAAATCAAAGCTGTCCTAAGATAGTCATACCTATGATGCTCTTATAACTGTCATATATAGTGAACATATTTTCTTTTATTTTAAACAATGATTAAGAAATGATAAAAATAGCTAATAAATATAATAATAAATATAATAAGTATGAAAATAATAATTGGTATCATCCTTATTATTAACGAATATTATATATTTACATTATAATGAACATGAAATTATATAATTATGAAAAGGAAAGACAACCCGAGTTGATAATGTGTTTGAATTTAGTTTGTATATATGTATATATATTATATAAGTCTAAATTGAAAAACAACGTTCAAACCAATGATTGCGTTGGATAAAAACCGCAATTTTCATACGTGTGCATGCAAAACAAATTTCTTGCTAGAGGGGTCTAAATACAGCACAAACAACATTTTCCAAAAGACCAAAAAAGTGAAAAAAGTATATTTAAACAAAACGCATTTTAATAACAGGTCGAACAATGGATGTTCTTAAACCCTGCTGACTGCCATTGGCGATTGCCAAATAAACGGATCACAAGATGTAACAAAATGGATCTTTATTATTAATCTAATACCAAACAGAAAACAATAAACTTGCGGAAAAGATGGTATACCGCAAACATGAGGTGCAAAAATTTGTACACCATATCCGGATTTCGACAATTAATGTCTCTTTGGTGATGTTAGGAATCGAAACGGTATTTGGAAGGCCATATAATTTACCTCAATTTAGGATAGACTCTTGAATTTTTAAGAGTCGAAATAGGATGAAAGGATCATATAAACCCGAAGGTAAATATAATACAAGCCCAAACGAAAAAATATAAATAAGTCTAAATTGAAAACAACGTTCAAACCTGTGATTGCGTTGGATAAAAACCGCAATTTTTATACGTGTGCATGCAAAACAAATTTCTTGTTAGAGGGGTCTAAAAACAGCACAAACAACATTTTCCAAAAGACCAAAAAAGTGAAAAAGTATATTTTAACAAAACGCATTTGACTAACAGGTCGAACAACAAATGTTCTTAAACCCCGCCGACTGCCATTGGCGATTGCCAAATAAACGGATCACCAGGTGTAATAAATGGATCTTATTTATAAATTAATACCAAACAGAAAACAATAAACTTGCGGCAAAGATGGTATACCGCAAACAAAAGGTGCAAAGATTTTTGTACACCATATCCGGATTTCGACAATTAATGTCTCTTCAGTGATGTTAGGAATCGAAACGGTATTTGGAAGGCCATATAATTTACCTCAATTTAGGATAGACTCTTGAATTTTGAGGAGTCAAAATAGGATGAACGGATCATATAAACCCGAAGGCAAATATAATACAAGCCCAAACGAAAAAATATAAACAAGTCTAAATTGAAAACAACGTTCAAACCTATGATTGCATTGGATAAAAACCGCAATTTTTATACGTGTGCATGCAAAACAAATTTCTTGTTAGAGGGGTCTAAAAACAGCACAAACAACATTTTCCAAAAGACCAAAAAAGTGAAAAAGTATATTTTAACAAAACGCATTTGACTAACAGGTCGAACAACAAATGTTCTTAAACCCTGCCGACTGCCATTGGCGATTGCCAAATAAACGGATCACCAGGTGTAATAAATGGATCTTATTTATAAATTAATACCAAACAGAAAACAATAAACTTGCGGCAAAGATGGTATACCGCAAACAAAAGGTGCAAAGATTTTTGTACACCATATCCGGATTTCGACAATTAATGTCTCTTCAGTGATGTTAGGAATCGAAACGGTATTTGGAAGGCCATATAATTTACCTCAATTTAGGATAGACTCTTGAATTTTGAGGAGTCAAAATAGGATGAACGGATCATATAAACCCGAAGGCAAATATAATACAAGCCCAAACGAAAAAATATAAACAAGTCTAAATTGAAAACAACGTTCAAACCTATGATTGCGTTGGATAAAAACCGCAATTTTTATACGTGTGCATGCAAAACAAATTTCTTGTTAGAGGGGTCTAAAAACAGCACAAACAACATTTTCCAAAAGACCAAAAAAGTGAAAAAGTATATTTTAACAAAACGCATTTGACTAACAGGTCGAACAACAAATGTTCTTAAACCCTGCCGACTGCCATTGGCGATTGCCAAATAAACGGATCACCAGGTGTAATAAATGGATCTTATTTATAAATTAATACCAAACAGAAAACAATAAACTTGCGGCAAAGATGGTATACCGCAAACAATATATATATATATAAGTCTGAAAAATTACACCCAACAGTGTTAGAATTAGATTTTTATGCTGACAAATGTTCCCTCAACGGGATTCGAACTCACACCTTTAATACACTACAGCACCAATCGCTTAGTCAAATGCGTTTTGTTAAAATATACTTTTTCACTTTTTTGGTCTTTTGGAAAATGTTGTTTGTGCTGTTTTTAGACCCCTCTAACAAGAAATTTGTTTTGCATGCACATGTATAAAAATTGCGGTTTTTATCCAACGCAATCATAGGTTTGAACGTTGTTTTCAATTTAGACTTGTTTATATTTTTTCGTTTGGGCTTGTATTATATTTGCCTTCGGGTTTATATGATCCGTTCATCCTATTTTGACTCCTCAAAATTCAAGAGTCTATCCTAAATTGAGGTAAATTATATGGCCTTCCAAATACCGTTTCGATTCCTAACATCACTGAAGAGACATTAATTGTCGAAATCCGGATATGGTGTACAAAAATCTTTGCACCTTTTGTTTGCGGTATACCATCTTTGCCGCAAGTTTATTGTTTTCTGTTTGGTATTAATTTATAAATAAGATCCATTTATTACACCTGGTGATCCGTTTATTTGGCAATCGCCAATGGCAGTCGGCAGGGTTTAAGAACATTTGTTGTTCGACCTGTTAGTCAAATGCGTTTTGTTAAAATATACTTTTTCACTTTTTTGGTCTTTTGGAAAATGTTGTTTGTGCTGTTTTTAGACCCCTCTAACAAGAAATTTGTTTTGCATGCACACGTATAAAAATTGCGGTTTTTATCCAACGCAATCATAGGTTTGAACGTTGTTTTCAATTTAGACTTGTTTATATTTTTTCGTTTGGGCTTGTATTATATTTGCCTTCGGGTTTATATGATCCGTTCATCCTATTTTGACTCCTCAAAATTCAAGAGTCTATCCTAAATTGAGGTAAATTATATGGCCTTCCAAATACCGTTTCGATTCCTAACATCACTGAAGAGACATTAATTGTCGAAATCCGGATATGGTGTACAAAAATCTTTGCACCTTTTGTTTGCGGTATACCATCTTTGCCGCAAGTTTATTGTTTTCTTTTTGGTATTAATTTATAAATAAGATCCATTTATTACACCTGGTGATCCGTTTATTTGGCAATCGCCAATGGCAGTCGGCAGGGTTTAAGAACATTTGTTGTTCGACCTGTTAGTCAAATGCGTTTTGTTAAAATATACTTTTTCACTTTTTTGGTCTTTTGGAAAATGTTGTTTGTGCTGTTTTTAGACCCCTCTAACAAGAAATTTGTTTTGCATGCACACGTATAAAAATTGCGGTTTTTATCCAACGCAATCATAGGTTTGAACGTTGTTTTCAATTTAGACTTGTTTATATTTTTTCGTTTGGGCTTGTATTATATTTGCCTTCGGGTTTATATGATCCGTTCATCCTATTTTGACTCCTCAAAATTCAAGAGTCTATCCTAAATTGAGGTAAATTATATGGCCTTCCAAATACCGTTTCGATTCCTAACATCACTGAAGAGACATTAATTGTCGAAATCCGGATATGGTGTACAAAAATCTTTGCACCTTTTGTTTGCGGTATACCATCTTTGCCGCAAGTTTATTGTTTTCTGTTTGGTATTAATTTATAAATAAGATCCATTTATTACACCTGGTGATCCGTTTATTTGGCAATCGCCAATGGCAGTCGGCAGGGTTTAAGAACATTTGTTGTTCGACCTGTTAGTCAAATGCGTTTTGTTAAAATATACTTTTTCACTTTTTTGGTCTTTTGGAAAATGTTGTTTGTGCTGTTTTTAGACCCCTCTAACAAGAAATTTGTTTTGCATGCACACGTATAAAAATTGCGGTTTTTATCCAACGCAATCATAGGTTTGAACGTTGTTTTCAATTTAGACTTGTTTATATTTTTTCGTTTGGGCTTGTATTATATTTGCCTTCGGGTTTATATGATCCGTTCATCCTATTTTGACTCCTCAAAATTCAAGAGTCTATCCTAAATTGAGGTAAATTATATGGCCTTCCAAATACCGTTTCGATTCCTAACATCGCTGAAGAGACATTAATTGTCGAAATCCGGATATGGTGTACAAAAATCTTTGCACCTTTTGTTTGCGGTATACCATCTTTGCCGCAAGTTTATTGTTTTCTGTTTGGTATTAATTTATAAATAAGATCCATTTATTACACCTGGTGATCCGTTTATTTGGCAATCGCCAATGGCAGTCGGCAGGGTTTAAGAACATTTGTTGTTCGACCTGTTAGTCAAATGCGTTTTGTTAAAATATACTTTTTCACTTTTTTGGTCTTTTGGAAAATGTTGTTTGTGCTGTTTTTAGACCCCTCTAACAAGAAATTTGTTTTGCATGCACACGTATAAAAATTGCGGTTTTTATCCAACGCAATCATAGGTTTGAACGTTGTTTTCAATTTAGACTTGTTTATATTTTTTCGTTTGGGCTTGTATTATATTTGCCTTCGGGTTTATATGATCCGTTCATCCTATTTTGACTCCTCAAAATTCAAGAGTCTATCCTAAATTGAGGTAAATTATATGGCCTTCCAAATACCGTTTCGATTCCTAACATCACTGAAGAGACATTAATTGTCGAAATCCGGATATGGTGTACAAAAATCTTTGCACCTTTTGTTTGCGGTATACCATCTTTGCCGCAAGTTTATTGTTTTCTGTTTGGTATTAATTTATAAATAAGATCCATTTATTACACCTGGTGATCCGTTTATTTGGCAATCGCCAATGGCAGTCGGCAGGGTTTAAGAACATTTGTTGTTCGACCTGTTAGTCAAATGCGTTTTGTTAAAATATACTTTTTCACTTTTTTGGTCTTTTGGAAAATGTTGTTTGTGCTGTTTTTAGACCCCTCTAACAAGAAATTTGTTTTGCATGCACACGTATAAAAATTGCGGTTTTTATCCAACGCAATCATAGGTTTGAACGTTGTTTTCAATTTAGACTTGTTTATATTTTTTCGTTTGGGCTTGTATTATATTTGCCTTCGGGTTTATATGATCCGTTCATCCTATTTTGACTCCTCAAAATTCAAGAGTCTATCCTAAATTGAGGTAAATTATATGGCCTTCCAAATACCGTTTCGATTCCTAACATCACTGAAGAGACATTAATTGTCGAAATCCGGATATGGTGTACAAAAATCTTTGCACCTTTTGTTTGCGGTATACCATCTTTGCCGCAAGTTTATTGTTTTCTGTTTGGTATTAATTTATAAATAAGATCCATTTATTACACCTGGTGATCCGTTTATTTGGCAATCGCCAATGGCAGTCGGCAGGGTTTAAGAACATTTGTTGTTCGACCTGTTAGTCAAATGCGTTTTGTTAAAATATACTTTTTCACTTTTTTGGTCTTTTGGAAAATGTTGTTTGTGCTGTTTTTAGACCCCTCTAATAAGAAATTTGTTTTGCATGCACACGTATAAAAATTGCGGTTTTTATCCAACGCAATCATAGGTTTGAACGTTGTTTTCAATTTAGACTTGTTTATATTTTTTCGTTTGGGCTTGTATTATATTTGCCTTCGGGTTTATATGATCCGTTCATCCTATTTTGACTCCTCAAAATTCAAGAGTCTATCCTAAATTGAGGTAAATTATATGGCCTTCCAAATACCGTTTCGATTCCTAACATCACTGAAGAGACATTAATTGTCGAAATCCGGATATGGTGTACAAAAATCTTTGCACCTTTTGTTTGCGGTATACCATCTTTGCCGCAAGTTTATTGTTTTCTGTTTGGTATTAATTTATAAATAAGATCCATTTATTACACCTGGTGATCCGTTTATTTGGCAATCGCCAATGGCAGTCGGCAGGGTTTAAGAACATTTGTTGTTCGACCTGTTAGTCAAATGCGTTTTGTTAAAATATACTTTTTCACTTTTTTGGTCTTTTGGAAAATGTTGTTTGTGCTGTTTTTAGACCCCTCTAACAAGAAATTTGTTTTGCATGCACACGTATAAAAATTGCGGTTTTTATCCAACGCAATCATAGGTTTGAACGTTGTTTTCAATTTAGACTTGTTTATATTTTTTCGTTTGGGCTTGTATTATATTTGCCTTCGGGTTTATATGATCCGTTCATCCTATTTTGACTCCTCAAAATTCAAGAGTCTATCCTAAATTGAGGTAAATTATATGGCCTTCCAAATACCGTTTCGATTCCTAACATCACTGAAGAGACATTAATTGTCGAAATCCGGATATGGTGTACAAAAATCTTTGCACCTTTTGTTTGCGGTATACCATCTTTGCCGCAAGTTTATTGTTTTCTGTTTGGTATTAATTTATAAATAAGATCCATTTATTACACCTGGTGATCCGTTTATTTGGCAATCGCCAATGGCAGTCGGCAGGGTTTAAGAACATTTGTTGTTCGACCTGTTAGTCAAATGTGTTTTGTTAAAATATACTTTTTCACTTTTTTGGTCTTTTGGAAAATGTTGTTTGTGCTGTTTTTAGACCCCTCTAACAAGAAATTTGTTTTGCATGCACACGTATAAAAATTGCGGTTTTTATCCAACGCAATCATAGGTTTGAACGTTGTTTTCAATTTAGACTTGTTTATATATATATATATATATCATAGGTTTGAACGTTGTTTTCAATTTAGACGTATATGCTTCTGCAAATTTACAGATCTAACATTGTTGGGCTGTTGTTTAGACGAATTATATATACAGAATGTATTTTCAGTCTTGTATCACCATCACTGCTAGTGTTCCGATGGATACAATCTGTTGTAGAGTCGTCAATGGTTCAGACGTACTTATAATTTAAGTATTTCTGTGACTGCATCTTACATTAATTTGTAGGATCCTTTACAATAGATAATTCAGCTGATCTATAACAATTCCATCTTCATGCCTTATATATCATGTACTGTGTTACGACGCTAGATAAAAACTGACGAGGAAAGGTAACACCCGGCCACCGAAAGCTTTTTTATTATAGAGCCTGATGGTCGAGTGGTCTAGCGCGTCGGGCAATAAAAAAAAGAAAGAAAAAAAAAAAAAAAAAAAAAAAAAACGCGTCGGGCATAGTGCAAGGCGATTTGTTTCTACGATACCTCAGTAGCATGAGTTCGAATCCCGGCCAGGGAAGAACAAAAAATTTGCGGAAATTTAAAGTACATTGTTGGGCTGGTGTTTAGACGAATTATATATATATATATAATAAAATTCTAGAACTTTGTGTTCATGTATTATTATACATGAAGTGTATATTTAGAGCTAATTTCCCAATGCTTGTAGAGGTTACAGGTTTAACTCCGCCTATTTATACTTTTTGAAGTTGTCAATCTTATTAACAATGCTTGAGCAAACATATATACATACAAAGCAAGTAAGCCAACCAAAGTCTTACTCTATAATCATTAGGAAACTAGCCCTAATTGTGAATACTTTAAGATTTGATACATCGAGTACCGGTCCTACTTAACGAAATGCTAGTGCAAATACGTTAATAAACTACTATAATATAAGGAAACAAATAATATAAACAATTACTATACATAATAAAAACGTAAGAAAGGGGGTTCGAATTTTACGTCGCAGGAGATTTAAATTTTAACTGAAAGAGTGTAAAGGATAGATCTTTACTATTTATCAGACTGGGCAACACAACAACAAACAGTGCCAAAAAGAAATTCCGGGAGGCTGCATGTGCAAACATGAATTCAGTGAATTCCTGTCGTAACTTTTATGATAAACATAATAACATCATAAGTCATGTCGCGAGGTGTCTTAAGTTTACGATATAAGTTATAACATATCGTAACTTGGGACACTTTTGAAAACACATCTTACGACTATGACATGTCCTAAGACCATCGTAAGATATGTCTTAGTCATAAGATACTTTCGAAAGCCAAGCCCCTGACGTACAGGCTCCTGACTAGGGACATGCACATAAAGAATGTGGTGAGAATAAACTGGTTAGCGGGCGCTAAACCCTCCCCTTAACTTGTGACAGTATTGCACAGAACAACACAAGATCAAACTGAACAAAAAACGATGGATGGATAGATGGATGTTAAACGTTCCGTGGCAAATTTAATTCATATTCAGGACTTAGGACGAGAACTTGTTGGTGAGATATGAATATGTACCCTGCTTTGTAATAGACCGACACACATTGCTTGATTTTCAACGTGCTAGTTCACAAGATAACAGACCGAGGTAGATATGTCACCTTACCCGGTCACATAATTCTGACTCCGAACCGACCAGTCTTTGCTCTTACTCCTCAATGCCACGTGCTTAGCTGTTAGCTGAGAAGCAGCAAATATTAATTTAACAGTCTTTGGTTTGATCCCTCCAAACCCACGACCTCTCACATTTGAGGCGAACACGCTACCATGAGATTACCGAGGCGGTATAAGGAAAAAAGAAACGAAAACAAATAGGAAAAAGAGCAACAAACGACAACCACCCATTTACGGGCTCCTGATTTAGGAGAAGCACATATAGAATATGGCCGTGTTAAACATGCTACCCTCCCCTAACCCGGGACCGTGGTGTAAAATAACAACATAAGAACAAAATTAACTCATCAGATTGATAAAAATCATAAAAATTATAAAAAAACACTTCTCACTTCCAAGTTGACATTTCTCATTTACCATTTGACAATTCTCACTTACAACTTGAAATTTCTCACTTCTAAGTCAACATTGCTTTGTGCGAAATTTAAAGTTAGAAAAATAACAGTGATTAACAAAACTAAAAGTATCTGCTATTAAATATTTCACACCTATTTCTAGCTATTATATTTCACACCTATTTTTAGCTATTATATTTCACACCTATTTCTAGCTATTATATTTCACACCTATTTCTAGCTATTATATTTCACACCTATGTCTAGCTATTATATTTCACACCTATTTCTAGCTATTATATTTCACACCTATTTCTAGCTATTATATTTCACACCTATTTCTCGCTATTATATTTCACACCTATTTCTAGCTATTATATTTCACACCTATTTCTAGCTCGCAAAGGAAAAGGAAGAAACAACATTTAACTCGAAAAAACATGTGGACACTTTTTAGATAAATGAACCGTAACTTGAATATAAACTCGGACACCTAATTCAAAAATTCGTAAGGGTTCCGCGGAACCCAGTGTCTCGCCTACTTTTTCTGTTAATCGCAGGCTCAACAAAAATGAGGAAGTAAATCAATAAATATATTCCTCTTGATACTGTCTTTTGATTTTAAGAAGCTTCTGTCCAAGCTTGGTAAAAATCCAGGATAGTTTATGAATCTAATAAATGTTTAAAAACTTTTAACTGCTGACTGAATGTAATGTTAACTGGAAGAAAACAAAATTTCCTTCTGGATACTACCATTTGATCATAAACAAGCTTCTGTCCAAGTTTGGTACAAATCCAAAATAGTATAAGAAAGTTATTAAAATTTTAAAAACTTTAACCACAGAGTGAATGTGTTGTTTCCTGGCAGAAAATCTAACTCCATTTTAAAGTAAAATACGGAAAAAATGGATTTATTTTTTTACAAAATGTCCTTCTAGATACTAGCTTTTGATCATAAACAAGCTTCTGTCCAAGTTTGGTACAAATCCAGGATAGTTTAAGAAAGTTATTAAAATTTTAAAAACTTTAACCACAGAGTGAATGTGTTGTTTCCTGGCAGAAAATCTAAGTCCATTTAAAAGTAAAATAAGGAAAAAATGGATTTATTTTTTTACAAAATTTACTTCTGGATACTATCTTATGATCATAAACAAGCTTCTGTCCAAGTTTGGTACAAACCCAGGATAGTTTAAGAAAGTTATTAAAATTTTAAAAACTTTAACCACAGAGTGAATGTAATGTTTCCCGGTAGAAAAACTAAGTCCATTTATAAGTAAAATACGGAAAAAATGGAATTTTATTTTTACAAAATTTACTTCTGGATACTATCTTATGATCATAAACAAGCTTCTATCCAAGTTTGGTAGAAATCAAGGATAGTTTAAGAAAGTTATTAAAATTTCAAAAACTTAAACCACAGAGTGAATATTTGTGGACGCCGCCGACGACAACGACGACGACGACGACGACGACGACAACGACGGAATGTAGGATCGCTATGTCTCGCTTTTTCGACTAAAGTCGAGGGCTCTACAAAAATGGATAAATAGTTGAATAATACTGTACCTTCAGTTTTTAACCTTTGACTTAGCCACGGTAGGTTTAGTTTATATAATTTTTCGAAAGAAACATCAATTTAAAAGAAGATATTATTGGTTGATCTGATTAGAAGGATTGGTCTCTAACTTTTTGTATTAATATTTTATTAAACTAGATAAAAATTGCAAAGCGTCATCGCACAATCATAAGAAAGCTTTAGACAGTTACTTACAAACTTAAAGCTAAGTATAAGAAATATAGACGATATTTCGTGTTTTATGAAATTTCGTATGTATTTAGAACTCGTTGAACTGCATCTAAATAAATTGAAAATGGTACCCGGAGTATTTATCATGCAGAGGTATCATAAATTTAAAAAAAAAAAAAAAAAAACAGATAAATTATGTACGTACACAAACAAAATGTATTTATTCACTTTAGACTGTCATTTTCTTTTTCTTCTTTTTAATCTTTTGGTATTATTGTGTTACAAACGATACGTTATTGCTATGAAGGTTTCCGTTCTTATGATATAAAATTCATATTGGGTCGCCCGATTCATTTGTTAAGTAGAAATGACTGAGTCTCAAAAAGAGAGGCGAAAGATACCACAGGGATATTCAAATCATAAGTCGAAAATACACTGATAACGCCATGGCTAAAAAAGAAAAAAAGTCAAAGGCGTCACACGGAGAGAAAAAACGTAACGTCGGGACGGCGTATAGCGGCTGCAAAATCGTTTTTCATGTTGAACTTGGCTTTTTTATACCAATGATTTAAACATCAAAAACAAATCTGGTGACCATCTTATATTTTCGTATCATAAAAACGGAAATATCAAAACCAATAACGTATTATTTTTAAGCAGTGCTGTAGACAGAAAAGTAAAAATGTGACATTTTCGACTTTTTCAACGTACATTATATACATGTATTGTTATCATTTTACAAAACTTTATAGCTTGTATCACTGAAAGTATAAATGCTACATGTACCACTTTTTCCATTATTTTCATGCAGTTCAACGAGTGATAAATACATACAAAATACGATCCGAAATACTGCCAAATTACGTACTATTATACTTCGCCACACGTTTGACGGCACTTGTTCTTAAGCTTTCTAATGGTGAAGTTACAAAGCTCTGGTCTAGTTTAAACAAATGAAATTATATTAATACAATGAGTGATATAACTTATTTAAAAATATATTCATCTTAACATTATACTAAAAATAAATAAACTATTATTGTGTTTAAGCGTATAAGCTTTGTGAAAACAGTCGTTCCGAAATTCGAATCCTACTTATTGACCAGAATTTTATTTGAAACAGAATCATCATTTTATAAGGACCATTCAACCAATACGGAGTAAAGTTTGAATGGAATATTGGCCCAACCAATTAACTGCTGTCGAGAAAGAATTTTGATGACATCACCAATTAAAGCCCCCTATACTTGTGAATATAATAGAAATTGTATTGTATTACGTTTTGATTGCAAAAAATATATTATTTTAACTTAATCAGGAATAACCAATTAAAATGTTGTAGTCCTTTATGAAATCATGTAACAAGACTTTTCATTGGTTAAAGGAATAAAAACCGGGAACAACCCTTTTTCGGTAAGTGTTTTGGGTTATTCGTCAGTTGCCATGAGATTCCAGTTTGAATAAAGTCAGAAAATAAGAAAAATAATTATATGTGTAAAACTTTAAACTAGTAAAACTATATATAACATGTATAAGAAGAAGTAGTAATACTTTTCGATATGATCAGTTTGTATATGTAAAATAATGTATATGTTAACTACAGTCTGAGTGCTCAATGAAAAATTAAGTATAGTTATTTTGTAATTCTTCTTTTTTACCAGGGAATTATTATTTAATATTTTAAAATAGTCTTTTATAGAAATTATATTTAGAAGTAATATTTTGAATTTAGCTTTATTTATTCAAATGGTAGTTTTTATTTTATTGCATTAAGATTGTCCCAAACCGGTGTGTTACGTTTGCGCGAGAAAAAAAAAATCCACGCGAAATTTACCTGTTGAAAAGTCACTTCGTTTACGCGGATTAATTAAAAAAATATATAAAAAAGAAATCCTTGACTTTTTATAAACAATTTATGATTTCCAAAATTAAACATTTTTTTTTTTAAACTAAAAACTGAAATTAGATTCAACTGTTTATCGGCCATCTTATATATACATGCTAATGATTGAGCTGTATTAATCAATTTTCCATCTATATATATATATCTTTATTCTGATAAACCTTCGTCAATACAATGGTATACAGAAGTTACATGTTTGAGTTTTATGTCATATTCATAACTTCCTTAAATTCAATTATATTTGAATAATCAATAAGTGTATTGATAAAAAGTATATTGATTATTCAAATATAATTGAATTTAAGGTCAGTGACTTCATTACATAATGAAATTCATCTCCAAGATCTTTTAATTCACATTATTCGCATATTCTTTGATCTCTCTGAATGTTTTTCCATCTACCACTTTCTATTGGTAATCTATAGTTCATTAGTCTTAATTGACAGAGGGTGTAAATGTCAAGGGGTTCCAAAACATCTAAATACTTCTCGAATCCAAAAAGTTCCTTAAAAAGGCGTTAATTTATTGTTTGAATATCTGAATACCACGTTTGTTCAAATTGATCTTGGAGAGATGTTCTAACAAAAGTCTTTAACCAAATTTCATTAATACAAGTTTGAATTATAACCATACATAAGATAAACTAGTTCAATTAAGAATAGATTCTATACATTTCATCCAATAAAAGTAAACATTAGTTTCAAAAGATAAACTAAACATTTTAAAATTTGTATGTCATTACTAATAATATACTGGGTTTGCTAAAAATCAACTTTGCCCAGTAAGAAATCATACGAACTTTGATATCTAAGCAAATATGATAACGTCTTAATTCTCTATATATAACACAATTCGGGTGGAGGATTTTAGATGTAAAAGAATTTATAAAATTTCAAATGAACTCTTTCTAATATTTCATTATTTCCAAATCCCCAAATTTCACAGCCTTTAAGTAAAGCAGGTTTAACCAATTTAGCAAATAAATCTAATTGACAACTTATTGATAAACCATGCTTTCTCCCTTTTTTGATAACTTCATACATGGCTCTCTTAGTTTTATTCTGCTAGATGCTTCTTATTTGCTTTAAATGAGCCATTTTAATTTGCAAATACAAAGTTTCGACTTTTTTCCTTTACCTAATATACTGAATATTTTCATATTGTTTAAAATACACTCGGCACACGTTTAACCATTCGTTGTCTCGGATATATTATCTAGCTAACGTACTCGGCACGTAACAGCCAGTAATAGCTAATTATACAATATAAAATTTATTTATACAAGGCTCAGAAACATGCAGAATGTATAAATCCGACAATATTTACATTTATTAGTTTTTCTATATGTATGCCGCAACTATGCTATTCATATTAATTGATTTGCGCATTGTTTCAGTTGAGTTTTATTTTATGACGTTACCAAAGAATACAGGTTTGCGGAATTTTTAGGGTGTCATAATTGTTGATTTTACCCAAATTATTCATTTGGAACAGTTTTAAGATTTGCAGTAATAAGTGAACATCCATATATTTTCTAATACGATCAATTTTATTTTGCACTGTACCTGTTTCTAAGCCTTCAGCAAATATATTACGTATTTTGAGATCATGTATAGTAATTCTTTATTTGTACGTAACCACGAATTTGCAGTCAAATTGTATTGACCATATAAACATTTGTGATATACAATAACTGACCGTATAAAGCATTGTTTGTGACTCGGAACAATATGTTTCCGTAGACGTTTTACAACGTCCGCTTTTATATTTCCAAAATCATTCAAGATTGTCATCCAAAATATTTTTAAAGTTTTCAGCGCTGTAGTATAAATGAAATAGGCATACACTACACGGCACGAAGCTAGTCAAGCCTCACATTTCTATGTTTCTGACCCTCGTACAAATATTTTGTTTTATTCCGAGACAATGCATGTTTATTCAGTAATTTATATATAAGGCTTTTTTGGTGGAGAGATTTAGATTTAGGTTGCCTTTTGTGTCTTCAAAAAGTGAAGATTATTTATCAAAAAGGTCGGAAGTGGCACCGGCACTTGTGGTATAAACATCTCTTTTTCCATACATATACAATTTTTTTTGTGTTTTAATTTATATTCTTTAATACTATATTAACTTGTTTTCACTTAATCAATGTGTTCTCGCTCTTATCTATACGATACTACAATATCATGGTTTATATATGATGTCCCAACTATTCTTGTTTTCGATTGTGCCCCTTCTGGTAGATTATCTGTATACCGCCAATTTGGTTTGTAAAATAGCAGTTCACAATCGGTCTAGTTCTTTGCTTAGATCTGCAAATTTTGAGGCAGATTAACAATAAATATGTAGGACTGTTTATTTAAATACAAAAAAAGTAAGTAATGTATTGCATTATTAAGACTGTTTTACGAAGCATGCGTAAGACCCGTTTGATGGATCTTTTATTTTGACTTTTGAATTCTTTTTTTTCAAATGTGACATATGTATGTTACCTTAATCAATGTTGTCATTTGACTTAGAAATATTTGCCTATCAAAGAACATTGTACTACGTGCAACAACAAATTTCTAACTTGAATTTTGAACGACATAGGAATTCCTTTAAAAACAGAAGATCGTGCTCATCCACTCCCAAAAAAAATCATATTTGCATTGTTTAAGGTTTATGATCCCTTCTGTACTGTGTATTACGAGATTTTTAAAGTGTAATGATATCAAAACAGCACCAATACTGAATAAAAGAGACATACCATTTAGTACATATACCAAAGGGAAACGTCGTTCACAGAAATTATATTTATTGCCAAATTGCATTAAGAAGAAAATGTGGATTTTGTATCAACTCGAGCCATTATTTTTTACAAAAAATCCACAGCCTTTATTACAAAAACTTTCGTTATATCATTTAAAACCTAGATTACTCACTTGTTTATCCATGTGGTAGCTTTTATTGTTAACAAAAAGTCCTAAACAACTTTAAAATGATCTCAAAAACATCGTGATGAATCATTAAAGTCGAACGCACCCTAGAAGGTGAACCTGAATTGATTTGTATTTGTACTTGTTTTAACTAATATCTTTATCACATTTAAACATTAAATGTATGGACAAAATTTCATTTCAAAATTAATTTTTCATTTTCAAGATTTTTTTATTCATAAATTTTTCCGTAAAGTTGAAGCAACATTTAAAAAAATAAATGCATGCTTGAACATTTCCCGCGCAATATTATATAAACAACGTATCGGACGTAAATGCGTAATTGATTAGCGATATGCTGAAATATTAATTGATACACTTGATTCAGAAAAGAATACCGTTTTACCGGATTATACATACATTCTGAGTGTTATTTTCGGAGTGTAACACATGTTCCCTTTACGTTACGTTCGTTCGTATCTTTCGTCAAAATGTAAGAAAGCTTTATTTAACCCCAATTAGATAACACCAAAGACGTAAACAATCGGTCATGTAAATTTTCTAGCACTGACATTTCACCGAATGTGAAATTTTGAAATTGAAACGATTTTTTTATGACAAGGATAGACAAGACTAATACCGGTATAAACAAGACAGACATTAGAATTTTTTTTTTTTTTTAAAAAGCATAAATACAGCACTTATAAAACTATAGCAAGGCAAGTGCAACACGAACCCTTTTAAACATATCTAGGGGTGATATCAAGTGCTTCAGAAGGGTAAACAGCTCCACATGTGACATCCGTCGTGTTGCTCATGTAAGTTCAAACTTCTTGATCAGTCAAATTTGGTAACGTCAAATTCGAGGAAAAGGGAACGGGATGTGGTTACGACAATTGGGACATATCCGTCGTCATATGTTGAACAGATATTCCTTAACGGTGGATCAAATCGTGATGGCCTCAGTAGAATTTTTAGAGGCGTGACTTCAACTTCACCGCTTGGGGCGTGACATCCTCAATATTTACATAATCGAGTACACCGTTCAGCTGTTGTAATACTTGACCTTTGTCATCCCTTAGCACCCGTTCAAATTCAGGTGCCTTTTGAGAATTTCATTTGACGTAAGTATTACCTGTTTTTAATTTTTTTTTCTGTCTTTAGTGTAACTGGAGTTGCACGGTCAATCAAAAAATGTAATCTACAATGAACATCAGAACACGAGATTGAATTAAGGTTTATGACCTCTTCTGTAGCCAGGTGTATTTCGAAATTTTCAAAGTGCAATAATATCAAAACAGCAAAAATAATGGATAATAGAGATGTGTCATTTTGTACATATATCAAAGAGAAACTTCGTTCAAAGCAATATTATTTATTGTTTTATTGCATTTAATAGAAAATGGGGATTTTGAGGCAAATAAAGCAAAGATTTTTGCAGAAAATCCACAGTCTTTAATACAAAGATTTTCATTATAAATTTTTAAACATCGATAACTCACTTGTTTGTCTATGATGTGCTAGTATTTATTGTTTACAAAAAGACTTAAACAACCTTTACATTCCAAAAAAATCTTATGCTGAGTCACTAAAGTCGAGCGCATCCTAGAAGGTGTACTTGAATTGGTCCATATTTATAGGACTGTTTTTATACTCAAACTAGTTACTGGTTAAAAACAACCTGAAACATGTTTAAGCTTAAACCATAAACATGCTAAAAGGGAGAAGAAAAAAAACCGCAACGGTCGAAGAAAAATGTTTAAGTTATAAACCATTTTGAAAGTATCTAAAACATGCTTTTGATCCCGGTTGAAATGTTCTTTAACCATTTAACCGCATGGTTAAGACCGACCCGTCAAAAAAACTGTTAACCATAAAAATGTTTAAAACCAGGTTTATGGTTCAGAATAAAAAAACAGGCCTTAAATTTGTTTTAACCAATATCTTAATTTATAAACTTGTTTTAAGGAAATCATTGCTAGCACTGCATGCAATCCCAATCCGAATCCGGCCCAATAATCCTCTATCTATCAATCACCAAATGGTCCAATATTAGAGTACAAGGGGAAAAGCTGTGGGTTTTCTATAAAATTTTCATATGTTGAACATAGAACAACAAAAGGGTACATAATCCTTAAGGATAATGTACCCTTTTCGGCTTTTGTTGTCTCAATGCTAAACATATGGAAATTTTATAAAAAAATCTGCAGCCTTTCCACTTGACAATTCGGTTCTTAATAGATAGAGGATTATTGTTTGCAGTGCTAGCAATGATTTCCCTCAAACAATTGTATGCATAAAGATATTGGACAAGAATAACAATGGACTTATTCAAGTACACCTGGGGTGCGCTCGACTTAAGTGACTCAGCACGAGGTTTTTTTTTTATTGTAAAGGTTGTTAAGGACTTTTTGAGGACAATAAGTGCTATTACATCAAGGACAAACAAGTGAGTATTCTATGTTTACAATTTAAAACGAAAATATCTTTAATAAAGTCTGTGGGTTTTTTTGGCAAAATTCTTGGCTTTATTTGCCACCAAATCCCCATTTTATATTAAATGCAATGAAATATTTAACAGAATTGTTTTGAAAAACATTTTCCCTTTGGTATACGTACAAAATGTCAGGTCACTTTTATTATGTATTTTTATGAATATTTCGTAATACACAGGTCTACAGAATGAATCATTAACTTTAAAGTCACCGACCAAAGCAACTTTTTCAGTATTTCTTGAAAATTTAAACAATAATTCTTCTTCCACTTCGGTGAAGGCATCATCTGATGAGTATTTAGAAAATTCAGGTGGCATAAAAGCACGACCGGCAAGTAAAATAGAAGAGTTCGAATTGTTACGATTTGTAGGGTCTTTAAAAATGTCAACTCAGAGAACAAATTCTGACTGATTTAAAAACAATCAAAAATGTTGACAAACTTTTCTTATGTTGACCTGTAGTTTACTTTTGGTTAACGGTTTAGATTTTCATATGTCATATTTTTATATTCATACCATCTTTACCAACATTCTCTCACTCCGCTTGCAATGATTTTCGGTCCTTCGTTGTGATTATGCATACCAATGTAAATAAGAAGATGTGGTATGAGTGTCAATGAGACAACCCTCCATCCAAGTCACAATTTATAAGAAAGTTAACAATTATAGGTCAAAGCACGGCCTTCAACACGGAGATATGGCTCACACCGAACAGCAAGCTATAAAGGGCCCCAACAATTACTAGTGTAAAAAATATAAAAAACGAGAAACGATAAACACTTATGAACCACACCAACAAACGACAACCACCGAACAACAGGCTCCTGCCTAAGGACAAGTCTGTTTTATGTCAACCCTTGAACCCGGCTTTACTGTTGACATTGAAACGCAATACGGCTGCTTATCTTCCATTGGTATTCAGAATACCAAACTGATAAAGATTGGCTTAGTACTTTAGCCTGTATCATGTTCCGGATCATAAGCCGGATCAAACCAAAGACTTGAAAAGTGGCAGATGCTGCTTTCGCGCTAAGCACATATCATTCAGGAGTAAGAGCAAAGACTGGTCTGACCAAAGTCATAAAATGTGTCTGAGTGAAGGGTGAGATTGCAATAGTCTTCGAGATCCGGGATTTCACTATTGATGCAATCTGATTAAAATTCTGATCAATATTAACTCGCGTGCTCGTACATATAGAACAATATAGACAATATAATACTTCCATGATATAATCAAGTTCCGAAATACCGCGAAATTATGTACTATTATACTTCGCCATACGTATGAAAGTACAATTGTTCTTAAACTTTCTTGTAACTGCATGAATGCGTGGTGTCGTTTTAAAACTAATCTTTGATCTAGTTTGCATGAAATTTATACAATAAGTGACATAACTTATTGAAAAATGTATTCATCTTAACATTATCCTAAAAATAATAAGTGACATAACTTATTGAAAAATGTATTCATCTTAACATTATCCTAAAAATAATAAACGACAATTGTCATTTTCTTGTTTTTAATTGTATAAGCGGTTTAAACCCAGTTGTGAAAATAGACGTTCCGAAATCCTACATATTGACCAGAATTTTATTTAAAACAAAATCATGATTTTATAAGGACCATTCAACCAATACCGAGTATTCAAATTCTTTATTAACTTAGAGCCTTACGTCTTATGTATAGTTTGAATGGAATATTGGCCCAACCAATTATCTGCAATTGATAAAGAATTTTGATGACGTCGCCAATTTAAGACCCCTTATATTTGTAAATATAATAGTAATTGTATTATATATTACGTTTTGACTGTAAAGACACACTCACACTTTAGTTGTAAGTAAGTAGTACTATGTTTAAAAGTTTGAAATTTAAGAAAAAAAATGTTTAAATCTGTTTTATTTTTGCAGAAATTATATTATTCAACTTAAAACCCAACTTCTGAAAGTTGATAGAACAACGTTTTTTTTTATAAAAAAAAAAATATATATTTCGTTTACTAACAAAATGTGTCAGGGGTTAATAAAAGAAACCATATACAACCAGACAACTTGTCGATGGTCAAATTACGGACTTAATAGTGTAATGCCACATCGAAGCAAACAGTAAGGAATAAGTAGAAAGCATTTTTTATTTTCAATTTCTTCTAAAAAAAACGTTATATTTAAGTTTAAGAATAAGAATGACACGTTATAGAGAAGACTTCCTTGGTATATGTAGAGTAAAACAATGTTCTCGAGGTCATAGTATTTTTTTTAAACAAAACTAACGATATAATTTCCCTTTTTTATTATTATTTTTCCTCTCCTTAATTATAATTTTCCTTCAGCTCCCTTTAGTGTACATTTCTAAGTTTTATACTCTTATGTCTACCGTAGTGTCTCAACGATTTCAATTAATATTCATATTATATTTCAGTGCTTTTATACGGACATAGATATTGTTATTGTGGGGCCTGCGACATTTATGTCGAGAAAGCGATCCTAGATTCCGTCGTCGGCGTCGGCTTCGGCGGCGTCAACATTTAAGTTCAGTCTGTGGTTTAAGTTTTTTTTAGACATCAATAACTTTATCAAATTTTCATGGAATTTTATGAAATTTGGACAAAAGCTTGTTTATGACAAAATTTTCATTGTTACACTAGAAACTCTACACAAAAATTTACGACAAAAAGGGTGATTTTTGTTTCCCTTGTTAATTTTCCTTTTGATGTTCCTTTGGCACCGTCTTACGGTGTTTATATATCCCAACTCGTTCGCTATGCCCGTGTCTGAAGTAACGTTTCGGATTTCAATGAGCGTAATCTATGTTTTACTAGTAAATTATCAAGTCAGGGATTTCGTTACCACAAATTACTCAAAACCTTTGCTAAATTCTTCTATAGAATCAGATACAAAGATTGTATTTGCAAGTTTGGCTGTACCCGTAGAAAACTTATTTCAAACGGAATAACACATCCTAAATTTTACGAGGATGTTGTTAACCGAGCCCGGAAATTTAGATAAGATCCGGGTAAACTTATCAATCCTTTATAATTATACTTATTCTTAAAGGTTACCAATTTAACACTGTAATGAAATCTTTGAATATTGTTTTTATTGGTATAACTATTGATTTTGTTATCAGTAAATTAAAACCAAACTAAATATTATTGTTGAACACATATTTACTTTCACGGTACTACAATCTGTCGATACCTATATTTTGGCATTTGCACAAGGTCATGTTTTTCTCTGACTGTTTATGACGTCTTTACACTAAATCCATTGCATGTTGGATGTGTACTGATTGATATTTTAGTCTTAGATACATGATTTTTACAGAGGATGACCTTGAGGTCACTCCGATGTATTGCTATCGCCTAAATTTCCATTATGCAAATTAGTTTTGGGATTTCAACCGATCTATAAAAATTATAGATCCGCGGTCATTACAAGGGAAAAAAGTGCATTTTTATACCTTTGATTCCGTTCTCCGTTCGTACGATGTTTCATCAAAAAATGGAATCATTTCAGTTGTTGATTTAGTACTGAAAATTTGACTGAATTATCTCCTTATTAAATACGGTTTTATATGTTTAATAGGTGTTTAAGAAAGAGGTCAGGTGCTCATGTTCATTCATAAAATTATCGTTCATTCATGAATTTATCGTAAAATCAAAATCACTACACAGGTCACACAGGTTGTATACGTAGTGTCAAAAGATTACCTGTATTGTATCTAAAAATAGACAAACTTAACTGACTCCCCTTACTGTAGTGTGTGATAACATTTTGTGAGGGAATTCGATGTTAGCTATACCACTGTTCATTTCAACGCACTTTATGACGATACCACTTTATCAATATGAATGAAATTTTTTGCAGTGTTTTAAGAAATAATTTTACTTTAAAATCGCGTATCATTTGTGAACTATTAAATGTTTTACAAGGACGAATTTTCTGTATAAAGTCAATAATTGTGTGAACTTTTGAAGCCCAAACTTTTTATAGCCTTAAATACGCTAATGAAAGATCCGAAAACTATACCAATACAGAACGACATGTTTTTGAAATTGTAGCAAAACTTTTGGTTGACAAATTTTAATTCGTTATTGCATAAATATTAACTTGAAATATCTGTCATTTTCTCCCTACCCAGTTTACCTCTATTACTCATTATGATGTGGACTTGACATTGTTATTGAATCTTATGCAATTTGATTGGATTAAGTTATTGTTAGATTACCTTCAAACTGTTCATGCTTTTTCGTACGAGTATATTGATTAAATCAGAGCGTGCATGAATGTGTACAGAAAATTAAATGACCTGCAAACTGGACACTGGACCAGTCCATATTACGTTTTATCAATGAATAGATTATTTTTTTCCCCAAATTACAGTGCCCATAAAGGGCATAAAATCAGATACAATTGATTTACATAATTGGTAACAACAACAATAATAGCGGCATATAAATAGATATTTAGTATATAAGCATTGGTCAGAATCAGATGAACGAAACTTAAGGTATGAAAGGTAACAATTGCCACTTTTTATCTTTTCACATAATTTTCCACATACACATTAGATAAATTATTTTTGATAGCCTATTGCGGAGAAAAAAGAGAAAGTTTACTGTATTAACGTTCTATTCCATTAAATACGCCATTTTTCGAAGATAAATGCAGAAAAACATTTATGAACGGCTACGCCAAGTAAAATTGTTGTTTATCCTAAAAAAAAATACAATTTTCAGTTTCATTAGAATATTATAATAATAATAAATCCCAAATTTATGTAGTCATTAGATAAAGTCCTTATATGTCCGATCTGCCTATTTTTGGACATCAAAAGACAATACGATCGTTTTAAGGTCAATTTCGTCTACCTCACACAATCTTGTTAGGCACTATAATGAAATGGACCTGAAATTTATTTCACATGTTTCCTGAAAATTGATAAATAGCAAAGCAACATAGAGCTATTTGTTCTAGTTCGTATAATGACAATTTAATGTCATGTTTGTTTGTGATGACCCCCCTTTTCGGGATTGCATCAGAATTATAGTTATCTCGTATCGCATGAGGATGACACATGTCAACTGAGCAATTATGTTTGGGACTTAGTTTTAAGAAATGATGTCAAAGTAACATTATGAAAATATTTTTAGTAAGCTGAAATATATATTTATTTTTTACATGTTTATGTCTTGTAAGATATTTTATTTCTGTCCCGTTTTTCAACATTAGCGTCTGGAAAGTTGAAATGTTTTAACTGAATGGTTAATTTAAATTAACTATGAAAATGGTTAAAATTAAATCAATAAAGGAAATTATTGCCCAGTTACAAACACTACCAGGGGATAATCCATAATGATTTTTTTTTTCAGTTATATGTTTCAGCACATGTATAATTAACCCCAACTTTAGCCTGGTAAACTTGTTGACTCCTTGTAAAATATAAAACATATTTAAAATGATTTCCTGCTAAAGTCTTATATTGATATAAAGTTAAAACCGTCTTGCTTCTCACTAGTCAACACTCCTGTCCTGTCAGGTTTAATTCTTATATATATGGATGAAAAATAAAAGTCCACAAAACATTAACATGGCAGCAATTGCTTTTACAGCCTTTAAGACTTTGATTTTTTTTTACAGAAAAGTGTCCACCATGCACATGCATTACACTATAATAATAGTAGAATAGTATGATATACAAATAGATGAAAATTATATATACATGCAACCGTAATATTAATATAATATATAACAACAAACCAGTGTATTCTCTGGAACTATTATTATATTAGTATAATAGTCTAAGGTATACTGATTTGTATCACTACAATATAATAGTTATTACGGTGAGGTTGAATTTCCTGTCATTTATTCATCATCCAAGCACGAACTTGTATAAGAAAAAAAAATCTCTGTAAATTAACCTCAGTTTCAGGTATAGAGATGTGATCTGTTTCTGTGACATGTGCTTTTGACCATCCACAAGAACCTGCGGTCATCCGATGTTCAGTACTTCAGTACTTTGATTTATGAGTTGTAATTGGCTTTGAACTATCTTACAGTAACTGCAAGTACTCTCAGATCTGCACTTCGTGTCTTTTTTCTGGTTAGGGATGAGGATTGGATAAATACCCTGCCACTTTCGATCTGTGTTTTTGTTTGATTTTTTTCTGCTGTGTATCGATCTGATGAGTTAAGCCTTTTTCAACAGATTTTTATATAGTTTGTCTTTATGTTGTGCTGTTACATCACTGTCCCATGTTAGGGGAGGGTTGAACGCTTAAAAACATGTTTAACCCCGCCACATTCTTTTTGTTCCTGTCCCAAGTCAGGAGCCTGTAGTTCAGTGGTTGTCGTTGGTTCATGCAGTAGGAAATCTAGTGACAAAATATTACCTCATCTGTGAACACTGAAAACTAGATCTTTGCAATGTTTGTCCCATTTTAGCAAGGACGCTATCAATTATAAATTCACGGGAAAACGTTCTGGTAAATAACAAAAAAAGAAATAAGTTGAAATAAAAACAAAACTTCCATTCAATGTTATCATTTCACTCCTTAAATAGAAAACGAC
Organism: Mytilus californianus; assembly: GCF_021869535.1. Classification (NCBI taxonomy): domain Eukaryota; kingdom Metazoa; phylum Mollusca; class Bivalvia; order Mytilida; family Mytilidae; genus Mytilus; species Mytilus californianus. Next base: position 45,880,662 of record NW_026262712.1, on the reverse strand, counting down.
GATTACAGCAGACTAAAGGAGCTTGTTGTAAAATGGTTCAAAATGTTGCTATGCGAATACATTCCTGGAGTACCAACTTTAATTTTTTTTTACTGGCTGTATTCCTCTCTGGAACATGTTAATTATCCGTATATATGCAGCTAGATCAGAGAAAGTCAGGGGAAAATTCCAAAGGAATCGATTGATATGCAGTAAAGTTTGGCACTTTTGAAATTAAGTTACTAAGCAAATTCAAACGAACCTTATCTCGATATAAGCATTGAATGTGAATAAAGCAAGTAGACCGCAAATACATGTACAAAAATCAAGACGACCTTTTCTTAAAATTGTATAAAAAATAGTAAAAAGATGCCTTGTTTATAGAGAATATTTATCTTTAATTTCTTAGCCTGCACAGACAGACTTTTATACTGTTATATTCATGAAAAGACAATATTTCTATATTGAATTTTCATGTGACAAGAGCAGACCTGTGTACTCGAAAACTTAGAATTTGAAAAATGAGTATATTTTGGGAAATTATAACATGCTAAGGACTTAGTGGAACATTTCAAAAAATGGTGACCCGAAAGATCTTTAGATTTGGTATGTACATGATTTGTTTCCATTTTTTTTTATCAATATGCAGCAAAGATTGGCATTTTTCAGATTTCAGTTTCACAAGCTTCTAATGCAATTATCTCGATAAATACTGAACATAAAACATCGTGTATTTGCATGTATATTTCTAATAACACAGTTTAACAAATAATTTCTTTAAAATGTACAATTGTTATTCAGAAATATCTTTTGATCAGTGTCGTCACCGGAATTTTTTTATGATTGATTTTCTCGACTCTATCAAACGAGAAGGTAACTTTATTTCGTTCTTTTTCATTAGATTTTCCACTGCATGTCTGTCATATTTGTTTTTCGTAAATTTTTTTGTTATAAATTAGGCCGTTAGTTTTCTCAAATTAATTGTTTCATATTTTTCATGTCGGGGCCTTCTGTCGCCAACTATACGGTATTGGTTTTTCTCATTGTTGAAGGCCGTACGGTTGCCTATAATTGCTTACATCCACTTCATTTGAACTTTGGAGGATAGTTGTCTCATTGGCAATCATACCGCATCTCCATATTTTATATATTTTTTTTACCGTTAACATTCAAATTCAGTCTTAGGATAGAGTTTTTTAGTCATCAATAACTTTGCCACACCTTCATGGAATTTTATGAAATTTGGACAGAAGTTTTTTTGTGACAAAAAAACAGTATCCAGAGCAAAATCTTGAAAATATTTTGTTTTCATTTTTCCGTACTTTACTGATAAATGAACTTAGTTTTTTTTACAGTTTACATTAAAGATTCAGTCTGAGATAAAAGTTTTTCAGTCATCAATAACTTTGTCAAACTTTCATGGAATTTTATGAATTGTGGACAGATGCCGTATGACCGAAAGACAGTATCCAAAGCGAAATTTTTAAAAGATTTATTTTATTTTTTCTGTATTTTACTGATAAATGTACCGTTTTTTACAATGAGCATTTACAGACAGTCCGGGATTAATTTTTTTTTTATATGATAAATGTGTAAACCTTCATGGATTGTTATGAAATTTGGACAGAAGCTAATCTTCAAGACCTAGAAAAAGCATCTAAAGAAAAGTTGGAATTTCGTTTTTTAATTCTGTATTTTACTGATAAACTGACTCACTTTTTAAGTCAACATTACACTTTTACACTGACAGCAGCAGTCGCAATCGAGACACAGGGTTCCGCGGAACCCTTTACGAATTTTATTTCCTATTTTATAAATTTGAAATTTCAAAATATTATATTTCATATTCAATAATTTAAAACTGTTACATATTTGACAATTGTTCACTCATAAATTGTGTTTTAGATTAGAGAAAGAGTATAGGCAATTAGACCTATTGTTAAAAATTGCATGTTTTATGGTAGATTCACATTCAATGGTTTATTTATAGTAGGCATACGTTAATCAATATTTTAGAATATTGAAATTATTTTAGATCAAAGTGTCAGCTTGGTTGACAAGACAAAATCATGAATAACCAATTTAAATGAAAACCGGAACTCCTAAGTAATTGGGCAACAACCCTTTTTAAAGTTTTAGTTTAGTGTTTTGGTTATTCGTCAGTTGCCATGAGATTCCAGTTTGAAGTATAGTTATTTGCGAATTCTTAGTTTTTACCTGGTAATTATTATTTGATATTTTAAAATATTCTTTTTATAGAAATTACATTTTGAATTAGCATTTTGAATTTAGTTTTATTTATTCAAATGATAGGTTTTATTTTATTGCAGAAAGATTAATTCAAACGATTTCGAAGATGAAAATACAGTAAACATTCATTTCCGTAAAAGTGATTTTATTTCATTATGTTTATTAAATTAATGACATTTTTAAATTGTTTACAAGAGATTTATAAACTCATTTACTTCTCAATAGGAAATCAAGTTTCTTATATATTTACATACATGTACTTAGGGTTTATAGTTGAGGGCAACTGTATTTACGATAACTTGAAGGGGTCACAAAAATATTTCCTACATCCCTTTTTGTTCCCTTTAACTATGACTATCATGCTTTTAATGTTGTCGAATTTTATCAACTTCAACTAAGAAAATTTAATTGCTAGCAGCCGGTTGGATATTGAATATCGAATAACGAACCGGCCGCTAACGAACCTTTCCACTAATGTAAGTTTCTACTTTATGCATTTTCTTACATTCGGAAATTGTTGTTAACATATGTTGCAATTTCATTAGTAACACGAAAATCGCAAGTTTCCGTTTATTTCATTAAATGATTAGTAGATGTAGTAAAGAAATGTGCGGTAAAAGAAAGTAATGGTTATTTTCGAATAAATGACAAAGTTTAGAAATCGTTATTTGTCGCTTTGTGTACATTGACATCGTACCAGAACATAAAGAAAAAATACATGTTGTTCTCGGTACATCGATATCGTACCATACAAAATACAGCTGTCAAGAACAGAAATAATAAGTGTAATGTAATACACAGATAATTATATTTTACAACTTAAGCTTTAATGTTTTATGTATGATTTCATACTTTATATGATGAAATATCTTGTAAGCATTTAAATGAAAATGTGATTGTTATTATTATATATGAGATGCAATGAGTTTCCAGTTTGAATAAAGTAGTTATTTTTGGAATTTTTCGTAAGTCCATACGACATAGGCTGAAAGTCAGGTACGACATCATCACATATTGGTCAAAACTTGTATCATTGTTTAACAACATTTAATAATGAAGTTCTGCTTGCTAAATTTAATAAAATGTGGTACTTCAAACTCTGATATTTTTTTATATAACAATTAATAAAGCAAACCAATTTAAGAATTCACCTCTTCGGAATCTAAAGGACTATGCGTAATCTCATTGTTCGTACACCATAATGAAAATAACGTTACGTCATTGGTTGAATTTCCAAACGGCGAATTGTCCTTAAAATCTTGCTTTCTGACTGTTATACATTATGTCCTTTTGAGGAGTTATATCAATATAAAACCAGAGTTATTTTCTTGTATTTCTTAGTTATTTTCTTTGTTCATCAACCGTCGGCAAAGATTACATTATTCTGCACTGTACATGAACTTAGTTTATGATTTGCTTAAAAGCACAATAATGTAAAGAAAGCATATTTTTGTTTAAACAGGTTAAGCACTTTAAGAGACCTTTAAAACTTAAAAAAATATATATTATTTCGGGGCCTTTTATAGCTGACTATGCGGTATGAGTTTTTCTCATTGTTGAAGGCCGTACGGCGTCGTGTAGTTGTTAACCTCTGTGTCATTTGGTCTCTAGTGGAGGGCTGTCTCATTGGCAATCATACCGAATCTTATTATTTTCATATTTCAGAATTTGCGAGTATTGTTTGAGCATTTTATACTGCATTATTCAATATTGCTTTTGTCTTTTTCAATTTGAATATCATTGAGTCAAATAGCTATATTTAAAAAAAAAGCGTTGTGCTATCAAACTTTGTCTTCTTATTTCAAATAGTCGATCACCCATTTCAACTTGTAGATCATAGAGCTTTTAAAGAATCAGATCTCATTGAGCCGGTACATATACGTAGTGCCTGAGTGTGAAAGTTATCTCAACATTTTTTAGTAGTAAAAGCTGCTGAATTATATATTTCATAACCATGATCAATTTTTTGATCTAATCAAAGATAAATAAATTCTTAATTAATGGCTGGTTGCGTTCCATCTGGTTCCTGTAAGTAATTTCCTGCACTTAGTCTATAAATTTTGAATATGATTAACCCAAGTAAAGTTCCTGTCAAAAAATATTCCTAAAACTTTAATTTCTTTAACTGTTTCAAATGTATGATTACAAAGTTTCAAGCATATGTCTACATTTTCCCTTCTAGTAAATTAAATATCATAGCTACATGTAAAGTTCTACTTGGAGATATTTTAAAGGCCCATGTAGTATACTATTCACATATATTATCTCAGTCTGGTTGTATTTTTTCTCTAAAAACGCAATAATATTAAATAAAGTGGGACTATTACAACGCCCTTGAGGGGTACCATTTCCAACTGGGAGACATATTCTTCATGTGGCAGTGCGCTGCTGAAGTATTGCTACAAAGAAATTGAAAGTTCACAATTTGAAAGCTAAAATGATCTTTTTTGTAGTAAAGTTTTGTTTCTTAATCGATTTATTAACTATAGAATAGGTTTTTAACTATATCAGTTGTATCTTTTATTTCAAGTTCGATGAGATAGATGCGTTCAACATACTCACCAAACTTTAATTATTTACTGAGAGGACATCATCTATATAGGAGAACGTAAAGTTAAAGGATAATGCTAGCTTCTTTTCATTACATGTTTCGTTAATTTTGTTTCTGTAATGGGATTCAAATTAAAGGAGGTAGGACCAATATACCCCACATTTATTTCAAACCAGGATGATTTTAAAAAAATCCTTCGATGAAATACTAAAATCTACAATATTACAGATCATAGGTTTACTTTAAAGATGTAATAAATGTCATATTTCTTAAAATTTGTTAACATTTGCCCAAACTATTTTTTTCTACTAAACTTGTCAAAAACTAAAACTGACGTTGAAAGACTTTGACCAAGGAGGCGGTATGACAAGAGGCATTATGACCAAAAGGAACAATACCCAAAATCATCGAAGGTCAACATTACCTGTGGGAGATGGAACCTTAGTTTCTGAATAAATTCTTAATTTATCAACGTAGAATTTAGGAAAGGCATGTTAAAAATCATGTCAGTACCGAAGCACTGACTGCTCAGTTGATAATACCCTCTAGGATTAACCGTTCACCAGCATTGGTATCGACCCATTGCTAGTAAATGAAAATAAGACTTTATTGAGTTCGTGCATCTGAAGCGCTTTTCTGGATTTACCTTCATCAGGATCGTTCAGACAAAACATTTGGAAATCCATGGATGCCAAAAACATAAACACTCGAACAGCAATATAACAAAAAGGGACTTAAAAAAAGCCTAATTCATCTAACGTCAACTTTATAAAAATAAGAAAATGTGGTATGATTGCCAATGAAACAATTCTCCACAAGAGACAAAATGACACAGAAATTAACTATGGGTCATCGTACGGCCTTCAAAAATGAGTAAACCCCATACCGTATAGTCAGCTATAAAAGGCCCAAAAAAAGACAAATGTAAAACAATTAAAACGAGAAAACTAACGGCCTGATTTATCCACAAAATAATAAACGAAGAACAAGTTAGTACGATATACAGCAACAAACCACAACCGCTGAATAACAGGCTCCTGACTTGGGACAGGCACAAACAGACTGATGATGTGGCGGGCCTGATTGCAAAAATGCATGTTGTAGCAAAATATATTTTTGGGTAAAGCTCTTGCTCATATAAAGCTATTCTTGTAGTTTTTGATGTTTTGCACTAAATTCGAGAAGTTTGAAGCCCTAATGCAATATGTATGACAAAATCTAAAATGACTGACAGACTATTTAATGTTTTATGAACATTCGAAGGATGTTATTTTTGGTAGATTTATATTACTTTTTGATTTTTGAATTTAAGGAGCCAAAAACATTGCATTATCATAGTACCTTCTCCTTTTTGGTATTTTAAAAAATCAATGAACTCCCATTCCCTCGGTGTATATATATTAGGCCAAGTTATGCCGTCTCAGAGTTATGACTCTCCAGCAATGGTTGACTGCAGTAATAAATATCTATAGGTCACCGTACGACACTCATGAATGAGCAAAACTCATACTGTATATGTAAATGCTCTTTTGTTCCGACGTTGGAAAGTTCCGGGCGGAAAGAACTAACTAGCCGAAAAGTTCCGGAGGAACTTTTTAACTAGTTACTTTGTTCTTCCTCTGGTTTAAAAGTTCCACCGGAACAAAGTGACTAGTTGAAAAGTTCCAACGGAACATATCAACTAGTTAGAAAGTTCCTTTTTGCCAAATTAGTCAAAACCGGAACTAACAAACTAGCCCAAACGTTCCAACGGAACTTATCAACCAGGCAGAAAGTTCCATTTGGAGAATTGATGCAAAGTAAAAGCGCAACATATTATACTTGAACCTTTCAAAGGGAAACCAAGATACTGATTACAAAAGTCAAAAGGAACTTATCAACTAGCCACAAAGTTCCTCTTTGGCAAATAAGTCAAAACCGGAACTAACAAACTAGCCCAAAAGTTCCAACGGAACTTATCAACCAGTCACAAAGTTCCATTTGGAGAATTGATGCAAAGAACCACATGAAGAGGGGGTATTCTTCCCTCTCTTGAGGGTACTATGAATACTAAATTTGCATGATAATGCAAGTTATTCCGTTTTATGTGAGCTATGAAATACAACTTAAATTTTGCATATTTGTCCCCAAAGAAACCCCTTTCAGTGCGTTGGGTATTCTTGTAAATTAATGATTTGCTCTTATGTATACTGATACTCATTCTTTCCCCTCTTTCTACAAAAAGGACGAAATATGGTATATTTGGAACGATGTAACTAGTTGTTCTGTTCCGCCAGAACTATTCAACTAGCTACATTGTTCCGGGACTTTTCAACTAGCTACTTTTTTCCGGAACTTTTCGACTGCACTCGGAATAAAACAACTAGTTGGAAAGTTCCATCGGAACGAAATAACTAGTTGAAAAGTTCCGCCGGAACAAAGTAACTGACGGAACATAGTGGCTGTTACATATAGTCATCTATAAAAGGCTCTGACATAAACAAAATGTAAAACGAGTAAAACTTGAAAAAAATCAATGGCCTGCTCAATCCTAAATCAATACACACAAATAAAAAACAAATATGACAGACAAAAACCAACGACAACAACTGTAATGCAAGCTCCTAACTTGGAACAGGTACACAAAGAATGTAGCAGGGTTAAACATGTTTGTGGACGCTCAGCCATCAATAATGGATGAACGCCGTACGGTTGCCTTTAAAATTGCTTACATCCACTTCATTTGAACTTTGGGGGATTGTTGTCTCATTGACAATCATACCACATCTCCTTATTTTTATATATAACACTGTTTTTACCTATATAATTTCAGGCCATAATAATGAAGCTTATTTGGATGTTGATGATGTGTTTTACACTGTCTGGAGTTTATGCTAGAGAAAAAGATGTCAAATTAAGTAGAAGAATCTACAATAAATATCGTCGCTTACTACATTACGCACAGAAAGAACAAATTCAGCTGAGTGAATATCTTGATGAAGAGACTAGAAGTAGTGGCTCTGCACCAGAGGAAAGAAAACTTGATAAAAAGCTGAGTGAATATCTTGATGAAGAGACTAGAAGTAGTGGCTCTGCACCCGAGGAAAGAAACTTTGATAAACAGCTGAGTGAATATCTTGATGAAGAGACTAGAAGTAGTGGCTCTGCACCCGAGGAAAGATAAATTGCTAAAAAGCTGAGCGAATATCTTGATGAAGAGACTAGAAGTAGTGGCTCTGCACCCGAGGAAAGACACTTTGATAAACAGCTGAGTGAATATCTTGATGAAGAGGCTAGAAGTAGTGGCTCTGCACCCGAGGAAAAAAAACTTGCTAAAAAGCTGAGCGAATATCTTGATGAAGGGACTAGAAGTAGTGGTCCTGCACCCGAGGAAAGAAAACTTGATAAAAAGCTGAGCGAATATCTTGATGAAGAGACTAGAAGTAGTGGCTCTGCACCCGAGGAAAGAAAACTTGATAAACTGGTGAGTGAATATCTTGATGAAGAGACTAGAAGTAGTGGCTCTGCACCCGAGGAAAGAAACTTTGATAAACAGCTGAGTGAATATCTTGATGAAGAGACTAGAAGTAGTGGCTCTGCACCCGAGGAAAGAAGCTTTGATAAACAGCTGAGTGAATATCTTGATGAAGAGACTAGGAGTAGTGGCTCTGCACCCGAGGAAAGAAAACTTGATAAAAAGCTGAGCGAATATCTTGATGAAGAGACTAGAAGTAATGGCTCTGCGCCCGAGGAAAGAAAACTTGATAAACTGGTGAGTGAATATCTTGATGAAGAGACTAGAAGTAGTGGCTCTGCACCCGAGGAAAGAAACTTTGATAAACAGCTGAGTGAATATCTTGATGAAGAGACAAGAAGTAGTGGCTCTGCACCCGAGGAAAGAAAACCTGCTAAAAAGCTGAGCGAATATCTTGATGAAGAGACTAGAAGTAGTGGTTCTGCACCCGAGGAAAGACGCTTTGATAAACAGCTGAGTGAATATCTTGATGAAGAGACTAGAAGTAGTGGCTCTGCGCCCGAGGAAAGAAAACTTGATAAACTGGTGAGTGAATATCTTGATGCAGAGACTAGAAGTAGTGGCTCTGCACCCGAGGAAAGACACTTTGATAAACAGCTGAGTGAATATCTTGATGAAGAGACTAGAAGTAGTGGGTCTGCACCCGAGGAAAGAAAACTTGATAAAAAGCTGAGCGAATATCTTGATGAAGAGACTAGAAGTAGTGGCTCTGCGCCCGAGGAAAGAAAACTTGATAAACTGGTGAGTGCATATCTTGATGAAAAGACTAGAAGTAGTGGCTCTGCACCCGAGGAAAGAAACTTTGATAAACAGCTGAGTGATTATCTTGATGAAGAGACTAGAAGTAGTGGCTCTGCACCCGAGGAAAGAAAACTTGATAAAAAGCTGAGCGAATATCTTGATGAAGAGACTAGAAGTAGTGGTTCTGCACCCGAGGAAAGAAACTTTGATAAACAGCTGAGTGAATATCTTGATTAAGAGACTAGAAGTAGTGGCTCTGCGCCCGAGGAAAGAACACTTGATAAACTGGTGAGTGAATATCTTGATGAAGAGACTAGAAGTAGTGGCTCTGCACCCGAGGAAAGAAAACTTGCTAAAAAGCTGAGTGAATATCTTGATGAAGAGACTAGAGGCATTGTAGACTCACCATCCGAGGACGATAAACGAGGAATTAAGGTTGGTACTTGAATATAGAAATGATAGTAGATATTTGTTGTTCTTTTCAATTTCATATTTAGAATAGCTGATCCGGAAGATGAACAAAATAATAGAAGTAGCAGCTCCATCGTTGAAATCCCAAGTGTCCGTCGGTTCTTTAGTTTCCGTGTTTTCTGACGATTTTGCCTGAAATGCAAACTTGTAACAAGTAAAACGGCCATTATACCGGCTTTTATCTGTTCCGAAATTAAAGCAACCAATGATATGTTTTTTACCAGAATCATAACATATATAGACACTTTAGAAAGTCTCAATGATAACATGTAGATCGTAACCAAAAAGCCTGTTAAAAAACACATCATAATTCAAATATTTTATAATTACTGTATTTAATAGAAAGAAACGTTAAACACATTTTCTGCAGAAAATCTGTTCTTAAACTTGAACTATCTTCAGTTGGGAGGTGAAAAAACGGCTGTGTCTATAGTGTTTACAAATTTCGTGAAGCCGGAAGAAAATAAACATTGGCATTTCAACATACCCAGAAACTTCAATTAATTGATTGAGAACCGCAAGATTGTCATTAAACTTCGTCTGATGTTTTGGGGGTAAAGACTTGTTGAACAATCTGCACGTGGCAATTGTTTATTTACATTGTCATCTTAAATATAACGGCTATTTTTGATTGGATGCAGGCAGTTACAACTGCGACCAATGAAAATCATTACATAGTGAATCCAAAATTTTATCTTAATCCGCCAAGGGTGGAGAGGAGGGGACTGGATCGTAATCCTTGGCTAGCGAAGATGCGATGAAACATGAATGTCTGGATGGGGTTTACAGAATAGTATAATGGGCAAATGATACAGAAAATGGGCAAAAAGGAATAGGGAATAATAGACAAAAAAAAGAACAGAGAATGATAAGTGGGATTCTAAAATGTAAGGAATAGAGAATAATGACCTAAAAATGAAAGAATATAGAAATGAAGGACCTCCCATCCAGACCTTCAAATATGTTTAACACATCATAATCGCTAAAAACATACATTTATGTTTTGTTTACTTGGTGTCCTCTTCCTGGTAGATTTTGTTTCAATGAGGTCAAGAACAAGAATTATTTTTAAAAATCATCTCTAAAATCTAGAAATTAGGATTTATAAGGTGACGTCCAAACTTAATTTGGTTTAGGTCCTTTTTTGGTCAAATATCTCTTAATGTTGCAGTGTATTTAGGCGTCCTTGGCTTTCAAATTGTTGAGTGATACTGATGAAGGTAAATGTAGATAAGGCTTCGGATGCACGAAATTTATCAAGTGTTTATTTCATTAAGGATGTAGTTAGGTAGAATTCAAAATTAAAGTGTAAGTCAGAAGAGCATTAGTTAAGGAACAAAATGAGCTAAAGATATTGATAGGTTATGGAACTCCTTTTTTGAGATATTTGATTTTCAATAAATGACGGGGAAAAGGCTGACTCGGACTTTTACCTTATATTTAGCATTGGCATTATTTGGGTCTCAAATTGTAAGAAAAATAATCTAGAATCTGCTTAAATTGGTAATGACCTTTTTATTAGCAGTTCTAGTCTTCTATGAAAAGAAAAGTGGGTGATATGGGGCAAAATAGTTTACCTTGTATCATAGAAAAAAACCCAAGGAGTCCGAACATTTGACAGAAATGCATAAATCTGACCTGAGTACATCTTTAAGTCATATAAAAAAAGGAGATGTAGAATGATTGCATTCCAATGATACAACTTTCCACCAGAGTTCAAATGACGAAGATATAAGCAATTATCTTACGCTCGATCTCGTCCCATATGGAATTTACTGACCCTGTATATATCGTTGTAGGTCACTAACACACTACGTAACTAATACTATCGGTATGCCCTAAAAATTATTCGCATTGAAAAATAATCAGACAATAATTTTATGTTATATAGATGCATTAATATATTTAAAATGGTTACACTTTTTTTTTTGGTATCATTTGTCTTTCAAGATACAAATTTCAATTAGGAATAGTTATGATACAGGGTGATTTAAATTAACGATTTCTAAGAGCTTTAATGTCAACTATATGGTTTGGGTTTTTCTCATTGTTGAAGGTCGTACAATTGCCTATAATTGCTAACATCCACTTAATTTGAATTCTTTTGGATAGTTGTCTCATTGGCAAGCATACCACATCTCCAGATTTCTATATCGTCTGCTCTACAATGACTATGCTTACGTGTGATAGGAATATCTAGCACCTGGGGTAGAATCTACCTGATTGATCTCTTTGTTCAGTAAGCTGAGAGTGAACTTCCGAAATAGGAAGGACAGCATTGTTTCCATTGATATATTTCATATCAAAATAGGTGTGACCCCTCAGAATTTTACTCAAGATAATATTTTAATTGTGTATACCAATGATAGAATTTATTAGGCAACAAATACTGTTCGATTTTTAATTCGGAATATGCAAGAAAGGTAAATATATTCCTCGTACTGACCATATAATTAAGATTTATTGTAATCATACAATATATAAAAAATCCTCATTGATGTCTATTGCAGACCTTATTTAGCGGCAAGAGGAAGAAGTGGACAATAACGGCCAGGAGATCTAAACATTGACAGATCCGTCCTGACTAAGGATAAATTGTACAGAATTCTGCAATAATTGTTTTTAGAAGATAAGAAATAGCGAATTTACAGATTATATGTATATGTACATGCTCATCTGACTAGTGCTGCTTGACAATATATTCAATTAATAATATCAGAATTAAAAACTTGTACTGTGGCCGCAGAAAAAGATTCACTGTGCTCCTTTTGTAGGTATATTAGATTTAATGACGTCACAAAATCTTTTTTGGTAACTGTGGTTTATATGGGGGAAAATAAAAATCTATAATAGCGCTATCTTTTTATCTCCAAATAAAACTCGCATTAAGGCAAATGTACCATGATTCTCGTTTAGAATTTTACGTTAATTTTAGCAGAAATGGTTTTGAAATTGCTTTTATATTTTATCTATTAATTGCATCCGATATCCAAAATGGATGCAACAATGGAACAGTGTCTGCCATTGGACACGTACAACTTTATTAAAAACAAAAGGCTAATTTACTTTTTTGTACTTGCATGAGCAACACGACAGGTGCCATATGTGGAGCAAGATCTGCTTACCCTTCTGGAGCACACGAGATAACCTCCGATTTTTTTGTAGGGTTCGTGTTGCTCAGTCTTAAGTTTTATATGTTGCGCTTTGGTCGTTTTTCTTTTTTGCCATGGTGTTGTCAGTTTGCCATCGACTTATGAGTTTGAATATTACTTTGGTATCTCCCGTCTGTCCTTCAAAATAATGAAAATCATCATTATGGCCTCTTCTGTTAAAATAGAAAAAAAGGATATGGGTATCCATCCGTGACACAAAATCAGCACATATACAGCAAAAAAACACTAAAAGCAAAGTAGTCCGAGATTACTCTGACGTCCAACGGCTGTTTTGCCAGACACGGCCCCAGCTTGTCTGGCAAAACAGCCGCTGGACGTCAGAGTAATCTCGGACTAAAAGCAAAGGAACAGCATTTTTGTTGCTGTTCTTCATCTTAAAGTCACAGTGAAGCCTTCAACATGGAACAAAAACTATCACCTCACTGCAAGTTTAAGACGGATCTTTGCACCGGTTTGAGCGGAATTCTTTTCAAACAGACGATCACTCCACAACTGTTAATCGAAGAACAAAGCTATTGAGTAATATCAATAAGATAAATCTGGCAAAGAAATCAAAAATGTTTGTTATTCTGTTTTCACTGAACCAATAATATGATGTTCTGCATGCATTTCCGCAAGTCAATGTTGTGTGATAAAAGCCATAATAAATTTACCGGAAAAAACAAAAAGAGTCAGCTTTTTCAAAACTATACAAATAGTGTTTATCTGTTATTGATAAATGAACAGGGTCCTATAATCTGGACACTATGTTGTCAGACAAAAATAGCTGATCTGAAAGGTACACCATCTACTTGCCACTATACATGTACATCATGTACTGTGTTACAACTCTAGATAAAGCCGACGAGGAAAGGCATTACTCGAACAGCGAAAGGTATATTTTATTTAGCCGAGGTGGTCAAGTGGTATAGGGCGCTTGACACGGATGGTGCAGTCATTGTTGACGATGTCACAGAATCAAGGGTTCGAATCCCGTTGAGGGAAGAACAAAAATTTGCTAACGCAAATTTGAAGATCTAAAATTGTACAACGTACTGACTTCAAAAATAAGCAAAATAAAATTAAAAAACATTTTGTATAATATACACTGGGACAACAAAATGTTGGGGGGAAAACCAATACAGAAGAGAAAACCAATGACCTGGTTCAAGCCAATAATGTTAATCGAAAAACAATTATGGCAGACGGCGAAAACCACTGAATTGCATGATTCTGGCTTGTGACAGGCACATAATTAATGTGACGAGTTAAACTTGTTTTATCAGCACCCCACCATTAATCTGGGACAGGGATGTGACAGTGCATAAATAGATAAAAAAGTGTTAAAATGAGTTGAAAAGGGACCAGACTTGTCATATTTCAAACAAGTACAAAAATTAAAACGACAAAAGACAAAGTTCCGACCCAAGAGATAATAAAAGGTACTGAAAGCACAATTTAAACGAGAGGTACTGAGAGCAAAGCTCACAAAAGTTGCTAAGTTCATGCACTGGTAAGGGAAACACAAAATACTAGTGTATTGAGATAAAAAAGACAACATTAGATAATAATCTTTATTGTCATATAAACAAATTAAATATGTTTGTGACAAAAAAACCAACATACACTCGTATATATTAGAGGAATGGCATGGTGGGAAATTTGATCAATTACTGATTAGGCGTTCAGGAGAAGAACGGGGGAAAAGATGTAGTTTGCACATGAAGGGAACAGCGGAAATGATTATAATAACAAAAATCGGAGATGCACAGTAGCATAATTTAGTTAGATTGTAATAAATTTTCAATAAATCTTATTTAAGAGTTTAAAAGGAGTAGTTCCAGATTTTATATAAAGCAATAGGAAAGTCCATGCTTTGGTAAAGGAACCCCTAAAATGGTTCTGATAAAAAAACATTAGAGATGTACAATACCATTACTAGTATATAGAACTTCACGATTGTGAGAAAGTTTGAAGAATTTGTAATAAGGTATTTAGGAGGAGTCGCGGATACACAAAATGAGTACCCCCGAAATTTTGTAAATTTGTGTGCTTGCCATCACAAAGTAAACCCCCAAAAAAATTAAGATGACGAAATAAATCAAAGTTCAAGAAAACATAATGTCTTTAAGATTCTCTGAAAGTTTCACAAACTTCTGTCAGATAGTTCATGAGCATTTGCGGATACAAAAGTGGGACGAACGAACGAAAGAACAAACAGACAGACGGACAGACAGAATGTACATCCCATCACTGTATTCCACCATAATGGCATTTTAGAAAGAAGGGGTATAACTAATAAAAAACCCATGTGTGGTGAGTCTTCCAAGGAAGACGTAACGTCGTCTGCAGCCCCAAATAATATAAGTACATATTTTTGGTAAGAGAGACCCATAAAATTTAACTCGGATAAAAACTTTCAAAGCAGGCGCAGAACGTCGTGTCCCGTAAAATAATCGGTGCAGTTTTTTTTTATTTATGTCATACAGTTTTCAAGGAGTGGAAGATTTAAAAAGTAAAGTGTGATACGAACGACGCGGACGACGTCGGCGCAAAAGAGAGGCGAAATATACCAAAGGAACATTCAAACTAATAAATTATTTTCATTTACCTGTGTTTAAAGTAATTGCAAATGGCTGATATTTTTGTTCAAGCATATTGTTTTTCTGAAATTGTTTAACATTTCACAGCGGTATAAAATGTTACTTTATTTATTCTTCCCTTAGTTTATTTATTTTGTATTAACATTGTATCATAGATCAAATGTATTTGTTCAGTGTATGTTCACTGGTGTTAATATGTCTTTTGATTGAGTTAAGCCATTTCAATTGATATTTCATAGATTGTCTTTCTATGTTGTGATGTTACACTATTGTTTCAGATAAGGGTGATGGTTTAGTACCATTAAAACGTTTAAACCCGCTGCAATTATTTGCACCAGTCCTAAGTCAGGAATCTGATGTTCAGTAGTTGTCGTTTGTTGATGTGGTTCATAAGTGTTTCTCGTTTCTCGTTTTTTATATAGATTAGACCGTTGGTTTTCCCGTTTGAATGGTTTTACACTACTAATTTTTGGGGCCCTTTATAGCTTGCTGTTCGGTGTGAGCCAAGGCTCCGTGTTGAAGACCGTACTTTGACCTATAATGGTTTACTTTTATAAATTTTGACTTGGATGGAGAGTTGTCTCATTGGCACTCATACCACATCTTATATCTATCATGTCGGAAATAAACTGACAACGCAATGCAAAAAACGAAAAAGACCAAAAGACAAACAACAGTATATCAAACACAACATATAAAACTGAAGACTGAGCAACACGAACCCCACCAAAACCAGGTGGTGAAGGATAAGCAGATCCTGTCCCATATGTGGCAACAACTGTGCTGTCAGGCGAGACAACTGGTCTTGTTTCTTTTAAATCAAACCTTTAGTAGTGTGTATTTCTTAAATTTTGTTTCCATCACTTTCGATTGATTGATACGCTCACATAAGGCATACATAACACAATAACTACGAATTGTTTTGATACAATTTAATGTGCAAACAACATAGCATATGACATAACTGTGCTCTATAAATGTAAAACTATGTACACATGTAACAACATAACTTATATCACAGTTGAACTAGCACATGTACATTCGATGGCAAGTGGGTTACCAAAGTAACGTCTTTGAAATTGAGCATTCAACCCTTGTTTAATAATCTAATACTGATCTGGTTGTAGTTGTCGCATGTGACCACACACAAGGCGTGGCCAAGACCGGAAATGGCTATCACAATACTACAAATCACAAAGATGTCTTAAAACGTTAGCGTAATAAATATAATAGTTATAGCACACACTTTGCTAAAAGAACATTTTGATTAACGGACCTTGACCAAACCCAATGTTCTAAATGTAAACAAGTTGATAACTTTGAAACAACATAAACATACAATATTGTACAATAAAACCAAGAACGTAAACAAAAGTAAAATAATACTGTTAGCTAATAAAAACAAAAAATTGAATAAAAAAAAACCATAAATACTAAATATAAGACTTGTAGTTGATCTTTCTTCAATTAAAATTTAAAAAATCCAAGAAAATCTTTAATGTATATCGCTTGCTGATATTTTGTTTCACTATTTATGTTTTAGTTTTTGCACCTTTGGTGATAGTTTTATTATTTTTTTAGGCATTGAGTGTACTGATTCTTCTCCTACTAAATTGTTCTTTAAACATTGCAAACTAGTGGCAGTTTTGTGATACATTTATTAAACGAATAATTATCTAATAAAATACAAGCACTATGTTTGATAAAAAAAAATAGATTTCCAAAAGCAAATAAAATATGACAAACAAATAAATGAAAAAAAATACTGATGAAAGACGCAATGAGAAATGCAAATTAAATTTGCAGAAATGGAATATGTTAAAATGTGATCACAAATTTCAATACATATCTTCTTGAGCTTTCAGCATTGGACAAACCCTTACTGTTCTCCACAAATTAATGATTTTCTGTAATAATCACACACACCAAAGACCAATCTGGAAACCGCTTCCTTATGACGGATGATTTTTTCTTGGAAATGTCATTGAAATCTCGAAATATTGAAACAAACGAAAATTAAAAGAACGCTTCAGTCCTTTTATGAAAAAATAAATAACTTGATCTTTGTAGTGGCGCTTCTTGTGAAAGTCAATTTGTTGGTGCCTAATGTAAAACTACTTAGCAAATGGGCATCTGAAATACTGGTCCAACTTTGGGATCCATTGGGAAACCTTTGCGCATGCCCATACAATATTGTGAATCGGTTTTGAGACTGTTGTCTTTGACCGAGATATCATGCTCCAATGTAGCCTTTGTCTTCATCAAACGAGCTAAGCTAAGCTCTGATGCCTTTAGACGTTCCTTCAATATCCTGACAGAATCTCGGATTTCATTCACTTCTCTCTGTAATCTGTAATGAAAACTTAATTTATAACACTGACTGACAACTATTATAATGTTCTACAATTTTATTACTTGGTTGAAAAAAAGTGGGTGATTAAATTTTCTTATATATTTCAATTATATCAACAGGGAATAGTGAAAACTTCAGTTTTCTGTAAATTATCTTTGTGAACATTATACCTGTTCCAGTTACAACCTATGCATTTAATAATCAAAACAGTGCTAGAATATATACGTTATGCATATATTAGTGTAACATATGTACACAATTTTGCACCAATGTTAGCATATGTATATAATACCTGCAATAGTATGATATTGTCTATTTTGAGCTGCCATCTTGCTGAAAGTCTATGGTAATGTGACATTACCCATAAGTTGAAATCATGAAGACGACGTGTTGGTGATCCCAAATATGCCTTATTTTATGACGTAATCACATAACTTTATGAGCAAAATAAGATCAGACGACGGAAAAACAGACTTACTCAGAACTTCCGTTTTCCCTTACACTGACTCTAATGCAGATTTTTCTGATGTTCCTATAAGTCAAAATAAGATATTGTGCTACTTACGATTTCATTACTGGGTCATTACACAGTTCAACATTGATTCTCCTTGTTCTCTCATCCAATCGTGTCTGTGCTACCTTCATTGGCATTTCTTTGTCTTGGATGGCCTTCCTCAACAAGTTAATGTTGTTCTCCATATCAAAGATTTCTTGCATAGTCTGAAAGTTTCAAGTTGCATACTTTAATTTCGTCAGTAAGTTTATACGCATGCTCAAAATGTGAAAAGGGGTTCTTTTGAAGGTACAATTACGCGAAAATCTTAGTAAAACAAATAAACTAATTTTGACCTTTTCATTTTCAAAATTGTCAAAGGAGACAAAATTAACAAAATTAATGCTAGACTACAAAAGTCAAGTCTCCATCTTTGAGCAGCTGTATAATGTTAATGCTTATGGGCATTGTTCTAGTTTTTTGGTTGATGGTTTCAAATATATTTGATCTTTATTATATATATTGTCACAAAGACATGAATCATGGAAATTTAAATGTAAAGAGTAATGGGTTTGTCCTCAAATAAGGGGGGGGGGGGGGATTCTGACCTACATCAATTTAAAAATATTTGTATATAACAAATTGAAATAGGGTATAATATAAACGTATAATGCCGATTTCAGCGTGTATGTCGTCTGCTTCTGGAATAATTTTATAATATTATTGACAAGTTCTGAAATATTTCTATGGCAACACTTACTCTCTGCAAGTGAGACTGTAGTTTGTTTCTAGCATCTGTGGTTTCACGGATTCTGGTGTTGAAGGAGTTGTTGACACTGTTGAAGTGGTTCCACATGTCATTAGCGCATGCTCTCAGACAACTATCGATTTCACCACGAAGACGCTCAGAGGCAGCTCTTTCCCTTTGTGAACGGGCAATGTTTTCCTGTGTGAACCTAGCCCATGAATCTGGGATGGTGATTCTAAAATCAAAATCAATAACAAATGATTGCATTGCATTTTTGTTAATACGAACATATTTCTATTCAAGCAAAAAATATCTTCCAATCAATATCGCAGAAGTTGGTGCTTAATCAAATTATGTTTCCGTGAACCGTAACAGTCACGTTATAAGGGATAATGTTTTATTTATTATACATTAATTTTGTACTAGTGCGAATTGTGTTGGATATCCTTAGACTTGCAATTTGACAGCTTCACCAATCAGGTAACAGGACATTGTATGCTAACAATGAATGATTTTTGTTTATTTGCAAGAGCATACAGGACATGTTATGATGCTACAACATGTACTTTTTTAATATGAATGAAAAGTAAAATAACAAAAACATGGAACTCCAAGGAAAATTCAAATCGGAAAGTCCCTTACCAAATGGCAAAATCAAAAGCTCAAACACATCAAACGAATGGAAAACAACTGGCATATGCTTGACTTCGTACAGGCATTTCCTTATGTAGAAAATGGTGGATTAAACCTGGTTTTATAGCTAACTAAATCTCTCACTTGTATGACAGTTGCATAAAATTCCATTAAAGGAGATATAACAATAACGTCAATAGGACAACAAAAAACACAACCCCAAAAACTATTCAGAGGTCAACATAGATCTTCAAGTTTATACTATGCAAGACTCTACAACTTTGTCACACAAAAATATATGATACGTCATTTCCTGACCTAAATTTAGAAACTTACGTGTTGTCAATGCTCTCGATACCTGGGTGGTATCCAATACCGGCAGATTTGTTTCTCAGTTGTTGCATTCTGTCGTCAAGACCTTGTGCATGATGTTTGTCTTTAGCATCAATTTCCAATGTATGCTGAGCAGCTCTATCCATCCTGAAGTTAAAAATAAACCATGCATACTGAAGAATTTAGACACAGATAGACAACGTTAGAATAGGAATGAATATAGTTTGAACAGCAAGAAAAGCGTCGACAAGGTGCGTCGACAGATTAAATTCAATTAGCTTTTCTGGTGTGTGAACGACCAACCATTTTGTTTTCTTTTATTTAATGAATTTTGCTGTGCAGATAAGATGCTGACGACTTCGCAGCGACACCATAATTGATATGACCGTAGTTAAACATGATCATCTGATTTTTTTCAAAATTTGGCAGTAAAGTTGAGATTGTTTATAAAGAATTTAAAAATTGTCACAATGTTTTTCTACTTGAACAATAACGAACCATTTAAAGGCTCGGTGACCTTTTTAAATATTTATTAGATAATGTACAAAACATTTGCTTCACCTTATAAAAAATTATCAAATGCAAATACCGAAGACGTATGCTATGTGCATTGAAGCGAGTGCCGACATAATTTTGCAAAAACTTACGTTTCCAGAGAAAAAAAATCACCAATGGACAAGTCAGAAACCTAATTGTAGACCGTAAAGGGGTTATATGATTGAATATACATGTAAATTACAAATAAGCTAGTTGTAAGTTTAAAATATCCCATTGTTTAAATTAGAGGCAACAGTAGTTTACCGATGTTCAAATTTCATAAATCGATTAAGGTGACCAGAGTCAAAGTAAACAAACAAAAAACGAGGGAGCGACCCCGGTGGGTCGACATGGTAAGCCTCTCACTACGATTAGTATTAGGTTCAAAAAGTTTATTAAACTGAAGCGATATTGTTACTTTCTTTTCCACTAGCTACTTCGTTTTTGAAAAATAATTGACTGAGACTATGAGACTGTATGCAATAAAAGTATGCCAGATTAATAGGACTGTTTGGACAGCATTGGCTTACTTTTTCTTAGAAACAGATATTTGTATGAACTTACTTCAGTTGAACGTGAGCTTTGTCAAGAACCTTCTTCATTCTAGCTTGACATCTCTTGATTATATCGACTTCCTGTAAAAATATATTGTTTACATTGAACACTTTTTAAAAAACAAAACCATCAAATCAATAAGCTGACATGAAGGTTTAAACACTGTTATTATTAAGTTAATACATGTTTTTTTTTTTCAAGTTTGCAAAACATGTTTCATTTTAATTAAAAGGTTCGGTTACAGTTAGCGAATAGGTCTAATCAATAAAATTGACCACATGCTGTTCCTTTTCTTCCGTTTATATTTTTGATTGTTTGTTTTTGATTATTATCCTTCAAATAATGTCCTTTATCAGAAATAAGCGGTATTCAAATTATAGGATAAAGTTAAACCTTGCCATAATTTTGTTTTATTTCTAAATACAAAATCTTGTAACTTGGAACTGAAATATAGATAACTATCTACTAAGACATTTTGTCTCTTCAAATATATGAAGTTGTACGATAGGTACCTTAATAAGTGATTTTTCTACATCATCGTGGACTAGATCAATTCCCTGTCTCTTCTCACGATGCATCAAACATTCTTCAGCAATATGTAAAGGATTGGCAGTGTCTCCCAATGCTTTCTCCAAAGTCCTTCTATATTCCTAAATAACATCAAAAATAATCTTGGTTTACAAAATCTAATTATTTTAATCAATGTTTGTAGGCAGTTTTGATCGTTCAAATAATAATCTGATATTGTATAACAACTATAAAACACTTAAAAGGGAAATTTTATATCCATAGTTTGATCGCACGTTTCATTGAGAGCTATTTTCTGTATTTAAAAAAAACACAAAATTACAGCTTTAATTTAGATATTCAGGAGAAAATCTAAATAAAACTTTAACATAAATTATATATATATATTATACAGATTTACCGACCAAAACTGTATATCATTTGAAATATTCTAATTTTCACTTTTAATTTTTACACATCTTTACGCACTAATATTTGAATTGAAAATTTTTTTTTTAAAGTTGTTTCCCTTGGAATGTAGCAGTCATATATGTGTAACATATACATTAGATAGTTTCTTTTAGCTTAATTTTAAGATATGTTAACAAATGAAGCATACAAAAGTAGTTTGATATTTTTCTACGGTTCTGTGCTCCATATTGTATTTGCTAGAATTCCATATACACCAATATCTAACAGTCTAATAATATAGAAAAACAATAGTAAACTGTCTATCCTTATATCGTTTTCAATTTAGCATATTAATGTTTTTTGCGAGACAGTTTACTATTGTTTTTCATCCTAACTATTATATATTACAGATCTACTTCTAAAGCTTTCATAGATACAGTTATCCCAAAGAACAGTATTTCAAATATCGAAAGCAAGCAAGAATTAGTGCGTTTCTGTTATCTCAATAAGTCACGCAACCACATATTGGCATATTAACGATGATATTTTACAGGTTATATTTGAACCACTCCTTATGAAATGAAATAAAATAAAATTCCCATTTTGGGACTTTCGATTACCTCGAAATTTCTTATCATTAGATCCACTCATTTCGTGTAACACTGATAACGTCATTCTGAGAGGGTTAATCAATTTAGAGACTTAACTAGTAAACTTCATCGAAATATGAGTTGATATCTATTACAATAAGTAATGTGCCAATTGGTTTTTAAATCTATAACTCCAAAAATAAGCAAAACAAATGACAAGGTTTGCTCATCTATTCAAAAGTAATGAGATATTTCTCATAGGTAAACTGATGCTATTAGTGTACCACGAAACGAGACACGTTTCACCGATTTATTGACCCATGTTAAGACATATAATACAGACAAATTCCATCTCCAAACAATTATGCAAGCATGTTGTAATTGAATTTGTCCGTTTTCTTTTTTCATTTACCTTCAGATTTTCAATTTCAGTTGCCATGGCATTAACCTCGTTGTTAAGTTCACTTTTCCAGAAAGCAATGTCGTAAACTCGCTCGCCTGGGAATATATAAAGTTTCATACAGAAAGGGATAGAGTTGAACAGAGCAGAAAATTTCCCAGGCTGTCTGTACATTAGGGGGAGACATAAGATGTAGACGGAAAGGGCAATTTTACACTTGAAGTTTAGTGAATTAGCTCAAAATTGGTTAATGTTACTTAATTTAAAGAAATGTGTTAGAAATGACACAATCAGGAGATTTGAATACTGTGTATTGATATTTAGGAATTTCTATTCTTATGTCTTCCTCTTAAAAGTTATATTCGAACCACTATGAAGATAGCTATCAAATGGACTTTCATGAAAATAAACTTGATGTAAATGAAATACTACTCTATGTAATCTTTCTGTAGTACAATATACAAGATTATAAAATCATGTTTTTTTTATCCTTTAATAGGATTGTATTGTTGAAAATTTCCATTTTTATCTGAAAATTATACCAATTGTGGTTTTCCAGAGTGGAATTTTAAGATAACAATTTCTTTTGTTGCCGTGATGAATTTTTCAAAGGAATATACACATATAGAGATGTTGCATGATTGCCAATTAGACAACTATCCACCACAGATCAAAGAAAGTGAATGTATATATATATATATACTATAGTTTACTATTAACATAAAAATTATACATCAAGATAATTTAACATGACAGTCCATGAATGTAGTGACACGGCATGCATAGGAGAACTTTGTTGTATGATACCTCCAAATTAACCATTTCTTGCTCCATAAGATTAATTTCAGTATTGAGCTCGGCCTTCCAATAAGCAATATCGGCCACTCGTTCCCCTGTTGCGAACAGAGTAAAACATGAAGATGATAAAAG
Source organism: Mytilus californianus (assembly GCF_021869535.1). NCBI lineage: Eukaryota > Metazoa > Mollusca > Bivalvia > Mytilida > Mytilidae > Mytilus > Mytilus californianus. Next base: position 45,856,911 of record NW_026262712.1, on the reverse strand, counting down.
TTGATGTATATTTTTTAGCGATTAAATCAAATTCTATACTAAACGATGTCAAATGACTTGTTGACTGCAGAAAGTTTGAAAAAGCTTTTTAGGAATAATCTTTTTCTAAGCATGTTGTAACATTAATGAACTTTTTTTTTAAATTGCATAAGTATTGTTTTTACATGTTAAATATATAGCTCGTATAAAGAATATAGCTTCGATATTTGTTTGTACGTATGTTGAAGTCCATTTGATGATCTTTAGATATTCACTATTTTGTCCATTTTACATAGACAGACGGCTGCTAGTGGTTATTACATCATATCATCCTTTTTATAACATCATATCAAACATACTTATAGATTTTTTTAAATCATTTGTCTGAAGTAAATACCAATATAAAAGTGATTTAAATTTCTCTATCTAGTCTCGCATTAACATTTACAACAAGTAATCACCACTTTTTAACGTGAAAATAGTTTGATTCTTTTAAAAAAATTAGTATAATTTCTAAAGGAGAAAATTTATTATATACACTGCATAGAAAAGAGTGAATTCTTAGATACTTGCAATAAGCAAAGAAAAGGTTATAAAATACAAAGAAGTGTAAAATAAGACTTTTTTCTAAATATATATGCAAAATTTTAATTTGTAAACATTACATGAAAGAAATAAAATACTTCGTTTTAGCTGAAGAAAAAAAAAACATTACGAAGTCTTGATTGTAGTTCTCTTTAAATTTATTTTGTGAAAATATTTGTTCTACAGTTTATTTGAATTACTTGTTTAATATGTTTTCCAAATTCTATAACGGAATTTTTTACACATACTTCAAATCAATCATCGACAAAATGATATGACTATATTTTCTGCTTCAATTCATTAGAAATATAATTGCTAACTCATTTGAACATGAAGATAATGTTTATTGTGTTGCATTTCTTACCGAGTTTCTTTGTGATATCATTTTGCCTGTTACGTGTTCTTGCATCAGTTTCCTTCACTGCTCTCCAAGCATCAGCCCTCAATCTCTCAGCAAATGACCTTTCCTTTTCGGACAGTGAATAGTTCATGCTGTTTGAGTGACCCCAGTCCTGGGTTGTATACCGTGAATAGACTGCATTTCTGTGATGTAAAGTATATTGTGTACATGACACAGTCGTAATATATCAAATACAATGTTCAGTAGAATAAAAGTACAATGGCATATACCGATTGATTCGTTTACTCTTTTTTACTCAAAAATTTGTGTCCGTCATTTGTTAAATAGAGGATTCCTGTGTGTTCAAAAGAATCCAGCTACTTTTGACAAGTTTTTCACAAGTTTCAAGATTTTAATTGAACATTTTTGTTTATAGATTATGTACTAAGTAACTTATTTTAGTTGTGCATAATCAATCGTTTAACTGTATATTTAGTCATTTTATCTAATAAAATAATAAATCCTTTTTTTTTTAATTTAAACTAAAATTATTAGAATGAATAAACGTCGTTGATTGGAGGGCGGAAATATTCCTGATGATATATTTGTTTTCAAATTACCGACTTTTGATTACGGAGTATATAGTTTTTTGATAGGTTACCTACTTTTTGGTAGGACATTCAGGTACTCGGTCATGTAAGAGCAACTTAATAAAGTGAAGTCAAGCTTACAATCGGTGCAATGTGGGCAAAAAATTAACTGTTTTCTGATGATTTTGTTGTGTAACAGTTATTTTTCCCAAAAAGTAGGTAATATGAAAATAGTCTATTGAATCATTCTTTTAATTTACGATATACGAAAATCAAAATCGGAAACTATATAAATCAGCCAATGAATTAATGGACCAATTCTGAACTGATGCTGTATTAAGGGAAATATCTGTTTTGACAATTAGATCGGTATAGATATCATTTACAATGACGTCGAGACTACCAAATGTTATTTTAATGATGAAAATTTTCTGAATTGGTCCATTAGTAAACTATACCAGTCATTTATATGTACCTTGCTGGGTTATAATAAGATCTTGCATGACCAAGATCCAGAGATCTACCAGTAAATCCAAGATGGCGTGAAATAGTTTTATCTGTGACATATGGTAGAATTTTGGACATCTCGCCACCACCTCCAGACATAGGTGTCACACTGCGTGTTCTAAGAATCGCCGGGTTATCGTAGTAAGCCAATCTGCAAAATAAAAAAACTTGACATAAGAACAAAAAAGTATTTTTTTGCAAAAATTGCGTATTCTATGTACACTTAAAAAGTTTTAACTTATAGATATTTAGTGCACCAAATGATAGGTCAGAGAAAACGGATTAAAGAAGACGTTTGACTGTGAGATGAAAGTTAAATCTGTATTGTAATATCTTGTACGGTTGCATGCACCAAAGAATTTTGTAAATTGTGATAAATAATGATAACATTGGGCATAACACTCATTCGAATGAGGAGTCTATTTGTATACTTCTAAGATACAAAAACAGTCTATCAAAATTACAGTAAATTAGATTGAACGTTTCATAGCTCTCTGATAATACTACAGCTACTAGATGATCGGGATGCATACTTACGAATGTGTGCTTCATCACAATATACTGCAGTTTTAAAACGATTTTTCGAATAGTATTTACCTATCTTTCGATCTTTCTCTTGTTGAAGGTCTGGAGGAAAATGGTGTATGTCTTAGAAAGATAAGAAAACGCAGAGATCAACAGAAGAGAAAAAGAACGAATTTAAGAAAAATGGTGACGAAAAAAACTAAAAAAGAAGAAAAGACGATTATCTATATAAGAGACGGTTCAAATCATTCATAGTAAGAAAAATGAATGACATGCTATGGTTTTTCAGAAGGAGTGGCAAAAGAATAATTGGCAATTAAATTTCTAGTAGCAAATTTCAAACAAGCCAATTGTTCCAAAATAAAGCAATCACTAATGTAAAAACATTAACGGTTTCAATTTCACTGCCCCAAATGCTTTCTCGAAAATCAATTTCACGTCAGTGATACTCAAGACCAATGTAAGAAACTTTTGTAGTATAGTAAAAATTGATAGAAATGGTGAATACCTTAGAAATATATGAAAATGCAGAGATCAACAGAAGAGGCAAAATAATATACTTAAGAAGAATGGTGATGAAAAGACGATTATATATATAAGAAGACGGTTAAAACATATATTCATAGTAAGAATCATGAATGGTATAGTGTGGCATTTAAGAAGGAATAGCGAAAGCATAAATGGAAAATACGTTCATAGTAGCAAATTTTAAACCAGACAGTTGTACCAAAATAAAGCAACCGACAATGTAAAAACATTAACGGTATCAACTACTGCACAAAGTGCACATTTCGACAATCAATGTCGCTTCACTCCAAATTAAGTACGAAGTTGAAGAGCATTGACGACCCAAAATTCCGAAAGGTTTTGCCAACTACAGCTAAGGTTACCTATTCCAAGGGTATAATATCTTTAGTATTTCGATAAATTCAAAGTTTTATAAACAGTTAATTATAATTATGACCACAACAATGATAATTCATGTCAACAATGAAGTAAAATGAAAGTTTAATGTGATATTATGAAATGAATATTTTAAAGTTTTTACCATTCTAATGTATATGCACTCGTTTACGTTATGTATTTCATTATGAACATGAGAAATTTACATATGGCTAGTAGTTAGGAAACACAGTAGAACGATCAACGTTTCTAAACAACTCCTTTATGCTTTCAATAGTCAATGACAGATTGATAAATATGAGGTTGTGTTGAAATAACAGAATAGTAAATAGAAATATTGAATTTAAAGATTTTCACTCCTGAAGTAATGACTTGCAGACATATATTTTCAAATAGTGAAAGAAATTGATTGTAAATGAGACCAAAATTTAAGACAAATTAGGACAGATAAATATAAATGTAAATATAAAAAATAATTTTGTTTGAGCTATCAAAAACACATAAAATTTAGGACAGGGATACCTTAATGGTAATACTACAGATTTAATATTATATCAAAATTTAATTGTCTGTGATATCCAAAATAAATAAACATTTTAAATTCCAGATGGATATATTCAAAAATAGATACTCTCCACAATAAGGATTGATAATGGATGTCTTTTGCTGTTTATACCTTATTCACTGTACTTTAACCTTCATTTCTGTTATCAATATGAAAAAAGAGTAATTCTATATTTTGTGTATTTTGTATATACCAACACTACCAAACATTTTATGTTTTAACGAATATGCTTTCAGTATAGTCTGTAAAACAAACAAACCGATTGTTTGGCAAACCAAATATTCATTTTGGCGATTTCACTAACATAGGTATACTTTTACGATATATCGTAACGTGTCAGGTGAAATTCCTATAGAACTGGGCAAAAGGTATGTTACTACCCAAACATTATTAGTTATTACTGCTTTAGTCATATATATATTATTTAACCACTGGATTTTGAAGGGTAAATTCAAGAAAGCTCCAAAAGATATGTTTCACGAAAGCGTCAACAAAAATCTGCATTGAATAAAATATACCCTTAGACGACCATACATCTTAACGAAGAAATGAACTGATGTGGTGGCATAATTGAGTCCATTAATTATAGAAAGAAACGGAATAAAACATGTTTTAAAGCCTGTTGATAAAGCAGCAAAAGGAGAGTGTACTTCAAATGTGGATTGATGTGTAAACTGAACTGATATTTGATTTACAACTGTCCTTGTATGGTTCAAAAGTAGTTTCCAGCACTGTTTGACAAACGTTACTATGTTACTACGTTACAATCTTATCAAACTAATAGAAGTAATTTAATTGGATTAATTACATAATGATTTTCACTAAATGTCAGACAGCAATAATCAAATGTGTAATGTGTAACCACTTAGCTTCACAACGTAAAATATTATAACAAAAGTAGACAATGTGTATACTATATTACGGAAATTCAAATATTTTGTACAGTTAGAAGAAACTTTATATTAAACATATTTGATATTTTGCAATTATCTTATTATCGACGCAGTAATTGACTTTGGTAACGTACAAATGTAGATATATGCTATTAATAATAAGTAAATATGACTGAAAGGAAATAAGTTAATTAAAGGTAAAGGTGATCAATACAGCTATTGATGCGGTAAATGACGTTTCCGTGTTAAAAAGGTATGTTTCCATGATTCATCAAAGTTTCATACAGTTGTTATAGATAAGACCCAATAACTATGACGGATACTTATCTTAATGAAAGGAAAAAGATGAAAGTACTGTCTGTTTACTTTAAAATATTAATAAAAAATAGTTTTAAAGCCATACATTTGATCAAGTGCTAAACAGAGGCAATTGTAGTTAACCGATATTCAAGTCTCGTAATTCCATTTCGAATAGAATAACCAAACATGTCTTCAAGAGATATAGGTGAAACGTTTAGACAGATAACTTTCCAGATTAACTAGATACACTACGAAACACCTGAAAACTTTGACTGTAAGTTTTAGATGAGATTTGAGTGGGAGATAGATATCAAAGGGAACAAAAAATAAGTAACTTGATGGGTGTTGTGGGTCAATTTGAAAACATAAAACTTTTGTGAATAACCAGATGAATAACCAGATGACAGAAATAATTATCTAGTTTCCAAAAAAGGAGCTCTCAATAAATAGAAAGAAGGAATATACATTGATTCAATCCATAAAGAAAAAACATAGTCCTCAAGTATTACATTGTGATACAGTCATCGAGCTACAGTCCAATAGCATATATCATTCGATGAGTGACAAGACAATAGTATAAGGGAGCGCCTTTCTAAATGCAAAGATTTAAAAGTCGTTTTGAATTATAAGATGAAACAGTAAGTCCATTTAGAATGTCCAAAGGACGTAAAAACGTTTAACAATTAAACGACAGTGCAAGCTTAATACTGTATCAAAGAAACTGACTTAACTGTCGGAACTAGTCTAAAATTGAGTCTATAGGAACCGAATTTTAGATACAAAAGTAATTATACAAACGTATTCGAACAAAATAGGTAACATATATTCGTTTTTTGTATGACTTTATTATACATATTTACATATACTCACGAACAATGCTGATTTCAGATTTCGTAGGTCTACTAGTAATCTATAAGCGATTATTGACCTTCTGTTTCGTCCCCGCCTTAATTGATGATACTGCTTTTGGGATTGTTTTAATGAGTGAACTGGTCGATAATCCAGTAAGATAATAATTACAACTACGAATTTACTCATTAATTTCTTATCAAGTATTTTACCGATTCTACTGATTAAGGTTTTATTATTCTTGATATGGTAAAGAAAAACCAAAACATTAGAAGATGGAATATTAACTTAAGTAAAGGAGTAAATCTTTCAAATATTGTCCCACATAGTTTTGCTGAGAGGAATTCACTCTGGTCAAATATAAATGAGAAGTAAAGGTCAAGGAATGAAACATGATACATAACAGAAATGTATAATAAAATGGACAAAGATGTAGACCGAAAACGATAAACCACAGAAATTGAATTAAAGGAATCTGACCTATTCGCAATGTATGTATAGAATAATAAAATGCAGATCTGTAGATCAGTGGATGAAGAAGGAATTCATAAAAATGTAACACATGGACAGCAATATAAATGCTAACCAAGGCAACCAACTAACTGTCCCGCTTAGAAAATGCGATTTCATATAGTAAAACTTAAATTTTTAACACTTGATCAAAATAACAGGCAACATAAAAATAGTATTACCAAGATTACATATTATAATGCTTGGTTAATATTTTCGTTATTCAAAGGTGAGTCTTGCTAAGCATATAGGCATTTATGTATTATAAATTATTTTAGTGCAACCGACAAGCCTTTTGAATTGAATGGTCGTTTAATTTATAAGATGCTTACTCATGTATTGATACAATAGATGTTGAAAGAAATGAAATAAAATGAAAGTGAAATGTAATGTAAATACAAAATAAAATTCTGAAAAGGCTTTACAAGTTTTATCAAATACTGCGTTCAAAGGGTGACTATAGAAAATGTTTTCATGCCTATTAATTATTTGGCTGCTCGGTTTTCTTTTCAATGTGATCAGAAATCAAAAGAAAATGTTATTTCTAAATAGACTTTTCAAGCTGACAGGTGTATTGCTTTGTGAAATAAAATGATCAGAAATTTTGAAAATATAATAATGATATCCATTGTAAAATACCTACTTTCAACTTTAAACTTTTGCGTTTGATAAGCACGTGTTTAACAAGAGTATATATTAGTGCTAGCATCAATACGGCTAAACATAATAAGACTGTGTTATGCAATATTTTCCAACTTACCTGCTCATGTTGAAAATAATGGACTGCTATTACGGGAAAAAATCCTTCAATTGTTAAGTGAATCTTAATTACGGCACAATGTAGCCAATGGTTCGGATTATGGCAAAGTTTCGTTGACAAGGAGATGTCCCTAGCAACCCGTCACGTGCTTTCTCACAACAGAAACTGCAGATTTCTGTAAAATTAATGAATGAAAATTAAATAATACAGTATAACAAATGTTTGCTGCCACGAACTACACTTTGTTAATAATGAATGAGAGGAAGCTTCCACACTATTTAGAAACCATATATCTAAGTATCGATTAGAGTGAGAATTTGTCGTTAGTTACGACGAATTAACAGTCTGACCCCTTAAATGAAAAGTTTTAATGTGTGACGTGAAAAAGTTTATTGGAATTACTTATATCAAATAGCCCAGGTGAAAGTTGAAAGTTTTAATCTTATAAGCCGTCTATAGATTTGAAGTTCTTTTGTATGGGAGGCGTATTAGGTGTTGCAATGTATTGTTCTTTTTAATTTATATCTATGGGTGACAAACAAGAAATGAATAGTATATGGTTGTATCTTTTCAACTTGAAAGTATATTGTATACATAATTTGAAACTATGTTAATCAATTGAAAATTCGTTCAAATAACATTTGATACTTTCAAAACTAAAGGGTTTCTACATTGATTTTAATGGCCAATTCCATTTAGGTAAAATCCATTTAACTCGCCACAATCCTTTACATAACCTCAACTGATCAAATAAAACATTTTGAAAGCAAAACATTTATTTTACTTGGTTCGCTTAAATCGATTAATATACTAAAGATTACGTAGTTTTGCTGGTTTTTCATAACAGGCTTATATTAAGAATAACTGGTATTTTAGAACCCTCCAAAATATATGTACACTAGGAAATACAGTGTTATTTTTACATGGAATCATTCTTTCTTATACCTCTGTACATGCCGTAAAGTCATTCTTTTGTGTAAAAAGGTTGTCAACCTAAGTTATGATCATTGTATTTGCTGGTATACTTCACTCTAAATCCTAACTCTAGCCAATATTTAGTTTACTATTTGAGTATATATGATAAGTTTTGTATGTGTCCTCTTTACAAAATGTTTAAGTTGTGCTTTGGAAAGCCTTGAACTAAACTAGTGAAATAAATCATACTACTACATACATTAGCTTCATAAATGCATACATTTATTAATACGAATCGTCGAAATAAGATAACCCCACGTCGACGGGAGAGCGAGATAATTTAATGCGATTCGTTCACATTGTGTAGTATCATATTCATAGAAACTTTAAATTGCAAGTTTTAATCATATCAACGTGTTAAACATTGTATTATTTCATCAGTAAAACATCGCATTGCTCTCTGACTTTACGGTATTATTATTTCTTACCTTATTAAAGAGCTATCTTACTTTACAGCGTCCTTACCAGAAGAAATAACTACCAGCGCATGTATGCAAGCAGAGTTGATATGACAATGACTTGTATTCGTCCATATTTATTATTAGTTCTTATTAATTATTGAAAGCAAATTAATGACATATGTCATAATTATTTTTTTCACATTCATGTTAATTCTATTTGATCCTAAAGGTTAATCGATAAATTGTTTATAATTTAAATGATTATTGGTGAAATCTATCATTTGAGCAAAGTTGATATGTATAACGCGTACATGTCCATACCAACGTATGCACTAAATAAGTAGCGGTATAGAGATAGTTAACGCTAAAACATTTGCACACTTCGAGCAAAATGCAGAAGTTCATAATTCACTGGTTTATGAGTTTTATTTTACTTAGTTGAATATTCTGGGTTTTTTTTAACTTGTATAAAGTTTAAAAAAAAACAATTCAAATCCCTATACATACGATCCACCAAAACTTTGTTTCAACAATTTGTTTTGATATTTACTTTGTATTTGACACAACAACTTGTGTTTCGTGTAAATAGAAAATACAGTTTCACTATTCAATGAATATTTGTATTGTAATAAAATAACTGCCATCAAATGGGAATCTGACGTTCTACATATGAGAAAAACCGGGTGATTGAACGACTAATCACTCGTCAATACTTATCTCTTTTTTCTTTTTTGTTTCTTTTTCTCAAATGTATATGCTTTAATATATCATTTAAGATTGTACGAAAATACTTGCATGCTGTAAAATATATAATTGTAATTTATCGTATCCCCTACATTGTATATGATTAACACATGTCTTATCCCTTTGGAAATATTTTTGCAAATAGAAATTGTTTAAACTAAAATTAAACCAATGTAGAAACATAGATAAAAAAAATATAGATTTGAGGCAATCAATACAACCTATCAGGGGAAATAATCTTTTAAATTCTGATTTTACTAAAGCCAAAATCTGAATAAGAAAAAATAATTAAAAGTGCAATACATGTATTAAGTTCCTTTTCCATTGTTGCAAATATAATCATGCGATGAATGACACTTTTTCAAAAGAAACTTGAGATCCTTCGCAGTGCGAGTCACATTATTATACCACATTTACAATATGTACTGTTTAAATAAACTTCAGATTTAATTTTAATTCCCTCTTCAAGTCCTAAAAATAGCTAAATGTCAATTATGAAAGTTTTTCACAATGATTAAATCAATATAATTCATATATAAACCCTAATATGTGCTTCTTAACAAAACCTTAAATGAATTTATAAAATGATGAGTACAAATACAATAGAACGATTATTCTAAATTTAGGTAGATGTATTCTAAAACTGATCGGAGAAACAAAACGACTGGCACACATTTTGTTATGTATTCAACAAATTAAAGTGTTCTCATATACAGTTGACGCCATGCAATGGCATGCCTTATGACGATTGTCGCCTTAAAGAGGTTTACGGGACATAACTCTTACTTAAAACGGATATGTTTATGTCATCTACTTTCCCTTTCATGCAGTTCTAAGCTTCTAACTGAGACTTATGATATTAATTCTGCTTCACACGTATGCTTAAAAAGCTTGACGTGATTTGCATTATCTCCCCTTGCCAATGTCTCCCCACGAATTATATATATATTAAAAGGAGATTGCACAGTAAAAGTGTCGAAGTGAACACAGAAGACGAATAAAAAGATAAGTGCAGTACAAAAAAGTAACACTACTGACACATTTTAAAAAGCAAAACACGACAATTAGAACTGGCGATGTAAAATGAAATGTGAAAACCCGAAAAATTTAGAGTATTGCAGGTAAAAACTTGATGTTCTTAAATCTTAAATCATAGACAAAAACACATCTTTGTAAAATATCCTTTAGTTCTTACTAAATACTTGAAAGATAATATTAATACAATTTGTTCGAGCATTCTACGGGAATCTCCCACCAAAAACTTTTGGTAAGGATCCAATGTCATTGTTAGTAGCCAAAGAAGCCTGAATGATAACTGTGAACCAACTATAGTATGTTTATAACAACACTGTGACGGTATAAATGGTTTTGAAATCAATTAAATATCTCATTATCAGTCTGTCTATTATAACAATACAAAACATGTACATAATGAATGCTATCTAATCTATACTGCTAAGGCCTTTCAAATTTTATTTAATTTTCAAAGATTTTTTTTTTTTTTACTAATGTTTTCTTTTAGGAGAATAAACTTTTAAAAACGATATTAGAAAAAAAAGAAACCAAGGTCAACCATATCAATTTTACTGTGGCCATAGAAATGACTATATATTGAGATATAAATAACCTCTTTCTTTTCTTTTAAGGATAGAGATACAATTAAGTAACAAATCTCTAGATGTCAGTTTCAATTTATATTTTAGGGGTAAAACAGGAGAAGTACGTCTCAAATGTTTTTCTAATGATATAGTTTCTTTACAGATCAAAATAAAAATCAAGGCGTCACCGGCCAAATATACGAGTTGCATTACTTCTCATGTTATCCGAAGTACTAAAAATATAGTTTGTGTGTCCTTAACAAATATTATAAATCAGATTAAACTTATATGATAAAGAATCAACCGTGAAGAATTATGGCTACGTTTTTCACACTGAATGATGCCAATTTTTGAAGTTTGTATATTGTTTGTGACTATCGTTTACAGTTGTTATAAACTACATAAACGAGGTTCATATGTTCTTAGTCTAAATATTTGTGAAATACCTGATTTTCTGTATATGATCATTAACCTCATTAGGTAGAAGGTTAGTTTTCGAATATATGTAAAATACTAAAGAAAAATATTAATATGGTGTATATTTTACAACACCAATGCATTTTATGTATGAAAGTGATTCCCTTCTCGTGTACTTATCTTATTTCGCGTTGGTGCACTAACGGCATCATAATTAAATAAAAATTTGATAAAACAATGTTTCATTGTGGTCTTTTTATAAGCCTGATATCTTGAATGAGTTTCTCTTTAATGAAAGGGGTGAGATGGGTTTTTATTCATGCAGATTATCGACTCTTTTGGTTCTGATGGAAACAGTACTTTGATGCACCAAGTTATTTGAATGAACCGGAAACTGCGATGTAATGCTACATAAGCACTTTTCAAGTGACAATAATTATTCTTGTCGTCTATGAATAATTTACAAAAATAAGCTTTTGATCCTTTTTCGTTCAATTCCAGTGTCAGAATGGAAGTTCTGAAACACAGGGTTTGCCTGTTAGCGATTGTTTCCATTTTTCTGATAGACAGACCTATTTGTAGTAGGGTTTTGATTCGTATAATGTTTTTTTATAAAATGATAACAACAGACAATTTTATTACAAGTAATTGACTTGATGCAATATTTCTTTAAAAAAGGAAATTTACAGAATATCCAGCGTTTCAAGCGCTTTTTCATCAGCCTTATCAGAGACGCGACCGAGAGGCTAAACTTCGGAAAGGTCAAAATGTATTATTGTATCGGGAACTGTAACCAAAGGGGTATTAGAATATCGATCATCCCTATAAAAATGATTTTAAATAACGTTTCTATGAAATTTATAAACTCAGATTTATGTATATAGTAATAAAAGTTATTCAAATGAATGTAATGATGCACGACCGATCGACTGACTCCTACACTGAAGTGTGGGCTGTATGTTAAGTTTTGTTTTCTATATTGATCATCATCGTACATGTAGGGACATGTGGGTGTGTGTGTGTGGGGGGGGGGGGGGGGGGGAGGGGGGTCTACAATTCTTTTTCGTTTTACTGTTTAAAATGTTTTGTTCGCATAAATAGATAAATATTCTGGTACAATTAATTATGTACCGGCTGAGAATTCGTTTCAAAATGATCATATACCTAAAGCGTCTATCATTTTTCCAGTTGACAATCCTACCAGTAATAATGACATTTTTGATAATAAATTATTACAAATGGTTCCCTTGGGACCATTAGAATTTGTTTAAATAATTAATATGTATCGCTAGGTCGCCAGGTATTTAATTACAAGTTTGTTATAGTTTTAACATTTCCCAAGAGTATTTAATGAGAATGTAAGTAGTCTTGATAATCGACATGAAGTCCATTTATCCGTGTAAATATGATTAATAATTGATATTCGAAATAATAATTCGTGTACACAATTATTTAGGTCATTAACATCGGATAACTTTGACATTAGAAGGCTAATACTCGAGATTCCAAATCCAATTTTTTGAATGAACTGCCCCGGTTGACCTTATTTTTTTAATTCTTCTTGCACGACAATATTTGTTAACGACATATGTCTAGAGTCTCCACTATAGGTTAGAATTCTACTACATGAATATGTCACGACGGGTCACTAAAGGAGCGGGAACTGCTTGTACATGTACTTCCGAAACGCCTTGAATTGAATCGATAGTTTATATTCCGTGTTATACTCGTTCAGTTATTGTTTAGTCAGTTCGTTTTTTTTTCCATTTGATTTGCCATGGGTTTGTCTGTTCTTCCTCGATTTCGTTTTTCTTTTAAATTATTGATCCTCATTTGAAAAAAAGACAACGTTCAAAACATACTTATTTATGTTGAAATAGTGGAACCATGTAAATTGAAAAGAGATAACACACATTTAAAACTATATTACGACATTTCAACCGTGCATATTTTTATTTCGCTATTTAAGATTAAGTGGACTTCTAATGCCATTCTTATATCATCGTAACTATATCACCATTAAGCAGAATGAAATTGATAAAAAGCTGAAAATTTAATTTGTACTCGACGGTGTTGATCACACAAATCCAAGAAACAACTGAAACATGATAACTACACATCTACGATAGTAGTTGAAAAAAACCTTGTTCGGAGAGAAGTTCACATAGATTCAAATTCCTTTCGATGTCAATCTTAAATTAACAAATATCCACAGCACTGGCTTCAAGGCAGGTGGTGTCACAATGGACTTGTACCACAGAACCAATACTAATGTATGATCAAATCAGGCAAGCAATGAGACACGTGTTACTGGAAACATATACAAATCTAATGTGGTAGCTTATATTGTTATGTACAAACCTTTCCTTTCAGTGATCAGAATGAAACTGCAATTCAAATACACGTCTTTTATCAAAATTTTAAATCTAATGTGTTGGTTACAACTTCTAATCTTATCATAGTACGTGCATTTGTTTGTTTAAATGTACTGCATTACCGGATTAGTTGTGCAATAGTTCACAATGCTACATTGTTTTGAGTCATTTCGCCTTCGCGACGGAAGATTATATGCAAATTGTGTAGGGAAGTTATTTTAATCGAACACAGACGATTAATAATCAAGTATGCAATATAAAAAAAGATTAATATATTATTGGACATAATTCGATAAGTATTTAATCTTAAGCATTGATCCAAACAGTAGATGTCTAAGCTGATTTTGAGGTATGGTATATGCCTCGTTCTCGCACTACTTTTCAAATCGAGGCTTATCAAATTTAGAATTACGCAGTTGTAACTTCTGTGGAGGTGTTTCAAGAAATGATTATTGTCGTATTTATAATGGAAGTAGTATGAGATAACTAGAATAGACAATAGGAGTTTAATTAATAAGATAACTATATAGAAAGGACAACAACTCGAGGAATACATCAAGATATTTTCTCTGGAAAAATTAACTATTATTCGGAAATTACAAAATATTGATTAGGTTTGGATCATATTGTTTTATACTCATTCATGAAAAAAGATAACAACAAAAATATCATCCAAGGCATTATTGTCAAATATTACAGTGTTGCAATATCATAACTTATGCTACATGCGTCTACAAGTGACGAGTCGCCGTGACAACAAGATTCGTTTGACAATGTACTAAAAGTCGAAATTGTTTTTTTTAAGAATATTCACTGAGATAAATGCTGTCATTTTAAAAATCAAAAAATGCTCTAAGTCTTGATGAAAACAATCACGTCATCTCAATATTATTAGGTAGCGTTAACGAAATAACTACTACTTCCTAATTTTTGTGTGAAGGAAAGAGGTGATGAGTTTAGGCATTTCGGATAAACCTTTTCTTTCCCACGATGTATATATATGCTTCTGGTAGACGTTGTCACCAGGCGTAAAAGTCACAATTTTAAAAAATATACGACAAGTGAAGCATGTGGAAAACACTTCCGGTACATCAGAATAACTTGAGAATTTTTTCAAAAGAAAACAAATGCTACTTTTCTATCTCGTTTACTATATTATTTCAGAAACGACGAATGTACCGAATTGAAACGTCAATACATATTCACGACGCTTCTATTTGACTGGTGAATCATATCATAGATTGAACCCGTCACGAATTGTGAATTGCCTCGGAGAAGAAATCGTGAATGATTTAATTTCATTCTATCAACTCATCACATCTTTTCAAGTGTGAAAACAAAATCCCTTTTCAATGAAAATTAACTATTTTTAACAGCTCCCTCAATCTAATCTATGGAAAGCCAAAGTGAACACCCGATCATTATTTTTTTCTCTCAAATCTCATTTTCAAAACTAAATCTTTTAATCTGCTCCTTTTTACTGCTGGTAGATTTTGTTTTGAATATCGATCTGTTAAGTGTTTCTTTCATTACAATATGTTTTATTGCAAATAATATATGTTATCAGTATTACAGATACGTATGGTGAATATGGAAATAGAAGTGCAGAGTTTACATTCAAACATCCCTTTAATCCAACTATTTTATCTTTAATAGTTTTTCCTATGCAACACAGATATTCTTCAATTTTTACATTTAAACAGAAGTTGTTTGAATAAGACCTAAGTTATATCTAATTCCCGACTAACTCGCCTATTGTTTAAATTCAAAAGGTCCGTTGTGTATTGAATATAATAGGCCATGAATACACTATTGGCAATACACAATAAAGGTAAAAGAAGAATTGATCTGACATAGGTGTTAAGCATTAATATTTAATATTACTAAGAGGTGGAATATTTGAATTATAATATTGTATATATTATAATGTTTAACGGTGTTAATTTAAGAACTTGTTAACTGAACTTGGTCGTGATCGGCAATTTCAAATACTGATTTGTCAGCAAATATAACGAATATCAAGCTTATCCTTAGAACTTTTGTATATCATTTTAATGGTTTGAAGTGAAGTCATTTAGTGTTTGTTTTATTTTCACATAATATCAGAATGGCTTTTCAAAATTTGTACAACTTCTTTATAGTTTGACGTGTATGAGAAGTAAATCGATCAATATAATATATATAAAGTGACTGAGCACTTTTCTATGCTTAGTCTCTTATTATATATCTTCTCATTTTTTTTAAGAATGATATAAATATATCATAAAGAACATCACGTTTTAGTGTTCTAAAATAACATGTAAAATTTCAAAATTTTGGTTGAATGATTTATTTTTTTTATTAGATATTTACTTTTTATGTCATAAATTTGTCTACATTATATGACTAAGTACTTAGTAGCATGACAACAAAAGAACCTGTGCATAATGCTTGCATCGTGCTCTTAAAATGATCCAAAAACTTTAAATCAATTTAAAGTTTTGAAATGACAACAAAAGCACCATTTTAAATACACAATGTCTTCCAATTATCTAACTTTTAAATTTAATAACAATTTTTAAACGTGTTTGATTTAATTACAAACTTGTCATTTTGTCGCTTTTATGGGACTTATAGACAGTTTAAATTTTGTCTTTTTATGATACAATTATTTAAATTTCAACGGCTTGAAAGATAAAATATTAAGATACCGTCAAGATAACTGTACTCTTATTTTCACCTTTAAAATGTCGGTAAAAACATGTCCGTTACAATACCGCTTAATGGTCCATTAGAATTATATTACCGGGGAAAAGCGTACATGTTATAGGTACAAATACCCCTTGGTGGGTGTCAATCCTGAAATTTGAAACTATCCTCGAGGCATAGAGGTCTCTAGTGTTTTAAACAAGAAGCATATTTAAAACAACTATATAACTCAGTCAGTTCATAAAGACCCATGCGAAGTTTCCTCCTGAGTGAAGAAAAATATAGCCCTTTTAATTTTGAATGACAGTACATTATGTATCATAAAGCCGTTTTAAAAGTAAAATTTTAAAAACCAATTCTATATAATTTATTTACGAAGTATTGCGTTTGCAGTATATAAATATTGAATAATTTTAGCTATGCATGTTAGGTTAATCTTTAAATCGATATTACGTCATAAAATTTATTTAAAACATTCGATATAACTGTGTGGGGCTTCTCAAATATGTTCCACTGGGAAAAACTAGATTTTCAAACTCTCTACTTCTTTATTTTGTCTCCCAAGCCAAGCCATTCAACGCATGTCTTCATTAGAAATCTAACGCCAAATAATATATTTGGAAGAAGAACAGATTGGTTTAAAGTAAACGTTTGGTTTTTTTTACAATAAATTTTGAATTTAAAATCTTTCTGTGACAGCTTAAAACGATAATGCATATTATATAAGGGCCATCGGGGGTACGTAGGAAACTAAGAACATCTCATGGGTAATATAAGAAAGGATTAAGAGCTCAAGATGGCTAGCTGGGAAAATTTAAGAAATTCTGCAAAGATAAGGTCTATCCCAGCTACCCAGGGAAACTGTAGACAGAAGATATCAAGTGTAAGATTAAAGGAGAAATGAGAGAGAATCTAGCAACATACACTGTCGTTAGATATTGTATGTCGACCTCTAAATGTCTTTAAGTCATTTTTATTGTTTAGATGTTGTTTCATTGACGAATTTTCAACATCTCTTTCTATTCATACTCTCTATCCCTTATAAATGATATACGGAAAATTGTATTTGTCAAATTCCCATTCAGAATTTTGAGGGTTTGAATCCAACATTTTACAAGTCACAGTCGGAAATTATTAAAACTGGGACTAATTGTGCAAGATTTGTACAGTGGACCCCATTTCCTGATTAAACACTAAATAGTTTATGACTGTTTTCGATCCCATGTTAGTATTTTTTATTGTTCGAGTATATACAAATGAAGTAAGAAATAATCAGGGATGATCTATCACCTTCTACATAAGAGGTTAACATTGAGTGTTACCATGCATAACATCCAGTGACAAATATTTCATGCATGTCAGGAGAAAATTAAGGTAAATTAATGTTTTTCGCTATAGTGTATTGATTTTAAAACTGCTGTGAATATGTCTGTAGCCAGGTATAAATCAAACTTAACTAGTGACTGGACTATTCAGAGAACACTGAATTACTGTTTTAATTGATATAAATCTGTAGTCATATCTGATACTGTTATAATTACTTTTGTGTATAGACACTGATATTTAGTTACAGAAGGTAACAGGCACTGCCGGGAACCAGCATTAAGGACTCTTTATCATTTTTAGAAGAACATATTTAAACATAAAAAATCTGAAATTATAAGAAAGGAAACAGCGTCCATTTTTGAAATTGTTACTTTTTTTTCTTTCGTTCGGTCACTTGTTCGCAAAACTGAATCAATTTCGATTTTATTGCACTTCGATATATGAGGTTGTCTGTTGCAGATCCGTCAAAACATTATCGATATGATATACTTTTCCTTGTGATATTAAAGAGTCTTGTATATAGTTTCTTTTACTACAACCCCTTTTTAATTTTGTTCTGCCACTACTAAAGGTTATATATGCAATTTTGTTTCACATTTATTGAATATTTAAGTCTGATAATGAGTATAATATATATAGATAGTATCCATGTTTTGGGGTGTTTCTTTTTTTTTTTTTTGCTTAATACTCGTCAAATGTGTTTGCAATCTGAAAATCCCATCAAACTACAACATGTACAATTACTAATGATGAATATGACTTGTGCATGCTGGTTATTGAAAATCAAATTCCTGTATTGGAAATTAATAATTCAATACAGTTCACTGAATTTGTAATTAACTTGTCATCGCTTTGTTTTACATATGCTTATTATGTCACATATATATGTTGCAGGATGGGTAACAAAAATAAGAGGAATAATTTGCACAATGAATAATACAAAATATAAGTCTTTTATCTTTAAAAAATTAAAATCGTAAATTTCTGTAATAAGGATATATAGTATTGTTTTACTAATTTCTTTTCTTTCCCCGTCCTTTAATTATCGAAAGTACAATGAATAAAAAGTACATATTTTTTCTTTAAGTATACAAAAAACATACAATTAAGATGCATTACTTTGCATTATCAATAAATTATTCAGAATAGAAGGAAAAGTTACATTTTTGTTATAAATTTAAACTGAATAGGTAAAACGAGACATACCTGGATTGAGTCTTTCAACAATCAATGGGTTGCTAACGACATGGCGTCTCGTTGTTAACGGTAGCGTTAGACAATCGCGCATGACGAGAATTACACACTAACAGTGTTGGGAACAACTAAGCGGGTATTTAAAAAATAAAATGTGTATTTTATAACTTTAATTCATTTAGAAAATTTTATTTTCTCAATTCAGATAATGTATAATGTATAAAACTTTATGTGCATGTTTATACTGTTAAAAAAGTCTTAAAAAAGGACTGATACCCGTCCTGTTTGCATTAGGCCTAGTAATAGTATCTGTTACAGATTCTTAAGTACAAATATAAAACTGTACTTAAATATGTAACTCAAAACCTAACTACCTTAATTTTTTGCTAGAATTTAAACTAATTAGGCGGATTAAAGAATAAAAAGGTATACTTGTGCGAATTAGTTAATATATTTGTATAGGGAACAGGGTATCTTGACTAGAGGCAAGGTTTTTTCAAGGCCATATATATGCAGTCGCCTCCTTCGGGTTTTTTTCTCTTTTGACTATTTTATCAAAATGGATTATTTATTGAACTTACAGTGCATCATCCTAGTGAGGATGTGTCATAACAAATATTCCAGCTTTTCGTGTTGAATATCTGTATAGAGGGTGGTAAAGGGTTATTTTCGTGCAACGTGTTTTGCCATTTTTATTTCACGTGCAGCCGTGAAAAAGGTTAGTTATTCACCGTGTTTCGTGAAATCGGTAAAAAGATCAACGTGCAAGAAATTTTTAGTTGTTCGTTCATCGTGAAATGGCAATTTTATTTCGCGTTCTTCCGTGCAGATACCCCCCCCCCCCCCCCCTTTACGCCCATCTGTATACACGCAAACTTCTAAATAGTTATACCACGTCAACGCAAAACTGTCCATTGCATATTCAAACGTCCATATGCTGATATATGGAAAAAGCTTTTTCTTTTTTAACTTTGATTTGATAAAGTATTCAGTTTTGATTGATAATATTTGAATTTCCAAAAAAAAAAAACCAAAAGAGATTTATATAGAATGTTGCTTGGCTTAATATCCAATGGCAAAGATTCCATACGTTTACTGGACGAGACTGAGCAAATTAACAATTAATACAAAACATAGGTAGGTTCAATTCAGCAAGATAGGTCGATCGGTATGAAAGCTGGCAAATTTGGACTCCCACTGCAAATGTAGGTACGTTGGATAGTCTTGAATGTTTGCCTTGAAACACGCCGCCTTCGGACCCCACAGATAGTTGTTGGAAAGGTTCTTAAAAGTGTAGTGAGCATGGCGCTTGCCATTCACGCGGTTTACTGCCGGATGGGACTGAGATGGCAATATTTCTATATACCCATCAAGTTTCAATGTAAAAAGAAATAAAAAACATTGTGGACATCAGTACTGTCTCCGGTGCGAAACTTTTGTAAAAAGAGATATATCAGGTACATGTTATGACGCTAAGATATGGTATACAGGCTATATAAAAGTATTTTTTTGAAATTATAGTAAAACAAGAACGGCAAATAGTGCATACCAAGGGAACACAACGGTCTTTTATGAAGGAAAAGAGAAATAGGAAACTTACAGATTTCCCATTGCATGTACTTAATTTTCAACCATCTCAATACATTTTTACCCAAAAAGACACTTCATAGCATCAAATTTGACACAGACAAAACATATCAATAAAACGTGAATAATGTTTGTACGTCCAAACACTACCAGTATCTATATGTTTAAAATTGATCCACATAGAAAGTAGGAATATAGAGGAATACACTCTATTATCATATATTTTTTTCACTGAGAAATCAATTGTTTCATCATGATCACATTAGTCTCGAAATACCTCCAGTGTAAAATAAAACAGGTGTGGTGTGATTTCTAATGAGCGACTGTCCATCAGAGACAAAATGGCATACATGTTAAAGCAACTATATGTCACCATCCGGCCTTTAACAATAAGCAAACCTCATACCGCATAGCAAGCTATAAAAAGCCCCGACATCGCAAAACATAAATCAATTCAAACGAGAACACCAACGGCCTGATTTATGTACAAAACAGCAAACGAAAAACTAAATTAATATTATATAACAAACGACAACCACTAAATTCCAGGTGACTTTGGACAGGCACATATAGAATGTAGCTAGGTAAAACATGGTTGGGTCTCTCCTAACCTGGGATCGTAGTGCAACAGAACAACACAAGAACAAATTGCACAAACAATAAATGAAAAACAAATATGATATATACATCACAAAAATGACAACAACTGAATTACAGTTATCTATAAATCCCGTCGATACTTATATGTTGGTATTCACATCATCACATTCATTGAGTTGAAGGCATGATGGACTAGATAAAACACTTAGCTTCAGTTTTGTCGTTTCAATCAAATAATATCGAGGATTGTTTATAGTGCTGATGTGGCATATTTTGTTGCCTGAATTATGCTAGCCTTACTCTTATAGAAAGGATTGATCAAATGATCAGACGTATCAAAGTGTTGATAATCAATGTCATTTGTATTGTTGTTAATGTCAAATCAATGGCCGCACATTCGTTGTTTTTCCCACATTGCGTTTCATTGACATATACCTTTTCTTTAAAAGGTAATACCAACTAAAGGTTAAACTCTAATCCGTAAATACGATTATTCGATCTACAATTCAGAATTTCGTAACTCATGGTTTGGTAAGGTTTTTAATCAAATTACCAGAGAATTGAGCATATGTTATCAAAATATAACAGGTTTTGCAGTTTTTGGTTTTACTTTAAGAAAAACATGTAATAGAGTGCTGTTTAGGGTCATATTAAAGTCCAAATTGTCTTGTAGCTGAATTGTGACTGATGCATTGAAGGCCTATATTACGGTTTATAATTCCTAACATTATGTCAGATGAAAGGACCGAGAAGCAAAAATTTAGTACATGTTTTTGGAATTTTAGAGTCCCTCTTTTCGCCGAAACAAAAACGAAACGTTCTAAGACTTTTTGCACTTTTCAAGTTGAAATAATTAGACCCGTCACCGAAAAAGTTTTCACAAACAGTCATGACCTCCTGTCTTCTTCCACTCAATAATGTTCTAAAATGCCGTTGATTTTTAATAGCCTCATTGTTACGCTAATACGACTTCTGCGCTTTTATCAGCCACAACCCTTTCTTTCTCAATATATAGCGTGTTCAATTTCATTTGTACGGCCCGAGTAGATAAGAAAGATAACTCTGATTTGATGTGTAACAAATACAGGCTTTGGTGAAATAAAAAATAATTTCACACGTACCTTATGAACATATCTGTCTCAACGACTGACACGAAAGCTTCTAGTCAACACCAAAACTTGCGTCCAAATATTTTTTGTTTAGAAATTATTTGTTTTTTTGCTGTGATCATTTCACTCTTAATAGTATGAAAGCTGAACATTTTTGCCTTCTAAGAGGGTCTGGATCGGGTTTACAGAAATTCTGAATAGATAATAATGGCAGACAAAAAAGAAAAATAAGCTACAACAAAAAAAGAATAGGGAATAAAAGGGTGTAAAAGTACAAAGAATAAATGTGGAAAATAATAGAATTTTTACAGAATAAGCGTTACTTTTAGAGATAAAGAAAAATGTCCCAAAACAAAACAGAGAATACAAAAATGGAAGACCGCATCCAGACACTCATCTCAATCATTTGAATTTTCATAATGCCTGAAAAACAGTCACTCTACTGATCGATCAACTGATTAATAGCTCCTGAAAAACTGAATCCGAAATACAGTCAAATTACGGAAATATTGAATTTGAAAGAATTGAATGGCTTTAAAAACTTGTCTATAAAAGTAAAGATTGTAGTTGAACTGTTGTTACTAAATTCTTGCGTCTGGTATGTGTAGGACGGAAACCAATGACGACTGTTGTCATTACAATCACTACACACAAGTTCTCAGTATAGTTTTGTAAAACGTTTTTTAGTGATATCAAACACTAGATCTAAAAGAAAATGTCGTCTTCTTTCTGGGACATAATATATTGATAAGTAGACTATTCCCAGCTTCGTTTGATTTATGGAAAGAAATACGTTTTATGTATCATTTTTTGTTATATAGTTCCGTTGAAATGCCTTAAGCTTGTTGATTGGAAGTATAGGCCTATGTCTGTGCAAAGACTCATCTAATTTCATATGAGTAAAGTTTTTTTTCGTTTGATGTTATTTCATTTAAATAAACTCATCATATATAGATACCAGGATTAAAATTGTGTACGCCACAAAAGACTCATGAAGGCAAAACTAAGAGAGGTTTTTTTATTGGTAGTGAGTCTAACTTCATTTTATTTGGCTATTTCTGTGTGTTTGAAAAAATTTTTTACTCTTAATGTTGCGGAGAAGAGACTAATACCAGTTTATAAGTCTTCGGTTAGACCCGACCACGGATCGAAGCCATGCGGACCTTCGGCACTTGAAGCGAGCAAGAGACCACCGAAAACGAACATTGCTTTGTACGAGACTGATAGGCTGAGTAGTATTTTTAATTTGCTAACTTACAAAGTAAGAGTCTGCAGGATGCTTTGTGGCCTTAGTGGAGAAGTAGCAAATTCAAATCTTCACGACTGGTTTGAATCCAGCATGGGATTTGGCCCAAACTCTCCACCACTCAAAAACAAAAAAGACTACCATAAGACTGGGGAGGCTATTCATGTTAACTTTTTACTATAACCATCTGACAATTTTAATTGATATAGTTGTTTCAATTGATCTCTTCATCGTGAGCGTGAGCATTTTTGTCCATTTCAGATTTTCCCTATATATTCTGTCCTTAAATTTTCAAAATTTAAAATTTACTATTTGAATTTTACAGGGATATTATCTTGTTTCTATCATGGTAGCTACGTGAAGATTGATAGATAGGGCAGTTACTCTCAGATCTTTAATATTTGTTGCGAGGGATGTATAAATACCCTTCCACGTCCGGTCTGTGTTTTTGTTACTAGTAGAGGTTTGTCTGCTTTGTATCGATATGATGAGTTACAAATGTAAGCCCCTTTTAACTGATTTTATAGTTTATTCTTATGTGGTACTGCTAACCACTGTCCCAGGTTGTGGAAAAGTGGAGCCTTCAAACATGTTTCAACCCCGCCAAATAAGGCGGTCAGTTTTCTCAATTAAATTGTTTCATATTTTGCATGTCGGGACCTTTTATAGCTACGGCATGGGTTTTTCTAATTGTTGAAGGCCGTAGGTTCCACATAATTGCTTACATCCACTTTATTTGAACTTTAGGGGATAGTTGTCTCATTGACAATCATACCACATCTCCTTATTTTTATATTAAAATTATCAATGATCTATGTAAATGAAGTCAAGATCAGATGAACCCGACCTGACGGAAGAAATTTTTTTAATTGTTCCTTTCTGCAAACTCCGCAAAAATGGGAAAACATATCTTTCAAAGGCAATAACCCCTCTAAAGAGTCAATTGACAATTTCAACCATGTTGACTTATTTGAAGATCTTATTTAGATATAATCTTTACTATATATCGATCATAGTTTCTGCAAGTTCATAAAATGGTTAAAAAACTAACATTCAGAGACAATAACTCCTATTAGAAGTCAGTTGACATTTTAGCCATATTGACGTATTTGTAGATTTTTTGTGCAATATTTGCTAACTACAATTTCTTTCTATATAATATGGTTCTATGTCATTTGGTATCAGGGGGAGAGTTGTCTCATTAACAATCATACAATGTACCTCATCTTATTTTTATATATAATGTACATTGTACATGTTGTACAAGCATTTAATAAATTACATGCTTGTCCAACTATATTGCAATGACTGCAAACAAAATAAAATGCTCCGCTGGGGCGCAGCTTGATACGACCGCAGAGGTCGAACCCTGAACAGTTGGGGCAAGTATGGACACAACATTCAAGCTTGATACAGCACTGAATTTGGATTGTAATTAAATATTTGACACAGCATAGGTTTCTGACACAGAATGAAAGTGGTCTAAGGACTTAATTTTTTTTTAATTTACCTATTCAAACCATATCATTATTATTTGCTTTTATATATAAATCAGAAATAACCAATTTAAAATGGAAAATTTTAAAGAAAAAAAATGAAAAAAAATCCCCCCCCCCCAAATTTTTTGAACCCCCTTATGATTCATCACCCCGAAACTCAATCCCAGCCTTCCCTTTGTGGTATGGTACCTTGCAGTACAATAACAGAGAGATCCATACACTTGAACACAAGTAATTGTATGGAAACTAGAAAAATGCTTGTTTTTTGGCCCCAAATTCCTAAACGTTTAGGGCAATTACCCCCAAACTCAAACCCAGCTTTCCCCTTGGGATATGGAACTTTGCAGTACAATTTCATAAAGATCCATACACTTATACACAAGTTATTGTCCTGAAACTAGGAAAATGCTTGTTTTTTTGCCCTTTTATGGCCCCTAATTACTAAAATTTTGAGGGAATTACCCCCAAAATCAATTCCAGCCTTCCCTTTGTGGTATGGTACCTTGCAGTACAATTTCAGAGAGATCCATATACTTGAACACAAGTTATTGTCTGGAAACTAGAAAAATGCTTATTTTTGGCCCCTTAATCCTATACTTTTTGGGCAATTACCCCCAAACTCAATTCCAGCTTTCCCTTTGTAATATGGAACCTTGTTGTACAATTTCATAAAGATCCATACACTTACACACAAGTTATTGTCATGAAACTAGAAAAATGATTTTTTGCCCCTTTTTGGCCCCTTATTCCTAAAATTTGGAGGCAATAACCCCCAAAATCAATCCCAGCATTCCCTTTGTGTTATGGAACCTTGTGATACAATGTCAGAGAGATCCATACACTTACACACAAGTTATGTCTGGAAGTTACAAAAATGCTTGTTTTTTGCCCCTGTTTGGCCCCTAATTCCTTAACTGTTGGTACCATAACCCCCAAAATCAATCCCCACCTTCCTTTTGTGGTATTGAACCTTATGGTAAAATTTCATTGAGATCCATTCACTTAAACTAAAGTTAGAGTGCAAAAACTAATGCGTCTTCGGACAACAACAACGACGCCAACGTCATACCAATATACGACCACAAAATTTTTTTTGCGGTCGTATAAAAATCTTAATACATGTTTACATGTAGATTCAGCATATCAAAGAAACCCATATAATTTTTGTTAAAATCAAATTAAGTTTAATATTGGACCCTTTGGACCTTGATGTAGACCAATTTGAAAATTGGACCCAAAATTAAAAATCTAAATACATGGTCAGATTTGGCATAACAAATAAATAAATGAGGTCAAAGATTTTACAAATCTAATGCGCCATACTGTGCAATTAAAGATTACTTCTTGAAATTTTTCAATATTTGAAATTTGAAAAAAAAAAAAAATATTTGAAGAATAATTCTTTTTAATTTCTGAAATCTGAAATGAGAAAAAATTGACCCTCCCCCCCTTCTTTTTCCCCAAAAAAATTCTTTTCCTCAAGATACATGTATGGTCATAATCTCAATTCAAATTTCCAATGGAATTTGCAACCATAATTACCCATTTAAATTTACCATAGTGCTAACTTAATCTATTTTATAATTGAATTTAAAATATGGTGTCAAATCTTTCATATGGATTTTTTTGTAAAAAAAAAAAAGATGCAACATTTTCCGATATTTTTACTGGTCTTCCTTTATAAATATGCATTTCTTTAAACATAATTTAAAAGCAGTGTAAAGGAAGTAATCAAAACGTTGTATTTGGATTACCTCCCTTACACTGTTTTAAATTGTCTTAATTGTTCATTAACCATTACTTTATACATAATTTAAAAGCAGTGTAAGGGAGGTAATTCAAAAGATATATTTGATTTATCTCCCTTACACTGCTTTAAATTATGTTTTGTACTAAAGTATTTGTCCATTAACCAGGACAACCTTATTTTTCCCCCTTTTTTGCCCCTAATTCCTAAATGGTTTGAGCCATAACCCCAAAAAGCAAATCCTAACCATCCCTTTGTCATGTTTGTGGTATGGAAACTTGTGGTATAATTTCAGAGAGATCCATACACCGTTCCACAAGTTATTGTTTGGAAACTAGAAAATGCTTATTTTTGGCCCCTTTTTCCTTAACTGTTGGTACCATAACCCCCAATATCAATCCCAACCTTCCTTTTGTGGTATTTAACCTTATGGTAAAATTTCATAGAGATCCATTCACTTAAACTAAAGTTATAGTGCAAAAACCAATGTGTTTTCTGACAACGACGACTACGCCAACGTCATACCAATATATGACCCCAAAAATTTTATGCAGTCGTATAAAAAGGATTCAATACAATAACTGAATAAATTAAAATTTAATTTCACAATACATTTATTTAACCCCCCATAAATTTACATTTCTTGGCCAAGATGACCCAACTGTTCTAAAAATCTTGCTGCATTTACAAGCTGACTACACCCATAAACAATTCTCTTTTGTCCAGCACTTGAAGATGATTTTGATTTGGCATAGTCTATTAAATTTTGGTATTCGATGTAATTCCCACCTCCGATCATAAACACATAAGCTTCTTGGAATGGGGATTTGTTTCTAGGAACTGATGACGAATCTGAGCGTAAAAGTTTGGGGTCAAAATATCGATAGTCTTCAATTTCTTGCAATGTCTTTGACTCCATGAGTCCATCCACAATTCTTGTGGCTGGCAAATTGTGCCTTTTAATAACCAAGTTTTTAACTCCTTCCATAAGAAACTGTGAACTTTTATTCATTAATTTGTTAAACATTCCTACAGTTGTTGTACCACCTCCTCCATATTGACTTGGCGCTGCATTCATTTTATTATAAGCTCTCCACCTACGAATGAACGAGATTGGTGCTACCTCACAGTTAGCACCTGTCAAGGCTACGCAATATTGATCAATTTCAGCATCACTCATGGGTGGACCACAGATGAGTGCAATAATAAAAATTCTGACTTTGTCTTCCGGTGTTCCTAAATCAGGGTCTGATATAATATCCATCAACGATTTGTCTAAAAGTGCCTTGCTCATCATTTTTTCTTCCATTTCAAAATAGACATCCAGTTTACGGTGCTTTATGTGTTCCAACATAGCAGTAGCAATGTTAGTGTGCATGTCAATCAAACGCTTCATCTCCAGTAACTCTGGCAATGAGCTAACTGTTGAAGTAAGTTTAGCTGTTGTATCATTCATCATACTGAATGCAACTTCATCATCACCCTCAAGACCCATTGCAGATTTCATTTTCTTTATTTCATCTTCATGTGTCTTGTAGGTTTCTAACTGTTCTTGGACAGCTTCTGCAACTTGCGGGAATGGACTGCCCTTTTCTTTTTCCCAAAATCTATCAGACGGATTCAGATCATAACTTTTCTTTTTCTTTTTTGTCATCATATTCCCAGCTGGACCTTTGACTTCTATAGATTCTTCTATTTCTACTCTGTTCAGGAGAAGGTTGAATACATCATGTGCTAATGCTTGGTATGTCCATGTATGGTGAAGCATGGTGGCTAAATCAAGATTTCGATCCAGCAAAACTAATAATGGCCTTTGAAAACTAAATTGTCCAGCCTGTATATTGTCTGTAGTAAAAAAGCTGTTCCTCGCATCTCTTAGATTCTCTCTCAACTTTTTGTCCAATTTCTCTGCAACCATTTCTGCAGCATTACCTCTTGGACAGCAAATGATGGGCACTGTACCCAGTGTTACAAAAACGGAAAACAAACTATCAACAATAGTATCCATGATTTGTTCCATTTCAGTGTCTTTGACATCACCTTTGTTTATTTCATAATATGAAAGTTCTTTGTCAAGATTTCTTAGGGTGAACATGTCTTCTTCTAATGAAATAAAGTTCAAATATTGATCAAAAACTTTAGAAACCTGTTGAACACAATCGCATTGAATAGCTGTTTGGGCAATGTCTTCAAGTTTCTGTCTAGAAATAGCAGATATGAAATTCATGTAATATGAGTCATACAGTTGGTTCTGAATGTCTTGACATATTCTTCTTATGTTGTCATCAGTTGGTAAAACAAAATAAATAGCCGGAACATCTGGAATAGAATCCCGGTCAGAATGAAGATTCAAGTGAAGAGTTACTCCCAACTCGCGGAGTTCTTTGACGGTCAGTAATGGCGAAATTATGTCTTGACCAAACCTATCATAGACGAGCACTTTCCATTGTGGCTCTGCTGAGCTTGATTTTGTTGGAGGGGTGTTAAAATTAAGCATTCGTTTCAGAGCAAGAACTTGTTTCTCCCTAATGGAAGCCATGTTTGTTGTTACTGCCACCTGGAGGTTGACGTGGCAAAATGACATTGACCAAAGAAAGACAACTCTACTTTCACTTTCACTTTGACCAAATCACAACAGTTATTATAGTCTTCAGTTTCTTTTTCATAACACTTGAACCAGATTGAAAATTCTACATAACATAATTTGAATGTTAAACCAAATGACTCAGTATTTGCGAACATTACCAGACAAACATTTGAAACAATCAACATATGACTGTTCAATTTAAATCAGTAAGAGGGAAATTTAAGGGTATTCAAAAACTATCCCTGAAATCATAATTTAGTTGTCTTTTTAACCTGAATAATTCATTCCCTGCCCATGATCATCTCTCACTCTCCCACAAATGTAGCTACCATACACCAGCGGAATATAACGACTGAATTATTCGGGTTAAGTTTAATTTTATTGATAGTTACACTCGATCACTTTTACAGTGACCATATTGTTCTGCAGAAAAAATTTACACAACAGAAACAATTTGATGTCACTTACATATACAAGTCATTGTTTTGCAAGCATCATTATTTCAATTGGAAATTAACTGAGGTCAGTCATAGTAAAGTTCCTTAACTTGAAATTTGTGAATATTATTTTCAATTATTGCATTGAAAAAGGTAAATTCTGGTATTTCATTCATATATATATATAAAAGAGAGATGAGGGGTAAACGAGACAACTTCCTGACAACTTGAGACTCAGTCACTCTGTTAGCAGTCATATTACAGCCTTAATTCATCCAGCATAATTCTGAAAAAAAATTGTCTTGCAGGATAATCCATTTCAATTTGAATTCAAAGGAGTAGGTTTGATAAGGCCCTAAAATGGCCCTTATTTTTAGCTAATATTTCAAATTGGGGATGTATTGACCAATATTACAATGAATCATAGCTAATACAGTGACTAGATAGGAAATATGTTTTTTTGTTGAAAATTTACATACTTGTGTTCTATTCATGATGTCACAAATAGCACTCATTTTGATTTTCAACGAATATTCAATGAAAACGGGTCAATTTCCATTGATTTTTGGACAGGAAACATAGCGTGCATACTTCGACAGAAAAAAAGCTTTTAAAATAATGTTTGTTATGTCATTTTACATGTCTAACTTGAATATTTAGTTTGTTGACGCCTGCGCTCTATGTTTCCTAGGCTTTAACTCGGTTGAAATCTGGCTGATTTTGTCAAATTTCGAAAAAAATCTCTATTTGTGACCTATTTGGGATTTAAAAATCAACCCTTTAAAAACGAACATTGAATAAAATAGTTATATTTAACTTTCTCACATGTCTTTTAATCAACGTAAAACATTTTATATCTTGAAACATTAAAATTAATAATCGGGGCCAAATATGGCACTAACCGAATTTACTCCTTTAGTAGATACCATGTGCAGGTGCAAATTTAGAATATTTAAAGGAGAGATTCAATGGAGTTACACCAGGAAAAGAGGGGGGAAGGGTCGATCCTAGCTTTCATCATTTTTTATCCAAATTTAACACAAGAGTGCACATGCTGAAATGTCTCGCCTGTTTTACTAATCATGATTGAATTTATATTGAAAGCCTTTCAGATAAAGGTTTTACTACAAGTATCAAAAAACTTTAATCATTATTAATAAATGTGTGCAAGGTCAGATGAACCCTGTCATACTGACATGTACACTTTACTAGTTTACAATCATTCCATACACTAATGCTTATAGTATCTAAGACATGGACCTTATCATGAAATCTTAACATTTACAAATGAACAATTAAAATGAGGAAAGGGCAGATAAACCCTTCAAGATACAGGTTGTTATTTGTCTTTTTTGTCGAGCCTGCGACTTTTGTCGCAAAAGCGAGACATAGCAATCCTACATTCTGTCGGCGGCGGCGTCCACAAATATTCACTCTGTGGTTAAAGTTTTTGAAATTTTAATTACTTTCTTAAACTATCCTGGATTTCTACCAAACTTGGACAGAAGCTTGTTTATGATCATAAGATAGTATCCAGAAGTAAATTTTGTAAAAAAAAAAATCCTGTTTATCCGTATTTTACTTATAAATGGACTTAGTTTTTCTGCCAGTTAACATTACATTCACTCTGTGGTAAAAGTTTTCAAAATTTTAATAACTTTCTTATACTATCCTGGATTTGTACCAAACTTGGACAGAAGCTTGTTTATGATCAAAAGCTAGTATCTAGAAGGAAATTTTGTAAAAATTTATTTCCTGTTTTTACGTATATGGACTTAGTTTTTCTTCCAGTTAACAATTACATACAGTCTGCAGTTAAAGTTTTTAAAACATTTATTAGATTCATAAACCATCCTGGATTTTTACCAAACTTGGACAGAAGCTTCTTACAATCAAAATATAGTATCTAGAGGAAAATGTAAAATTTATCTTCTTTATCATTTGTTCATTCAATAAATTTATGTTTCAACTCTTTTATAAATCTATAGATTTGATTGTCTTCATTTTTTACAGGCATAACTTTTTTCATAAATTTAAAACTTTTATTTCATTAACTGTAAATCTATTATGTGCATTCCCCTATCACACTGAAAACATAGACAACAGCAAAAGTAGGCGAGACACTGGGTTCCCCGGAACCCTTACGAATATTTTTTAAATTTAGTTTGTTGGTTTGTCATTAATCAGGCAGTTAGTTTTTCTCACTTGAAATATTTTACATTTTGTCATGTCTGGGCCTTTTATATCTTACTACACCATATTGGTTATGCTCATTGTTGATGGTTGTGTCGTGACCTATAGTTGCTTACATCCACATTGTTTAGCCTCTGGTGGATAGTTGTCTCATAGACAATCACACCACATCTCCTTTTTTATATTTAAACCTTACAATCATTTCATACACCAAATAAATTAAAGCTAATACTAATAGTACCTAAGAAACAGACCTTACCACCATAACTCAAAGCTGACCAATAATCAATGAAATTGAAGTCAAACCCGAGGTCAGATGAAAACTGCCAAAGAGATATGTACACCATTTAATGATTTCATGCACCAAATATAGTTCTACTGCTTATTTATTATCTAGCAAACATAACTCAGCCATGAAATCTTAATATTTACAATAAACTGTAAAAATGATGTCTAGGATTAACCCTACCAGACAGACATGTTCACCTTGCAATCATTCCATACAATAAATATAGTTTACCAATTACTTAATTCATCATTTTATACACCAAATATAGACATTGACAAATTTGCTTATAGTATCTAAGACACTCCAAACAGCAAACTTAACATTGACCAATGAACGATGAACGAACATATACACTGCTGATAAAGATGTACTAATGAAATAAAATACAAAAATTTGGCAAGATATTTTTATTTGATTCTGTTAGTTACTCTGATGGTTTCATATTATGCCATGATATAAACTAAATATATATGTGAATATATAAACATCAAAAGAAACAGTTACATAAAAAAAACAGCAAAAAACAACAGAAGTGTCTTTCAACCTGATAACTGTTTTATATTTAAAATTACTGTATGAAAGGTTGATTCTTGTTACTGTTGGTCTTGAATAACCTAGCTGTTCTTAATAGTTATAACTACCATTAGATGTACCTCAGTGGTGGATCCAGGGGGGTGGGGGGGTTGGACCCCCCCCCCCCCTTTTTTTTGGACGATCAATGCATTTGAATGGGGACATATAGTTGGAACCCTCCCTTTATCCTGGGTTGGGAACCCCCCTTTTAAAAATGATTGGATCCACCCCTGTACCTTTAAGCTTAGGTAAGTCATTTAATAGAGAGGATTATCTCCCTTACCACAATAAAGTTTTACACTGAATTTAATAGTTGACATTCTTGGTTGAGTATGTCAGGGAAATTGACAAATTGATTTCTATTGAAATCTTACTCAAGTGCAGATACAGGGAAAGAAAAATTATTTTTTTGCTTTTTAGAAAGAGATATTATAAGATGTATCCTTTTGGTGCTCAAATTTAAATTGCATTTCAATTATCTTATTTTTCAGTCCAAATCTGAATAAGGAAATTTATAGATAAAAAGATAGTATATATCATGATGGTTTTCCTTTAAAGCAAATAGTTTTTACATATGAAGAAAAATGTTATCTATTTTCTAGGTTTTTCTCAATTCATGTGTATACTAGCATTAAGAGTTCTGTATTTAAACATTTTTTTTCTAATATCAATTGAATATTTGTTTAAAAATCTTATATTCCCTCTGGATTTTGTTGAAAACTGATACAGTATATTTAGCTACAAAGGCTGAATGAAAGACTTTTATACAACCTTAGCTAGGAGACACAAATTTTATCCACATATTTACACAACAAATATTTTAATATTGCACTAAGTATGAAGTTAAAAGAGGTTTTGCATGAAAAAGTAGTACAAAGTTATGATATATACATAATATAAAAAATATACAATAAATAGCGACATCAATATAAAAATAAAGGATTCCAAATAAACAGCAAAATATGAATATGAGACAAAGAAAGGATAACTTTTGTTTTGTATAAAATTCATTCATCAAATAATATACATTTACTCATGCTTTCTAGGAATGATTACCCCTCACTAGGCATGTTAAATGTTGTTCGTCTGACTCAAACTAAGTGTCTAAATCTTTTGATCAACCTATATTATATACAAAGATCTGAAGCTGTCAATAGGATCTTTATAAAACACCATATCACATAGCATCTTATCTCAATTGCAAAAAATCATAACATTTGCTTATCAAATTATGAACTCAAAGTAGGACCAATTATATTGTATATCAAAGAATTTTTGTGAAATGTTATTTTCATGATTTGCTTCTGGGAACTTTTCTTTTTAGAAGTTTTCCATTTTTGTTGTTTTTCTATAACTATTTATATCTTTTTGTTTTCACATTTTTCTGATGTGCTGCTGCCATCAAAATATCAAAGATGAAACGGTCCCAAATATATCTCTGTAAGCAAAATCCCTGATCTGCAGCAAAAATGTGACTTGTATATATACAATTTTTGTTCATTTTTCTTTCCATATGACATGCTATGATATGTTATCTGGTTTTTATTTTTGTTCTGACATTTCCTAGTATCAAATACTGGGGTAAAATCAACAAACCATGTAACTTTATATAACCCATCCTCCTTGGGTACACCTTTGTCACGTCTTTTTTTATTAATATATAAAATATTCCTGTCTTATGAATGATTTTTATTTTTATCTAGTTCTATGCCATAAAAAAACAAGAGTTTCTTATTTGTTTAGTAAAATTAAAACTACTGTAATTTCCTCTCATAAAATACAAATCGTATGTCCATGCTTCTCTTACAAGAATCTGACATTGCTCCATTTACTTTCTGTCTGAATACTTTTTAGGGATTCTCAGTACATGCTGTAGTATTGAACACCTTCAAAACATTGGATGCAGAAATTTCATTGGTGATTATCAAAATAAAAAATAGAATGGAGAATTGACCAATTCTTGTAAGCAAAGTGTAGATAAAAGGATGTGTATTTGCATCAGCTTAAATTGAAACTAAACTTGCATTCACCACAATAAGATACTACATACATATAGTCTTGCTCTTACAAGTAATATCAATCTAAATAATATATAAATGCACAACACATTCTTCAAAAAGCATGAAAATTCCCAGGCAATACTCATCAGGACAATTTTTGACTTGTTAACATTTCTTGCAAAGCGATGAATAAGCTTATTTATTTTTAGAATAAAACATTATGATGAATATAATATTAGAAGCACTATACTTGATACTAAAACTAAAACTGCACTTTTTCAAACATTTTTTTATGAGTTCTAAATTCTGGTAAAGTATTGAAAAAATTTGTTAATATCTTAACAGTTTTCTAACTGACTGACAAATTAAAGCTACTTTTAGGAAAAAATGAAAGCTAAAATGATTAAATGACAATTTACCCTTAAATTACCCCAAAATGACTGTCATAGAGCCAACAATCAAATGACACAAAAAATACAAAACAACATCTAGAGGTCAACATTAGGTCAGAGTACCAAAAAGTTTCTATTTCAATTTGCTTCTTCACAATTATTCCAAAACATTGCTAAATTGGTTGGATCTTTTTTATTAAACTTATGTGCGTCAAAAGCAGCAAAAACAGTACATTTTAAGTTAATAATTAAACAAAAACAAATAATAAAATGGAAAATGTCATGTTTGCCTATATATGGCTGATTTATAGGATCTATATTGTAGAAAATAAACAAATACTGTTGTATAGAAGCAGACTTTTATCTATATTAGAACATTGTATCATGATTTGCATTGAAACTGTACATGAGTGGTTAATGCATAGAAAATATGAATAATGCTCACATATATATACAAATGAGGTATGTATTGTAAGTATGTTGACAGTTTTTGCAAAAACTGCCACCTCATATGGCTAAATTTATATAAAACATGTTTTCTTACTACTATTCATGAGTCTCTCTCATCTAATAAGATATACCATTCATAGCTATTAACAGTACTTATACTAATTCTTCTTCTGCTTTGAAAGATTTTTATATCTATGTATTTATAAAAAAAATCTTTCCAACTAAGAGATTTAAGTACCACAAAAGACTAGAAATGTTATTTAACAAGACAACTAAGTTCATAAATGGACAAAATAAATGCATTGCTACTAAATATCTTCCATATATGCCACTTTTTCATGTGAAATAATCAAACTTATTATATTACAGATATGCCTCTTAAAGTACCATAATGAAACAAAGGATTTTGATATTCTACAAATAATTGTTAAAAAAGAATTGTTTGATTTGATATTATTGTGAAAATTTCTGGGATTCTATGATTTACATATTACAATAGATCTTATTATTTTCATCCTACTTCAAAACACAGCATACCTTCCACCCCTATGAAAATGGCTAAAGATTTTGCCCTAAAACAGTGGCCAGAGACTGGCTGTTTTAATTTCATTTTTTTCTGATGAAAATAAATTGCACAATTCAATAAGAAATAATTTTTTTGTTGATTACTGTACTGATCTGTGAAAGAACCATTTATTAATTAATAACATGCAATCAACTATTTTGATTTTTCCCAGTCTAAGGAATGAACAATTTACTGAATTTTTCATACTAAAGCTCATGTTTTTGCGTGACTAAATGGGCGATATATATATATATAGAAAATATCAAAATTTACGATTGTAATGTAGTGGAAATGGTAACATGCTATTGTACAAACATTTTAAATTATTATAGCAGGCATATTGTTGCATCTCTTATAACTCTTTCTACAACTGATTCCTAAAATTATCATAGTACATGTATAGTTATATTATCTTGTTCGAAGTATTACTGAAGTAATTGTTTACAAATTACAGGTTAACTGATATGAATTTTGCATCCATATTTATAATCTTATACTTATACAATGGAAATGATCTTACACATGACACCAG
The DNA here is from genome assembly GCF_021869535.1 of Mytilus californianus. Lineage (NCBI taxonomy): Eukaryota > Metazoa > Mollusca > Bivalvia > Mytilida > Mytilidae > Mytilus > Mytilus californianus. The sequence goes on along the minus strand of NW_026262712.1, from coordinate 45,820,081 downwards.
TTTTCATTGTTATTGAGTCCAAAATCTTTGTATACAAGTATGGAAACTGGTAACTCCCGAAAAAGAAAAGTCTGCATAGAGTTAAATATGAGTACATGCCGTCCTAATACAGAGAAATGACAATATTATGCAATGCTTTCAGCAGGACCAATCTGACTTAAAGCCAGCACCAAAATGTCTCGCTTTTCTTTATAAAATCTCAGTTCTCGTCCTGCTAATCTAGCATGTTCTAGTTCTCTTTCTGCGATCTGTAATTCTTGTTTTATAATATTCGGCTTTTCCTGTTCTCTGGCAATCCAGTCCAGCGCCATCTGAGAACGCATATCATCGTCCAGTGCACGATTCGAGTAATGTGCCAATACTTCTTGCCGTGAACAGTTTCTTTCGCGCATTGCTTTAAGACTTCCATTCCAATGTAGTAACTGAAACACAGTCATGAGTTCTTGAAATTCTAACATTGTGCGTCCTCTATTTGACTCCAACATGAATTTAAATGCTCCTATACCAGTGGCAGGATTATTCTCTTCACTTGAATTACCCTATAAAAAAAAGATATGCAGTACATTTAAAAATGTAATTCTGCAGTGAAAGAAGTGCATGAAGTGGGGGAGTTTATATGATGAATACAAATTAACCTGATTGTCAAATCCTGACTAAGAGTCATTCACAAATTTGAGGGGACCTCTTTTTGCAAGCTATGCAAGTATGATACTAAACCCCTAACGGGAGGGATTGTACTTGATTTTCATATGATCTTTCAATCAGTTTAATTGAGGTCTGGAGCTGGCATGTCAGTAACTGCTAGTAGTCCTTTGTTCATTTATGTATCATTGTCATTTTGCTTAGTTTCTTTTGTTACCGATTCTGACATCTAACTCAGACATCTTTTAAACTGAGTTTTTCTGTGCGTATTGCTATGTGTTTCTTTATTCTACATTGGCTAGAGGTATAGGGGGAGGGTTGAGATCTCACAAAACATGTTCAACACTGCCGCATTTTTGCGCCTGTCCCAAGTCAGGAGTCTCTTGCCTTTGTTAGTCTAGTATGTTTTTTAATTTTAGTTCATTTATATGTTTTGGAGTTTAGTGTGACGTCCATTTTCACTGAACTAGCACACAATTTTAGTTAGGGGCCAGCTGAGGACCACCTCCGGGTGCGGGATTTTCTCGCTGCATTGAAGACCCATTGGTGGCCTTCGGCTGTTGTCTGCTCTTTGGTCGGGTTGTTGTCTTTTTGACATATTCCCCATTTCCAATTCTCAATTTTATAAAGTAAGAAAATGGTCTCATATCTTGGATTGTTAAATTGTAAATTAAATTGAGAATGGAAATGGGGAATGTGTCTAAGAGACAACAACCCGACCAAAGAGCAGAAAACAGCCCAAGGCCACCAATGGATCTTCAACACATGGGGTAAAATATCAAAAATCTAAGGAAATGATTATAACACACTGAAACCAGTTGTTTCTTCTTTATGTTCAAGACTGTTTACAAAATGTGTCTATCCTTTCTGGTTCTCTTTTGAATTATAGAGTTACAAGACCAAAAAAGAAGTGTGTCATTAACTGGGTCAAACAATACCATACTTAAGTTCAATGTTCTACTTTTCTCAACATTTCCTCTTAAAGTGTACAATGAAATTTTACTATCACATAAAGAAACAGCTTTCTTTTGTAAAATATTTATGTTACTTTGAATAAATTAAACTTTCACTAAAATTGTCAATTTCTGAAAGCAAATTTCACATAATCTGGACAAGAAATCACTGATGTTAGGTTTCCTGTTTTACATGACTCTTGGTCCCGTTTAAGTAGTATCTTTCACCAGATAGACCCTTAGTTAATTTTCCGAGTTGTTAGTTTTACAAAAAACTTACTTTTTAAATGAATGGGGGATCTGGCTGTGGTTTTACAGAAATGAGAATTGAGAATAATTGGTAACAAGAATTGATTGTAGCAGGATGCTGTTACGAAGTCTCCCAAACAAAGTCCCCTCAAGTATAATCCCCTAACTGGCCTAAGGACTCCCCCTATAATTCATTCAATTCATCGTGCAGATATTATATGGATTGGGGCTGCAGATCTTATCCATTCACAAGGTATAAGAACATTCTCATATGATAGGAGTGGGGATGACCCCTGGGGACTTCTTTTATATTTCATTTAATGTATTGTTTCATGTCAAACCAGAAAATATATGGCTTAGGGGTGGGGATCTTGACCACTTACAAGATATTTGAACATATTCAAATCACAGGGGGTGGGAATGACCCCTGGGGACTAACGCTGTATATCATTCAAATCATCTTGTCATAACAAACCAGAATATATATGGTATAGTGGTGGGGATCTTCACCACTTACAAGATATTAGAACTTTCTCAAATGGCAGAGGGTGGGGGTGACCCCTGGGGACTGTCTCTATATATCATTCAAACCTTTGTGACATGACAAACAGGAATATATATGGTTTAGGGGTAGGGATTTTGACCATTTACAAGATGTTAGATCATTGGGGGTGGGGGACCCCTGGGGACTAACCCTATATATCATTCAAATCGTCGTAACGTGACAAACAGGAATATATATGGTTTAGGGGTGGGGATCTCAACCATTTACAAGATATTTGAACATATTCAAATGACAGGGAGTGGGGATGACCCCTTGGGGCTAACCCTGTAAATCATTCAAATCATCTTTACAAGACAAACCAGAATATATATGGTTTCAGGGGTGGAGATCTTGACCACTTACAAGATATTAAAACTTTTTCAAATGGCATTTGGTGGGGGTGACCCCTGGGGACTAACCTTTTATTTCATTTGATGTGCTTTATCATGACAAACCAGAATATATATGGTTTAGATGTGGGGATCTTGACCACTTACATGATATTAGAACTTTCTCAAATAACAGGGGGTGGGGTGACCCCTGGAAACTAGCCCTTTATTTCATTTGATGTGCTTTATCATGTAGAACATTTTCAATTATAAAGACTATGTCTATCACTAACTGTTTTCAAGTTATAATCATTTTGAAAATAAAAACAAGAATGTGTCCATAGTACACGGATGCCCCACTCGCACTATCATTTTCTATGTTCAGTGGACCTTGAAATTGGGGTCAAAACTTTAACTTGGAATTAAAATTAGAAAGATCATATCATATGGAACATGTGTACTAAGTTTCAAGTTGATTTGACTTCAACTTCATTAAAAAATACCTTGACTAAAAAATTTAACCTGAAGAGGGACAGACGGACTTACGGACGCACAGACCAGAAACATAATGCCCCTACGTGGGGCATAAAAATTAAAATCCCATAGACTTCTATAGTAAACCTCATTGCACAACCAAAACCCTGATGGAATCCAAAGTTAATCTGACTAGCGTTTTTGGAGAACGGGTGCAGACAAGTTCAAATTTAAAAGCGACGGAAGAGGAAGAAGAACTGAGCAAAACCAATAAGTTAATTAAGAAAACTAGCCTAAACAGATTAAAGAATAGACATGAAGACAACCCCCCTCCCAAAAAAAATCTCCACCTAGACCCTCATGAATGTATACCTTAAATGCAGAACCAGCATCTCTGAGAGATCGGTCAACAAAATCATCTGTTATCTTCCTTGATGGATGTTCATTGAAGACAGAATTCATCAATGCTATCTTTGCTGCACTTCTCCTGGCCTCTGCCTTTGTAGGACAATGCTGTAAAGGATAATTATAATGATTGTTTTTAAAAGATACTTCTACATTATGTCAATCTAAAATAATTGGATGGTACTAAACTCAAGTTTATCATTATCAAATTTTTCATCCCCAACCAGCAAAGTATTGTTATAATCTAAGTTTTGCAACTTTCAAAACTCAAGTAATTTTTAGTCGACCATTCACTCCTTCTACCCTGTAAAGTTAGCTTTGGATTCATTCTCACTTTAAAAAAATATGTTAGAATCATAATTAATCAAATTTATTCAAAATATCTCTCCATACTGAATACATTAAATACTCTATAAATATATAACGTTCATGTACTGAAGTAGCATAAAGCAAACATCAATCAATCAATTAATCTATAAAATATAAATGAGTTAAAATAAAATAACATTTGGTTGAGGCAAACTAAAATGAGAGAACGGAAACGAAAAATTCAGTAATTTTTCTATTTGTAAAGGGGCATAACTCTAGAACGGTAAAAGTGACGCCACCCAAATTCAAACTTGATCTGTGTTTTGTGGTAATAAGCATTGTGTAAAAGTTTCATAACATTTGGTTAAGGCAAACTAAAGTTAGAGAACAGAAACAAAAAATTCAGCAATTTTTCCATTTGTAAAGGGGCATAACTCTAAATGGTAAAAGTGACGCCACCAAAATTCAAACTTGATCTGTGTTTTGTGGTAATAAGCATTGTGTATAAGTTTCATAACATTTGGTTGAGGCAAACTAAAGTTAGAGAACGGAAACCAATTTTGGGACGTACGTACGTAGACGGACAAGGCTAAAACTTAATGCCCCCTCCGCTACGGCGGGGGCATAAAAATTAAATTAATCATTGTAACTCAGAATTTTTAGCACTTCAATGAGGTGCTCAGTCATTAGTCTTTTTTTTATTATTTCTTCCAGTGTTTTTGACCTAACAACTGATTTGATGAAATTAATCTGATTCAGTTTTATTAAATTTGTTGTCTTGTTTTGCTGATGCACAACCAGCCTGGGTAAAGGAATGGTTGAACAATGACAAACATGTTTGATTCTACCATTATACATTTGTTAATATGCCTGTCATATGATAGGAACAGTAGTCCAGTGACGGTCTTTTTCTTCATGTAAAAACTTTGCAGTGCAGAACTCTCTTAGCTCCCAACTTGTCTGCAACACTGTACACTGATGAATAACAACTGTGTAATATTGATTTAGTGTCAGATTTAAAATAACTATCCTTTTTTTGTTTGAATAATTCATGTTTGCGCACATACTAAATTGTACTGGTACTATGAAACTCTGGACATTTTTATAATATGCATCAAACAATATGAGATAGCTTACAACCCAATGAAGGGTTTTCAAGAATGCAAATATCAGTACTTTATGACTAAAGACACTTGATGATGCCTTAAATATTTTATATGATTTTGAAGTAAGCTTAAATGAATACCTGAAAACTACCAAAGCAACTACCACCAGGTAATGTTACAAAGCACACATATGGTGGTGAGGACGAAGGCTGAGATTCATATACCACTAATGCCCCATTCTTCAAATCTGCTCCTCTGTCTTGTTTCATCTGCCAGAACTCTTGTAAAGCTTCCACTACATTAACTGAAAAATATAGATTAAATGTCAGACGAGAGACTAATTAATCACAGTTTAAATGTAGGAACAGTAATGCTTACCATCTTTCTTTTAGTACATTAACGTATAAAATATCATGCTTTTGGATGATGATGATGACAAGGGGTGAATGTCCCTTGAACAGTTTGAATTAATAAAACAAATAGACTACTTCATTTGAACTTTGTTGGATAGTTGTCTCATTGGCAATCATACCACATCTCCTTATTTCTATACTTTCATATTACCTACTTGTGACTCCGAAATTTATATTTTTTTGACAGGTTACCTACTTTTTACAAGGACATCCTGGTACTTGGTCGAGTATGAGCAACTTAAAGAAGTAAAATCAAGCTTACAATCGGTAAAATTTTTGGGGAAAACTGTTTTTTTAATGTTTTCTATACACAACAAAATCATCAGAAACAGTTAACTTTTCCTCCAAATTGCACCAATTATGTGTTTGATTTTACTTCTTTTGGTTGCTCCTACCTGACCAAGTACTAGGATGTCCTACCATAGAGTAGGTGTAACCTGTCGAAAAATTATAAAATCCGGAGTCAAAAGTCGGTAATATGAACATAGTCTATTGCAATTGGGTCAGAATTTTAAATGAACTGCAATTGGTGGAAAGAAACACTTATAATCATGTCACAGTATCAAACTGTTAATAAAAACAAGTCCATTTATTAATATGGACAAATGATAAAAAAATATTTTTTAAAAATTTTCTCAGTAGTTAGTGTTCTTTATACCGTAGTAAGATTTTGAACCTGTCACCTGAAACAATGTAAGTAGCCGCATTTAGACATGTCACACTGCCTGGACACATGAATTACTCTGTCTCTGTGTCATCCAGTCTTTGTTCTTATTCTGACATGTTTTGCTGAAAAGCAGCAGATTTCAATTTTCAAGTCTTAGGGTTTGACCAAGCCAAGGATTGAAACTCTTGACCTTATACTCTGAAGAGCATTCTATGTATAGACCACTATGATAGTCACCAGTAGCTGTGCTTAAGAGTTTTTAAAAGAGGTTTGTAATATCAATGCAATTAATAGGAAGTTTTTCTTCTACAGTAAAATATTTTTACCGGTCAAGTTGTTTACTTGCATGGGCCATAGGGCTTGTTAATGTTGTTAATCATGAACATGTTATATATATGAGCCATAAAAACCATAGAAATTAGTATTCACATTGGAAATAAAATGCTCCGCAGGGCGCAGCTTGATACGACCGCAGAGGTCGAACCCTGAACAGTTGGGGCAAGTATGGACACAACATTCAAGCTTGATACAGCTCTGAATTTGGATTGTGATTAAATATTTGACACAGCATAGGTTTCTGACACAGAATGAATGTGGTCTAAGAACTTAAAAATTTTAAATTGGACATTCACCTATTATGGTCCAATATCCAAAATCTAAATACATGGTTAGATTCAGCATATCAAAGAACCCCAAGAATTCAATTTTTGATGAAATCAAACAAAGTTTAATTTTGGACCCTTTTGATCTCAATGTGAACAAAAATGATAACAGGGCCCAAAAATCAAAAATCTAAATACATGGTTAGATTCAGCATATCAAAGAACCCCATATATTCAATTTTTGTTGAAATCAAACAAAGTTTAATTTTGGACCCCGATTTGGACCAACTTGAAAACTGGGCCCATAATCAAAAATCTAAATACATGTTTAGATTCAGCATATCAAAGAACCCTAAAAATTCAATTTTTGTTAAAATCAAACTAAGTTTAATTTTGGACCCTTTGGACCTTTATGTAGACCAATTTGAAAACGGAACCAAAAATTAAGAATCTAAATACACGGTTAGATTCGGCATATCAAAGAACCCCAATAATTCAATTTTTGATGAAATCAAACAAAGTTAAATTTTGGACCCTTTGGACTTCAATGTGGACCAATTTAAAAACGGGGCCCATAATCCAAAAACTTAATACACGGTTAGATTCAGCATATTACAGAACCCCATATATTCAATTTTTGTTGAAATCAAACAAAGTTTAATTTTGGACCCCGATTTGGACCAACTTGAAAACTGGGCCCATAATCAAAAATCTAAATACATGGTTAGATTCAGCATATCAAAGAACCCCATATATTCAATTTTTGTTGAAATCAAACAAAGTTTAATTTTGGACCCCTATTTGGACCAACTTGAAAACTGGGCCCATAATCAAAAATCTAAATACATGGTTAGATTCAGCATATCAAAGAACCCCATATATTCAATTTTTGATGAAATCAAACAAAGTTTAATTTTGGACCCTTTTGATCTCAATGTGGACAAAGTTGATAACGGGGCCCAACAATCAAAAATCTAAATACATGGTTAGATTCAGCATATCAAAGAACCCCATATATTCAATTTTTGTTGAAATCAAACAAAGTTTAATTTTGGACCCCGATTTGGACCAACTTGAAAACTGGGCCCATAATCAAAAATCTAAATACATGGTTAGATTCAGCATATCAAAGAACCCCATATATTCAATTTTTGTTGAAATCAAACAAAGTTTAATTTTGGACCCCGATTTGGACCAACTCGAAAACTGGGCCCATAATCAAAAATCTTAATACATGGTTAGATTCAGCATATCAAAGAACCCCATATATTCAATTTTTGTTGAAATCAAACTAAGTTTAATTTTGGACCCTTTGGACCTTTATGTAGACCAATTTGAAAACAGAACCAAAAATTAAGAATCTAAATACACGGTTAGATTCGGCATATCAAAGAACCCCAATAATTCAATTTTTGAACAAAGTAAAATTTTGGACCCTTTGGACCTCAATGTGGACCAATTTAAAAACGGGGCCCAAAATCCAAAAACTTAATACACGGTTAGATTCAGCATATTAAAGAACCCCAAGAATTCAAGAATAAAACCCCATTGAAATTGATCAAGAAATAAGCAATTTATACGAAGTATCTTCTTTTGCACAATACTGTGCAATTGATTATTTCTTGCTATTGCGCAATACTGTACAATTGACAATTTCTTGCTATTGCGCAATATTGTGCTATTGGATATTTCTTGCTATTGCGCAATACTGTGCAATTGAAGATTTCTTGCTATTGCGCAATACTGTGCAATTGAAGATTTCTTGCTATTGTGCAATACTGTGCAATTGAAAATTTCTTGCTATTGCACAATACTTATTATATAATAATTTACACATCCTGTTTGGTGTGTATCTCCTACCATATCATTATTATTTGCTTTTAAATATAAATCAGAAATAACCAACTTAAAATGGAAAATTTTAAAAGAAAAAAAAAAGGAAAAAAAGAAAAAAAAAAATCCCCCCCCCAAAATTTTTTGAACCCCCTTATGATTCATCACCCCCAAACTCAATCTCAGCCTTCCCTTTGTGGTATGGTACCTTGCAGTACAATTTCAGAGAGATCCATACACTTGAACACAAGTTATTGTCTGGAAACTAGAAAAATGCTTATTTTTGGCCCCTTTTTGGTCCCCAATTCCTAAACGTTTCGGGCAATTACCCCCAAACTCAATTCCAGCTTTCCCTTTGTGATATGGAACCTTGTAGTACAATTTCAGAAATATCCAAACACTTACACACAAGTTATTGTCATGAAACTAGAAAAATGCTTGTTTTTTGCCCCTTTTTTGGCCCCTAATTCCTAACATTTTGAGGCAATTACCCCCAAAATCAATTACAGCCTTCCCTTTGTGATATGGAACCTTGTGGTACAATGTCAGAGAGATCCATACACTTACACACAAGTTATTGTCTGGAAGTTACAAAAATGCTTATTGTTGGCCCCTTTTTGGCCCCTAATTCCTTAACTGTTGGTACCATAACCCCCAAAATCAATCCCAACCTTCCTTTCATGGTATTGAACCTTATGGTAAAATTTCATGGAGATCCATTCACTTAAACTAAAGTTAGAGTGCGAAAACCAATGTGTCTTCGGACGACGACGACGACGACAACGACGACGACGACAACGACGACGACGCCAACGTCATACCAATATACGACCAAAAAATTTTCAATTTTTGCGGTCGTATAAAAAGCACAGACATTGCACTTTAAGGAAGTATTAAATCACATCTAAACCATGTAAATGTTTACCTTTTAAACCTGTTAAAATTTGTTTAGATATATAAGATCCATATCTTAATGGTTTTGATTTTGAAGAATTCATCCTGAATTTCATGAAAGCATCTAAACAAAATATAGAACTTCATTTTCCATGATCAAAACAGAAATGATGTAATTTTCATCAACTGTTCTCATTTTGAATTTTTCATGATATATTGAACACATGCATGGTACAAGTTATAACTGTTTACACTAAAGTTAATTTGATCTATAACCAAAAACTATGATGAAATATCCCTAATATAAGGATTAAGTTTTTTATACTGTGAAAGCTGATAAAGGTGTTATTACACAATATATAAGACTTGTGAGAAAAAGTTAACCATGTATTTAATCGTAGTTAATCTATTTCCATTATTGAATTCTACAGTTATTAAATGTACAAATTTTCATTACAATTAAATCAATAATATATATGTATCTACCCCTGGGAAAAAAAAGTGTAAAGAATCAATGTACCATGAATAAATTATAAATTCTGATAGCTTTTTTTACACTAATGACCAATGCATAGTTTATACATGACTATGAATTTGTCATTAAACTGCCTTAAGAGACATAATTATATGTTTTCATTCATAAATTTTTTATATGGTCAAAATTTAATAATCTGTGTCCCATAACTAATTTTTCAAACCAGTAATTTTAATAATTCTGTCTAAAATATTCTATTTTAACCTCAATTTGACATCTCAAAATAAGAAAATTTCTTCCATTAAGAATCAATGAGAATTTTCCTTTAATTATACTGACAATTATATATATCTCTTACATGGGCTTCTAGTTTCAAACCAAATACGTAATTGAATAATTTCCCACCAATAAATTATTTACCGGTACAATTATAAAATGATTATAATGCAGGCCACTTTTATAACTAAAGATCAAGTGACATTTTTTTTTCAATTTGCATGTCTTTGAAGTTAATAACATACATGTTGTACATCAGTATTAAATATTTAAGTATTACAAATACATGTCTGAGGAGAGAAAATGCAATTTATAAAGCTTTCAAGCTGAAAGGTCAAATTTGATTTCTATCATGTACCTGTACATAATTTGAAGATTTGAGCACATCTGAAGGAAAAAGTGTAGTAAAGGTCATATTTGGCCAATAAAATCGTATAAGGTTTGCAATCAATGACTGGTAGATATGTTAAAATTCTTTTATTTTATCTAAAAACAACTTTTCTGTATAAACATGGAAATTATTATATATATATAATTAAAATTTGTAATGTTCAGGCTTGTGAAATACCCTATTTTTTGGTTTCAAAGTATCTCAATTTTGTTACAGTTATCAATGGAAATCTTAAATTGAAAGAACAAATTTCAGTGACAAATTACAAAAAGTAAGGCCCTAATTGTACCTTTCTCTTTATCTACTTCCAACAAAAAACAGAAAATTGCATTTCAATTATTGTCCTCAAGTCAATTTCAAGTCTTGTTGATTTGTTTTTCTGTAATTTCACGGTCGCGAAACACGTGACTTCGTCGTGATCAGTTTCACGGAAAAATGGCGCCCGTCAAATTATTATAGTTCGCTTGGATGTAAACTTTAAACGTAAGTATTTACATATCATCGTGTTCACACATAGCACCCCCCTCATCATATGCGTATTTTTCGTGCGAATATTTTGATGCATTTAAAGTTATATTTCACTGTTGGTTTCATAGAGAACATTCACAAACTATTTCAGACCTGCTGAAGATTGTTTGGGTTGGTGTTAACGATATGACCGTAAAATCACTGTAAATCCATTTGTGTGTCTTATTTTCACCAATCATGTACAGAAACTTACCCAAATTTACTAATTCATTCATATAAACTAGCGTCGATGTATATTTTTGACATTATTGCGAACTGAACGCAATAATATATTTTTTTTCAATAAATGATCAGTGTACACGATATGTTTAAGTGATCAGTTCCACGGTTTAATTCTGAATCAGTATGATAAGATCACATTTAATGTTTGTGGTTGTAATATTGATGAACTGCAGAGTGCACGTTTTGTCATTTGTTTTGTATTCCCTTTTTAGGCGAAGGAGAATATATTACTGTTAACGAACATTTGGTTGGAATGAATACAGAGCGCTTTGTGTGCCCTTGTACTTTCTCACGTTTTGGAGAAGGATAATGTCCCTCTGATATCTTTCGCACTCTCTCGTATTGTGACAGTGTATGGTGATTTTTATAATATCCTCATTAAATCCCTGTCTGTAATGTTGCAAAATTGATATTGTCTATTTGGTTAACTCTTTGGCTGTATGACAGTTTTTTCTCGATGCTTTTGGAGTTGCTGTGAAAGCTTTGTTTTTTCCGCATAATGGGACCTATAATCAGAGAAAACTAGATATTGGCAATACCCCCATCCCACTTTCTGCTCTGCCATATGCATGAGTATAGTTCCACATATTTTAGATTAGACAGTGATGTTGGCATACAACTTCAAATTGTTACGCTGTCTGTAAGACACAAATGATGACCCCGCCTGACCATAAGAAATAATAAATTTAACACTTTGTATGATGATGTAACTGAAGGAGGACAAACCATTATCTGTTTATGCAGCTACATGTAGTACAACAAACAACCAATAGTCCAACTGCCTGTCTTTTCCAGAAAATTTGTAAAAAAAATAAAATCCTGTGGCCATGCACACCTACTTTCTGTGTTTGAACATCTTACAAAATATTAAAGCTGACCGTATCTTCAAAACCGTAGGAGGAGATAGCTAGACAAACAATGTATCCTAATCCGGACAGACGGACAGACAATAATCCTAGATAACACACACAACAAATGAAGTTTTTCTGAAGTTATGCATTTTTAAGATCCACTTGTAAAGTCTGTCGTCAAGTACTTTAAGTAAAAAAATGTTATTCGAACACACCGACTCTGCTGTTATGACTCATCAGTACGGTTATTGACCAGAATATTTCTTTTTTAAGTACTTTGAAGTTTTAATGTTATTAAATCAACCTACAGTGTAATCATATAACAATAATAGAATCTGAAGCGAGATGATGTAGCAAATATTTTTGTTTTAAACGTTTCAAGACAGAATTCTCAACTCAAACACGCCCGAACATTAAAAGGTGCACTTGGCTTTTTCTTTTCGATGCAATTATTGCCCATTTTTAGGATCCCCCCAAAAAAACTATCTTTGGGAGCAGAGATGCAAATTAATATTTAAGAAAGATAAATCTATTATCTTTCTTTGGATTTTTTTTTCGCCGGAATTTATACTTATGCACAAAAAAAGATCCACTTTGAATTGAACCGGCTACACTAGATTGTTTAATGAAAATTTGTCTATAATTTAAAAGTTTACAAATATCTCGAAGCTCCGTTAAGTTAAAGTTATATGTTCCTTTATTATATCTTTAAAAGCCTAAAAAACAGATGTAAACAATTTAAATATACCAATTTAGCTTTTTCTACCTTCTCTGCTCTGGCAAAGAGTTTAATTTCTTGTTTAATTTCAACTGGATTTCCGCCATTTTCCCAGATAAACCTTAATATGATCTTATCATACTGATTCAGAATTAAACCGTGGAACTGATCACTTAAACATATCGTGTACACTGATCATTTATTGACAAAAAAAATATTATTGCGTTCAGTTCGCAATAATGTCAAAAATATACATCGACGCTAGTTTATATGAATGAATTAGTAAATTTGGGTAAGCTTTTGTACACGATTGGTGAAAATAAGACACACAAATGGATTTAGAGTGATTTTATGGTCATATCGTGTACACCATCCCAAACAATCTTCAGCAGGTCTGAAATAGTTTGTGAATGTTCTCTATGAAACCAACAGTGAAATATAACTTTAAATGCATCAAAATATTCGCACGAAAAATACGCATATGATGAGGGGGGTCCTATATGTGAACACGATGATATGAAAATACTTACGTTTAAAGTTTACTTCCAAGCGAACTATAATAATTTGACGGGCGCCATTTTTCCGTGAAACTGATCACGACGAAGTCACGTGTTTCGCGACCGTGAATTTCAATTCCCATATCTTTATTAAAGATTCAAGGCATAAGAAATGATTCAAAGATACTCGTTTGTAGGTTTTAATACTACTGTTAGGTCACTTTATAATAAACGAGAATATATATATGCATCAACAGTGCACTATGCCAGGCTTGCATTATCGTATTTCCATGTTCATTATCTGAGAAATCTTGTTCAAAACTCTAATTTGAAATATATTTTAATTTAAACAGTTCACTTTATAATAACTAGAGACTCTAAAAAGCCTGTGTCGCTGACCTTGGTCTATGTGCATATTCTACAGAGGACACTCTCCAACATTGTAGACGAGAATAAAATTCATGACAAAATTCTGTTTTGTTGATCTTGTACTGTTGATCATAATTTAGTCTGTACTCTATCTTCTTTATACTTTTTGCTCAAAACACAAAAGAGGGTAAAAAAAAATCCTAATTTAAGGGCAATCTGTCCTACATGTCCTATAAAGAGTGAGTCTACTAACTATATCGGCAAAAATTGACTTGTTATATATAATTAGTAGGTTTTGACTTGCTGATCATTTTTGTGATTTAAAGTGTCTATTAATCTATTAAATTTTTTTATTGTATTTGACAAAACACAAAAAAAATGGTGAAAATCTTTTAAGGGCAATAACTCCAATAAGGAGTTGTTGGACGATTTCCTCCATATTGCCTTAATCTTAGATCTTGTCTTGCTGATCATTTTTGCTTATTTAAGTTTTCATCTATCTATTATAATTTTTAAGATATAAGGCAAAATCGCAAAAAAATGGTAAAAATCGTCATCAAAGGGCAATAATTCTAATAAGGAGTCGACTGACGACTGTCGACTGACGACTGTCGACTGAGGATTTCAACCATTAGACTTCTTAGTATAACTTGTCTTGCTGATCATTTTTGCATTTCAAAGTTTCTCATTATCTATTATAGTTTTCAAGATAATCAAATGATAATAGGCAAAAATTCGTAAGGGTTCCATGGAACCCAGTGTCTTGCCTACTTTGGCTGTTAATCGCAGGCTCAACAAAAAAGAGATGACAAAAAAATTTTATATTCCTCTCGATACAATTTTTTATTGTAAGAAGCTTCTGTCCAAGTTTGGTAAAAAGCCAGGATAGTTTATGAATCTAATAAATGTTTTAAAAAATTTAACTGCAGACTGTATGTAATGTTAACTGGAAGAAAAACTAAGTCCATTTATAAGTAAAATATTGATAAACAAGTACAAAATTTTAATAAAAATTTCCTTCTAGATACTAGCTTTTGATCATAAACAAACTTCTGTCCATGTTTAATCCAGGATAGTTTAAGAAAGTTATTAAAATTTTAAAAACTTTAACCACAGAGTGAATGTAATGTTTCCTGGCAGAAAAACTAAGTCCATTAATAAGAAAAATACGGAAAAACAGGATTTATTTTTTAAGTTTACTTCTGGATACTATCTTATGATCATAAACAAGCTTCTGTCCAAGTTTGGTACAAATCCAGGATAGTTTGAGAAAGTTACTAAAATTTTAAAAACTTTAACCACAGAGTGAATGTAATGTTTCCTGGCAGAAAAACTAAGTCCATTTATAAGTAAAATATGGAAAAACAGGAATTTTTTTTTTACAAAATTTACTTCTGGATACTATCTTATAATCATAAACAAGCTTCTGTCCAAGTTTGGTAGAAATCCAGGATAGTTAAAGAAAGTTATTAAAATTTCAAAAACTTTAACCACAGAGTGAATATTTGTGGACGCCGCCGCCGACGGAATGTAGGATCGCTATGTCTCGCTTTTTCGACAAAAGTCGAGGCTCGACAAAAATGAAAAAACATGTTAAAATTTGTCATTTAAGGGCAATAACTCCTATAAAAAGTTGTCTGACAGTTTTGATGTATAAGGACAATTGGTAAAGCTCAACATTCTGAACATTTTTGCTCCTGTCAGATTTTCTCCATTTATAACGGTTTCAAAATAATAGACAAAACTTGCATTGTCGGCCATCTTGGTTGGCAGGCGGGGTCACTGGACACATTTTTAAAACTAGATACCCCAATGATGATTGGGGCCAAGTTTGGATATATTTTGCCAAGTAGTTTCAGAGGAGAAAATTTTTGTCAAATTTAACGACGACAGACAACAGACGAAGATGACAGATGCCAAGTGATGAGAAAAGCTCCCTTGGCCCTTTGGGTCAGGTGATTCTAAAAATATGTGCAGTTTCTTCAAGTTGATGTGATCACATATTTTTATTATCAAATATGTTCCATACAGGCATTTCAAAAATGAAGATTACTCTTTCAATCCTATATCATTTTCAGTCAAATTATATACAGTATCCTGTTTATTTTGGCTAGTCAAATGGTCAACTAAAACCTTAATAACTTTCCAAAGACATGAAAGAAGACTGGAAACATTACATTCACTTGATAAAGTAGGAAATTATTCTCCATTTCAATGTAATACGCTTATCAATTATTTAATAAGTCTTCTACAAATATGCAAATACCATTCATTTCATATGTAAATAGTCTGACTACCCAGTATATTTGAAATGTGAAGTATTTGTAAGAAAATCAATTGAATGTTCACATCCATATTTAAGAGCCTCAGTGATATGTAAGTGTAACAAAGGTTATGACATAACACTTATATTTATACTTACAAGCTGACCAAACTTTTCTTATTACTTAAAATTTTATTGACAGATAAGTATTTTGACCATTTAAATGATTAACCCTACATGTTTAATGAATTTAAAGGTTTTTATGAAATACAACAGATTAAATTTTATAGATCTGACATTTCGATATCATTTGAAATTTTTATCAAGTACAATTTGTTATCATAAAGAAAATTATTTTTGTTTGAAGTGGAGTAAATAAACTGCTGTAAATTCAGAAATGTTTGCAATGTTTTCATTATTATGAATATTGGGACAGGATACATTGAAGATTTCACAAAAATAAAAACAAGCGTTTCAAATTTTAATAGCATTATTTGTATGCCGTGTTTACTGAAATCAATTTCTTTCATTGGTTTACAATTGCAATCATAAACACCGGGCAAACATTTTTTGGGAAGAGACATGTCTGGTGATTGACATCTTCACCAGTCAATGGTTACTATCTGGTTCCCTCTTTTCCAAAAAGGAAGGGGCTTAATAACTTTTAACTGGCAAAGAATGGGTAATTAAACATTACACAAAACCTAGTAATAGACATTTCAGATCATGAAAATAAACTCACTGAGGTGAAAGAAACAGAAAATATATTTTGCAGCAGGATCACTGAAGCAAGACTTTAACATTACAAGCAAATGTTTATACCATACAGTTAAATGAATACTACTCAAATAGTAAAATGGAGAGATAAAGGAGCAGAACAAAGAGTCAGAGAAGGGGTTGGGGGAGGGGGCTGGGGGGGTGGGGATGCATGTAATATTTATACTGGTATATATATTCACACACCCTTTATGCCCACTCGAATCCAACACTGGAGATATGTTATGCCTATCCTTTTATAGTCAATATAAAATTAATAATCAGTGTGCAATCATCTTTGCTAGCCAAGGGTTACAATCCAGTCCACTCTCTTCAGAAAGGAGGGAACTGGATCGTAACCCCTGGCTAGCAAAAATGGTGCCTCCTCTTCAGAAAGGAGGGAACTGGATCATAACCCTTGGGTAGCAAAAATGGTGCCTCCTCTTCAGAAAGGAGGGAACTGGATCATAACCCTTGGCTAGCAAAAATGGTGCCTCCTCTTCACAAAGGAGGGAACTGGATCGTAACCCTTGGCTAGCAAAAATGGTGCCTCCTCTTCAGGAAGGAGGGAACTGGACTGTAACCCTTAGCTAGCAAAAATGGTGCCTCCTCTTCAGGAAGGAGGGAATTGGATCATTACCCTTGGCTAGCAAAAATGGTGCCTCCTCTTCAGGAAGGAGGGAACTGGATCATAACCCTTGGCTAGCAAAAATGGTGCCTCCTCTTCAGGAAGGTGGGAACTGGATCGTAACCCTTAGCTAGCAAAAATGGTGCCTCCTCTTCAGGAAGGTGGGAACTGGATCATAACCCTTGGCTAGCAAAAATGGTGCTCTTTATAATCGTAACCCTTAGCTAGCAAAAATGGTGCCTCCT
Organism: Mytilus californianus; assembly: GCF_021869535.1. NCBI lineage: Eukaryota > Metazoa > Mollusca > Bivalvia > Mytilida > Mytilidae > Mytilus > Mytilus californianus. The sequence continues at coordinate 45,802,442 of NW_026262712.1, read as the reverse complement.
CTTTATGAAGCAGGGAACTGGATCATAACCCTTGGCTAGAAAAGAAACTGTGCAATGGACACTGATACAGACTTCAAGTATGCTTTTACTGAAGGGTGGGATTCATATCTTTCCCCTGATCTGAAACTAGTGAATTGCCATGTTCATTCAAAACAAATTCTTCCCTCAATGTATGTCCCTTTGAGTTTTTGCAAAATCATTTCTACAAACCAAACCTGAAAAAATATGACATCTTTAAGTCAATGATTGACAACTTTTCAAAAATATTTTTTCAAAGTTTTAGAAAGTCGTAATAACATGTATTAATTGGCTTTTCTTATAAGCTAGACAAAAAGCTTCTTAAAGTTAAAGGTAACAATATTGAAGCTACCCAATTAGACCTTATCTTAGAAAAAAAGCTTTGAATTTTCATTCATTTTTTTTTTAAATATTCTTTACTTCGTGAATGATTACTTTACAATGAAACTGATTATTGCAAATTGAACTGCATTGCATTCCTTAGAAGGTCATCTATTGTCAAAACTGTAAACAGGTGAGGGAGTGCATCAATTTAGTTATTAATACCTGTGCATACCATATGATCTTCTCCATGTTCTCACATCTCCAAATTGGTATTAATTACATGTAGTCTGTTACTTATGTAATAAATTTCTATTAAATATTCCCTTTCAGAAATTTTTAGTTGCATGAATACATTCAAATTTTTAAAAGTAAAAATACTGCATTATATATTAAACTTGACATGGGGTATCCAATTCAATCATTCAGCCAGTTACAAGAAAAACCACAATGCAAAAAAAAAACAAGTACCTGAATTCAGATATTCAAGGTTGGGCTGAGGTAATCACATGCTTCATCCATCATCAGCAGGAAAGACCTCACTGGGTTTGTAATTGATCCCTTCCCTTCCCTTACACTGATCTAATCACAATGGATCATCCAATTAAAATAAATTTATAGTTTACTTATTTATATTTATTCATGTCAAAAAACTACTTGTAAATCCTGCACGCAGCTGCACTAAGAGTGCATAAGTTAATAAGTTCATGCCATTTCTTTCATTTTATCATAAAAGAATGCTAAATAGACATTGTTATGTCTCATTGCAAGCCCCCCTCCCCCAATCTTTTATGCATACATGTCAAATCTGTGTAAAGTCACTTTGAAATCTCAAATTAACTAAATCCATAAAAGAACATTATTTGAACTTTGGTGGACAGTTGTCTCATTGGCAATCATACCTCATCTCCTTATTTTTATATACAAATAAATGGAGAATGTGTCCATGGGACACAGATGATGCCCCCGCTTGCATTTAACTTTTTATAGGGACATAACTCAAGAACAGTTAAAGTGATGCCACCCAAATTCAAACCTGATCTGTGTTTTGTGGTAATAAGCATTGTGTATACAAGCTAGTTTCATAACATTTGGTTGAGGCAAAACTAGAATTAGAGAACAGAAACCAATTTCATGACGTATGTACGTACGTACAGACAAGGTAACATTTAATGACACCTCCGTTGCGGCAGGGGCATAAAAATCATCTTAATAAAATTTTGCAAAAAACACATCAATTTTGACTTAAATGTGTTTCATTAAGAATAAAAATTCATCCCCCTTTTCGTAATTAAAGTACAAGAACTTTAAAGATATATACAAACTACAATTTGGACATGTATGCAATCTTTAAAACAAGAAAGGAGCTTTCTTCCATTAGTCTTACATGTACCATGGCCATGGAATTAATATGTAATTGAAACTGATAAAATTATCTTGAACTTATTGTACAATATATGGTGTGAAAGATTGAATGAACAATTGTAATGTCAGTTCTATTTATGTCACATACTGAATATATCTATTATGATCATGATAATCCTCCTCTTAATTAGCAAAATACCTAATTTCAGAAATTATAATTCATTCATTATCTTCCCCCACTCCCCCATTAATTCTTATACAACATCTTGCAGGTATGTTTTGGAATGTTTATCACCTGACAATATACCTGTAAAAGTAATTAGTTTCACCCCATTTATTTTTATCAAATAAAGCAGATACCTTTAAATAGCTAGTCCCAGACATTGATGTCAACACTATACTGTCAGAGTAAACAGTATTATGTATTAAACATGTTAAAGGGAGGGAATATCCAATTGTCTTTTGAATACACAATTTGAAAGATATGAAGGTTTTCAAATAAACTTAAATTATGCAACAATTTTTAAATTTAACAGTCATAATATGCAATGACACCATGAAAAAGTTAGCTATATTAAATAAAGGATTTAAAGTATATAATTTTTTTAAAGCAAATACATATGCAAGTTTAGCTACATTTGTAACATGCAGTATTTGAAGTAATAATATGTCTGTATGTCACAACAGGTATAAGCAATGATAAGTACACATAGTATTATCAATGTTTAATAATGTTAATTCAATTCTGCACTTTGAAGAGTGAAAGACAAATGGTGACATATTTTGGATTTACTTACGTTTTGTTACAATAAAAATGTTTTCCTATTTTACTAAGGCTTGATTGTATGTGTATTGCCCGTGTTGTTAAAGGATTTGAAAACTGATGAAGTAATATATAATTGAATTTTGAAAGACTGATCATCAATTTCATATCCTATTTTACACATTTAGTATCTAAGATTTACTTTTTCCATTTTTTTTAGGGTAAGGAGGGAGGGAGTAAAATAGAACACTTATTGAGTATTTACTATCAGGGTTCTCACTCAGGATTTTTGAAGGCGAGTCCAGGGACTGGTCATTTTTGGTCATGGTGAGTTCAACAGTAAGAAGAAGATATTTTATCAATGTTTATTGCAATATAATTTATTGTCTTAGTCTCCATGACCTAATAGAGCAATGAAATGAGATCAAATTCAGATTACTTTTAAACTTTTGCTACATGTATAAAATGATATGTGTGTTCAGTTTATACAAAATATTTCAATCTTAATGCATCTTTGGACTCATGATCACCAGTTTTAAAAATGGTGAATCCAGACAGATTTTCATGAGTCCAGGACTCATGGACTCGCCTTAGTGAGAACCTTGTACTATCTGGTACATATATTTTACACAGCTCGTTTGAATCGTTCTATATTGTGTTTCCATTAATACACATATTGATAAAACTTGAAAAGATGTCAAAACTAGATTATGTATATGTAATAACAAGATTATGTATATGTAATGATTAACAAACCATAACTTTAACACATTTTACACCAGATTCTTACTGTTTCACCCTCCAGGAAATTTTTTACTTGTCAAATTTTATTAATGATTGAAGCTTAAGGCCGTACTTAAAATTTTGAAGGACTTTTATCATGTTTATATACTGATCTTCACATTGTAGTTTTTTGGATAATAATGTCTGAAAATATACTGTGCAGATTTCTCATGTTCCAATACAAACTGCACTTAAGTTTTTGAAACTGATCAGCTAAATAAGATTCTCCATGACAGATGCAGATCCAGGAAAAGGAGGGGGCCAGAACCCCAAATATTAGGAAACATTTGGAGTGGGACATGTAAAAAGTCTATGCATTAACCATATATGTTATATAATGTAGCTCCATAAGGGGTGCCTCTGCATATCATTATAATCTAATATGACATTGCTTAACATGCTTAATACAATCTAAAACTTTCCTGGTTTGTACTAATCTTTTTATTATAATCATGATTATTGCTATCAGCAATTTAGAATTGTTTTACTTTTTGGTCAACTATGACAATGGACTGATTTAGAAATGGTGATGCATTATTATTAGTACATGTATTGCTGGCTACATGTATATTGGTCAAAGTGTTATATATAATTTACAAGGACGCTGAGTTGCAGCTGAAATAACTTTGGACATTGTTGGACACAAGTTTGTTTAAATTCGAAAAATATATAAAGAACTTGGTGATTCAATATATATTTTAGCTTGGGCATTAAAGCTATTTGTCTACAAGTAAATTAAAAGCATACATTAAGCAAAAACATTGGTTGGATCAAAATAAAATATAGTTTGTTTCTCCTCGGCCAACCAACCGCTTGTAAAATTTTTCATTTTATTTTTTGCAACAAAACTTTTTTGTTTCTGGTGAATTCTAATAAGCTCTGTGCACATATGATTGAATTCATGTTCCAATACTGAAAGGGTACATGTAGGATTCAGAGGTCGACTTAACAAAATTTAAAAGTATGGCCAATAGGGCCAGTTAGAGCGTAAATTTACTGGCTCAACTCAAATAAAATTTGCCCTAATATTCTAATAATACTATCTAAGTGAAAATATAGTCAAATGTAATGGCCAATGGGGCCAGTTGTCTTTAAGTTCAACTAGCCCTATCGAAATTCTACTGGCCTTGGGCCAGCGGGCCAGTGCTTAAGTCGACCCCTGGGATTTAAGTTTATATATCATCTACTTTATATGTACAATGTACATGAGGAAAAAAAAAAGATAATTTTTATCATCTTGGTGAAAACTTCACACATATTATGTTCATCAGTAAATATCAAATGTTGAGAAATTTGTATAATCTTGTACATGTTCTTGTACGAGTATGAATCAAAGAGGACTAAATGTTGAGTGACATTTGTCAATGTTTGTGATGACCTTCTGTCACGCCAAGTTTGTGCTTTTGGTTCCGTCTTTTCTTGTATATATGAACATGATGAAAAAAAAAACAATGTTTTACCTACATGACCTATCTCCCTACTTACCCTCTTTAGAGAAGTGAGGTATGAAGAGAGGTTTAAATTAAATGTAGTCTTGTTTAATAAAAATATACCTCTCCCATATCCATGAGAATGTTTGGCAAAACTATTGACAACTGCATCTACTGCTTCCTTTAATACTGTCTTTGCTTTTGCCTCATTTGGATGATTATGATGAGCACTCATGCCAGCAATGGCAGCTTCCATGATCTGTGATGGCATTGGTCTGTCTGTGCCTGGGCCAACTTCGCCATGGGCACCTTGCTGGTTTTGTGGTGATCTGCTGTTAGGACCTGGTCTTGGTGCTGGTACAGGCTTCCCTCTGGAATATGATGCCATGATTATTTTCTACTTACATGAAGCTTATTTACCGACATTATTAAAGTGTTTGATGTCTCAATGGACTGTTTTGGGAAAATATCCAAAATGTCACGTTGAGTCACATAATTTTTGATTTCACAAGTTTCCAATTTTAGTAATAAAACAAAGCCACGATGCGTCATCAAATGTTAAAAAAGAATAAGAACAATGTAAGTTCGTTGTCAATCTTCTACAGATGCCGCCCTGATTTGATAAACTATCAATGTTTTGATGATAATCCGGAGCTACTGTAGAACACCATGATTGAATTTATTTTGATGACCTCTGACCTTAATAGTTACTGCGGAACTAAAGAATTCCAAACATTTATCATATTCATATTTCTGCCGATTACAAGTATCGATTGACGTGAATCGTGAAAGTTTCGGTTACTTCATTCCATCACTAGTTTGCCTTGCTGAACAATAAAACAATAAACAAATAATAAAATTATTGTAAGGGGAGATAACCACAATACGCGCCAAAATTGAGATATCACTAATATCCTACAACAATTAACAACAACTATCAACCGCGAGGAACATACGTTCAAATTTTAGTTAAAACAAACAAAGAATTCTCATAATGGAGGAAAAGCTTTTAGGTGAAAAGTACAAGCCAGAATTCACAAAAATGTGTACTGTTAAGAATTTTGTTGAAAATGTTGACTAAGTTTCACAATCTGTAAAATTTATAGAAATTATCCAAATGTACACAACAATAAGATAAGTCTATACACAATTCATATGGATTGAAAACTGGAGTAGAAAAAAATCCCACAAATTCAGATAAATGTTGAAAATTTTCATAGTTTCAAGATCTTCAAAACTTGTACCAGAAGTGATCTTTTTCTTTATTTTATATTATAACAAGAATAAATTTATGATGATCCCACTAAACATTTAATAAAACTTTCTTCTCATATTTCATTTCATTATTTTGTTATTTTGTTAGCTTTTATTCATATAATAATGATTTTGAAATCCATAATCCTTAAAAAAAGTTTAAATTTTCCACAACTGGTAGCTTGAAAAAAAGCTTGTAACAGATTTTCTTTTAATATCAGAATATCAATCACAAGGAAAATCTGCAAAAAATACACAAAATCTGTACACAAAGTAAGGTGCACATCTTCAATGTATGTGCAAACATATTAAGAAATTTGAAGGGTGTGGAGGTAAATATTGAATGTAGAGTTGATTACACATTAATAAAATTGGTGACTTCTATTGAAAAGTGACTAAGTTTCAAAATATGGGAAATAATGAAAATATGCAAATTTTATCCAAAAATGAATGCAAAGCAAGGCTCTAGAAAGTTTGAAGGCTGTGGGTTAAAAACTGTATGAGGTGTTGTTTACACAAAATACACTCCTTCCCAGCTACTGTCTACCATTACCAGCCATTCACTTTCCTATTAGCCACTTTGGCACTTCAATAAAACTACTAATGCTATAAGTATAAGCAATATTGTATTTTATACTTTTATATTTTACACTAATGCTGTTAGTATAAATAATATTTTATTTAGAAAGGTAATAAATTAACACGTACATTAATATAATGCATGGATTAGGAAAACTAATGCTAATGACTTGGTGAAGACTTTCTCTATCAATTGGTTAAAAAAAAGTTTACCAATCAACTTTAGATAATGAAACAAACTGTGATCTCGTAAAAAAAATAACTGACCTAAAAAAAAATATTACAGAACAACACTTTCAGTCTAATTACATTAACTTAATTTACTGTTCATTTTAAATATTCGCTTTTGGTATATGTAAATCTGACAATATATATAGGCTGTGGAGTGCTTACAAAGAAATTTTTCATAGAATTTACATTTCCAAGGGTAAACAACTCTGTAAAAATTGTTGATCAACACTGATTTATAACTCATCTGAGACATTACTGATATAAACCATTGTTGAAGTTTCTAACTTCTTTGTCATCTGGTGGAGAGTTGTGTCATTGGCAATCATACCACATTTTCATGTTTTTTTAAACTTTTTTTTTGAAGACTAAATTTAATGTTCAAGACTCATGGTACTACTATAGTCTTTCTGCCACAACTTGTGTTGATTAAGTGATAACAGCATACCTATAATTGTTTCAACAGTTTTGCTGCCTCCATCTGTGTTATAAGGTATACTGGGGACTTTACTAGACTGAATACAAGTAGCCTTTATAGTTAGAGAGACTGGTTTAACCTATTTGCAGTATTTTCAAAATTTCGTCAAAGAGAGACAAAAAACCTATATTCAGGGCTCACACTTCTTCAGATTCATAGAGAGAAATTACTATTTTATGAAACAAGAGTGCACAAGTTGAAATGTCTCGCCTTCTTTACTAACCATTGATTTTATGTTGATAGTCCTAAATATAAACCTTTACTACAAGTAACACATAAACTTAACATTATCCAAGAAAATGAGGTCAAGGTCAGATAAAACAAACGAGAAATACATGAACACCTTACAATCATTCAATAAACCAAACATAGTTGACCTATTGCTTATAGTTTCTAAGAAACAGTCTTAACCAAGAAAACTTAACATTGACCAATGAACCATGAAAATGAGGTCAAGGTCAGATGAACCATGCCAGACAGACATGTACACCTTACAATCAATTTATGCATTAAATATAGTTGACCTATTGCTTATAGTATCTAAGAAACAAACTTCACCATGAAAACTTAACATTGACCAATGAACCATGAAAATGAGGTCAAGGTCAGATGATACCTGCCATACAGACATATACACCTTACAATCCTTCCATACAACAAATATAGTTGATCTATTGCTTATAGTTGAAAAACAGACCAAAACACAAAAACTTAACACAGAGAAATGAACTGTGAAAATGAGGTCAAGGTCAAATAAAACCTGCGAGACTGACATGAACATCATAAAATATTCCCATACACCAAATATAGTTGACCTATTCCATATAGTATTAGAAAAAAAAACCAAAACTCAAAAACTTAACTTTGACCACTGAACCATGAAAATAAGGTCAAGGTCAGATGACACCTACCAGTTGGACATGTACACCTTACAATCATTCCATATACCAAATATAGTAGACCTACTGCTTATAGTATCTGATATATGGACTTGCTAGACCACGAAAACTTAACCTTGTTCACTGATCCATGAAATGAGGTCGAGGTCAAATGAAAATTGTCTGACGGGCATGAGGACCTTGCAAGGTACGCACATACTAAATATAGTTATCCTATTACTCATAATAAGAAAGAAATTAACATTACAAAAAATGTTGACTTTTTTTTCAAGTAGTCACTGAACAATGAAAATAAGGTCAAGTACAATGGACATATGACAGACGGAAACTTCGTAACATAAGGCATCTATATACAAAGTATGAAGCATCCAGGTCTTCTAGCCTCTAAAATATAAAGCTTTGAAGTTAGCTAACGCCGCCGCCGCCGGATCACTATCCCTATGTCGAGCTTTCTGCGACTTTGTCGCAGGCTCGACAAAAACAGATTCATACAAACATATTCAAAGGCAAGAAAAGATTATGCATGGAGTAGTAATGACATTTCCTTATGGCTTCAATGCCATGTACGATTAAAATGTCACAAAGTAAGCTTAGATGACATTTAGTGTTACTTTTATAATAACAATTTGGCTACCATTAACTTATACTCTAAAAATACTGTGGCAGCATTTATTTTCATGGATTGTCAAACAATTGTGTGTTTGTGGACATTTTATTTTGTGGTTTTGCGAAAGTCTAAATACAAGCTTATAGACTATTTGTTCTTCGTTGAACTTTTCAACTCGTGGTGTATCTATACCTACGAAATCCACGCAAATTTTTAAGCCCCTTTGTCACTATCAATGTTTTCTTGTACAAGTTTTCTTGGTCAAATTTTTTGATGGATTTTTTTATAGTGACAACCGTCAAAGAAAACTTGATCAAAATGATCAAAAACTTTGACAGATTTGGATGGAATAGAATCTCATCCTATTTTTCATAAAACTTGGATGAACTTGGTGGGGAATTATTCAATCCCAGTGCAGTTTTTTCTTTGACCAGGTTTTGGATGGAAAACTTTGATAGTGACAACAGATGACTTGGACCTGGTTTACCTGGTCAAAGAAAATTTTGACCAAGTTAACTTTGGTAGTGACAACTGGACTTTATACCATTAATTATAATGAATCCACAGTACACCAAGTATGACTGTGGTCAGTTTTTGGTTGTAATTAGCCAAACAACAGTTTTATGAAAGTTAATGGATAACATATGCAAAGTGATAGAGTAAGCTTAAATTGACCTTTTTACTTATGAACCAAATGGTAGCCTTTATTGGATTTATATTTTTTTAAATCTGACTTTTTCTCCTATATAACCTATCAAAATTAGAATAAAAATCATATTTCATCAAACCTTTAAAATTTTAAAATTGTACTCAAAAGCCTCTTTATTGGAACAGTTCAGGTTGATATGTTGATAACTAAACAATACTGTAAGCAAGACAATTTCATCCTTTGCGTTACGAAAGGAAACTTCATTCTTCTGAGAAGTTAAACTGGGCAATTTTGCAGATATACATTGAGTAGTTATTTTTCAACAAAAAACCTACAATGGTTCAAGTTAAGACTGTTGATCAAGGAGATGACAAATATTTAATTACAGGTGAGATAAAAGGAATCTTATGTGTCCCCTTAGAACATGATAGTTGGCATATCTGCCAAAAAGGCCAATCAGTTTGAAAAAAAAGAGAGCACACACTGTAATGCCATGCCTGCTTTACAAATCATATTTGAATTTGTATTGAATGTCTTTTAGATAAAGGTTTGATCATTAGTTTCATATAAACTTATCATTATTATTACTCATTATTAATGCAATGATCCATGTAATGAGGTCAAGGTCAGATGAACCTTGCCAGACAGACATGTATATCTTACAATCATTCCATACACCTAAAATAGTTTGTATATTTTTTATAGCAACAAACCTAACCACAAAAAATTAACATTGACCAATGAAACAAACAAAGGAGGTCAAGGTCAGGTGATACCTGCCAGACAGACATGTACACCTTATAATCAACTCATCCACCAAATATATTTTACCTATTGCTTTTGATATCTAAAAAAAAAGACCAAAATACAAAAATTTAAAATTGACCAATGAACCATGAAAATGAGGTCAAGGTCAGATGAAAACTGCTAGTTGGACATGTGCTGTTGCTGAACCAAGAAAATTATGTGAGGTTCAATGGACTTATGACTGACGGAAACTTTGTAACATGAAGCAACTCTAATAAGGTATGAAGTCAAAAAACAAAATCATGTATTTTTACTTTTTAATGTAGTTCAAATGCTTTATTCCTGATACATTATCTGAAAAGTGTTGTTTTTTTTAACTTCTTTTACAGGTTCAATTTAAAAAAAATTGTCATTCTCTGGTTCTTTTACAGGTTCAAATAAAAAAAAATGTCATTCTCTGATTCTATTACAGGTTCAATTAAAAAAAAAATGTCATTCTCTGGTTCTTTTACAGGTTCAATTAAAAAACAAATTGTCATTCTCTGGTTCTCTTACAGGTTGAATTAAAATAAATTGGCATTCTCTGGTTCTTTCACAGGTTGAATTAAAATAAATTGTCATTCTCTGGTTCTTTTACAGGTTCAATTAAACTAGAGGCTCTCAAGAGCCTGTGTCGCTCACCTGTATTTACTGATGCTTTGGAAATCATGTAAAATAAGGTTAAAATCATAATTAATAGTATTAGATATTAGATATTATAATGATATCTAAGATAATAACAAAAAACTGCAAAATTTTTGTAAAATTACTAACTCAGGGGCAGCAACCCAACAACGGGTTGTCGGAATCGTCTGAAAATTTCAGGGCAGATAAATCTCAATCTGATGAACATTTTTGCCACCTGTCAGATTTGCTCTAAATGCTTTAGTTTCAGAGATATAAACCAAAAACTGCATTTTCCCCTATGTTCTATTTTTAACCAAGTTGGCCATGATGGTTGGAAGGCGGGGTCATCGGACAAATTTTTTAAACTAGATACCCTAATAATGATTATGACCAAGTATGGTTAAATTTGTCTCAGTAGTTTCAGAGAAGAAGATTTTTGTAAAAGATTACAAAAATTTACGAAAAATTGTTAAAAATTGACTATTAAGGGCAATAACTCCTAAAGGGGTCGACTGACAATTTTGGTCATGCAACTTATTTGTAGATCTTACTTTGCTGAACATTATTGCTGTTTACAGTTTATCTCTATCTATAATAATATTCAAGATAATAACCAAAAACTGCAAAATTTCCTTAAAATTACCAATTCAGCGGCAGCAACCCAACAACATGTTGTCAGATTTGTCTGAAAATTTCAGGGCAGATAGATCTTGACCTGATAATCGGTTTTATTCCATGTCAGATTTACTCTAAATGCTTTGGTTTCAGAGATATAAGCCAAAATCTACATTTTACCCCTATGTTCTATTTTTAGCCATGGCGGCCATCTTGGTTGGTGGCGTGGTCATCAGACACATTTTTTAAACTAGATACCCTAATGATGATTGTGGTCAAGTTTGGTTAAATTTGGCCCAGTGGTTTCAGAGGAGAAGATTTTTGTAAAAAGCTAACGACGACGGATGACGACGACACCAACGACGACGGACGACGGACGCCAAATGATGAGAAAAGCTCACTTGGCCCTTCGGGCCAGGTGAGCTAAAAACAAATTGTCATTCTCTGGTTCTCTTACAGGTTCAATTAAAATAAATTGTCATTCTCTGGTTCTTTTATAGGTTGAATTAAAATAAATTGTCATTCTCTGGTTCTTTTACAGGTTCAATTCAAATAAATTGTCATTCTCTGGTTTTTTTACAGGTTCAATTCATATAAATTGTCATTCTCTGGTTCTTTTACAGGTTCAATTCAAATAAATTGTCATTCTCTTGTACATCTACAATAAGATTTCTGTAAATGTCATCATCTTTCTATAACTTTCAACAGGTATTTTCTGTCATCAGAATTTGTTTTTATTTCATTGTTCCAGCTCTGCTTTCTCTTATACAACTTGAGTCTTCAACAAAACATACATACAGGAAGGTGATGTCAGCTGGGTTTTTTACCTGAGAAGAAAGAATTATTTACTGTGAATATTATTCAATCTTAAAAATAACATTTTATTTCTATAGGAAAGCTAAAAATATTGTTCAACAATAATCAGTGTTTAGCTGTCTATGCAGTATGGGTTTTGCTCATTGTTGAAGGCCGTACAGTAACCTATAGTTGTAAACTTCTATATTATTTGGTCTCAGGTGGAGAGTTGTCTCATTGGCAGTTATACAACATCTTCTTATTTTTATATTTAGGCCACAGTAGTTTTGCAATTTCTTCATAGTTTCAGCTGAATGGTCTTCTAAAGAATTTCGAAACAGCAGATTTAAATTTTTTTTTTATCGATTTCTAAAAGAGAAAAGAACAATATAAATTTCATGCAACATTCAGCAAAATGCAAAGTCTTTAAGGTAAGAAATATAATCTCACAACCATGTTAACAAACTCTGGGAGATTTAAGAGCTTGACACACTAAATAGACACCTGTCTTTTGTTGAAGATTAATGTTGACACACTAAATAGACACCTGTCTTTTGTTGAAGACTAATGTTGACACAAAAAATAAACACCTGTCTTTTGTTGAAGACTAATTTTGACACACTAAATAGACACCTGTCTTTTGCTGAAGACTAATGTTGACATACTAAATAGACACCTGTCTTTTGCTGAAGACTAATGTTGACATACTAAATAGACACCTGTCTTTTGCTGAAGACTAATGTTGACATACTAAATATACACCTGTCTTTTGTTGAAGACTAATGTTGACATACTAAATATACACCTGTCTTTTGTTGAAGACTAATGTTGACACACTAAATAGACACCTGTCTTTTGTTGAACACTAATGTTGACACAAAAAATAAACACCTGTCTTTTGTTGAACACTAATGTTGACACACTAAATAGACACCTGTCTTTTGCTGAAGACTAATGTTGACATACTAAATAGACACCTGTCTTTTGCTGAAGACAAATGTTGACATACTAAATAGACACCTGTCTTTTGTTGAAGACTAATGTTGACATACTAAATAGACACCTGTCTTTTGCCGAAGACTAATGTTGACATACTAAATATACACCTGTCTTTTGTTGAAGACTAATGTTGACATACTAAATATACACCTGTCTTTTGTTGAAGACTAATGTTGACACACTAAATAGACACCTGTCTTTTGTTGAACACTAATGTTGACACAAAAAATAAACACCTGTCTTTTGTTGAAGACTAATGTTGACACACTAAATAGACACCTGTCTTTTCCTGAAGACTAATGTTGACATACTAAATAGACACCTGTCTTTTGTTGAAGACTAATGTTGACATACTAAATATACACCTGTCTTTTGTTGAAGACTAATGTTGACACACTAAATAGACACCTGCCTTTTGTTGAAGACTAATGTTGACATGCTAAATATACACCTGTCTTTTGTTGAAGACTAATGTTGACACACTAAATAGACACCTGTCTTTTGTTGAACACTAATGTTGACACAAAAAATAAACACCTGTCTTTTGTTGAAGACTAATGTTGACACACTAAATAGACACCTGTCTTTTGCTGAAGACTAATGTTGACATACTTAATAGACACCTGTCTTTTGCTGAAGACTAATGTTGACATACTAAATATACACCTGTCTTTTGTTGAAGACTAATGTTGACATACTAAATATACACCTGTCTTTTGTTGAAGACTAATGTTGACACACTTAATAGACACCTGTCTTTTGTTGAACACTAATGTTGACACAAAAAATAAACACCTGTCTTTTGTTGAAGACTAATGTTGACACACTAAATAGACACCTGTCTTTTGCTGAAGACTAATGTTGACATACTAAATAGACACCTGTCTTTTGCTGAAGACTAATGTTGACATACTAAATAGACACCTGTCTAATGTTGAAGACTAATGTTGACACACTAAATAGACACCTGTCTTTTGCTGAAGACTAATGTTGACATACTAAATAGACACCTGTCTTTTCCTGAAGACTAATGTTGACATACTAAATAGACACCTGTCTTTTGTTGAAGACTAATGTTGACATACTAAATATACACCTGTCTTTTGTTGAAGACTAATGTTGACACACTAAATAGACACCTGCCTTTTGTTGAAGACTAATGTTGACATGCTAAATATACACCTGTCTTTTGTTGAAGACTAATGTTGACACACTAAATAGACACCTGTCTTTTGTTGAACACTAATGTTGACACAAAAAATAAACACCTGTCTTTTGTTGAAGACTAATGTTGACACACTAAATAGACACCTGTCTTTTGCTGAAGACTAATGTTGACATACTTAATAGACACCTGTCTTTTGCTGAAGACTAATGTTGACATACTAAATATACACCTGTCTTTTGTTGAAGACTAATGTTGACATACTAAATATACACCTGTCTTTTGTTGAAGACTAATGTTGACACACTAAATAGACACCTGTCTTTTGTTGAACACTAATGTTGACACAAAAAATAAACACCTGTCTTTTGTTGAAGACTAATGTTGACACACTAAATAGACACCTGTCTTTTGCTGAAGACTAATGTTGACATACTAAATAGACACCTGTCTTTTGCTGAAGACTAATGTTGACATACTAAATAGACACCTGTCTAATGTTGAAGACTAATGTTGACACACTAAATAGACACCTGTCTTTTGCTGAAGACTAATGTTGACATACTAAATAGACACCTGTCTTTTCCTGAAGACTAATGTTGACATACTAAATAGACACCTGTCTTTTGTTGAAGACTAATGTTGACATACTAAATATACACCTGTCTTTTGTTGAAGACTAATGTTGACACACTAAATAGACACCTGCCTTTTGTTGAAGACTAATGTTGACATGCTAAATAGACACCTGTCTTTTGTTGAAGACTAATGTTGACACACTAAATAGACACCTGCCTTTTGTTGAAGACTAATAATGACACACTAAATAGACACCTGTCTTTTGTTGAAGACTAATGTTGACATGCTAAATGGACACCTGTCTTTTGTTGAAGACTAATGTTGATATATTGATGTCTTTTAGTTATTTGTCTCATTGGGCTGCTGTCACATTGACAGGTACCCCATATCTCCTTATTCATATTTTACAGAAATCTTTTTCAAACTTGACTCTGATATTGTAATGGTAAAGTTTCTTTCATATAAATGGGATATGATCTTTTCAATTTTTTACACTGCAGCTTTTTTTGTTTTCCGATTTTTCATTTTTATATTTTCTCACAAAAGCACCACTTTCTATATCATTATATATTTGTGAATACTCAAATACAGCATAAATCATGATTGTGTGAAAATACTGTAGAATTGATATTTTTTTGCATTTTCTTAATACAAATCATCAGCAATTAACATATTATATAAAAATTTGCATTTTAGAATAAAATAAATAGTGAAATAATACATTTTAGATCCTTAAAAAGATGAACAAAAACAAACATAAATGGAAGTAATATAGTTACAATTTACCTAATGATTGTAGAGTTGACAAGACATGCAGAAATTCCTTAGTGATTAGCATATCCAGATGACTGTATGTATCCAAGCCAGAATAAGTAGTCGAGAATCTCATTCCTATCATCTGCTACCAGGTAATCAAATGCCTTTGTGAAATGAATGTGGTTGTCAGCTCCCATAGTTTCTTCAAGTTTTCCATTCTGCTTCATTTCCAGCAATTTGGTGCCAGGAATTTCACAGTATAGAAAAATTAACTGAAAAAGAAAAGAAAACTGTTGATGCAGAGATATGTCTAACTTGTATGTAATTTTGATAGTATAATTTAAATGCTGAAATGAAAATGGCAATACTTTCACATGTAAACTATGCAAAATATTCAAAATTTCAAAGTCAATGAACGTTGCCTGAAGGTGTTAATTGTTTCTTTATAAATTAAATAATGCCGTTAGTTTTCTAAATTGAATTGTTTCACATTTTTCATGACAGGGCTATTTATAGCCCACTATAGGGTACAGGTTTTTCTAATTGTTGAAGGCCTTACGGTTGCTATAATTGTTTACATCCACTTCTTTTGAAATTTGGTGGATAGTTGTCTCATTGGCAATCATACCACATTTCCTTATTTTTATACTGCTGGGCCAAATTATCCCCTGGAAATGAAAAATGCCAATACAATTTAAACTGCAAACTAAATACCATTGACTTATTACAAATGGTTCCCTTCAAACTTTAAGTCTTAAACTTTGGAAATGCTTTAAAGTCAGAAGGGCCAAATAATTTCCATGGATACGAGATTTGCAAAAAGCAATTACAACTGTATACCAAATATCACTACCTCATCATTAGTGTTTTATCTTAAACTGACCTGATAGCAAACTTCAACATGTAAACTATGCAAAAGTTTCAAATGGCTGAGGGGGTTGGCCGATCAATCTTGATGGATATGAGATGTGTAAATTATAGGCTATTGGATGCTTGATATTGATTATTTTGCAAAGAATTCCACTGAAACCAGTGCTAGGGGCCGTCTTCAACTTGCAGTAAGGTGATAGTTTTTTTGGTCCGTGTTGTGGGCCTCACTGTGACTTTGAGATGAAGAACAGCAATACAATTGCAAAATTATGTAAAGTTAAAACTGCAGAATTTTATGTTGAGATACATCAATGTATTTCTAAAACCTATCATATTAATCATGATTTTGATATTTCCATTTAATGTTATATTTAACATCATGAGGGTCTGGATGCAAGGTACTTCATTACTGTATTTTTAATTTTTTAGGCCATTTTTCTCTATTTTATATCTATTTTGCACACTTTTCCCTATTCTTTATATTCTAGCACTCTGTTATTCTCTTATTAATTTTTTTGCTTATTTTTCTCTATTCTTTAATTCTTTAGCTCAATTTTCTGTAGTCTTGGCCCATTGATATCTATTCTGAAACCCCCACCCAGTGCCTCATACTTTATTCTCCTTTAATTGAGGTATTTTTATATTGTTTTTGTAGTAATGTTTTACAATTGATTATAGGATTTAACTCAATTTGCAGGATTATTACCTATGTGTAATTTTGACTGACTCGCTCGCAACTGTATAACATTTCAGTTTTTTTTTATCATATGTAATGTTTTTAAATTAATGCTGGAGTTAACACATTCATAAACACATATATTGAAATTTCTCTTCTGAGAGTCCAAAGATTATATATAGTGTTACAATACTAGCTGTGACATCATAATTCAATCTTTTACAGAATTATAAATGGATTTTATAGTATTTTTTTCCATTACCATAGATTTAAACATCAGATAACATAAAAAAATAAATTAATTTTTGGTCAGTAATCTTCACATTTTCAGATTTGCTTATATGTTACACCTACAACAATAGAAGGAATTATGTTTTCTTGTCAGTGACACCCCTGTCTATCTATTAGTCTAATTGACCAATCATGCATTCATTTGGTTTTGTGGGTATCAAGCTTTAGAGCAAATGCAATGTGATTTCCATTATAATTAATATTTCCAAGGGGCATAACTCTTTAAATATATTTGATCAGAACTTATTTTCGAAAGTTTGAAAGACATTGCTGATATATACCTATATTATAAGTTTCTTAAAATTCTGGCAAGAACTGAACACATGAGAGTGCTAACAATGCAATTTTCCATATAATCAATATTTCCAAAGTCTTTTGTCAATCTGGCAAGAATTGTACAAATGAGAGCGCTAACGATGCAATTTTCCCTATAATTTATGCTTCCAAGGGGCATGTATCTTTTAAAAATAATTGATCAGCACTGATTTTCGAAATTCGTCCAAAACATTGCTGATATAAACCTATGATGTATATAAGTTTCATAAAATCTGGCAAGAATTGTACACGTGAGAGCACTAACAAGACCAGATGGGCGGACGCACGGACAGACAGACGGACAATAAGTAGGTCATAGTGACATTCAAAATAGACGTACAGGAAGAGATGTCATTGATAAACGATAATCAGAGTTTGTTATAAATATATCTTAATGCATAATAAACAAGAGTATCATGTCAGTCATTGTCAGTCTTGAATGAGGGGCCGAATGACCTTTTTCGAAACATCAGGATTAAGCCTTTATTTTTGCAGGAATTCAGGATTGGCCCTTTCTTTTCACAGTAATTCTTAATTTACACTAATCTTGGAATCTGGGAAATAATGCTTAATTTTTCCGGGAATTCAGGATGACACCCCCTCCTACTGCCCCTCTTGAATTGTAATCCATACTTTTGGAATTATTAAAAGTATTTAGGTTAATGGACAAAAAGTGATGAAAATATATCCTTTAAATTCAGAAATTATTGCAATATTCTTTAATGAGAAAAAAAATGACAAGATAATTGTCCAAATCAAGTTTTGAAAAAATATACTTAAGGGTATTATTTCAGGAGTTACATCTGATCTCACTTTGTAACTGGTTGCCAGATATTCACACAAATAAATGAATAAGATACATTTAACTCTGAATTTACAGTTTTTACTACACAAGAGTGCACACGCTGAAATGTCTCGCCTTCTTTACTGATTATTGATTTTATGTTGAAAGTCTTAAAGGGAAAATTCGCGATTTTTCACTTATCATCTTATTATGTTCATAATACCATAAAAAACATATTCACCAAGTTTTATTTGGATATGAAAACTAATAAAGAAGAAAATTGGGAATTATTAATTTTATCTATTCGAACTTCCTGACTTCTGTGACGTAGTTTAAGTCTTTTTGCATGCCGGGAGTTAAATTAATCTCATTTAAGTCTTGTTCATTAACCATCTAATAACGCGATTTAAAGCGCATCGACGACTTTTGGTGTAGCTATTAACCAACTAAAAATAAAGAAATTAAAGTGATAGCCGTGCAACTTTTAAAATTAAATTGTAGGATTTATGTTTTAAGGATTTTTGATACGAATTTTAGTAATAAAAGTAAATCATACAATAGAAAATTTTTATGATTTTTTTTTCCGACAAATTCCTTAAACAAACATATGAAACTGACATGATTGATAGTGTATTAAAAATACATGTTTGTATTCTGACCTTTTTGCTTCAGTCTAGCAAACATTTCCTGCTTGTACTGTGTAAATACTATGTGTATTGTTCTGTGACACTTAGTGAATGTTGAATGCGTGGTTAAACTCAAGGTAATTAAAAGATTAGCATTCTGGAATTCTAATCTTTTGATCTTCACTCAGTGAATTTTAGCCGTCACGGTTCACCGTTCCAGGTGTGAACAACATTTCGTATGAATGATAAACGGGAGTGATAGTTTTAGACACAGAAAATATAAAAAAGAATTAAAATTAATTTAGGGGAGTAATAAGGTGGCACAATAACTGGATAGCCGTTGTATATTTTTATATTTTGCGTAAGCTCAGTTTTAAATGAATTATGACCGCTGACTATTTTTGTAACCATGAAATACTGAATTAATTTAATTGAATAAATTTATAAATAATAATAGCCTTCTAAACACGAGTGTATGAACTAAAAATTGTACTATTTCAAATTAGAATCGATGACCTTGAATATTTGAAATAGATCATTACCAATTGCAATTATATAATTTGGTCCATCCAAAGCGATCTTTATTTACATATTCAGGAATTAATGTTCTCATCAAAATATTTTAAATCTCACAACTCATAAATACTTCAGCTATTTGAAAAAAAGATGTTTAAAAATTTGACAGGAAATTTAAGGTCCTTCTTGGAATGGAATCGAATAATTACGAGTTTTTCGGGGTGTGAAAAACATAAAAAAAAATTATACATAATCGGGAATGTCCTTATTAAAATATTCTAAGTCTCACCTGGGAACAGTATATCTAACAATATATATGTTCCTGGTCTCACAACGTATAATACTTTAGCTATTTGACCAACGATGTTTAAAAAAAAAAGACAGAACCAATTTAATGTCAACTTTCCCTATTTTTGAATGGAGACAGACCGGCGGAATAAATTTCCAATGTGCTTTATATCTTGTACCTTTGCAAGACTTATAATTCATTCATAAACCATGTCTATACCAGAGACATATATACACATATAATTATTAGTCTGTTTTAACTGGCAAGAATACCCTTAAAGCGGACAAGCAGTTTAATTTCTGTTATTTAATACCAAGAAAGAAAAAAAATCCCGAAATTAATTTGATACTTTGATACTGAATATTTTTCCTGAAAAATATTCACATCCCCTTTCGGTCTGAAAATAAGATAAAAATGTGGTATATTGAACATGCAGAAGTGTGAATTAATGTCATAAAACCTTGTTATATCAGAAACCACTATAAATGTGAAACTGTATACGTAAGACCTCATAGGACGACACCTAACCACATGCAGGTAATATACAAGTAGCTCTGTTATACCGGAAATGTCATGGTTAATCACTACCGATACAGAATGTACCAATGCAAAGAAAATTCTGATGATTGTGAAGCATGACAATTCACGATTTTAGAGGAATCTTACATGGTGGATTGCCGGAACGATTTAAATTCTGACTAGATATTTTCTCCATTTAAATCACTGAACTAAAAAAAAAAAACCTACGTCAAAGAACATAATTCGTCTTGTAAATTCTTATAAATAAAACGCTCTTATTTTGTAACTTTCGATAGACTTGACCTCCAACACGCCACCTCCCCCCCCCCCCCCCCCCCCCCCCCCCCCCCCCCCCCCCCAAAAAAAAACAACAACCTGGGAACCATAAGTATATCTAACAACGTTAATGTTCCTGCATGCCCAAATAAAAAAAAAAAAAGAGGAAAAAAAAAAGCAAGAGATGAACGGTAAGTCACATCAGATTCAGATATTTATATAGTTGATGTTGTTAACTAGAGATGCATAGTGACATGTCTCTGCGTTAACTGATAAGAATAACAGGAAAGTATAAACTTGAAAAAAATAGATTGATGATGAATAATATGCAGCACCCCTTTTTATCAAAGCCTACCGTCATTCATGTATTATAATAACTGTCCGTTATTTCTATTAAGAATGACAATTGTACGTGAAATCCTATAGATAGTGAGACTTTTTTTTACCAGATATGCGACTTTTCGTATTTATATTTTTTCTCATGTTACTCTTATTTAATATTTTATGCATAAGTGCAATATTGGGAATGGCTTATTCACCAACAATCTAACGTAATAAATTAATCAACCCTCTAGCTGATCAGACATTAATACGATATTCGTTAATACATTTTTGTACAACTACTATCAGTCTATCCTAAGTGAAGTTTCTTTATTTCTTCAAATAGACTTTTTGGGGATCATTAGTGCACGTCCAGTGGCATATATATTACATGCATGTCGGAACAGGAAATTTGGCATAAGGTACTTTCAGAACCATGTTCACATTATTATACATTATACCCAACAATTGTGATGATGACGAATTTCTTCAACTGTTCGAGAACATTCTAATTGATTCTTCTTCTTCTTCTTTTGGTATACAATATTCCATCGACATCCGATGATTACATACTGTTCGCATACGTGGACTATTTACAAATTTGTTACCCCCAATTTAAACAAAATGTATGTTTCTTTCTTATATTCAATATACATGTATATATTTTAAATTGCGACTATCTATAGTTCCGTAACTTTCTATCCAGGCGTATAAACCAATGATCGACAAGTGCGTACATTTTTGTTAAATCAATATTTCTTGTATGTTTCAAAATGTCCTTCATTATTGACAACGAGTATATACTTACATTTTCCCCAATTTACCCTTGGAAAAAATATGTAAATAGATTTTTATTTTATCAAATCTTTTTTTGGAATTATTTAGATTTTCATAAATAATATTCTTTACACCAGAAATGTTATTTATAAATAAGCGTATGAGTTTAGTAATGACTAGTATATCACTATCGGACACGCAAGACAGAAATGTATATTATACACCTGATAGTTCAAAATGGAAAGTTACAAGTTATCGGCCGTGTACACTGATCAATACCCTCAGAAGTGAAATGATGCATGAACTTGCAAGCCCGACAGGAAATCGCTTGAATACCTGGACGTGTCATCTCACAATACCTTTGGGAGTAATACCTTTAGCCATGCTGGTGATCAGATAAGGGAAGGTCCAAAATTTATTTAAATAAGTTTATTACATAAAAAAATTATGAACATATTTGATTTTCGAAAACAATTTACACGGAACACTTATTTATGACTTTGAACTTTGACTTTTTAACTAATTCCCATATAAACAGTTTAAAAACGACAGACCATGGTTATTTAAAAAATAATTACATTTTCCGTATCAAGTTTGTTAGTCGGATAAAACAACCGTACGATTGACAAGATATCAACACGCAATTACGACTACATTAGGTTACTGTTGGTTTTGGTCCTTTGTGGTTTATAGATATATCGTGGTTTCTAAACCGAGAAAATGTCAAAATGGCCGCACGCAGAGAATTGATACTCTAAATTTAAAATCGATGGTGATCTCTTATCTAGCAGAATAAAACTTTAATATTTATGAATTTGAGCTTTTTTATACAGAATGGACATAATATCAATTTTTCATTTTTTTGCGAAGTTTCCCTTTAAAGATAAAGGTTTTACTTAAAGTATCACATAAACTTAACATTTTTAATACACCTTACAATTTTTTAATACACCAAATATAGTTGACCTATTGCTTTATATGGTAATTAAAAAACAGACCAAAACACAAATACCAAAAAAAAAGGTCAGATTATACCTTCTAGACAGACATGTACACCTTACAATTATTCCATACACCACATATAGTTGACCTTATCATTTAACTTTAACCTTAATCACTGATCCATGTAATGAGGTTGAGGTCAGGTGAATCCTGTCTGACGGACAAATATAGCTGACCTATTGCTATTAGTTATAGTATTGTAAAAACAGACCACAACACAAAACTTAACCATAAAAATGAGTTAAAGATCAGATGAATCGATGAGATGATACCTGCCAGATAGACATGTGCACCTCACAATCATTCCATACATCAAATATAGTTGACCTGTTGCTTACAGTACTTGAAAAACAGACCAAAACACAAAAACTTAACATTGACCATGGAACCATGAAAATGAGGTCAAGGTGAGATGAAACCTGACAGACTGGCATCTTTTAACTACAATCATTCCATACACCACATATAGTTGACATACTGCTTCTAGTATTCGAGAAACAGACCTTATCATGTAACTTTAACCTTGATCAATGATCCATGAAATGAGGTCGAGGTCAAGTGAACCCTGTCTGACAGACGTGTAGACGTTGCAAAGAACACATATACCAAATATAATTATCCTACTACCTATAATAAGTGAGAAATTCACATGACAAAAAAAGATTTTTTTTTTCAAGCAGTCACTGAACCATGAAAATGAGGTCAAGGACAATGGAAAAATGACAGACAGACTTCATAACATAAGGTATCTGCATACAAGATATGATGAGCATCCAGGTCTTCTACCTTCTGAAATATAAAAGCTTTATACAAATAGTTTACATCGCTGCCGCCAGATAGTATTTAACAGTGTTCTCCCCAGGGCCTTTTAGCATTAAAGTAATGTGATGCTATATTTCTTGAATGTGATGCTATCTGAATTGATTTTCTTATATGTTGTGTTATGGATGAGATGTTATGATTTTTAGAAACAATATGGTATCTCAAATTTCCCTGTTTACCAGGATGCTATATGAAATATCTGGGGAGAACACTGAGTAATACCTATGTCTCGTAAACTATGACTTTCGTCGCAGGCGAGATAATAATAAACTATTAACACAGAGAGATATGTCTTGCCTTTTTGTAATTTTGATAATGCAAATGTTGAAATTAAAATAGCAATACTTTAACATGTAAGTTAAGCAAATATTCAAAGTCAATGAACCATGACTGAAGGTACATGGCTAAACAATCTTCATGGAAATAAGATGTGCCAATGCTAATACAACTGCATACCAAATACCATTGACTTATCATAAGTCATTCACTTTAAACAAACCTAAACACAAACATTAACTTGTAAACTATGTAAACGTTTCAAAGTCAATGAACCATGATGAGGGGGTAGGGCTATATAATCTCCATGGAAATGAGACTTGCAATTGCCAAGAAATTTGTATACCAAATACCATTGATTTAACATTAGCTGTTCATCTTAAACTTATCTAATCACAAACTAATACATGTAAATTAAGCAAAAGTTTCAAATTCAATAGACTATGACTGAGGGGGCAGGGCCAAATATTCTCAATGGAAATGAGATGTGCTAATGCTTATACAACTGCATACCACTTAACATTGTCTTACCACTAATGGTTCCCTTTGAACTAACTTATCACAAACTATTACATGTAAACTAAGCAAAGTTTCAAACTCAATAGACCATGACTGAGGGGGTGGAGCCAATTTATCTCCATGGAAATGAGATATGCCAATGCTTATACAACTGCATAACAAATATCATTGACCTACAACTAGTGGTTCCCCATAAACTGACCTACAGTCAGAGCTCTGACATAAACAAGTCAGAATTTTGTGACTTGTGAAAGTCAGAATATTTGGTGTCATGAGTTACCTCCCATCATTTTTAAACAAAAACTGACTTAACTACAAGTCAGATGAAATATTAGGCAATTTTTTCCTCATAACAAAAATTTTAAAAAATTGACTTCTACAAGTCAGAAATACAACTAAACTGTCAACCTTTTTGGCTCATGCACCCATATTTAAAAGTTGAGCATCCACATGACAATGTTAAAAATGCCTTCCACAAACACTTTTTTATCAACAAAAAATATTAATAAGACCCTAAAAAAAAACGGAAACATATGAAATTAACAATTTAATGCAAGTATGTATTTGTGATAAATTGTAAAACAAATTCTGTACAAAACTACAAACAATGGATTTACTTGAAAACCAGCATGAAAGGATAAATTTGCTACAAACCTTACATACTGAAACTTCACAATTCACTGAACAGAATTTGACCTGAATAAGTCAGGCATATTCTGACTTAATACAGTCTAAAAAGCTATTACTCCTTTGTAAAAATGCATAATCTGACTTGCACAAGTCTTGACAATTCTGACTTGTTTATGTCAGAGCTCTGACTACCTAATCACAAACTAATACATGTAAACTAAGCAAAAGTTTCAAAGTCAATAGACCATAACTGAGGGGGCAGGGCCAAATAATCTCCATGGGAATGAGATGTGCCAATGCTAATACAACTGCATACCAAATATAATTGACCTACCACTAGTGGTTCACTATAAACTAGACCTAATCACAAACTAATACATTGTTGACGCTGTGTCGTCCGACGTCGGAAACAGCATTCTATGTCTCGCTTTTTGAAAAAAACTGAAGTTTGCTACATAAATTTTCGATTGTACCTTTGTTCCAATGCACAACATTCCAATTACACCTGGGAAAAAGATGGAGAATTCACTTTCAAATAATATATCTGCTCCTATCTGTCCTAATACTTTATCAGACAATAAATGAATATCTATTTTTCCATCTCCAATTGATACTGTGTTTTCTTTTGCAATCTGAAATTGATGATGTATGATTATTTATGAAGAAAGAACTGAAAAGGACTGCTATTCTGAGGAGGATGTACTCACACAGCACTCAGAATCTGATATACCCCTCTAAATCTTTCCTTTTTCATAGGTTGTTCTCTTTATCAATGTTAATTCAGTATCTCATGTTTTAGTCTTTAAAAAGTAGAGTGGCTCTAATACAGCTTATTCTGCATCAGTCATAAAAAAATGCTGTGTTATCTAGCTACTGATTTAAAAAAAAATCGTTTTTTAAAAGTTTGAAATCAATAACAAATATGAAAATAAGATGTGGTATGATTGCCAACAAGATTACTATATATCCATTAAAGACAAGTTCAAGGCACAATATAATAGAATGCTCCCATGGGCGCAGCTTGATACGACCGCATGGTTGAACCCAGAACCGTTGGGGCAAGTATGGACACAACATTCAAGCTTGATACAGCACTGAATTAGAATTGTGATTAAATATTTGACACAGCACAGGTTTCTGACACAGAATAAATGTGGTCTAAGTACTTAAAAATTTTTAATTCACCTATTCAAACCATATCATTATTATTTGCTTTTATATATAAATCAGAAATAACCAATTTGAAATGGAAAATTTTAAAGAAAAAAAAATCCCCCCCCCCCCCCCCCCCCCAATTTTTTGAACCCCCTTATGATTCATCACCCCCAAACTCAATCCCAGCCTTCCCTTTGTGGTATGGTACCTGCAGTTCAATTTCAGAGAGATCCATACACTTGTACACAAGTTATTGTCTGGAAACTAGAAAAATGCTTGTTTTTTGGCCCCAAATTCCTAAACGTTTAGGGCAATTACCCCCAAACTCAAACCCAGCTTTCCCTTTGTGATATGGAACCTTGTAGTACAATTTCAGAAAGATCCATACACTTACACACAAGTTATTGTCCTGAAACTAGAAAAATGCTTGTTTTTTGCCCCTTTTTTGGCCCCTATAATTCCTAAAATTTTGGAAGCAATTACCCCCAAAATCCATCCCAGCATTCCCTGTGTGATATGGAACCTTGTGGTACAATGTCAGAGAGATCCATACACTAACACACAAGTTATGTCTGGAAGTTACAAAAATGCTTATTTTTGGCCCCTTTTTGGCCCCTAATTCCTTAACTGTTGGTACCATAACCCCCAAAATCAATCCCAACCTTCCTTTTGTGGTATTGAACCTTATGGTAAAATTTCTTAGAGATCCATTCACTTAAACTAAAGTTAGAGTGCGAAAACCAATGTGTCTTCGGACGACGACGACAACACCAACGTCATACCAATATACGACCGCAAAAATTTTTTGCAGTCGTATAAAAACTTTATTCAATCGAAATCTTTATCTAAAGTTGGCTTGTCACAAAATGATAACATAATCTCTGTGAGCTTTTATTTACAAAGGTGTCAACAATTGCAGGGGACCATACAGCTTCCGACAATGAGCAAAACAAAAACTGTAACCTACTTTATAAATTGGACTTACCTCTGTTACCATAACTACACAACATGTAGGTGGACTATAACCTACAGGTGAAGGATGGCATGTAAATCTAACGTCTGCTTCACATTCAACTGTTTCTCCATTTATCTTCATCTTTCTTTTACAGAGATCTCCTGGTCTAGAAAAAAATAAATTTAAGTCAATATTTCAATATTTCAGAGATCATTACAACTACTGGTTTATCAGTAATTTTTTTATACAGCTTAGCTTTTTGTGCCTAATTATAATGTCTAATTGCTTTTATAGTTTCAGAGTTAGATATTCTAGAAATAGTTTAGGGAGGAGAGAAGGCAAGTGAAAACAAAAACTTGTTTTTGCCATTGGCCAAGTGATCTACAAATATTGGTGCTTGGACCATTACACCATTCTCCTTGCCATGAAATTAAACTGTTTACACAAAGATATGTCACGTCTGTTTGAATTTCAATAGTAAGATGTAAATGTTCAAATTAAAATAGCAATAGTTTAACATGTAAATTATGCAAACATTCAAAGTCAATGAACCATGACTGAAGGTCCAGGGCCAAATAATTTACGTGAAAATAAAATATGCCAATGCCAATATGTGGTTCCCCTTAAACTGACCTAATCACAAACTTTAATCATGTTAACTATGCAAATGTTTCAAAGTCAACAGGCAGATTCCATATAAGAAGTTGAAATGTCTGTCAAAATGAATAAATAAATAAAAATAATAGTTACTGTTATTTTAAAGATAATCTGTGAATGTTTTGAAGAATAATGATGTTAGAAGAAATTGTAAAAATAATTTTTGGATATGATTGTTTCCGTTTAAAGTAGAAATGATTAAAACAAGTTGAAAAAATGCAAAAATTTTGACAGAATTAACTCCCATTTTTTTACACAATGTTTATGTGTTGCTATGCTTTATGTTGACACTTGTATACTGGTATTTACTAGTGTAGTCTGGTTATTCAAACATCCCTGTTCCCAAATTTGTTACTTTTTTTAGTCAAAAACATCT
Source organism: Mytilus californianus (assembly GCF_021869535.1). Classification (NCBI taxonomy): domain Eukaryota; kingdom Metazoa; phylum Mollusca; class Bivalvia; order Mytilida; family Mytilidae; genus Mytilus; species Mytilus californianus. Next base: position 45,774,094 of record NW_026262712.1, on the reverse strand, counting down.
GTGATATATATTTTTTTTCACTTTCAAATATCTTGCTTTATAGCTCAGTGTCTGTCAATAAATCTTATGTCAGGAACATCGCTGTAAAAACTTTCAAAATCATTGTAGGTTCCAATATATGCCAGTTAAAACTGTAAGTCACGCTGTGCATAAGAAAAAACACATGTTGATTCTTTCATTTAACTTTATTCAAGCAATAGATTTAACTTATATGTTTCCTACATAAGATCTGTCAAACTTGTTTTCTTATGTCTGAAACATTTGAATGTGCTAACAGTTAAAGTTCTTTGACCTGTAGTGAAATCTTGTTAGATGTTAGGCTGCAGTATTTTCCAGGAGTTTTAAAAATGACTTTCAACTAGGATTTGATTTCCAATGTCAGTCAAAAAAAACAAATATATATTGTCTGTCAAAATATCTTATGTATGAAAAATCTTATGTCAGAATAAAGTCTGTCAAAATCTTATGTCAGAAACTCAATTTGTCTGTCAAATCTTATGTCAGAAATAATAAAGTCTGTCAAATCTTATGTCAGAAATAATAAAGTCTGTCAAATCTTATGTCAGAAAAAATAAAGTCTGTCAAATCTTATGTCAGAAACACTAAAGTCTGTCAAATCTTATGTCAGAAACAATAAAGTCTGTCAAATCTTATGTCAGAAACATAATATTTAAGGCTTCGTTTTTTTTAAAAGGATGATGCTCATAATTTTTTTTTTGGTCAAATTGTCTTTATCTTTATTAGTAAAGCATGTATTCAAAAACAGAAGTTCATTGCTTATGATTTTTGCCTAACATGCTTATGGGAGTTGTTTCACTTTCTTATATGGAATCTGCCAACAGACCATGACTGACGGGGCAAGGCCAAATAATCTCTTAGTCTGTGATAATGATATGTGCCAAAGCTTAAGCAGCTGCATACCAAATATCGTTGATTTACCATTAGTGGTTCGACTTAAACTGACCTTATCACAAACTTTAACAAATTATTGACCCCTCCCTGGCCACGGGAACAACATACCTAAGTCTTGCTTTTTGTCTCTGTCAAGGCGACACTAATAACTAGATATGTCGAAACGACACGAATGGCCCTATCTCAAAAAGATGAAAAAATCTGCAATTTCACAACACATGTGGACACAAACATGCATGGATAGTATCCAGCTCTCAAGACCAATACTAGTTTGATGAAAAATTTCCTTGATAAATGAGTAGTTAAATTTCAAACTATCAGCAAACAGGAAGTGGATGTACTGCAGATCTAACAAGATGTGTTGAGCGACATGAAAATCAGCATAGCGGAACGAAACATAAACTTGATCTGTAACTCATCATGGTAGACTCACATATCAAAAATCAGCACAAAAACTGAAGGCGTATACAAAAAAAGTCCGTATGACTGTGATTTTCAACAATTTTCAAAGTCCAAAACCCGTAATTTCGGCAAAAATCAGCAGAGTGGAACGAAACTTAAACTTGATCTGTAACACATCATGGTTAACTCACATACCAAAAGTTAGCCCAATATCTGAAGGCGTTTAGAAAAAAAGTCCGGATAACTGTGATTTTCAACAATTATCAAAGTCCAAAGTTCATAATTTCAGCAAAAATTAGCAGAGCGGAACGAAACTTAAACTTGATCTGTAACTCGTCATGGTTAAGGAACATACCAAAAATCAGCCCAATTTCTGAAGGCGTTTAGAAAAAAATTGCGTATAATGGTTTGTTGCGGAATGACGGAATGAAGGAATGACTGAATGACAGAATGAAGGAATGACTGAATGACTGACAAGGGTAAAACTATATGGCCCCGACAACTTTGTTGCGGGGCCATAAAAATGCTTTTCAACTGGTTCAATGATCAATGAGCATGAGATCAATAAATATGTGCATATATGTCAGAGAAGAATATATCCATTTGGGTTCAATAATTACAATTTACATGTACACTTCACAATAACTAAATTCAAATTGGATTTTCAAAATATACAATACTCACTGAGGTTTTAAAAGGAATATTTCTGAAAATTTAGTAAAAAGCCATTGGAAATCTTCTTTTCCTACATCATCATACTTCTTTGATAGAAACATAGGTAGACTAAACTGTAAAAACTCAAGTGCACTGCTATAGTACTGGTAAATACATCTAAAACAAACAAAATAGACAAATATAAAAATAAGATGTGGTATGATTGCCAAAGAGACAACTATCTACATGTACCATTACCCCAACTGAAAGCTGTTATAGCAGTCATATTTATTATGAATTATCTTTAATTTTTTACCGGTGTTACCTGTAAAACGAATGAGCACAAATGTAACCAAAAGTTGCGTGCAAATGTAAAAATTTTTAATCTCCAAACATGCCAAATGTGCGCAAATGTAAAATTTTTTAATCTCCAAACATGCCAAATGCACGCAAATGTAATGCGCCCAATTGAGAGGGTCTGGATGGGGGATCTCCTTTATTCTTTCATTTTTTAGGCCATTATTCTCAATTCTTTATTTTTATGCCTATTTTCCTCTATTCTGATTTTTTGCCTCATTTTTCTGTAGTATTTGTCCATTATTTTCTATTCTTGAAACCTCATCCAGGCCCTCATTTTCTATTGATGACTAATTGATAATCTTTGTTAAAGTGGCATTTACTTAGCTAAGAGTTTGACAAAATAAGTTGAAATAATCACAGAATGTTTACTCAATGGTCTCAAACATGTACAAGAACAGAATATTGAAAAGGAGACTTTTTTCGCAGATACCATATTTTCATGTTTAGCCCTTTATAGCCGATTTTACAATTTTCATATTTTGTTGGTGGATTTATATAAGAAAAGCACCAAGTTTAACATATTAACATTATTTTCCAACTCACAAAAATCGCAAAAATAAATCACTCATGAAAATTAGTTGGTATAGTCAGTTTTACCTTTTATCAATATCTGGCAATATCATTAAAGCAAGACAAAAAATGTTGACAAGCTCTCTTTGCTTCATTAATAGCCTCTGCACGCTCTATGTGACTTTTGTAAGTGTAACCATCACAATCTTCCAATGAAAAGTTAAATTTTTCCTTTGTCAAAAGTACTAAGGTTTTTACTATCTCTGGCAAATCATTCAGGCAAATTTTAGGAATTATTGTCCTTTTTTCTCCAATAGTTGAGGGTAAAGTAAAAATGTTGCATATTGGGGAACTGTTTATATCGTAATATATTCCACAACCTTCTTCAAAGTCTGACTTTGTCCAATTTACACTGAATGATCTTAATTCAGATTGTTCTGGTTTACTTATCAAAGATTTCTCTTCGAAGGAAGAAGATGAGGAAAATGATCTTGATGGAGAACATCTATTTCTTGATGCTTCATCCCCATGGTAACTTGGAGAACTTCGTCTACGCTTTGCACCTTGCTTTCTTGAGTTGTCCATATTTTTCTGCAAGAATAAATTACTAAAATAAAAAGAAAATGTGCCAATAGGCAATTTTAAAATTTCATAAATGACAGAAATAAAAATGTGGAGATTGATCGAATGCCTTCATGTTATCACGTCACAGCAAGAGATAAGTTTTTAGATTTTAATGACCTCTTTTATGCAGATTATGCCCTGGTCAACCACCATAACTCATTCTTAAATAAACTGCTAACACAGATATATGTCTCGCCTATTTGTTATTTTGATAATGCAAATGTTGAAATTAGAATAGCAATACTTTAACATGTAAGTTATGCAAATATTCAAAGTCAATGAATCATGACTAAAGGTACAGGGCTAGACAATCTCCATGGAAATGAAATGTGCCAATCCTAATACAACTGCATACCAAATACCATTGACTTTTCATAAGTCGTTCCCTTTAAACAAACCTAAACACAAACATTAACTTGTAAACTAATAGGTAATAAGTTTCAAAGTCAATGAACCATAAAGAGGGGGTGGGGTTATATAATCTCCATGGAAATGAAACTTGCAAATGCCAATACATTTGCATACCAAATATCATTGACTTAACATTAGTGGTTCATCTTAAACTGCCCATTATCACAAACATAATACATGAAAACTAAGCAAGTAATAAGTTTCAAAGTCAATAGACCATGACTGAGGGGGCGGGGCCAAATAATCTCCATGGAAATGAGATATGCCAATGCTTATACAACTGCATACCAAATATCATTGACCTACCACTAGTGGTGCCCCATAAACTGACCTAATCACAAACTAATACTTGCAAACTAAGCAAAGTTTCAAAGTCAATAGACCATGAGTGAGGGGGCGGGGCCAAATAATCTCCATTGTAATGAGATGTGCCCATGCTAATACAACTGCATACCAAATACCATTGACCTACCACTAGTGGTTCACCATAAACTAGACCTAATCACAAACTAATACATTGTTGACGCCGACGACACCGGAAATAGCATACCTATGTCTCGCTTTTTGACTCTGTCAAGGCGAGGCAAAAAGGACATGAAATAAAAGATTAGCTTTCCAATGTCCCCCATGTTTCACATATTTTATCTGCCCAAGGGCAATAACTAAAATATATTTTCTTTTAACATTACATCTTACAAGAAATGTAGCCATGAGAATGCAAACAATATCATTTTCCATAAATTTCTTTTTCCAAGGAGTATAACAGTAGACAAAATGGTAGAAGTTGAAGAACACCTTTAAAGTGGTTGGTTGGCACTCTTCCAAAACCTTGCTGATGCCTGTGATATAAACTTTAAAAACCTTGCTGATATCTATACGCCTTTGATTAAACTTGATAAAAAGACATACAATGTAGATGTGAGAGCGCTTACAAAACAATGTTCAATATATATAGATTACTGATCTTTTTTTACACCCTACATTTCTTGAAATTACTCCTGAAAAAATAATTAGTTAATAGATAAGTACTGATTTTCAAACTCACCCAAGACATCACTGATATAAACTTAATAGACCACTTTCGTGTTGTGTCTTTCACCAGAAAAGTTCGTCAATTATGCGTGCCTTTCTGACGTCATTTACCAGATAGAGCCCGGGATCGCCTGTATAAACGTATTTACACTGTTGGTATTTAGCTATATTTTGCCTCCGAATGACCTTAGATCTACTCCGAATAACCTTTTGACGTCAGGCAACAATCACTTTTTAATTGTGACGTCAAATGTTTTGAATTATGATGTCAAAGTTTACGGGAACCTGTGTGATTTTACGTAATGGCGGACAAATTTGCACACAAGTGTAAATACGTCTATTCCTGCACTATATTATAAGTTAATACTCTATCAATAAATAGATAGAAAAAAAAATGAAACATAGATCCAGAGACATAATTTATTGTATTATATGTCTCTGATAGATCTAATTGCTACATTCATTTGTGATATTTTATTATTTATTATGTATAACAGCAAGTATTACGTTTACCCTGTCGTATTATGATATCAATTTTACTTGTGTTTTAGAACAATAGCACTATATAATAAACTTGCAAAATGCATTATTTGTGCATCATTGTCCAGAAAATACAGACACAAATTGTGAAATACAAAGAACTGAAATCAAATAAGAGGAAAACATAAATGTGAATGTTTTTCATCATTTTATTTTGTGTATTGCCTCATTTAACGATATTTATCATGTTAACTTTATGAATAGTTTAATGTTGATTGAAGATTAAAGGAAATTAATGACAATCTTGAGTTTTCAACAGGTGTTCACTATTTACAATGATTGTATATTCTGGCGCGTGTAATTGTATAGTCTGACGCGTGTACAAAGTTGAAGGTGTTAAAGGACTTATCATTTTTTATCTGGGAGGGGGGGAGGGGCTGGTCAAAATGCAGGGGGGATCAAGTTTTTTTCTGTATGTGGAAAAGGGCGGTTTAATTTTTTTTATAAATTCAATGTGGGGGGATCAATATTTTTTGCACATAGAAATAAGTAGTTCACATACTTCAACGGAGACAAAATGTCAAGAGGAACATTACAACAGTCAAATCGAAATATATTTTTAACACCATTCATATACAATTAAGTAAGACATCACTATCAAACATTTATGAATGCAATGTGACAATAATTGAGTAATTGAATTGTTCAAGCTGTAAGCATAAACTATCCATATAAAAGTTTAGCGACTCAATGGAGGTTTCAATAAGGCCTTACGTAAAACATAAGTTTAAGTAGCGTTCAAGAGAGGGACATATAATAGATCCCTCTAAGTAAATAATGTGTTGTTACTGTTTCAAAAAGTTTACTTTTTAATGTATATTTTTTACAGAGTTACTTAGGATAAAGTTTTCTTTAATAGCCCAATATAGGAAATTAGAAAAAAAAGTCAGAAAAAGCTATTCAAACACTCAAATGTGTTTTTGGACTCAATACACTGAGAATATTTCATTTTCATTATTTTCGTGAAATAACATGATACGTGTTTTGCATGTTAAAATTTTGGCATGTTTATTAGAGGGGGATCACAATTTTTAAATGTTTTTACGGGGGGGATCAAATAAAAATAGTGAAATATTATGGGGGGATCAAGAAATTTTGTATGTTTCATTTCAAAATGACCAGCCCCCCCTCCCAGGTAAACAATGATAAGTCCCTAATTAGATGTTATTGTAGCAATAAAACAAGGGACATGCGCCTCTTTAATCTCATTTGATGTTTCACGTTGTGTGTACTGTTATAACGTTAGGGTGAAGCCACATCTAATGTTGTTGAACTATCAAGAACAATGAATTGTACTGTTAGAAAGGAAATAATATTTCATGTTTTTGCGTGTGCATTTCCTTTGCTCTAACACTGAAGCTGACTGAAGCCATTCAACTTTTATGTTTTGTATAAAGTAAATTAAATACGCTTAAATAATAAATATGGAAAAGCGTGGCTTAGAGTTCTACAAATAAAGCATCTTAAAAAATTGGCAAACCCCCATGTACATAGTGTATAACGATTGTGTTGAATGTAAACACGCTTACAATATAACAAAGCGTATATCTGGGACTACACAATCCCTTTCTTCCTCACAAATATTTAATCTCTTCATCTATCAATATAATAAAAAAGCTGCACAATCCCTTTCTTCCTCACAAATGTTTAATTTCTTCATCTATTAATATAATAAAAAAAATATCAATTTATTCCTGCCCATATATTAAAAAAAATCAAATGCATATTTTTGAATATTTATTTGGAATAAGTAATCTTAATAAAAAAATGTTTTCTTGTCGCTAAATAGTCTTCTTGTCGCTTCTTGTCGCTAAAATTCTTCTTCTTGTCGCTTCTTGTCGCTAATTAGTGAGACCCCTATTAAAGTTCATCAAGCGTCTTCGTAATATGTCATTATGCAGGATCAACTAGAAATAATGATTGTTCTGTAGGTACTTAACCACAATTCCCTAATGGCAGCAGTGCTAATTATCAATATTATAAGAATTTCATTTTTCCGAATAGTTCCCCTTTGAACAAATTGACAAGTTATTTTACAAACCAAAAGCAAATTGTGCAAGTTTCATAACATCAAATACAAGAATACATGCTTGGATATCTGCTCTCGGAGATCTAATATATAACAAGGAAGGTACAGGTTTTGATGTTGTATGGACTGACAAGAAATCTGAAAATGAAACAATTATACAGACTGAATTTGTTGTGTCCAATAAACATGACAGTAGCTTAGACTCTGATGATGTCATATATCTTACAACTGGAAAAATTTTATTCCAAGGTAAAGATTGGGGATCATCTTGCGACACTTAATTTGAAGCTTGTAAACAACTTGTAGATAACCTAATTAGTAAACAAGACAAACATACTGTAACACATGCAGATGAAGGAAGTGAAAACATTGTAAGTGTAGATATAACTACGAATGAAACCAATACTGAAGAAACTAATCCCAAAATACTTCTCACCAGTTCATTGACTAATTCAGACAAAGATCATGAAAATCACAAGACCGAAAATAAACAAAAAACCCTGAATAAAATTGAGAAACAATTGGTCCAGTAACAAATACTACAAGTAAAGATGAAAATGTTATGAATTTGCAAGAACAGGTTGATTCAAATGCAATCCTACATGCAGATTAATAATAGACTGGACATTTTTGAAGAATCACTGGTCAAAATCACTTCAACTTTAGCCAATACAATTGACAATTTAGGAACAAATCACAGATACTCTGCAGGAAATTCGAAAAATCAAAAAATCAAAAGGTACATCTGAAACAATCCAACCTGAAATAAAACAAAAGAAAAAGATGATATGATTAGTTCATTAAGAAAAGAAGTTCAACAACTTAACGAATTACAAGATAGAAACCAAAAGAAGTATGCAAAAGAACTTGAAAATACAAAAAATGAACTTCAAAATCAGATCAGTGTGATCAGAGAAGAAAAAATTCAATCAAATATTGAGATTGAGAAAATTTCACTCAAAGTGGAACAAATACAAAATGAGAAAGAGCCCTTAAAACTTAATTCAAAGAGAGAATTGATGATAAAGATAAAACAATTCAGAACCTTCAAGATAGAATACAGTCATTTCTGTATGATAGTGATGGAGAGCCATGGAAAAAAATAAAAAGGGTCTCTCAAGATAACAACTCTTCCCTCAACAATGATCATCAAGAAGACTCTGCATCCAAACTTGATCTAACAACCGAACACCAAAACAGCCCTGACAGAATGTCTCCCACAACTGATCAGAGACAGACATCAATCCAACAATATTTAGAAACAGACAAAAGTAATTACACAATGACAAGAATGATGGGGACATACCCTCTAGAACACTGAAATCTGCGGTAAATGGTGAATTCATAAATAATAATGCAAAACTTGATACTATTTTTCTATCACGATTCTATTGGCCACAGGGTAGACATTAAAAGATTGTTAGCAGGCTCTGGACAATCAGGTCTCAAACAAACAACATACAGAATAGAAAACGTTATTGAAGCATTAGATGATATTTCTTCTGCAAGATCAATTATAATTCATGTCGGAATTAATAATATTAAAGTGAGAGAAGAATCGTAGGAAGATATCTTCCAAAGATACGAAGAAATGGTAAACAAAGCTTTAGGTAAAGCAAATAGTGTCGTGCTTTCTTTAGTAATCCCAACTAAATACACCTTGCTAAATGAAAAAAGTCAAACATTAAATGAAATGATAAAATCAAAATTTGGGACAACATCGAGATTACATATATGTCAAAATAACAATTTCACAGCCGACAACGGAGATGTAATGGAAAGTTTATACTCTGACTCTATTCTCTTGTCTATATATCAAGTCTGGTGTTTTTACTGGAAATCTAAGGAAAACTATGTTTCCACACAGGCAATCAGAAAACAAGAGAGAGAGTCAGACTGAGCACACTCAAGATAGTATTAACTATAGAGAACGTACTAACTACAATTACAACCACTGATTCAGAAATACAGGTTACAATAAGAGTCATCAATACAAGAGTGCTGACACTAGGAGACCATTGTATAACAATAATTGGTGTACACATGATACTAATACAGAACTTGGCCATTACAGAAATACTAATACAAGAAAAACATTCGATTACGATAACTCATACATGTATAATACAGATGGAGAAGTTAACCAATACAGGAATGATGACAACAGAACATCTGAATATAACCAATTATACAGACATGAAACGGATAGAGACCTTAGCCAAAGTCAGATTTCTGACTTAGCGACCAGTATTGCATCTGCTTTTGCTAATGTACTTAAATGTCATTAATTCATACTGATTCAATTATTCTCAATCATTACACAAAAAGTGTAAAAACAATATTATACTTATAGTAGTAGTAATGGTGAAATAGCTTTTTTTTTCTTTTTTCTTTTAGATTGAGGAAATGTACATGTTGTTACTTAATTGAGGGTAATGTGTACTTTTAGAAAGAAAAAAATACTTTAAGGTCTTATTTTCTTTTTACACAGAGGAATTTGAAATATGTAAATTCTAGATTTTGTAGTAGTAAATACTCATTTACTCATATTTTTATTTTTAATTTCATTTTTTTTAATTTTTCTCTCAATCATTAATCTATTTACTAGTTAAAGAGGGATAACTCTAGCTGTTTATTTAAAAGCTTTTTATTTGAATTTTGCTATGAATATATATACAGTTCTAACTAATACAAAACATATTTTATTGTAGTACAGAAATGAAAAACAGTTGATAAAACTTTAAAGGAACATACATTTGCTAATTACATTTGTTAATATGAATCATATCCTTGTTCATGATGTTTTTAAACACAAAAAATATGTGTATTAAAGTGTCAAGAAATTTATCAATTACTTCATGGAATGTAAATGATTTATTTAGAAAATTAAGTGGAGACAGGTTATGTAAACTAGATGATGAAAACTTAAGTAAAATAATGACATCTGATATTGTATGCTTATCAGAGACACATGCGTCCTCAAAGGACATTTTATTTTATAACGAATACAAATGTTTTACTAACTGCAGACAGTCTGAAACTAATAGAGTATGGGGTGGTTTAGCCACTTTTATTAAAAAGGAAATTTTTGCAAGGTGTTAAATTATTTGATAAAGCAATGAGTGACATGATGTGGTTTAAACTTGACAAAAAATATTTAGGCTTTGAGAAAAATCTATTCATCTGCTCCATGTATATACCCCCCTGCAACTCATCATACACTATGCGAACTAATTGTGATAAACAAATGTTTGAAAAAACTAGAGCAGGATATTACCAAATATTCTTTAAAGGGTAACATTGCTTTAATTGGGGATTTGAATGCCCATATCAACGTTAGTGATTCTGACTATATTACAAATGAAATTGATGACAGCCTAGATGATTTTCTACCTATTAATTACATAGCAGATGCTGTACTTAAATCAAGAAGTACTGAAATTTCACAAAACACCAACAGTCATGGTAAACAATTAATATAGTTATGCATTTCTGCTCAATTAAGAATTTTAAATGGAAGAACTTTAGGAGATTCTAAGGGAAAAGTTACATTTTTTAATCATAATGGAATTTCTATTGATGACTACTGTATTTGCAGCTCTGGGTTCTTTGTCAAGTATCATAAATTTTTCAGTAAATAAATTTGAACCAACGGTATCAGACCATTGTCCAATAACAGTAAATATCATGTCTCAAATAAATAAACAATCACCTGAAAACTTAAAAACTCCTTCAAAGTGCATAAAATGGAATAATGAATATGAAAATACATTTAAATTAAACTTATTAAAAACTGACTTCCAACCAATTATTTCTGAAGTAGAAAGCTTAGCAGAAATCCCAGTTCAAAATAACTTGGTATCCAGTATGGAAGAAAAAAATAATGAAAATGTTTCTAATATGTCATCTTTATTAGGTCTTTCCACTTTTCCGTGGAAAGACCTATTGGTTTTGTTCTGATTATTTATTTTTTTTTTTCTTCCGCCTATTTTTTTTCTTGCGCTGTATTTTTGTTTCAAAAGATGTCGCTTAGTTTTTTTGTATATGATATCATACAGTCTATACGCTTTTGAAACTGACCCTGTTTTACCGAACACTTTTCTGTGTAAGAGTTATCTCCCCGAATACTGTTTTTCTTGTTATGAGATCTCCTTCGCAACGGTAAAAGAAAGCGACAAATTTATTTTTCCAAAATGCTCATTATATCCTCAGGATGTTACGTTTTATTTTGACCAAAGCTATCCGGAGACTCCATATGAGAGTTATTCCCCCTTATGCATTTGATATAAGTGATATGCATTTCTAACTGGTAAACCATAAGTGATAGAGACCTAAGGTCTTTTGATTTGAGGTCTTTGGTCCAAAAAAAAAGAAAATTAGGTCAAGGTCAGAGGTCAAGGTCATATTCTAAATTTAGATTTTGGCTTAATTTCACTTCTTTTCAAAAACCGTATAAGGTATCGACAACATATTTTTACTAAATTGTTAGTTGCGACATGTCGTAACACATACATTTTGTTTGAAAAGATATGCTAACTAGTAGGGTTGTTATTTATGTATCATTGTCATTTTGTTTATTTTCTTTTGTTTCCTATTCTGACATCGGACTCGGACTTCTCTTATACTGAGTTTTACTGTACGTACTGTTGTGCGTTTGGTTTTTCTACATTGGCTAGAGGTATAAGGGGAGGGTTGAGATCTCAAAAAACATGTTTAACTCCGCCGCATTTTTGCGCCTGTCCCAAGTCAGGAGCCTCTGGCCTTTGTTAGTCTTGTATCATTTTTAATTTTAGTTTTCTGTGTATAATTTGGAGTTTAGTATGACGTCCATTATCACTGAACTAGTATACATATTTGTTTAGGGGCCAGCTGAAGGACGCCTTCGGGTGCGGGAGTTTCTCGCTGCATTGAAGACCCATTGGTGGCCTTCGGCTGTTGTCTGCTCTATGGTCGGGTTGTTGTCTCTTTGACACATTCCCCATTTCCATTCTCAATTTTAACATTAAATTGGAGTTTTCTCCCCTCTTAGATTTAAAATTACGCGTATCGTGATATAACTCATTCACCAAATATAATAAAGACCTAGTGTCTTTTGATTTTAGGTCCTTGATTTATGACCTTCAAACTGAGGTCAAGGTCATTGGTAAATTTGACGTTCCAGATTTTGACCTTTGCTTTTACTTCATATGTATACATGATTAAGCCATGGGACTTTATGCATTAGGTTGCAAGCCATATGACCTTGGAAAAGCCAACCGGAAGTGACCTTGTGTAAACCGGAAGTAGCTATTTTTTGTACTTGTGTAATGTACAAGTATATAGAACCATATATTTTTGGAATCAGTGTCAGGTAAACTATCAAATAATACCGAAAGTGACCTTTTTCAAACCGGAAGTAACAAATTATCTTCCTTATTTAAAAAAAAAATGTCTTGAAACCATATGTTTTTTTAAACCAGCGTACAATAAGCTATAATTTGACGCTGGAAATAACATTTCAAACCAAATTTTAATATTTTTGTATCAAAATAGATCTTTTTGGGCGGAAAGACCTTCAATTGTTCTCTAGTTTTTAATTGTATAATGCTTCTTTTCTTGGTCCAAAAAGAACCACTGGCAGGGATATAAAAAATAAATTCCGAAAAGTTAAAAAAAAAAACCTACTATAATACTGAATGTGAAGCCCAATTTAGAGCTTTATAAAAACACCATACTAGAAAATTGTGTAAAGAACCACGGAACAAGCAACTAAAGTTACTAGTTATGTCAAAAAAAAAACGGTACTAAATAAATTGTATTAGCATTGGCACATCTCATTACCATGGAGATTATGTGGTCATGCCCCCTCAGTCAAGGTCTATTGACTTTGAAACTTTTCATAGTTTACATGTATTAGTTTATGATTAGGTCAAGTTATGGGGAACCACTAGTGGTAGGTCAATGATATTTGGTATGCAGTTGTATAAGCATTGGCATATCTCATTTCCATGGAGATTATTTGGCTCCGCCCCCTTAGTCATGGTCTATAGACTTTGAAAATTTTGCTAAGTTAACATGTATTAGTTTGTGATTAGGTCAGTTCAAGGGGAACCATAAGTGGTAGGCCAATGTTAATTGGTGTTCAGTTGTATAAACATTAGCACATCTCATTTCCATGGAGAATATTAGCCCCGCCCCCTCAGTCATGGTCTATTTACTTTGAAACTTTTGCTTAGTTTAAATGTATTAGTTTGTGATTAGATCAGTTTAAGATGAACTGCTAATGTTAGGTCAATGATATTTGGTATGCAAATTTATTGGCATTTGCAAGTATCATTTCCATGGAGATTATGTAGCCCCGCCCCTGATCATGGTTCATTGACTTTGAAACTTTTACATAGTTTACAAGTTTGTTTGTGTTTAGGTTTGTTTCAAGAGAACGACTTATAATAAGTCAATGGTATTTGGTATGCAGTTGTATTAGCATTGGCACATCTCATTCCATGGAGATTGTTTAGCCATGTACCGTCAGTCATGGTTCTTCGACCTTGAATATTTGCATAACTTACATGTTAAAGTATTGCTATTTTAATTTCAACATTTGCATTATCAAAATTACAAAAAGGCGAGACATATCTCTGTGATAACAGTTTATTTGAATAATTGTAACAAAAATTTAAATGTTAGGATAACTGCAGAGGAAGTGCTGCTTGCTATGAAATCCTTGAAAAATAAGAAATCATGTGGTTCTGATTGGACAACAAATGAAATGTTGAAAATATCTTGTACTATGAATGTCGACATGTATGTAAAATTATTTAACTTAATTCTTTTCACTGGTTTATATCCTTCTAAATGGAGGGAAAATTACATTAAACTAGTATTTAAAGGAGGATGTTTTAATAACCCCTCAAACTACAGAGGTATAGCCCTTTCTAGCTGCTTAGGAAAAATTTCCTCAAGAGTTTTATATAATCGTTTAGAAAAATATCCAGAAACTAATAATATTCTTTGTCGTGAACAGATTGAATTCATAAAAGGATGTAGAACTAGCGATCATATTCTAACTTTAAAAACTATTATTATACACCCGTTTATGGGACGTATTATGGTATACCGTTGTCCGTCTGTTTCGTCCGTCCGTCGTCAACATGTCGGACATTAACTCAAAAACGCTTTAACCAATTTGCATAAAACTTTGGTGAATTGTTTATATCTATTGACATGAGCCCCCTGTCGTTTTTTTATAAATTTTATATTTTACGTTTCCGAGTTATGGGGTTTTTTTCATTAAAAAAGGGGGATTTTCCAGTTTTCCGACAAAAAATCAAAAATGCTTTCAGCAGTTCGTATGAAACTTTAGTGAATTGTTTATATCTATTGATGTAAGCTCCGTTTAGAATTTTATAAATTTTACATATTACATTTCTGAGTTATGGGGTTTTATTCATTAAAAAAGGGGGGATTTTCCAGTTTTCGGACAATAACTCAAAAATGCTGTCAGCAATTCTCATGAAACTTTGGTGAATTGTTTATATCTATTGATGTAAGCTCCCTTTACATTTTCATAAATTTCTACTATGACATTGAGAATTAATTGAACTTTATTTGTTTATAGTCTGACAACAGATTTACTAAGTTTTGCGACACAGCACAGTGTATTGCACAACAACAAGAAATCTTTAATTGGATATAAATTCAATTCATATAACTAATTTCAAGTTCTTTGACTATATTTATTCAGAAACCTATAACATGTCAAATATTTAATACAATCCAAATTCAGACCTGTATCAAGCTTGAATATTGTGTCCATTTTTGTCCCAACTGTTCAGGGTTGGATCTCTGCGGGCGTATCCAGCTGCGCTCTGCGAAGCAGTTTATTGATAAAACTTTTAAATCAACCAAGAGAATATATGCATGTTTTATTGATTTCAAAAAAGCTTTTGACACTATAAATAGAGAGGCCCTGCTACACAAACTTGCTAAATATAACATAAAGGGACCATTTTTCAATATTTTAAAAGATATGTACAAAGAAGTTTTATTTGCAGTTAAAGTCCCTGAAGGCATTACTGAGATGTTCCCTTCCACAGTTGGAGTAAAACAAGGCTGTATTTTAAGCCCTTCCTTATTTCTTTTTAAAAAAAATGATTTAACATCCATTTTTGATAACTCATGTGATCCTGTAACATTACATGACATAAAATTGTCTTGTCTTTTATATGCTGATGACTTAGTATTAACATAAGAATCTTCAGATGGTTTACAAAATTGTCTAAACAAGTTAAACACTTATTGTGAAAAATGGAACTTGACTGTCAATCTTGACAAGACAAAAGCAATGATATTTAATAAAAGTGGTAAAAAGATTACTAAAGACAAGTTTGTTTTGAATAATGAATTAATTGAATGTTGCACAGAATACAAATATTTAGGTATACTATTCAAGCCATCAGGAATTTTCACTAATGCTGTAAATCTCCTTTGTAAAAAAGCTTTAAAGGCATTGTTTTGTATTAAAAAAAATGCTTTATTCAGATAAGATGGATGTTTTTTCCCATGTGAAACTTTTTAATTCTTGTGTTAGCCCAATATTACTGTATTGTAGTGAGATATGGTCACTAAATATTAAGAACAACAACAAAACTCTTGAATCTCAATAGTTATCAATGGAATCAGTAAAACTCCAAATCAAATTTGCGAAAAATCTACTTAACGTTAATTCAAAGGAAGTAAATACAGCTGTATTAGCTGAATGGGGAATGTACCCTATTGGTATACAGGCCCTAAATTCTTCTGTAGGATTTTCGTTATATATTTTAAATTCAAATGAAAAAGAGTCTTTATTATAATTAAAGTGAACAAGCAGTTAAATGATGAATTTGCTTCAAAAATTAAAATGTTACTATCTAAATTGAATTTCACTCATGTTTGGGAAAATCAATGTACCTTTAAAAAAAACCGATTAATTTTAGCCCTAACGAAGAAGCTCAATGAAAATTACATTATATTTTGGAAAAATTGTCTTTTTAATGATGACAATTCAATAAATGGAAATTAACTAAGAACCTACAGAAAATTTAAAGTAAAGTATGAACTTGAAAAGTACCTTTTATTGAATTTAGACAAAAATGTTACAAAAAATTATGCCAAAATAAGAAGAAGTAATAGTATGCTGGCTATTGAACACGGTCGATACAATAAAACAGCCTTAGAAAATAGAATATGTCCTTTATGCCATAAAGAGGTGAAAGATGAATTCCATTTTATCATAACATGTACAGAGCTCAATAAACCTAGGATCAAAATGTTTAATGAAATTTCTAATATTTTCCCCTGTTTTAATTCAATGAGTAATGAAAACAAATTTAATTTTATATTTTCTTGTGAAGAATGTGATATATTAATTATCATTGTTAACAGTATAAGTGAAATGTATAATGAGAGAAACAACTATAATGTCAATATATGAAGAGTGTATGATTCATAATTTTATAATGTAGTATATAATCAAGATAATTGAAACAGTGATAACTTTATAGAGGAGGCATGTTGTCAAAATAGTATTGTAATAAATATTAATAATTTTTATTTTTAGCTCACCGTTCCCAAGGAACTGTGAGCTTTAGCCATCACTTGGCGTCCGTCGTCGTCGTCGTCGTCCGTCTGGTGTAAAAATTTCAAACATCTTCTCCTCTGAAACTACTGAACCAATTCCAACCAAACTTAAGCTGAATGATCCTTAGGGTATCTAGAATAAAGTTTGTGTTTTATTTTCTGTTTCATCAAAAAAACATGGCCGCCATGGCTAAAAATAGAACATAGGGGTAAAATTCAATTTTGATTTATATCTCAAAAACCAAAGCAGTTAGAGCAAATCTGACATGCGGTAAAAGTGTTCATTAGGTAAAGTTCTATCAGCCCTGAAATTGTCAGATGAATCTAATAATCCATTGTTGGGTTGCTGCCACTAAATTGGTAATTTTAAGGAAATTTTTCAGTTTTTGGTTATTATCTTGAATATTATTAATGATAAAGATAAACTGTGAACAGCAAAAATGTTCAGCAAAGTAAGATCTACAAATAAGTTAATATGACCCAAATTGTCAAATGTGTCCTTAAGGAGTTATTGCCCTTTAAAGACAATTTTTCACAATTTGTTCATCTAGTTTGCTTACTTTAAAAAATTTTCTCCTTTGAAACTGCTGAATCAATTTCAGCCAAACTTGGGCTGAATGAGTTTCAGAGTATTTTAAGCCACTCATTAATATATATTAAAAAGTAAAAATAATCATTGATGAAAGATTTAAGCAAAAAATTACAGGTGAGCAATTCAGGCTCTTGAGAGCCTCTTGTTTTCAATGCTACGTGTTTGTATTGTTTTCTGTCTATCGTTTTGTTATTTATATGTTTGTTTGTTTGTTTGGTTTTTTTTTTATTTAGTAACAATCCTATTGTTTGGACTTAAGACTAATAGAATTAAAAATATATTAAAAAGTAAAAATAATCATTGATGAAAGATTTAAGCAAAAAATTACAGGTGAGAAATTCAGGCTCTTGAGAGCCTCTTGTTTTCAATGCTACATGTTTGTATTGTTTTCTGTCTATCGTTTTGTTATTTATATGTTTGTTTGTTTGTTTTTTTTTTTATTTAGTAACAATCCTATTGTTTGGACTTAAGACTAATAGGATTCTTATTCTTATTTTTATTCTATTAACTGTAGGTTTAAAGGCATGCAAAATACGTAAACTTTTGTATAAATATGTCTGTGTAAGTGACCGTTCTACCACTCCTCGACCAGAGTATTAAGAAACTAAGGTTTCAACTCCCTCAGGCAAAGTTGACTTTAGATGAATTTGGCTATTTATTTTAGGTATTTTTGTCATATAGCTCTTCAACGGTTTCGGTACTTGTACATCCTTGGATTTCAAATGTTTGGCTTTGAGCGTTCCTGATGAAGGTAAATCCAGAAAAGCGCTTCGGACGCATGAAATTATTAAACGTGTTGTTTTCAATTCTCTACGGGAAGCGGATTTAACGTTAGTAAAACCAAAAGAAACATGTGGTGCATATGAGATAAGCTCACAGTAGCTAAAATCATTAAAATCTTCAGAGGAAAATCTGTGAACGCCGTAAAACAGGTCAGTAAACTTGATATAGACAAAATGAAAATCACAAAAATCAAAGACCTATGCATGCAGAGAGACAGACTCTTTGTAAAAATTGTGGTAGAACACATGGTTAAACGGAATTGCCCAGCGTTCGGTAAAGAATGTCACGCATGCAAGAAGAAGAATCACTTTGGTAAATATTCCATGTCAAAACAGAAGAAAAAAGTAGATGCATTTCAGTATGATTACAATTACGACGACAGCGTAGAGGAACTTTTTATTGGAACTGTAAGTGTAGAAGTGTAGACAGTATTCAACAGTGTGAGGATTGGAAGGAATCTATATCTATTAACAAATAGTCTGTTGTTTTTAAAATTGATACAGGAGCTCAGGCAAATATCATATCCGAAAAATTAATTCGTAAATTGTTGTATTATTGACGTACCCCACATGGTGTCAGATGTGGGATTATGTGTTGCCGGATATTAGAACAGAGAAGACCAGCATTAAACTCGTAACATACGATGGACACTAAATATCGCCTATTGGTACAAAAATGTTAGAGTGCACATTCAAAGAGAGAAAATACAACCTTACATTTTCCATAGTACCGACTGATTCACAGCCAATTTTGAGTGCCGATACATGTAGCGAAATAGGAGCCATTGTATGAGTGCGTGCCGTCGAAAACACATTGACAAAGGAGGAAGAAATTAGTGATTATGATGATATATTTAAAGGACTATGAACATTGCCTAAAACACATCATATTGAAGTTGATCTTCTTATTCCATCAGTAGTTCATCCGCCGCGTAAAATTCCAGCAGCTCTTAGTGAGCAAGTCCGAACAGAATTAGACCGTATGGAGATGCTCGGTGTAATAACGAAACAAGACGAGCCGACCGATTGGGCCCATCGTATGGTAGTAGTAAGGAAACCAGGAAAGCAACGTGTGTGCATTGATCGGAAAGATTTGAATCGTGCGATCAAGCGTGAACATTATCACTTAAAAACAATTGATGAGATTGTTGAAAGATTGCCTAAAGCAAGCGTGTTTTCCTGTTTTGATGTAACTCATGGATTCTGGCCGATTCAACTGGACGAGGACAGTTCAAAACTATTAACTTTTAATACGCCATTCGGACGTTATAGATACTGTAGATTACCGTTTGGTATAAGTTCAGCGCCAGAAGTCTTCTCAAAAGCTGTCCGAGAGATGTTTGTGGACCTTCCTGGGGTCGAATGTATCGTTGATAATATTCTTGTATGGGGAGAGAATGATGAACAACACGACTACCATGTTGGACAAATGCTAAACAGGTGCCAAGAAATGAACTTTAAGCTAAATAAATCGAAATTTGAGTTGCGTGTTTTCGAGGTCTATTACGTTGGACATGTTATAAGCAAAGATGGCTTAAAAGTTAATCCGGAAAAAGTTCGTGCAATACAGGAAATGCCTGCACCGACCGATGTGGCAGGAGTTAAAACGTTTCTCGGTATAGTACAACATTTGGCCAAGTTCATACCTAATCTATCAGATGTTTCCGATCCGCTCCGCAATTGTTAAAGGGTGACGTACAGTGGCATTAGGATCATGAGCAACAGCAACGTTTCGAAGAACTTAAGCAGTTTGTATCGTCTGCTCCCGTTTTACGATTCTATATTGTTAATGAACCTGTTACGATATCAGTTGATGCAAGCTCTAAAGGTCTTGGAGTTGTACTTCTACAAAATAAACAGCCCGTGGCATACGGATCCAGAGCTCTTACCGAGACGCAAATCGAGCGTGAAATGTTAGCAATCTTGTACGGTTGCGAAAAATTTGATCATTATATTTACGGTTACCGAGCCGTTATTGCGCCCATAAGCCGTTAGTTGCAATCTATGACAAACCGCGTTATCGTGCTTCACCACGTCTACAACGCATGCTAATGAAATTACAGCGATATGATTTACGAATTGTGTACGTTCCCAGAAAGCTTATGTTTATATGATTATATGATATACTTATTGATGATGAACTTGATATTAGTTACATTGAAAAACAACTACCTATTTCGTCTAGAAAGCTAGCGGAAATCAAAGACGCGACCGTAGCCGATGAAAATCTGAGCAAGTTAAGTTCCGTCGTTATGTCAGGATGACCAAACAGTAAGGAGATGTTACCCGATGACATTCAGTCTTATTGGAATTTCAGGGATGAAATAACTGTGATTGATGGGCTACTTTTCAAAAGCCGAAAGTCAGCGCTGATGATCATTACTTAGACAGGAGTTATGACTCTTAGAAATGTAAATTCTAAGAAAATTGCATTGTAAGCACTCTCACTTAATACCATTCTATCATATTTTTATGAAATTGTATAAATTTCAAAGATTTATATATATAAAATATATATCAGCAATGGAACAATATATTAAGAATAAGTAGTTTTCATACAATAGCTTATTGGAACCACAATGCTCATCCTTTTCGTCGATTGTGACATCTTCCGCCTCTTTTTACCTGCATTGCAAAGGCGAAAGCAGGTCTAGTAGCCGCTCAACTCCGTCCGTCCGAAAGACCTTGGCTAAGAAATTTTCGTCAATTTTTTCTTGGCTTCTATTGGAGGGAATAATTTAAAACTTGTAGCTTGATATGTATGTACTGGTAGATTCCTCCGTTATTCGGAGAACCCATCAAGAGCTGCGAGGGTACAGTGGAATCCGTGTACACTCCCTATCGGGATTAATGGAGATGTGTCACTAACGTGTTTACAACAATATTTACAAGGACAATCCCCACCCCAACACAAAGGAAGTGCTAGGACACCGGGAAGTCTGTTATTATAGCGGAGGAAGCCAAAGTACTCGGAGAGAACCACCGGGACACTCGGCGGGAACAGACAAACCGGAGAGATATCAAAAGATTAATCTCCAGGTCAAAGTAGTGGGCAACTTTTCCAACCGAGGCCCCCAAAGTACTCATTCTAGTTTAAACTCCGGTCTGGGTACCAGAGAAGTGTGTGGGAGGGTGAAAATCACTCTTGTGATGTACTGAAATTTCAAGCGCCCCGAGTCAGAATCGAACCCGGGACCTTCAGCACTGTAGCCATTGGTCGTAACCACTAGACCACGAACCCACATTAAACAGTAATACCAGCAACCATTTCTTCATTAGAATTTCTGTAGCTCGCTGTAAAAAAAACCTCATTTAGACTTATAATTTTGAGTTGTAGCGAGTAAGCAATTTTTACATCCACTGTAGTCCAAATAACTATGACGTCTAGAAAGGCTATTTTTGATTTTTGCTGTTACGCCTTCCTACGACGGTTGAAGGAAGGTGTCCAAAATTTTTTTTATCAAAAAGCCGTACAAAAACGTCATTATTATTCGGACTACATCCACTGTGAAGTCACTTCCTGTTTACCGATATTTAAAAATTTTACATCACTCATTGTACAGGAATGGAGAGAAAGAAAAATTCAAGAAGCACACAAAAAGCCATGTAAAAGAAGGCTTTTTGAAACTATGGGAAAATCAAATAAAAAACATTCAGAAGGGAAACTTCGTACTTGCACAACATTTAAAGTAAATTTTTGAGTTGAAAATTAACTATCTCTCATTGTCATTAATTTTGGGCATAGGCGGTATCTGACGAAACCAAGAATTTCAGCACATCGTTTGCAAAGAGAAACTGGAAGATACCAGGGTATCCCACCACACCTTAAGACTTTGCGGGCAGTGTGGTTCAGTTGAGATAGAGGATGAAATACAGGTGAGATAGAGGATGAGCGATTCTTAAATAAGCTAAGCACCCCCCTTTTGGTGTCTCATCCTGTTTAGTTTTGATTTTCCCGTTGAGAAGTTTTACCATGAAAAAAGCTTCATAATAGTCAAGATAAAAGATTTGCAATTAGTGGTATGCAGGAAGGTCCCATAGCAAATCCGATAATTTGACGATACACAATCTTGCCGTAACAACCTACAATATTGTCAAGCAACAAATGTAAAGCTTTAACCATGTTTATAAAAATAAGGAGGTGTGGTATTATTGCCAATGAGCCGGCAACTATGCACCAGAGTCCAAACGACACGGATATATAAGCAATTATGGGTCACCGTATGGCCTTCAACTTATGAGACAAACGCATACCATTTAGTCAGCTATAAAAGGCACCGACATGAAAAATGTCAAAAAATTCAAGCGAAAAAACTAACGGCCTCATAGCAATGAAATTTACGAAAAGCAACATCAGAAAACATACGAGGTTATTACTCAATCTTTGGTAGGGTTACTAATTTGACCACAATACATAAATAAAGCTGCTGATCCTTTCGGTGTACCTGCGTTATCCCCGGACAGAGATGTCGGTCGTTCATTATAACATACAACTTTCTCAGTGTTTGTGTCAACATAACGGATTCGACCTCTCTTTCTTAATGTAAAGAGAATTGTATAGTATTTACATGTACACGGGTCGGTGGTCTCTTGATCACATAGTTTTTTTTGGGTTTGATCCCTAGCCACACGGTTAGCCGGATCAAACAAAAGATTTAAAAATTACAAGTGCTGTCTCTCCGCTGAACACGCGAAATTAAAGAGCAAATCTTGGTCGGCTTTGAGTCAGAACAGTGTGTCCGAGTATAATAACATGTTTCCTGCACTCTGGCACCTTTACAAATTGGAAGGACGAAGGAGCAAACAAGTCTACTTTTGAAACCGTCTATGGACAGACACCATTATTTCCCTTATCGTGTGGCATAACGAAAATCTTGTTTTCAGATATTCCAAAAGATTGTCACACTTGTATTCGACAGATTTCTGACAAACTTGAAATAATTCCAAATCAAGTGCGTGAAAATTCTGAACAATCTAAAACTACAAGTTATTATAACCTTATCATATGCAAGACAACACTCATAAATATAAATACGGATGTCCAACAAACAGTTAAATGTCTTATGAACATAAGAAGGATTTTATTAGGTAGATTTACACTACATTTATTTAGGTTTTTTAAAATCATTTTCGAATTCAAAGGGCCAAGAAAATGGCCTTATCATATTTTCTTCTTTATGATTGAAAAATTAGCCTAATTTCTTCAATAACGATGTTCTGCACCTTTTAGAGTGCGCAGTTTTCTTGTTTATATATATAATTTCCTCTAATTCCATGAAAATGGTTAATAACTATCACATGTTTGTTTTGTAAACGTTTATAATTAAATCTTAGTTGAATTGTTCCTGTTCCGCATGTGCATCTTCTAACGAAGTTCAAATTCCAAAAGTCATTCCAAACAATGTCTTGAAGATATACAAGTCTAAAATGAAATCCCTCTAAGACTTCCTCATAAAGATTGATACTAAGTTCAAACCAATTTTCGTCCATATATATTCGCTCTTTATACCCAATTTTCCACAATACGGTTTCTAACAACAGGTTGCAAATTTCTCTTGTGTTTCTATGTGGATGAACAATGAATGTATTTCTTCGTCTTTGACCATTGTTTGTTAACGTAAAACTTCGACCAAGTCTGTTTGCTGTCACTTGAAGTTCTTGTTGAAAATTTCTATTCTCAACACCTAAACAGTGACCTCGTCTTAAATGTCGATCGAAGAAGTCCGGAGTGCATTGTGAATCTCTATGTAATTGTACGGGTAATTGTACGGGTAATTGTCTTTTATATCGTTTTGTAAATTGTTTAAACTTGGTTTCGAGAAAGCCAGCTTGGCCAATATTGCCATTAAATTTCCTTTTCGTACCATTGTGTTCATCATCTTCAGAGGATTTGACATTTACAGAGCTAAACTTAGGTTGTTTCGTTTCAAAGTGCTCATTTGTCGTGTTTAACGCAAAAGTAAATTCCAATAACAGAACAATGATACTGATTGTTGTTATCATTTTACCAGAATATATACTTTTAACAATTTACACTTTCTTAGTTAAAAATATTCTTCACTTTTTAGAAGTCGTATCGATGAAATTTTAAAGTACATGTACAAATTTTAACATGAAGCATATTGTATAGAGATAGAGAGTATCATATTAAAAGTCGATCTGCGAATGAGGCAGGCAGATGGCTCCAGATGATATTTCAAAGAAATCAATAAAATTTTATATCAAAATAGTTTACATATATAGATAATCATTTTTACACTAAATTTTTACATATGATTGAATTTGGTGTCTATCAGGTGATTTATGCTTAAATCTTATATGAAAAATAGGCATATTCATCCCTAAAATTCAACCATTTTTCAATTGATTTATTAGATTTGATGTATATAGTTAATCTATAGTGTGAATAAATGTTATCTTTATTTGTAATGCAAACGAGACAGATTAAAACTTTTCAATCAAAGGGAGATACTTTCAAATTTAAGGACTAAATATAAAATATTCAAAATATGTAAAACTATAAAGTTTTAGCTAATTTAAAGATATATATGTTTTACTTAGATACATTTTAAATGAAAGATTATGGACTGAATTAACCTTTCATTGGAGGATTTAGTCGGGTTTTGACAAACTTATCTACAGTACGTATTACATTAAAGGTAAATACAATTTTGAACAAAACTATGATCAGAATTGTTCTCCTCATGTGTCTCTATAATTGATAAAGTCAACCAAAAATAAGAACATCAATTAAATGTGTAGTACTTTTCTAGCTAATAATTAACCTTTTTGATTTACGCTATTATCTTATAAGGACACTAAGTGGAATTATAGATCTTTTAATTATTGGACGGCAAAATTATAAGTGGCATAGTTTATATGCCATTGGCGCAACAACGCACTTGCGTGCGCAATGAAAAAAAATCACATAAAAATTAAGAGAGATAGAGAATATCGATAATTTAAAACGGGGTCCTTTTACACTGACTTTACCGTATTTTCCTCTAAGTTAAAATTCATTCTTATTATTGGAGAAGACTGGTAATCAAAGAAAGGGATGCATCAGAAGCAGAAGCTGATCTGTTTATCTTTCCAGGTATGGAGTCAAAGTCTCGCTATAGTACTGTAAAAGAGACTAAATCTATGCCTATAGTAATTCTTCAGATTCAACAAAAAAGTGTAAGTTCTGTGAAATGCCTTCCAAACCACAGGCACTAGACGTTCTATCAATAGTAATAAAATATGGGCAATGGGAAGAAAAATAGTGTCCATGTATATTGAAGCGCGATACTTGGTCAGCGGTTTTGAAGTCTTGTCGTAATAGTGTTTCTGACGTTTTTGACGTTCGATTAGTTCTTTTTGTTTTGATCCAAAAGCTTTCGGCTCAAGAAGTTCCGATGACATGGGAAGTTTTGTTTTCAACTGTCGGTTCATCAACAACTGTGTGGGTGAAAGTCCTACTCCATCAATAGGAGAGGCACGGTACTCCGTTAAGGAAATGTAAATATCACTATGCCCTTCTTCGGCTTTCTTGAACATATCCTTAATCGTTTGTACATAACGTTCAGCTTCTCCGTTGGATTGAGCATAACGCAGACTCGAAGTTGTGTGAATAAAGTCCCATTCATATTTCCTTGAAATGAACACACGCAAATTGCGGGCCGTTGTCACTAACAACCTCTGACGGAAAACCATTTCTGGCAAACATGGACTTAAATGCTGAAATTGTCTATACACTGGACAATGACGGCAGCAATGCAATTTCTGGATATTTAGAGTAGTAGTCTACACAAAATAAATAATGCTTTCCTTTGAACTCCAGCAAATCTGCTCCTAAATTTGTCCACGAACACGACAGAATATCATGAGATTTGAGCGGTTCTCTACAGTTTGCCTTCTTAAACTTAGTACATATGCTACAGTTTTTTTTTTATCAAGTTTTCATTATCACTATTCATATTACACCAGAATAGTATTTCACGGGCACGTTGTTTTGTCTTCACGATGCCGAGATGTGCTTCATGCAATTTCACTAACATTTCTCGTTGAAGTGATTTCGGTATGAAAATACGTTGGCTTTTGAAAAGTAGTAATAAAAAAGCGGTTTGTCATAGATTGCAACTAACGGCTTATGGGCGCAATAACGGCTCGGAAACCGTAAATATAATCATTATGATCAAATGTTTCGCAACCGTACAAGATTGCTAACATTTCACGCTCGATTTGCGCATATCTACTTTGCGTCTCGGTAAGAGCTCTGGATCCGTATGCCACGGGCTGTTTATTTTGTAGAAGTACAACTCCAAGACCTTTAGAGCTTGCATCAACTGATATCGATCCCTTAAGCCATCAGACAAATGTTCAAACTCACATGGTTCAGCTTTATTCTTTAGATCCGTGACGTAACTGTCTATGTTTTCATGTGTCCTTGATCATGTTGACATGGTTCATTTCGGGTAAAGAAAACGTGACGAATATACGTGAGATTCTTTCTCGGCTCACAGTAATCTTTGAATTTAGCTTTTAGTACATCAATCTTCTCTTTATCATCCGGAACAATGTCAAAGGTATTGTAAACACGTTGTGCTTCACAGTCTGCGACATGCACATGATGCAGAAAAGTAGCCACTTGTACCTTCCCTGACTTTTTTTTCGATTCCTGTTGCGGTTAGATAAAGTTCGAATGATTGAACTCATTCTTTTTAGTTTTCGGCTAAATTCCCTTCCTAATTTAGTATTCCAGGAGCCTTTAGTTGCTTCATTACTCAAGCTTGACATCTGACACCATGTGGGGTACGTCAATAATACAACAATGGCTTTAATATATCAAGGGGCGTAACTCTAATACATGATGCTATCATAGCAATGTCCAGAACACAATACATGACAGGGATGGTGTTAATATACTCTGGTCGAAGAGTGGTAAAACGGTCACTTAAGCAGACATATTCATACAAAAGTTAACGTATTTTGCATGCCGTTAAACCTTCAGTTAATGAATGATTTAATATGTTCTAATGACCGTAAAAAGATTACATCATTTAAAAATTGAATGCTTTTTTGGTAAATTTATTGGGGTGTAAATTAAAGCGTTGACCGAAGTACATTTTGTTTGAAGCGCGGAAGCGCTTCATTCTAAAAATGTGCGCACGGTCAACGCTTTTACAACCCTATAAAATTACTAAAAGAAGCATTCAATACTTATAATTACATTTTTTGCTAGGATCATGAAAACACGATTTCTATCAAGTTTTTCTTTTATTTACCTGTGCACTTTATTGTGGAAGCTCGTGTCATCATGAATGCTACATATCATTTTGAAATGAAGGTTAATTTCAGAATGACGCGAGATTGTTGTAAGCCAATCAAAATAACGTATTATAATGAAACATACATGTAATGTAATTATATGAAAATATTCTATTTATTGTATATCCTACAGTGGGAGTATTTTGCATTCACCCTGTCTGTCAATTCTTCCATTCGTTCAACTTTGTTTATATATGTTACTCTATCGTTTGTGTATACCCATAATCAAAATCATGTTACGGCCTGTATAGGACACATTTTTTTTAATGTTTGCATATCACTCTCTGAAAGTCGAGTTGTTTCCGTCGAGTATTCTAGTAAACTTAATATGCAAATTAAGCATGAAAGAATACTGGTTTATATAAAAATATTGTCAATGAATCTATACAATTATTTTGTCCGTTTATCAAGGTATAACTGGCTCTGACATTACATACAATTATAAATCAAATAAAACAGAACAGAAAAACTGTTGAGGAACAGATAAATTTCCAACTTCAAAATTGGTCTATGTATTTGCTAAATCCTCGTAGTTTCCGGAGCATGCAGCTACCCCACGGACACCTGTGGATATACTGACCCAACAACAAACCAAGTATAAAGCTTCCATCCTTTACTTCTTTAGTATTGTTATTGGTACACTTTCAGCAAGATTAATTTATTAATCTTACGAGAAATTAAGCAGAAAAAAAAACATTGGAAGAACAGTACTAAAGAGAGAGAAATAGGGGAATAACATCATGTTACCCGACTTTCATTCAAGTTGACATAATAATTTTATTGAACCTATATGCTGAGAGTACCATGAGATGCGCACGCAGATCGTAGAGGTCTGAACGTTCGAGCATTGACTCGGTATCGGAACTTTCTGGCACGGCCAAGACTAGTTCCAAAAGTGACAATATTTTTAGTAGCTATACCGGATATTCACAATATGTTATTGCAGAATCAATTATACATACAAACTTTGATGAAAAAACAGAATTAAAAAACTTCCACAAAGGTTAATCCTAGACAATCGGCAACAATGGCCGGACCAAGAAAGGTCGTTCAAAATAAATCGAGAAAAGATAATTATCAATCGCAACTGGACAGTTTGTTTGATATGAACAATAACATATCTGCACCGTCTGAATTATGTTCAGATATTTCTAGTGACGAACAAAGTTACGATAGCGATGATGAAGATTGTTCTGAGAATGATCATGATGAACATGAAGCAGATCAGGAAAAAACTGAAAATGAAAATGTCTTGGAATCAATGAAAGACTTCATTAGTTCTGATGAAAAGACAGGTCCAAAAATTAATCCTGGTTTAGCCACCTATATGAACCAGGGACTGAGGACAAGAGTAAGTGAAAATAAATTCAAAGAGCTCACAAAAAAGTACGATAAACCTGCCAATAATAGCAGTCTCAAAGTCCCACGAGTCAACATAGGTGAGGATTTATGCAGTTAAATGTGCATTTTAATAAATTTTATATATTGTGAAAATCAATTGTCTCTGCAAATCAATGAATTATTATAATATAAACCATAATTTACATGGTTATAAATAATAAAGATTATACTGTTATAAATATGTTTTAAAAACTTGCAATAGTTATGAGAAATATGTACACATAGAATTATTGTGTAAAATATCATTTAGAATAATAATGTACACACTGTCTAAATGTTAAGTGTAAATATACTAAGTCAATACTATAATTGTAGGTATTTGGAAGCAAATGACACCACGAAATAAAGATGTGGATGTAAAATTACAAAGACTACAAAATTTACTGTCTAAAACAGCATGCCCATTGATGTACATATGATGGATATGTTTGTTGATAAATCCTCTAAGAAGGAAGGAATGACTAGAGAGTAACTGCAGACGTATGCAGTTACATGTAGAGATACCTACCAGTTATTTCAGGCTAGTTATAGTGAAATTACATTTAGACGTAGGAGTTTTATCAAGGGGGACATTCAACCGCAGTATAAAGCTCTATGTGATGATACCACACCAGTCACTGATATGCTATTTGGTGATGACATCAAAGAAAAAATTAAAGAGTTAGATGCTGAACATAGTACGTGTTTGCAAAAACGTTGGGAAGGACCATAATTACATGTATGATAAGAACACATATCAGTCATCTAACAGAGGACGTAGCCATCATGGCCATGGAGGGCGTGGATTCCCTCATAAATTTGGGAGAAGAAAACGCCATATTGAAGGAGGAAAACCAATCAAAAGAACAAAACAATACGATGATGATGTTTTTTTAGATCGCAGCAAGACATTCAACAAGAAGAAAAACAAAGACAAAAAGTAAATCATGTAATTTCTGACAGTGATGTAACTACAAGTGATCACTTGCTTGACTTAACTGCTGTAAAACTTCAAAATATTCCTAACAATTTTATTGGGGGGGAAATTTCAATGTTTTTTTCATCGATAGAAGGAATTAACATCTGACTATTGGATCTTAAATATTATTTAAGGTTATCAGTTAGAATTTGAAAACATTCCTATGCAGCTTCGAAAGCCACACCCACTTGTGTTTAGCATTGAAGAAAATGAATATGTTCAAAAAGAAATAGATCAGTTTATTACAAAATCAATTATTCAACCTGTTACTCCAATTAAGGATCAGTATGTTTCAAATATTTTTGTGAGACCCAAGAAAGATGGCACTTATCGAGTTATTTTAAATTTAAAACAGTTAAACCTCGATATTGAACAAATACACTTTAAGATGGAAACTTTTAAAACAGCAATAACTAACATAACACAAAATTGCTGGTTTGGGTCTGTTGATTTAAAAGATGCATATTATTCTGTTAGCATCAATGAAAAAGATAGGAAATATCTTAGATTTTATTGGAATGAGGTTTTGTATGAATATACTTGTTTGCCAAATGGGTTAACAACAGCACCACGAATTTTCACAAAAATTTTGAAAGTTGTTTTTTCCAAATTGAGAAGTAAAGGACATTGCAACACACCATATATTGATGATAGTTTACTTGTGAGCAAAACCTTTTCTGGATGTCAAAGCAATATAATTGACACAGTACAATTATTAGATCATCTTGGTTTTACTATACATCCAGATAAATCTGTACTTCAACCTACTCAAATTATTGTGTTTTTGGGTTTTGTGATTAATTCAATCACAATGTGTATTAGAGTAACAGAAGAAAAGGCAGACAATATAATTAAATTATGTAGTCGGTTAATTCTCAAAAAAGAGATTCAAATACGAGAGTTTGCACAAGTAATTGGAAAATTAGTAGCAACAGAACCAGGTGTACAGTACGCACCATTATATATGAAGTCTTTAGAAATTACAAAAGATATACATGTATTGTTAAAACAAAATTATGGAAATTTTGATGCCAAAATGACTTTGTCAGATGGAAATGTTTCAGATTTAAATTGGTGGGTTAACAATATAAAAACTAGTTTCAAACCAATGACTTTAACAGATCCGCAATTTATTCTTAACACTGATAGTTCAAACACTGGTTGGGGTGCAGTTGTGCAAGATATACTGCTCGAAACCAAAGGGTTTTGGTCATATGAAGAACAGAAAAACCATATTAATTTTCTAGAGCTTAAGGCGGCATTATTAGCATTAATTTGGTTTTGTTCGTCAAGAAACAATATTCATGTAAAAGTATATCTAGATAACATGGTCGCAGTGAATTATATAAATAAAATTCGTAAGGGTTCCGCGGAACCCAGTGTCTCGCCTACTTTTGCTGTTAATCACAGGCTCAACAAAAATTAGGAAAAAAATTAATAAAAATATTCCTCTCTATACTATCTTTTGATTGTAAGTAGCTTCTGTCCAAGTTTGGTAAAATCCAGGATAGTTTATGAATCTAATAAATGTTTTAAAGACTTTAAACTGCAGACTGTATGTAATGTTAACTGGAAGAAAAACTAAGTCCATTTATAAGTAAAATACGGAAAAAATGGACCAAAAAAATTAAAACAAAATTTCCTTCTAGATACTAGCTTTTAATCATAAACAAGCTTCTGTCCAAGTTTGGTACAAATCCAGGATAGTTTAAGAAAGTTGTTAAAATTTTAAAAACTTTAACCACAGAGTGAATGTAATGTTAACTGCCAGAAAAACTAAGTCCATTTATAAGTAAATACGGAAAAAATGGAATTTTTTTTTTACAAATTTTACTTCTGGATACTATCTTATGATCATAAACAAGCTTTTTTCCAAGTTTGGTAGAAATCCAGGATAGTTTAAGAAAGTTATTAAAATTTCAAAAACTTTAACCACAGAGTGAATGTAATGTTTCCTGGCAGAAAAACTAAGTCCATTTATAAGTAAAATACGGAAAAAATGGATTTTCTTTTTTACAAAATTTACTTTTGAATATTATCTTATGATCATAAACAAGCTTCTGTCCAAGTTTGGTAGACATCCAGGATAATTTAAGAAAGTTATTAAAATTTCCAAAACTTTAACCAGAGTAAATATTTGTGGACGCCGCCGCCGACGACGACGACGACGACGCCGACGCCGACGGAATGTAGGATCGCTATGTCTCGCTTTTTCGACAAAAGTCGAAGACTCGACACAAATGGGTGGCCGCATTGTGAAGTTAAACAATTTGACAAAGGAATTGTGGATTTGGTGTATACAAAGGAAAATTTGGGTTACTGCTTGTCATTTGCCAGGAGTTGCTAATATAGAAGCAGATAGACTGTCGAGATCAATAAATGTGGATATTGAGCGGAAATTGCATGATGATGTTTTCAATATTATTGATAGTTTATTTGGACCACATGATGTGGATTTGTTTGCATCAAAATTTAATCATCAATTACCACGTTATTTCTCATATTTGCCTGATAAACATGCTGAAGCAGTAGATGCCTTTTCTGTAAAGTTGAGTAACATTAAGTGCTATTGTTTTTCACCTTTCAGTCTGATTGGGAAGATACTGCAAAAAGTGGACAAGGACCAAGCGGACATGACATTAGTTGCACCATTGTGGAACACTCAGAACTGGTTTCCACAAATACTTCATCGCATTGTGGCACATTCATTTTTAATAAACAGTCGAAAAAATCTTCTTTATCAACCACAGAATCCAACAAAGGAACATCATTTAGTGAAATTACGATTAGCAGTTTTCAGAATATCGGGGAAATCTTGCAAAATTATGGATTATCAAAAGAATCTTCCGAAATCATCATTGCATCTTGGAAACCAGCTACTCGACAACAAAATTGGACATATTGCAAAAGATGGTTGTTATTTTGCAGTGAACAGAAAATTAATTCATTTACGGCCTCTGAGTTAAATGTTTTAGAATTTTTAACTTCGTTATATAAAAAAGGTTTAGGTTACAGTGCTATTAACACTGCCAGAAGTATGTTATCTTCATTTATGTCTGTAAATCAAGAGAAAACTGTTGGTCAATGGCCATTGGTGAAGCGATTTCTTAAAGGCATATTCAATCTTAAGCCATCATTACCCAGATATCAAAGAACCTGGGACGTTGAAGTAGTGCTAAAATATTTGAAGACATTGACACCAGTTTATATGTTATCTTTACGTGTTTTATCATATAAGCTAGTTACACTGTTATTATTATTAACAGGACAAAGGTTACAAACCATTCATAGCTTAGATTTAGATGATATAACTGTTACAGATAGTAACATATATATAGATGTGAGAAGTGTATTGAAATGTTCGAAGCCAGGGAGGCATTTATAACCAATAGAGTTGCCAGCTTTTATTGAGGACAATAGGCTGTGTATTGTAACTGTTCTAAAAGAGTATTTAGTTAGAACATCATGTTTTCGGAAAACTCAAAAATTAATCTTGAGCTGTATAAAACCATATTCTCATGTGTCTAAAGACACTCTTGGACGTTGGGTTAAAATTGTTTTGCAAATGGCTGGTGTAGACATAACTATATATAAACCACATAGTACTAGATCAGCCAGTACATCTGCAGCACTACGGTGTGCTACATCAGTTGATACAATTTTAAAAGCGGCAGGTTGGTCAAATGAATCAACATTCAGGAAATTCTATAATAAACCTGGATCGAAACAAAATTATAATGATAATTATAGTGTTAAGGTTTTGAGAAGTAATATCTTGTCAAATTCTGATGAGTCTCATGTATAATGATAACAGATATGTAAGATTTAGTATGAATAGACACTTAAAAGTTTAACATAACATGTGTATATGTTTGATTTAATTTACTTTTGTACTTTGATAGAATACAAAGTTGATACAACATCTTGTTTCTTTCAAGCCTGAAAATATAAATCATGAATTGAGGCTGTAATAAATTACAATAATGAGTAACAGATCACATATCTCTGAAATCTCATGGTACTCTCAGCATATAGGTTCAATAAAATTGTACAATTAAATGAGACTTACCTTAAGTCGAAATTTGATTGTAATTTTGTTGAACCTATTTATGCTGAGAGTTAACATGCCCTCCCTATCACTTGTATTCCCACCCAGTTTCTTTTGGTGTATCATGTGCCTATGTGCTCTGTTACATTCTCTGAAAAGTGACCTCTACGATCTGCGTGCGCATCTCATGTTAACTCTCAGCATAAATAGGTTCAACAAAATTACAATCAAATTTCGACTTAAGGTAAGTCTCATTTAATTGTACAATTAAAAGGCAGTACTGTGTTAGGATGCTAAAGTTTAACAATTTTAAATACAAATATTGTTAACATACATGATTTAACATCAAACGAGTTAATAATTAACAATTTCCAAATATGATTTTACATCAAATGAGTTAATAATTAACAATTTTCAAATATTTGGTTTGACGGGGAAGGGGCTCGAACCCACGACCGCTCGCACTCGAGATTACCAAGTGGGATAGGCACAGTTATAGTCGTGGTGTTCAAAGTTTTCATTATGTAGGTTTCAACCCCCTTCTTCCGATCCGACCTATTTGAATATGTAGCAAACTCAAAATTACTCCACGAAGACACTTACAACTTACTTATATGCATTGGAATCTGACAGTTAGGCATGCACATAAATATCAATCCTAACAATTGACAGCTTCTTCTTGTTTACCAACAAGCGTAATCAATATCTCTCAAGTCTGAATAGCTTATTATTGCATAGTTGTCTTCCTTTTATTACATTGTATGATAACAGTTTTG
The DNA here is from genome assembly GCF_021869535.1 of Mytilus californianus. NCBI lineage: Eukaryota > Metazoa > Mollusca > Bivalvia > Mytilida > Mytilidae > Mytilus > Mytilus californianus. Next base: position 45,739,154 of record NW_026262712.1, on the reverse strand, counting down.
TATGAGCAAAATGCAGTTTGTATAAAGTGCAAATCAAGCCTACAATTTTTGTTATGCATCAATATTTATTAGGGTATATGGTAGTGCAATGAAAGGAAATATTTGGTGTAATCAAAGAGCTGAAAGCTCTGAGGAAAAATGACGCCATTGTCTCTGATGTTAAGATATTTTTGATGCAAGTCTTGATTTTCACATAATTTACCTACTGAATCTTAGGAGACTTTTCAGTTCATGGTAGGTAGGCTGACTGACAATAGAATAGATATGAATTGTTTTAAATGTCTATGGATTTTTTTTATTTGTTTGTCAAGATATATATATATATATATATATATATATATATATACGTATGTGTGAAGCGAAGATGACTACTGGTTGTTTCTTTTGTATAAAGAAATAGCTCAAGACTACCTGAATGATCTACAATATTCAAAGTAATATGTGAATTTGTTTCTTGCAATTTCATTATTCTTAGTCAAGGATACATTAACAGACTATCCCCTTCTTTGTAGAATTATTTAACAAAATGATGATGAAGAGCCTGCAGTAAGCAATCTCTTATACCCCACATAGTCCTTATTTAAGAGATAAGTTACAAGTGACTTAGTGACATTGTTATTTCTGTTACTGTGCAGAAGGCTATTTGTTAAGCCGAAATATTTGTCAACACGATTTAACCCTTTCACTGCCACACTGATTCCATACTTTGCCACGGCATTTTTTGGGTATACAAAAAACAACTGTACCGCCTATGACGTCCACAATGAAGGAACGTCACGGAGAGGGGCACAGATGGAGGTGTGCACAGAACATCAAGTATTTTGGGGTTTTTAAGATTTTGATCCGAAGCGCAGCAGATGAAATGCGAGTCCTACGTATTTGAGGGGTTCCGTAGTAATTTCAAGCGATACATTTATGATTTGAAATGTTTTCAAATTTAACCTAGTAATGAATTAGCTTTCTGTACCGGCGTGCGAGTACTCTCATGTCTATACCTTTTGTGTTTTTGATAGTCGTTTTTGTGCTTGGTATCGATCTCTTTTCAAGTGATACGGGAGACAGATTTATAAAATCCCGCTAACATGTTTACTCCCGCTACATTCTGTATGTATGTGCCTGTCCCAAATCGGGAGCCTGTAATTCAGTGGTTGTCGTTTGTTGCTGTTTAACATATTTGTTTTTCGTTCATTTTTTTGTACATAAATTAGACCGTTAGTTTTCTCGTTTGAATTGTTTAACATTTGTCATTTCGGGGCCTTTTATAGCTGACTAATATATGCGGTATGAGCTTTGCTCATTGTTGAAGTCCGTACGGTGACCTATAGTTGTTAATTTCTGTGTCATTTGGTCTCTTGTGAAGAGTTGTCTCATTGGCAATCATACCACATCTTATTTTTATATTATAAAAGTTTTTTTCAACTTTTCCGAATCCCATATTTGAATTTTAGGAAAATTGTACTACAGTAACTGCAAGGTTACAATTTTCCAATAATAACTACGGTTTAAACCAAGTGATTTTTATAATTTGTTCTTATGGTGTGATGTTAATACACCACTGCCACAGGTTAGAGGAGGGTTGGTACCCACAAACATTTTTAACCCCTTTTCATTCTATATTTGCCTGTCCTAATTCAGGAGCCTACATGCAATTGAGTGGTTGGCGTTTGTTGCTGTTTATAATATTTTTTTTGTCATCTATTGTTTTGTGCATAAATCCGGCCGTTAGATTTCTCGTTTGAATTGTTTGCATTTGTCATTTCACGGTATGGGTTATGCTCATTATTGAAGGCCAAAAGGTGACCTTTAGTTGCTTACTTCTACGTCATTTGGTTTCTTGTGGGGAGTTGTTGCATTTATGGGTAATTGATAGTCATACCACATCTTCTAATTTTTATCTCTTGTGTACATTCAGAAAGAACGATTATTTTATGCAAATCTGTGATCTCTTAAAAGTTTGTTAGAGTTTCAACAGTTGGTCATCGGATTCACAGTATGAACATTTTGAAAGTAAGATTGACCCGGCAGAAATTGAGGTAAATTATTTCGAATACACGACATGTACAACATTTAGTTTAAACCATGGTAGAATAATTCTATTGAACATATATCATACAGTTAACATGAATCACCATGATAAAACAGTTTGATGGACTGCGATTGCGGACTTTCAAGATTTCTCTCACCCTGTCAATAAATAACTCGCCAAATATTTAGAGACCAATTTTAAAAATTCTTTGATTGAAAAATACGATTATCAATGTGTTTGGAGGGTGTTAAATTTGAAGATATAAAATTTAAAAGTAGATAACTGGTATCTTCCGCCATCTCGGATTGTAAAATACTAGAAAACAATCGGTCTAGATCTTTAATGAAATAATATGTATTTTAAATGAGGAATGCAATTCATTTATAAGACTTTTCATCTAACTGAAGATAATTGTAGTTATTTGTTTTATTGTATTATTCCGATTATTTAAAAAAAATTGCAAAACCTGCAGCTTGATAAATATCTCCGTGACCTCACTTTTTATTAGGCTATAGTTTTGAAAACCACACGAGTCTTCATTTAATCAAAGTAAGAATACATTGTAGGGGGTCTCATTGGGGGGTTCTGATCCCGGATCCCGCTTACTGTTTTGTCAGATTCCCGTATCCCGCTTACACTATGTACGTACATGTAAGCAATTCTCATTTTTTGTAATTTCCCGTATCCCACTAGACTTCATTTCCCGTTTTCACGGCGGCACAATAATTTGACTTTCACGTGTCACGCTTACAAAAAATCGGCAATCCCGCTTCACGCTTAGACCCCAATGAGACCCACATTGTTTCTTTTTTTTATTATTTAAACCCCTCCTCTACATTACTTGAATAGTTATGAATAGTTGTCCTGTTTGCTTCTGTCACATTTTTCATGAGACGGCCATTCTTTTACGATGTTTTCTACAGTTTACGATGCTGTCTACAGTTATGACGTCATATTTTAGCATTACGTCAAAAACATATGACGACAGCAATGGCAAGTCTGTCCCCTGCAATAAACAGAAATCTTCCTGCATTGAAACCCCGTGTCGAGCCTCAATGTATTGTCCTTACCCATCTGTGACGTAACGTGTATTGTTACAGACGACATAGGCAACCGTTGCCAAGCCTAAATAAAGACCGTTGGCATTTGAAAGGAGTACAGAAAGCCTAAATATAGGCTTAACGGCATAGTAAGGGTTAATAACAACATCTTCGTATAATACAATCTTATATAAGTATCGTTGTGCAAATCTCTAGACTTATATATATTTATATATAAGAATAATAATATAAGATAATGACGGTTTCAATTCATCACTTTTACTAGCGCTTTCACTGCTTTCACAGATCTTCAGGTAATGTGACTTGTATACATAAATGTTATAAAACAATTGATTGACGTTAACAATAGTATGACGTTAACAAATACAAGAGAGACTACTAATATCATTTTAAAATTGGAGTAAAGTCTTTAAAATGTTTCGTAAAAATTAAAATATTATTTATCATTTAATCCCGGGTTGAGAATGTTTATGAATAATTCTTCTTTCTTCTTCCGATTGTTTTATAATTTGGAATTCGGATATATCTGTCTCAGATTTTCATTCTGATTTAAATTCTTTAACCCACATATTCGTTTCACAATTAACAGAAATGTCAACAAAATGCCGTTTTTGGATATTTTAGTACTTATAACGGAAGACAATGAAATTGTCACAGATATCTTTTCTAAAGACACCGATACACATATGTATTTAAATTTTTACTCAAATCATCCAAAACATGTAAAATTAAATATACCTTTTAATCTAGCATCAAGAATAATTACCATTACAAGTACAGAACTATTACGCAACAAAAGATTGGAAGAATTAAAAGTGTATTTAAAAAAGCAGCAATATCCGGAACAAGTGATAGATTACGGAATTCAAAAGGCACTGATAAAAGGACCCACGAGATTATGATATATTTAGTTTCATGCGACAAATTGAAAATAATTTACACAAAAGTGAAAAAATGGACAAAGTATTACAAAAAAAGAAGATTATCAACAGTACTGAAAGACAGTCAACAAGTCTAAAACGATATTTAACATCTTCAAAATTCGACTTTAATGAAACTATGCCTATTGTTAGAAAATGTACCGATAAACGATGTATGACATGTCCAGATTTAATAGAAGAAAGTTCAATTTATTTCAAAAATGGAAAGCATTTCACAGTTAAACAAAATATGTCTTGTAAAAGTTCAAACGTCATTTATTCTCTCATATGTGCAAATTGTGAGGAATTCTATATTGGAGAGACAAAAACAGAACTGCGAACTAGAATGACTGTACATAGACAGCAAACCAACCATGAAGATTTAACAATCATCAGGGCTAACGACCATTTCCATCGTTGTTCTAATGGACGATTTAAAATATTTCCGTTGTATATGTATGGTCAATCGTCAAAATGATTTTCTCCGGAAGAAGAAAGAATTATTCATAAACATTCTCAACCCGGCATTAAATGATAAATAATATTTTAATTTTTACGAAACATTTTAAAGACTTTACTCCAATTTTAAAATGACATTAGTAGTCTCCCTTGTATTTGTTAACGTCATACTATTGTTAACGTCAATCAATTGTTTTAAAAAATTTATGTATACAAGTCACATTACCTGAAGATCTGTGAAAGCAGTGAAAGCGCTAGTAAAAGTGATGAATTGAAACCGTCATTATCTTATATTATTTTTCTTATATGTTACCAGCATACGGATTCTATTTGACTTTTCTTTATATATATATATATAAACAAGTCTAAATTGAAAACAACGTTCAAACCTATGATTGCGTTAGATAAAAACCGCAATTTTTATACGTGTGCATGCAAAACAAATTTCTTGGTAGAGGGGTCTAAATACAGCACAAACAACATTTTCCAAAAGACCAAATGAGTGAAAAAGTATATTTTAACAAAACGCATTTGACTAGCAGGTCGAACAACTGATGTTCTTAAACCCTGCTGACTTCCATTGGCGATTGCCAAATAAACGGATCACCGATGTAATAAATGGATCTTAATTATAAATTTAATACTAAACAGAAAACAATAATATATATATATATATATATATATATATATATATATATATATATATATATATAATCTGAAATCTTTAAATGACAACATAAATTATTGCAGAATTATTTTTTTTCAAATGATTTAATGTTTGTGAGTCATTTATTTCAAATAATTAACCCGTACTAAAATAAGGAGATGTGGTTAGATGATTGCCAATGAGATAACGGTCTGATAACTATCCAGCAGAGTCTAAATAATGTGGCTGTTGGCAGTTATGAGTCACTTTCCAGACCTCAACAATGAACTAAACCGGTTCAAATGCAAAAAATGCAGCTGTAATGTAAATATGGTAATTTACATCATTATAGCCTCATTTTTTTATAAGGACCTAGCTAGACCTTTTTCTTAGGCAAGGTGTATTATATTACTCTGAAAGCAATACAATCCAGTGTTCTCCCCAGGATTTTTTTTATAGCGCTGTGGTATTAGCGCCCGATTTAAGATTGATTCACCTTAAGTTTCGTGTTTGTGACTTGATGTTACATTTATTTATAACTACCATGTTAGTTATATTATATTAAATAGACAAAGACCTGGAGTTTTTATACGCCCGTCAAAATTTTGACGGGACGTATTATGGTATACAAATGTCGTCTGTCCGTCTGTCCGTCTGTCTGTCCGGCGTTAACATGTCGCACCGTAACTTGAGAACGACTTATCCAAATTTCATGAAACTTAACATAGTTGTTTCTTATGATGGTCAAACGATCTGTATACCTTTTGGTAAAATAAGATTAAAACTTTTTGAGTTACGGGACTAAGTAACTAAAACAGGTGTGTGTGTTTTTTCACATGTCGCGCCGTATCTCAAAAACAATTTATGATTATTGCTTAAACTTTACACACTTCTTAGTTATATTAATCTTAAGATCTGTATACTTTTTGGTGATGATTCAAAATTTTGTTTTTGAGTTATTGAGTTATTTGTAAAAAAAAGGGGGGAGGGGTTTTTCACATGTCGCGCCGCATCTCAAAAACGATTTATGATTATTGCTTAAAATTTTACACACGTCTTAGTTATATTAATCTTACGATCTGTATACTTTTTGGTTTTGATTCAAAATTTTATTTTAGAGATATTGATTTTTTTTTAAAGAGGGGTTTTCACATGTCGCGCCGTATCTCAAAAACGATTTATGATTATTGCTTAAAATTTTACACACTTCTTAGTTATATTTATCTAAATATCTGTATACTTTTTGGTTTTGATTCCAAATTTTATTTTAGAGATATTGAGTTTTTTTGTAAAAAAAGGGGGGTTTTCGCATGTCGCGCCGTATGTCAGAAACTATTTATGATTATTGCATAAAAATTCACACACAAGACGACAGGCGTATCATGCGCTCATGACGCAGCTGTTTATTATATGCCATGTGCATTATCAGAAATGCAAATAAGTGACATTTTAATTATTAATTAAACTTTAAAAATTAAAATGCCTAGATAACTTAAATAATTTGATTTTATTACCACCCGTCCCCAAATGTAGCACAGAAGGTATACCTTTTTTTTCTCACCTTCAGTTGTTTGACTTATAAACTAGTTATATATCCTTTACAGCTTCATAATTTACTAACACATATTTAAGGTTTTCAATGACAAAATTGGAATTTCTTCATTAATTTTTATTTAAATTTATCAAATTACAATTTTGCAATTACAATTGGTATATCCTTTAATATCAAAGGAAGAAATGGAATAACTCTTTCCATATTCCATAAGTACTGAAATGTTATTAAAGACATGTTTAAAAAAGGCTAACATATTTGATCATATTCCAAGATGAATATGATAGAAATCTTTTTTTTAAAGAATTTTTTTTTATTATTTAGGGTGGATTATCAATAAATATATGTTTGCCAATTGAAACATTACAACTACATTTAAAAGTTGTGTTAGGTAATTTTATGAATATGTGAATTATTGCCTCCAGAAATATTTTACAAGATTTGACAATACTTGTTTTAGCACTTTTTCCCACTGAAATTGTCTCCCTTCACAACTTCTTGTTTACACATTATTTGCTGTATCGATCTCTAGGAATCATTAAATGCTATTCCTTATCCTAAACTGGTCCGCCATTCCATCTAAAGCTTCGCACCTATATTATGTCTGCAGCAGTAACTTTTTAAACAAAATACATACGCACCGTGTGGATATAACCGTATTACTAATTTTCGATTCTTTAAAACTTCTTAAATCTTAATAAAGACCATTATCATTCGTATGATTTCAAGATGATTCCGATTATTATTTTTTGAATGATTTTACAGTTCAGCTGACAAGAAAGGTTGACATTCTTTCAAGAACTATTTTGTCTAGCGATAGCGATTTGCTATCATTGGTATGTAAAAAGTCCAAAATCATAACAATACGGATCTATTTATATTCTGATTTTTTTACGGATTGTAAAGACATGCACATAAAAGCAAAAGCTCATATAAATATGAAAAATATACCAAAGGGATAGCTCAAAATACCATTTAATAACAATAAACATATGGACAGGTTAAGACTGAAATTCTGTACAGTACATAGGTATGTAAATTACGGACCCGAGTTCGGAAGGCGGCTTGGAAGCGATAAAATGACACCTGGTCAATGGTATAGTAAAATTGACGCTTTGACAGCGTCATTTTCCAAAAATGTATATTCATTTTACCTGTAAATTAGTAATATGTATATATATATATAAAGAATTGTACCAAAAATTTCCAGCTCGATTTGCTCTTTATCCCCATTGATGCATCTATACCACCAAATTTAGACAGAATTTTGTAGCTTTGTAAAGCAATCAGAATAGCTTCAACTCCTCTGAAACCATACAAACTCTGAAAAATTTCAATTTTGCATATTTTTGGTACTCTGAGACTGTGTTTGCTTTTTATATGCCCGTCAAAGGACAGGACGTATTATGGTATACCGGTGTCCGTAGTCTGTTCACACGTCATACTCTGACAATAGACCGCTTTGGTAATTTACATGAACTTTGCAGAATTATTGGACATATGCTAGAAAGCCCCCTTCGAACTTTTCTCGCCAATTCACCCATTTAAGAATTAGGGGCAAACAAGGGCGTTTGTGTTTTGTTCACATATTTGCATATACAAATTGTTTGTTTATTTTCAACGTATTTTAATGGAGTTTTTTTTTATTGCTCATAAGATTCTGCAACTTGAGTATGTCAACAGATTTGCAGTAGCCTCAACGGTTTCTGAGATACAAGAGGGGTTGATTCTTGATGAAGTGTTTTAGATTTTATTTTGCATCCGATTTAGATGAGATTTTTTCCCATTGTGTTACTCATTTTGATCCCTTTCGGTAATGTCAGCGGATTTTACGTAGCTCATACGGTTAATGAGTTAAAAGGGTAAAACAAGAGTGCACACGCTGAAATGTTTTGCCTACTATACTGACCATTGATTTTATGTTGATAGTCCTACATATAAAGTTTTACCACAAGTATCACATTAACATTTATGATCCAAGAAAATGAGGTTAAGGTCAGATAAACCAAGCCGGAAATACATGTACACCTTCCATACACAGAATATAGATGACCTATTGCTTATAGTATAAAAGAAACAGACCAAACCATGGAAATTCTATACTGACCAATGAACCATGAAAATGAAGCCAAGGTCAGATGAACCCTGCAAGACAGACATGTAAACCTAAAAATCATTCCATGCATCAAATATAAAATTGAGAATGGAAATGGGGAATGTGTCAAAGAGACAACAACCCGACCATAGAACAGACAACAGCAGAAGGTCACCAACAGGTCTTCAATGCAGCGAGAAATTCCCGCACCCGGAGGCGTCCTTCAGCTGGCCCCTTAACAAATATATATACTAGTTCAGTGATAATGAACGCCATACTAAACTCCAAATTGTACACAAGAAACTAAAATTAAAAATAATACAAGACTGACAAAGGCTAGAGGCTCCTGACTTGGGACAGGCGCAAAAATGCGGCGGGGTTAAACATGTTTTTTTTCATACGCCTTCCAACTGATAGGCATGTTAGGCGGAACAAATATAGTTGACATATTGCTTAAAGTATCTAAGAAACAAAGTTAGCCAGGAAAACTGAACATTGCCCAATTAACCATGAAAATGAGGTGAAGGTCGCCGCCGGATCACTATCCCTATATGTCGAGCTTTATTTTCCAACCTAGATAAATGGAGTCTTTTGCATTATGTTCCTCATTTTCATCTCTATAAAGAAATAGAATTTAATGCATTAACCGTGTCCAAATCCTTACTGTGTCCACACTCTTTGTTTCAACACTTGCCCAATTGTACCGCGATTTCGCGGGCATCTTCTAGTAAGTTCCAAATGGAAGAAATATTCTGTTATGATCTGTTATACTATTTCCACTGGAACAAATACTAGTTTTTGTTCTAACGAAATAAAGGGTAGAGAATATTTTTTTAAGGGGAACCGATGTTATGGCATTGTTTATAACAAAATTTCAAGGGGGACAGTCTGATAGGCATGTTAGGCGGAACAAATATAGTTGACAAAACAACTAAAAATTCAATTACAAAGAAATGCATAGACTATAAATCAAGCTTGGTTTTACCTGGGACTATTATGCTATATATATTATTTCACAGGTTTTACTAGATAAGATCATAATATTCTTGCCAGATAATGAGATTTAATGAAATTTATATCAAATTAATGGCTCATATGTCTTGGACAGGGTTGAAAATCAGTTGGTCCGGGGACACAGTTATCTACAAAAAGAGTCCCTAGTGTGGACAGTGTATAACTTTTTTATCATACGCCTTCCAAATTTCTTTCTTTATATTTTATGCATAAAATAGTAAGTAGGGGGTGAAATTACATGTAAAAAAAGTTTGGGGCATAAATTTTTAGGTAAAGTATAGTGATTTGGTCCAGTTTGAAAAGGTAAAAAATTAGTATGTCTGAAACTGAATTACAGACCCCCTTATAATAAAATGGTCCATATTTTGAGTTAGAGCCGATAGACTTTTCTATAATTTTGATATAATTTGTCCCAAAAGTAGTACATTACACTGCAAAAATCTTTTTTGGATAGATCAGGTGTGATTTTTTTAATTTGCGTTTATTGTCTAAAATAAATGCACTACGAAATACTGTGTTCTCGGGCCTAAGAAATGCAAGTAATTACGAAATAACTGTATTCGCGGGCCTACGAGACGAATTCAGTAAATGCAGATTCTGTACTTTGGCAATTTCCCTGAATGATTTGAGGGTATTAACTTGTCAAACTGAATGAAATTAAAAGGATTTTCATCTTTATTTGATAGACATTCTGTTAAAATGTCCAATTCTAGCATTATATGGCTGAAATAAGAATTTTAAAGCCATTTCCATTTTTATGCCTGAGGGGCAAGCTGACTTTCTATCTGACAGGTTTTCATGTTTTGATATTTGTGTTTCTAGGCTTAATTCAAGTTTCTATATTCATGTAGGAACACTGAATCTAGAGAAAAGAAGATTATCACAGACAAAAAAATGCAAAATGTGTTGTATTTATGGTCCTGGTCAAACGGCCTGTTTGAAGGAAGTGAAATGTAAGGAGCTATGTACATCATAAAGAGTTCACTAAATCTGTATAAAAAGCACTTTACAATGATTGTTATACCTGTTTCCTTTCATATGACACCTTTTTTTCTTCTGTAGGATGGTAAGTGTTTCAAACATATGCCTGTCGAGACTAAAATTACACGCAAGTTTTCCACTGAAAAGTGAAAAAACATGAGCAGGTGCGATTTTTTTAATTTGCGTTTTTTGTCTAAAAGAAATGCACTACGAAATAACTGTGTTCTCGGGCCAGTTTTGAACAACTGATTAATAGATTATGCAGGAGTTTATAATATGCCCCTCTTTTTCGTTGGTTTTTAAGATGTGTTTCCGGTTTCGTCGATAAAGTTTATCATTTTCGGCTCTTAACACATAGGAACGTTCACCGTGTTCTGTGTCAACTATTGTTGGTTCCCAAGTATTTGTCTTATGGTCTTTCTTGAAGCGTGATACTTGGTAGCGGTTTTGAAGTCTTGTCGTAATAGTGTTTCTGACGTTTTTGACGTTCGATTAGTTCTTTTTGTTTTGATCAAAAAGCTTTCGGCTAAGGAAGTTCCGATGACATGGGAAGTTTTGTTTTCAACTGTCGGTTCATCAACAACTGTGCGGGTGAAAGTCCTACTCCATCAATAGGAGAGGCACGGTACTCCATTAAGGAAATGTAAATGTCACTATGCCCTTCTTCCGCTTTCTTGAACATATCCTTAATTGTTTGTACATAACGTCCAGCTTCTCCGTTGGATTGAGCATAATGCGGACTCGAAGTTGTGTGAATAAAGTCCCATTCATATGAAAGTCCTTGAAATGAGCCTTTTTTTCGATCCTTTAAATAAACTAAAAGGTTACCAATTCAACACTGAAATTAGATCTTTGAATAGTGTTTTTATTGGTGTTAAAATTGATATTGTTATCTGTAAATTAAGATCAAACTAAATATTATTTGTATATACATATGCACATTTATGGCTTTACAATCTGTCGATACCTGTATCTTTGCATTTCACAAGGTCATTTTTTTCTCTGACTGTTAATGACGTCTTTACACTAAATCCATTGGAGGTTGGATGTGTACTGATTGATATTTTAGTCTTAGATACATGATTCTTTCATTATGTGTTATTAAGGATGTTTGCTACTCTGTTTCAAAATAACAAGCTTTTAAAATGACTGTTCTAAAATGATAGTATATAAATAAAGGAACTAAAAAAGCAGAAAAAAATGAAGGTCCGTGTGCTTGTTTTCGAGATATAAGCCATTGAAAATTTGGCGGGAAATGATTCTCTAGATTTGCGAGATGACCCCAGGGTCTGTATGGGAAAATAAAATTGCAGTATCATCTGCATATATCAAAACTTTACAATCTGAGTCGATGCTAGTTTAAACATCATTGACATAGATCAGAAAACAAAAGTGGACCCAGTAAGCTACCTTGAGTGACATCCCATGTAATATTACACACTTCTGAAATCACCCCATTTACACTTACAACCTGTTTTCTGTTTGTCAAATATGACTCAAACCAAGGTATAGATCTAACCCTAATTAATTCTAATTTGTCACATAATATCTTGTGATCTACTGTGTCAAATGCCTTCTGTAGGTCTAATAGGACCATGCCTGTAAAAAGACCTTTGGCTGTTTGAGCTTTAATGTGATCTATCAAGTGAATGAGACAAGAATCAGTTGAATATGAACTTCTAAATCCTGATTGAAACTCAAATAATAAATTATTTGAAATCAAAAAATTTTCAAGTTGCTTATAGGCAGCTTTTTCTAAAATTTTAGAAGCAATACTTAAAATGCTAACAGGCCTGTAATTTTCAGGCTTAAGTCTGTCATTTTTTTTACATAGGGGCTTGACCGGCTTAGCCATTTTCAGATAGTCAGGTACCGTACCTTCAGAGATAGATAAATGTATCAAGAAAGTAATGGGTATTTTCAGAATTGGGGCTGCATCCTTAAGAAGCCTTGGTGGAATACCATCTAGGCCAATGCTCTTACTTATATTTAAACTGCATAGTTCTTTATACACAAATTCCTCTGTTACATGCTTTAGGTTAAAAAAAATATCTGATTTCCTTCTTTGAACATAAAAGGATCTAACAATATTTGTAGTGGCACTATATAAACCCTTTGCAGTTGGTAGTTTTTCTACCAGTTTTGCAGCTATAGTTGTAAAAAACATGTTAAAATTATTTGATATTTTTTTGTTATCGTGACAGTTTTGCCCATCAATATTTAATACTATATTAGGATTTGATTTAGGATATTTTTGATATCCTAAATTTTTAAAACTTTTCCAAAGTTGTTTTGGGTTATTTCTATTTTCTTCAATTTCACTGCTGTAATAGTCAAATTTTGCAGTTTTGCATGATCGTTGAACATGATTTCTAAGTTTACTTAACTTTTTAAAATCTTCAGGATTTTTATAAGTCTTAAAATCAGATAAAAATTTGTCTCTCTGCTGAATATCTATCAAAATTTCAGCTGACATCCATGGTTCTGTTCTTTGTTTAATACAAACTTCTTTAAGAGGGGCAACACTGTCAAGAATATCCATAAAAATTTCTTTAAAAAATGACCAGGCCTCATTTATGTCTGAGGCACTGAAACACACCTTTCCTATTTTGCTTTAGTAAGCTTAGCTATAAATTCATCTCTATTATAAGATTTCACAGATCTGACTTTAACATTACTGTGCTTATTATATACATATTTTGCTAATTTTCTAGTACAATATACCATACAATGATCACTAAAACCAATATTTAGTACACCAGACGAGAGATTTTCTCAGTATTTACATAAAATATGATCTATTACAGATGCTGTAAATTCTGTTATTCTTGTTGGCTCTTTAATAATTTGACTGAAATTAAACAATTTTAAAAGCTCATTTAAAGATTTATACAGTGATCCACTCTGATCTTTAAAACATAAAACAAGTAATATAATTTCACAATCCTCTCTTAGCGGAGACAAAAAATTTTCAAATTTCTCAACAAAATTACAATTTTGAGGGGTCGATAACAAGTCCCGACAAAAATAGGTTTAGACTTTGGTAATAATAATTCAATACACAAAAAATCATCATTATTGTTTATTTCGTCCAAATTCATTGGTGTAAACGCAAGATTTTCTTTAATGTACATACACACACCAACTACACATCTGTTACGGTCTTTTCTGAGGATAGTGTATCCAGGGATGTTAGCCTCTGTATTGGTTATCGTTTTCATCAAACCAGGTCTCGGTTACAGATATCACTGCTGCTTTTGTTTTAAACGCAATAGTCTGTAGCTCAGGAATTTTTGTATGTAACGAGCGGGCATTCAGGTGAATAAAGTGCCGATTCCCTTCTGGAAACATTTAAAGACTTCATCAGAATGTAAATTGTCATTTTTTGGAGCTTCGGTAGAACTCACCGACTCTGGTTCACAATAGTTACCATCGTGTTGATATTGGTCATCATCCTCGAAAAAAAGAGTCCGAGAACTATAGACTGTCCCTGCCGTGATATTCGTGCATTTAATGTGGAACCATAGATCACATTGGTCACACATTATTGCTTTCTGGTTGGAACGAACAGACTTTGTACAGCTGCCGCATGGGTATTTCACTGGGCCAGGATTGGAAGCTATATCACCACATACCAGAATGTTTATAAGAGAAAAAAGTACTTTTCCATTTCGGGCATGGAGGCCGCCATTTTTAAATTTTCGTAAGTTGTTTTGCATCAGATAATTTTCAACTGATAAGTCATTAATTTTCAAATGTTCTATGTTCGTACTGGCATAATATCCTAGATCTTCAGCTTTAACATTGGCCGCTTTTTTTTCAAAAACTATGAAAAAATAACAAGGATTTTATAAGATTTTCAAATATGGCTTTTTAAACTATATGTAATAAAAGGGTTACACTAAAGACCTGAACGTGGACCTGAAAAGACCTGAAGATATACTATTCGATTTATTCAAATTACAATAACTTCTTTATTTTCCAATGGATTTTCTTCAAGTTAGAATTTTATTAAAGGTAAATTTCCACATTTTATTAGAAATAAAATGTTTCGAATAACAAACAAATTTTTGATTCCAAAACCTGGACCTGAACGAAGACATGAAGAGACCTGAACGGACCTGAAAATCTATGGTCGGACTTATTCAAACTCCAATAACTTTTTAAATATTCAATGGATTTCCTTCAACTTTAGATTTTGTAAAATGAAAATTCAACATTTTGTTAAAATGAAAAATTAGATAATGAAAAATATGTTTTGGGTGCCAAAACTCGGACCTGAACGGAGAATTAAAAACCTGAATTGACCTAAAATTCCACTTATATATATTTTTTCAAACTTCATTTTCTTTTTTATCAAAGAATTTCCTTGAAATCAAGATTTTATTATAGTACAAATTGAATATTTTATCAAAACGAAAAAAAAAATTAATGACAAATATTATTTTGGTGACAAGGCTTGGACCTGCACGGATAATTGAAAGACATGAATACCCCTGAAAATACATTCTTGAAGGCCGTACGGTGACCTATATTTGTTAACGTCTATGTCGTTTGGTCTCTTGTGAGAGTTGTCTCATTGGCAATCATACCACATCTTCTTTTTTTTTATATTTATATTGTCTGTTTGTGACAAAACTCAGACCTGAAAGGAAAATGAAAAGACCTGCATGGACCTGGATATATTTTAATTCAACATAGCTTATAAAACATTTGCATTTTCATTCAAGAAGAGCCAAAAGAAACTTGCGATAAAAATATTTAATTTTAAGTCTAGGTTAGTCTATAGAAAGGTATATACTATGAAATTAGAGCGAGGGGCTTACCTTTTCATAGGTCTGAGGACGGCTTTCCTAATGGAAATTGCGCCCTATATGTTCCTAATTTTACTTTAGGAAAATCTACTTAAGTTTGTTTTTTTTGGTGTATTTTAAACTTTGGTTGTGAGTTTTATAATTACATATTGTGTCGCTTATTTGTGTTTATTTTTATTTTTATCAGATGTAACTTATTTATTTCTTAAATATGAATGAGACTAAAGTTTGATCGGTTGCCCCAGCCAGTGGTCCCGTGGGAATCGTGTATACGCACTATCCCAAGGAAGATACTAACCATGATAGTGTAGGTTAATTGCACCCTGGATCTAGTCATTGACATGTGCTCTGACTGTTGATCAATCAGGCAGAAAACATGCCTCTGTCTAACTCCCGAAATGCAAAAACTGTTTCATGATATACCCCCCCAAAAAATCCAAATTGTATAAAGATAAAAATTACATTAATATATAATAAATAAATAAAATTATTAACTTATTGCTATTATAAAATACGGGACTTTATACTTCTAAATTAATTTACAATGATTCCAGTATGAATTGTACATGCTTGTTTGTCCATTCAGTACACACGATGTACTTGCGCTGACGCCACTGTTTAACAAGCTATGAACACGACAAACTGGTTAAATATTTAACATAATTTCATACCCTGTATATCACAACTACCATGTCAGGGGGTGACCACTGGTTGGCACCGCTAATCTACTTGTCTATATGTGATGCGAATGACTTATCATGAATTGATAATTGAATATTCAAAAAGTGTTATTGATTTAGCAGCTTTATTTCGAAAAATGAGTGGAATGACAATTTGTTCTGTAATCGTACGTAAATGGTGAATGCTTAATCGATGTCGATTTGAAAATTTAAAGATATCGCTAAAGTTATTTTAACGTCTATTGGTGAGTATTTCTTCCATATCTTAGGCAAAGAGTTCTTTTGTGGTTTGCTTTGTTTCGCTTTAAATTATGTAGTAGAGGTAGATATCCTGATGTTTTGATGGAGGAGGGTGTAACATGATAAAGTCTTTAACAATTAAAAATATTCATTAACAAATATAATGATTTTTTTCCACGTGGCAGAAAATGAATTCTTCCTAATATAGGTAGACCCCTATTTTTTTAAAAAATTATATATATAAAAGGTAAAACAATATACAGTAGTTATGTATTTACAAGATTTATTTATTGCGATCATTCAGTAAAAAATTGAACAGCACTTAGTATTATACAGTACTGTTACGTATTGTTGGCATAATTTAGCCTTTTAGTACTCAATATATATTCATAAATAGGGACAAAATTATATCCTTTTAGTAAATTTTTAAGTGTAAAATCAGTAACATTTAACTTTTTTAGTTTTTCAAATAAAATTTTCCTTTCTAAATTGAATAATTTACAATTTAACATATAATGTTCTACATTTTCAATCTGGTTGCAGTTTGTACAGAGATTTGAAGTAACTACTCCAAATTTATTTAGATGGTTATTAAGTCCAATATATCCTGTTCTTAGTTTAAAAAGTAATATTTCTTTCTCCCTTGTTAATTTTGGAATATTAATTTGAAAATTAACTTTATCCATAATTTTGAATAATGCTCGATCTTTGTTTCCCAATCTTTTTGCCATGAATTTTTCAGAAAATTTTTACAGACAGTTTTAATGTCCTCTTTAAAGAGAGGTATAAAATCTATGCAGTTATCTAAATTTAGTGCTATTTTGGCTTGTAAATCTGCACTTTCGTTGCCCATTATTCCGACATGACTTGGTATCCATTCAAATATAATTTCTGAGCCACCTTTTTTAAGAGAAGTCAAAATTAAATGAATATCATATAAAATTTGATTCTTTACTTTAAAAATAGGGGCTCTGATGGCTTGAAGAGCCGACAAAGAATCTACAAAAAAGACCGTTTTAATAGGTCTAAAATCTTCTAGCCATAATAGACTTAAAAATATTGCCATTAATTCTGACATAAATATTGAAATATAATTTGGTAGTTTAAAACCTTTTTTATTTTTTTATTCTGGAACAACATATGCACAGCTTGTGTTACCGTGTGGGTCTTTGGATCTATCTGTAAATATTTGCAAATGTTCTGTATATTCTGAATCAATTAATATATCAGCTTCACTTTTAATTAAATGTGGCAAATCCTTTTTACTTATTTTATCATGAAGTTGTGTTTTAACTAATGATTTTTCGACATGCCATGGAGGACATGGACATTCTGAATATCTATAAATAAATTCTGTAGAAAAATTATTTTGAGCTAAGAAATCTCTAGCTGTTATTGAAAAGGGTTTTTGTTTAACGTTTTTTGAGTAATAATCAAAAATGAAAGTATCATTGACCGCTGCTTTAGCAGGATGCGAGTTATCAAAGCTAGCCATATTTAAAAAAAGCCTTTACTATTAAACTTTGTCTTCTTATTTCTAAAGGTGGATCACCCATTTCAACTTGTAAAGCTTTCAAAGAAGCTGATCTCATTGAACCAGTGCATATACTTAATGCCTGAGTTTGAATTTTATCTAGACATTTTTTAGTAGTAAAAGAGGCTGAATTATAAATTTCACAGCCATAATCAAGTTTTGAACTAATCAAAGATATATAAATAGTTCTAAGTGTATGGCTGGTTGCGCCCCATCTGGTTCCTGTAAGTAATCTCATACAGTTAATAACTTTTATACACTTTGTTTGTAAACTTTGAATATGCTTATGCCAAGTTAAGTTCCTGTCAAAAATTAATCCTAAAAATTTAATTTCTTTAACAATTTCTAATGTATGATTACCAAGTTTCAAAGATATATTTATATTTTTCCTTCTGGTAAATATCATAGCTACAGTTTTACTTGGAGTAATTTTAAAGCCCCACGTAGAACACCATTTACAAATATTATCCAAGTCTAGTTGTATTTGTTTCTGTAAAAACTTAATACATGAACCTGACTTCCATATAGCACTGTCATTTGCAAATTGTGAAATCTCACAGTCTTGTAAACATGTTGATAAATCATTAACCATAATGGTAAATAAAGTGGGACTGATACAACTCCCTTGTGGGGTACCATTTTCAACAAAATAAGTTTCAGAAAAAGTATTATTTATTTTAACTTGAAGTGTTCTTGATGTTAGATAATTATTGACATAAGCTAATAAATTTCCTTAAATACCAAAATTAATCATTTTCTTTAATAGCCCGTGTTTCCATAGCATATCAAAAGCCTTCTGAAAATCTATAAAAACACCAACAGTAATATATTTCTTTGCAAAAGTTTTATGTATTTCATTATCAAGTCTAATACATTGTTGTAATGTATTTTTGTTTTTTTCGAAATCCAGTTTGGTTTGGATTATAAATATTGTTTTTTTCTAAGAACCATCTTAATCGGTTATTAACCATCTTTTCCATGATTTTATTAAAATTAGAGGTCAAAGCTATAGGCCTATAAGACAAAGGATCACTTGAATCTTTCCCTTATTTTAAACATGGGATGACCACAGAATGTTTCCAGTCTTTAGGAATCTCCTGTAAAAACCATATTTTATTTAAAAATAGTAGGAAAATATTTAAGGTTTTGTCGCTTAAATGTCTAAACATGCTATAACTTATTTTATCTTTACCAGGCGAACTATCATTTGTATCTGAAATGGCATCTTTAAATTCCTGTAAAGTAAAATTTTCATTAAAACAATCTTGATTTTCTTTATAATACTGAATAAAAGTGTTAATTTCTTGCTCTTCAACAATAGATTTATGGTTTTTGTCGAGCCTTCGACTTTAGTAGAAAAAGCGAGACATAGCGATCCTACATTCCGTCGGCGTCGGCGTCGTCGTCGTCGTCGGCGGCGGCGTCCACAAATATTCACTCTGTGGTTAAAGTTTTTGAAATTTTAATAACTTTCCTAAACTATCCTGGATTTCTACCAAACTTGGACATAATCTTGTTTATGATCAAAAGATAGTATCCAGAAGTAAATTTTGTAAAAATAAAATTCCATTTTTTCCGTATTTTACTTATAAATGGACTTAGTTTTTCTGCCGGGAAATATTACATTCACTCTGTGGTTAAAGTTTTTAAAATTTTAATAACTTTCTTAAACTATCCTGCATGGGTTTGTACCAAACTTGGACTGAAGCTTGTTTATGATCATAAGATAGTATCCAGAAGTAAATTTTGTAAAAAAATAAATCCATTTTTTCCTTATTTTACTTTTAAATGGACTTAGATTTTCTGCCAGGAAACAACACATTCACTCTGTGGTTAAAGTTTTTAAAATTTTAATAACTTTCTTATACTATTTTGGATTTGTACCAAACTTGGACAGGAGCTTTTTATGGTCAAAAGCTAGTATCTAGAAGGAAATTTTGTAAAAAATAAATCCATTTTTTCCGTATTTTACTTTTAAATGGACTTAGATTTTCTTCCAGGAAACAACACATTCACTCTGTGGTTAAAGTTTTTAAAATTTTAATAACTTTCTTATACTATTTTGGATTTGTACCAAACTTGGACAGAAGCTTGTTTATGATCAAATGCTAGTATCTAGAAGGAAATTTTGTTTTCTTCCAGTTAACATTACATTCAGTCTGCAGTTAAAGTTTTTAAACATTTATTAGATTCATAAACTATCCTGGATTTTTACCAAACTTGGACAGAAGCTTCTTACAATCAAAAAATAGTATCAAGAGGAATATTTTTATTGATTTACTTCCTCATTTTTGTTGAGCCTGCGATTAACAGAAAAAGTAGGCGAGACACTGGGTTCCGCGGAACCCTTACGAATTTTTGAACTCCTTATCATAATTGTTAGAACTGCTAACTTCTACAAATTTTTTGGAAAAAATGGTTAGCTTTGTCAATAGTACTTGTTAAAAGTTGTCCGCATGCTCTAAGAGCTGGGATCTCTTTTCTGCTGCTTATTTTACCAAGCATTTTCTTAATATTATACCATAATTCTGAAATTTTGGATTTGTCATTCAATGTGTTACAATAATCTTTCCAATATGCATCTTATGTTTCCTGTAAAACTTTTTGGCTAATTTTATTTTTTTCTCTATAAATAATAAAGTCATGTCCCTTTCCTGTATGTCTAGCTTTGTTTCTTGTTTTATTTCTTTCTTTTATCGCTTTTGTGCATTGGTCAGACCACCATGGCACACAAGGTTTTGTTTTATTTCTAAATTGTTTAATAGGAATAAACCGAGTTGCTATATCAATGAGCTCAGTAGTTAAGATAGTATTAGTCTGTTCAATATTATCTGAAATATAATCATCTGAAATTCTTTCATCACAAGCTTTGGAAAAATTCTTCCAATCAGCTTTTTTAAAATTCCATTTAAAGTTATTATTTTCTTCACTATTGTTAACTTTAATGTCTATTTTAAGTGATATAGAAAAGTGATCACTATTAAAAGTAGTGTTTTGGTCAACTGCCCACTGTATTCTGTGAGCTAAATTCATACTACAAAAGGCTAAATCAATACAAGTAGTTTTAAGGTTAGAAGGATTCAGGCGTGTGCCTAATCCTTCATTTAGTAAAAAAATATTATTATATAAGATTGAATTTGCTAGTTCTCTGCCTTTAGTAGATATAAGAAGATGTGGTATGAGTGCCAATGAGACAACTCTCCATCCAAGTCAAAATTTATAAAAGTAAACCACAGGGTCACAGTACGGTCTTCAACACGGAGCCTTGGCTCACACCGAACAGTAAGCTATAAAGGGCCCCAAAAAATTACTAGTGTAAAACCATTCAAACGGGAAAACCAACGGTCTAATCTATATAAAAAACGAGAAACGAGAAACACTTATGAACCACATCAACAAGCGACAACTACTGAACATCAGATTCCTGACTTAGGACAGGTGCAAACAAATGACTTTAGTGTCTATTCTTTCACTTCCCCATAGATTGTGTTGAGCATTAAAATCTCCACATAAAATAAAATCTCTATCAAATTGGTCTATTAAAGTATCATAGTCTTTCTGAATTGTATCAGATTGGGGATCGTATATATTGACAATCAATAAACGTTTCTTGTTATAAATAATATTAATAGCTGAAATCTCTAATTTACTGGTTAACGTTACCTTAGTAAAGTTAATACCATTTTTACAATAAATAGCCGTCCCCCCTCTTTTTGTACCTCTCGTGGAGAAGGCAGCTAACATATATCCTTGTATATCTACAAAATCTAATTCATTTGAACAAAAAGTTTCCTGTAAACAAATGATGTCAGGCCTGTGGTTAACAGAACTAAGATGCCATACAAATTCTGGTGCATGGGCTTTAAGTCCTTGACAATTCCAGTGGAGTACTGTAAAATGTGGCGCCATGACTAAAATTAGGTTTAAATACAGATATAGTATATACATTATTAAAAGAAATGTTCTGTATAGTTTACTATGTAAAACAAATATATACTTATATAAGTTCACTAAATCTCTGTGTAAGATTTTTTGGTTGAATTTCAAAACCAAAAAATTTCTTAACTAATTCTGAAATATAAATAAATTGTTCATTTTCTTCCTTAATACCGGGTAATTTCTTAAGTAATAATGTTATAAACACTAAAATATCTTCAATATCTTTGTTCTCTTTGGGAATGGTAGTAAGGGGAGCTTTAGTCTTAGGAGGATGAACTTTGTCTTGTTTTTTATTTTCAAGTATAACCTCTGTCCGTGCTTCCTTAAAACTGCACTTTTCTTTAGCAACCTTTGCTATTACTTTTATATTTTCTATCCTCTTTGGACAGGTTTTAGTTGAGGCGGGGTGTTCCCCATTACAATTTATACATTTGGGGGGGGGGGGGGGGGGGGGCTGTTACAATTTGTTGTTGTATGTGCTCCACCACATCTGACACATATTTCTTTTTTTGTACATTCATTTTTCATAGACTATCCAATTTAGCACATATTTACAACTCGAGTAATCTTTTAATTGGTCTATTGATAGTTTATTTTGGCTGACTACTTGTATCACAGGTGTTTGTAAAACAGAGCTCATTAACGAATTTTATGTTTTGTAAATCTACTCACTAGTATCATTGTAAGATATGTTATTTCAAAACGGGCCCTAGTGACTCCAGAATGAAACGATGGTAGCTGT
The DNA here is from genome assembly GCF_021869535.1 of Mytilus californianus. NCBI lineage: Eukaryota > Metazoa > Mollusca > Bivalvia > Mytilida > Mytilidae > Mytilus > Mytilus californianus. The sequence goes on along the minus strand of NW_026262712.1, from coordinate 45,716,451 downwards.
TGGTGTAAGTATGTATATTGATATAAAGCGGTGTATTACTATACGTGTACTTCTTTACATGGTAAGATGACGAAATGAATTGACCAAAAGCAGACAATAATTAAATTGCAGTGGAAACTATACATGTTTTGAAAACACTTTTCAATTTCACAGTAAAACTAAAGCTATAATAAATTAAAATTATTTGAAACATATAGATATTTGTCCCCATAGAAAGTCTAGCGGATAGCATTAAAAAGCAACTACCAATAATTATAGATCAGAGATTATAGGTTTTGTGTTTTTTTAGTAAAAACTAAAAGATTTATCAGAATTTGTATATATGTATATATATATATATATATATAGGTGGCACATTCTCTTCAGACATTATCACGGTTTTTCAATTCAAGACATGCATGAAATATTTGCCACTGGACATTAAGTAACCAATAATCAATCAATCAATTCATGACGAAATAGATCATGGTGTTTATATATCTCAACTTGTACGATTCGCTCGTGTATGTAACAACGTATTAGATTTTAGCGAGAGAAATTTATATATTACTGAAAAATTATTACACCAGGGTTTTCGATATCATTAACTAGTCAAAACATTTACTAAATTTTATCATCGGTATAAGGACATCATTCGTAAATATAACTCAACATGCAGATATCTTTTACGTTCGGGTATTTCACATCCAATCTTTTATGGTAATATTCTTTACAAAGCACAAAATGTCAGTATTCACCTCAAAAGCTAACAAAACCTTTAAACAGACTTATTAAGAAGGGATATAGTTACGATACTGTTGTCAGGTCATTAAAGATTGCATATTTTGGCTTTAATATTGATTCACTTATAGGGTCTTTGCATCGGAATTAAACATATTTATTCTAAAACCAGTTGTTGGCATGACACGGGTTATGTTCTTCTCATATATTTTATGACGGTATAATACTAAACCCCTAACAGGAGGGATTGTGCCTGATATTCATATGATGAAGACATAATCTTTCAATCAGTTTAATTGAGGTCTGGAGCTGGCATGTCAGTAACTGCTAGTAGTCTGTTGTTATTTATGTATTATTGTCATTTTGTTTATTTTCTTTTGTTTCCTATTCTGACATCGGACTCGGACTTCTCTTAAACTGAGTTTTACTGTGCGTACTGTTGTACGTTTGTTTTTTCTACATTGGCTAGAGGTATAGGGGGAGGGTTGAGATCTAAAAAAATGTTTAACCCCGCCGCATTTTTGCGCCTGTCCCAAGTCAGGAGGCTCTGGCCTTTGTTAGTCTTGTATCATTTTTAATTTTAGTTTCTTGTGTATAATTTGGAGTTTAGTATGACGTCCCATTATCATTGTACTAGTATACATATTTGTTTAGGGGCCAGCTGAAGGACGCCTCCGGGTGCGGGAGTTTCTCGCTGCATTGAAGACCCATTGGTGGCCTTCGGCTGTTGTCTGCTCTATGGTCGGGTTGTTGTCTCTTTATAGATGATAGTTAGGCAATGTGTATAAAGACAACTGTTCAGCCATTACATTTTATATACAACTAACGTATTTCCGCCCAAGGCGACGTCACTGACAATACGACGTCGACAATGGACAAGTACAATAGTACGGACGTTATGTTCCCGCGACAATCTCAACATACTGGGGCCGCGAAAAGTAAAAAATATCACAATTTTCTAAATAATCTCAATTATCCATTGATCAATCGTTTCACTGATAAATTACTGTCCATCAATAAATAATAATACTTTGAAATTGTCTCTCGCGTTGTGTTTTTCTTTGAAATACTGAGTACATGAAATCATTTAAAACGGAAATTACATTTAGCAATTAAATTCAATTAATGTCACTCATGAAATAAGAATAAAATTCAACTTTGCACTAAAACGCGTAATTGTCTATCAATTACATCACTAATGGTCGTCTTTCACATCATTGGTGTATCCACTTCCGTATGGTCTCACGGGCTTTAAGACTTGCTTTTCGTCTCGGTCTGTTCTCCATATTTTCCTGCTGATCATCTATTGGAACGTTAGAATTGTTTGTCATCGTTTGTGTAACTTCTAATGGATATAGTTTTGCGATCGGTCTAGTTGTTTCCCCATTGTTGGTCCTTATTCGTGCAGATCTTATAAGTCCGTCGTTACCTCTCGCCAGTTCGGTTACGATCCCAATTTTCCAGTTTATACGCGGAGATTCGTTGTGAATTTGCACGATGTCTCCTGTATTTATTAATTGTTCATTTTTTCCGGTAGTCCTATGAAATTCACGTAACGACGTAAGGTATTCGGATTTCCATCTTTTCCAGAAATGTTGAATCAATTGCGTTTGTCTTTGTACACTTTTATTAAGATCGTAATGTCCCATGTAAGTCGGGTCGGTGATGTTATCGATTTCTGGTTGTGGGTACGGTAATGTTGAAATGCGCCTTCCGTATAGTAGATGAGACGGTGTTAAAGCTTCACAGTCTTTGATATCGGACGATGGATAAGTAAGCGGTCTGTCGTTTAAGATAGTTTCTATTTCCGCAACAATTGTTTGTAATGTTTCCATGTTAACTTGCGATCGTCCAAGCACTTTTTTCAAACTTGTCTTCGTAAGAGCAATCAAGCGCTCCCAGAATCCACCATACCATGGTGCACGTTTCGGTATGAATCTCCACTCTACACCGTGTGTTGATAAAGTATCTTCTACTATATCCGATTCACATAATCTTTTTATTTCCTCAGATCCTGCAATGAATGTAGATGCATTGTCAGATACTAGAATTTTAGGCAGAGATTTACGGCTAACAAAGCGTCGAAATGCCTGAATAAATGAATGTTCGCTCATGTTTGGAACTACTTCGAGATGAACTGCTCTAGTCGATGCGCACGTAAATAAGCATATATACGCTTTCTTTAAAGTTCCTTCTTGATCCCTTACGTATAAAGCGCCTGTATAATCGACCCCTGTGACGGTAAATGGCGAGGCTTCCTGTACTCTTATTTTCGGAAGCGGTGGCGGGTCCGGTTTGCTGTAAGATTTTCCCATAACTTTGCGGCAAGTTACACACTTATTCAATAACTTCTTAATAAATTGTCGAAGTGTCGGTACCCAATACGATTGTCGTACAAAAGTTAGCGTAGCATTAAGTCCAGAATGGAGTGAACGTTCGTGTGCGTCTATCACAATCAGTTTGGTAAGTGGATGATTCGCAGATATAAGGTACGGAAATTTGGTATTCTCTGAAATCGGTGCATTGTGAATTCTTCCATTGCATCTCACAAGACCATCGTCATCTATGAAGAGTCCTAATTGTCTTATTCTTGGAAATTTCATTGTGTTTTTATTTCGTGTGTCCTTTAAACTTTTTATTTCGGCTGAATATGAAGATTCTTGGCAATCTAATATCCATGAACGCACCGCGGTATTTATATCATATGTCGTCAAAATTCCACCTTTTCTCCGATGTTTGGTATATAGGCAGTTAGATATGAACCGCTGAACGTAAGCAGTTACTCGAATCAATTTCCTGAAAGTCCCATATTTCGAAATGTCTATAACGTTACTAATACCATAGTGATCAGTATGAACTTCATTGTTTAGAAATTCCTCTTCGTCGTTTTCTCCTGTAATTGTCATTACCATTTTACTTGTGGGAGTTATTTCTGGCCATTTTGTGCGATCCGTTAACCAATTTGGTCCTTTTTTCCAAATGACACTATCGATGTATTGATCGGCGTTAATTCCTCGTGTTAAGAGATCGGCTGGATTGCATTCTGTTGGACAATATCTCCATTCATGTTGATTTGTAGATTCCGTTATTTCTCTCACTCGATTCGCAATAAATCGTTTTAACGGTTTCGCTGATTTTAACCAGTGCAATACTATGCAGCTATCCGACCAGAAAACCACGTTTTTACATTCGAAAGTCGATTGTACATGTGACGCTAGTCTAGTTCCAATAACTGCGGCCATAAGTTCTAGTTGCGGTAATGTTAGGTTTTTCACTGGCGCTACTCTGCTTTTTGCCATCAGTAACGCAGTTTCGGTTCCGTTGTTCAGATATGCGGTCGCTCCATACGCCTTTGGACTGGCATCGCAAAATACGTGTAGTTCAAGTTGTTCCGAAGTAGAATTACCGGAGAAATAATATCTCGGAAAGACGATTTGTGTCGCTTTCTCTAAGTCGCTTGCTACATTAATCCAAGTAGCCTTAAAGTTTTCCGGAACTTGTTCATCCCAATCCAGTCCACTTTTCCATAGATCCTGTATTAGTGTCTTTGCTCTTATTGTTACCGGGCTGATTATTCCAAGTGGATCGTATATTTTCGACGAATGTTTCAAAATCTCCCTTTTTGTTACAATGTCTCGTATTGGAATATCACATTTCTGGTACATCAGATCATCGGATTTGCTATTCCATAACATACCAAGTACTTTTGTGTTTTTGTCCATATCTAGTACATTTTCCGTCTTGGCTAGCTTGCGTATATTCTCACTGTTTGACGTCCACGATCGTAGGTTGAATCCGGCGTCTTTCATCATTGTTCTCGCTTCCTTATAATACGTATCAGCCTCATCCTCGTTCTGTAAACTTGTCAGAATGTTGTCCACGTACAAGTCTCTTTCCACCAATGTAGCTGTTTTACTGTTGTAACGTTGTAAATGTTTCAGTATTGTGGCGTTTAGTATAAACGGTGAACAAGTCGCTCCAAAAAGGACGGATTTGAACCTGTAAGTCTGTAAATAACTTGTTGGGTCGGATGGGTTACTTAGCCACAAGAAACGCGTAGCGTCTCGGTCATCCTCGTTTAATCCTACATGTAAAAAGGCTTTCTCAATATCCGTTGTTATGGCGACAGGGTTGGCTCTAAATCTCATCAGAATTTTTGTCAGGTCGTTTAGCTAAGTTCTGCGTTAAAAACGATCTTTGCGCTCCTTCGTCAAAAAGAATGTTTGTCAGGTCGTTTAGCTTCGGCGGTGTATCCAAGAGGCAGTCATTCAAGCTTTGCGAATTAGGCGACTGGCGACAACTGCAGTCGTAAATATCTATATTTATGGTACCGTGACCAATGGATCTCGAAAAATTGAAATCAGTTCGATCTGGGAACAGAAGCGCTGTTACCAGACTATTCCGCAGGTTAGATGAAGCAAAGGAGAATACGAATTTCGATGAAGAAGAAGTCTTTGCAACGCTCGGAAAACTTGTGCAAAAACAAACATTGTTTGAGGACTTAAATGAACAAATTCTTAAGTTAACAGAACCGGAAGATGTGGAAAATGAGATTATTGATTCAGATGAATATTCAGTGACTATGGAAACGAAGATTCGACACATACGTAAGTTCATACAAAATGTCCAAACCCCGCAGTCCCGTCATATTGAATCACATACTACAACTCACACGTTAAATCCAGAAACTATACCGTTTGTTCCAACGCACAACATAACCAACCCACACAACGCACAGTCCTTTGAAAACCCGTCTGTACAAGCCAGTCACACATTTAACACGCAACAAAGTACATTTTCGTCAACTAGTAATCAGAGTCACCGCCTACCAAAACTTTCGCTTCCAACCTTCTCAGGCAACATTTTAGAATGGCAAACTTTCTGGGACTCATATGAGTCGGCCGTACATCTTAATCTGTCACTTACAAATGTACAAAAATTTAATTACTTGAAAGCACAGCTAGAACATGAAGCACTAGGATCAATAGCAGGTTTCGCACTAACAAATGTAAACTACGATGAAGCCGTAAATTTGTTAAAAGAGAGGTTCGGTCAACAAGATAAAATCATAAATGCATACATGCAGGCATTATTAGAAATTCCTTCGCCTAGAAATCAGTTAACAAGCTTACGAAGTTTTTACGATAAAATGGAAGGTTACGTCAGGGGATTAGAAGCTTTGGGTCAAACACAGGAAACATACGGCACGTTACTTGTTCCCATTATTATGAACAAATTACCCGGGGAAGTCAGAAAACATCTCGCGCGAGAACACAGAACAAAAACTTGGGTATTACGGGACCTCCGTAAAAGCATATTAGACGAGATAGATATAATGGACGCAGGACAAGAGATAGAGTCAACACGAAATTTGCCCACAACATCGTCTTTCTTTGCCGGAGCGAAATCGCCGAAGTCCAAATCTTACAAGAATATTGAGACTAGACCTTGCGTTTTCTGTCACGAAATACACGCACCTACCCATTGCAGTAAAATAACCGACACAGAATCCCGTATGAACATAGTAAAACGTGATAAGTTATGCTTTAGATATGGACAAAAACACAAAAGTACTTGGTATGTTATGGAATAGCAAATCCGATGATCTGATGTACCAGAAATGTGATATTCCAATACGAGACATTGTAACAAAAAGGGAGATTTTGAAACATTCGTCGAAAATATACGATCCACTTGGAATAATCAGCCCGGTAACAATAAGAGCAAAGACACTAATACAGGATCTATGGAAAAGTGGACTGGATTGGGATGAACAAGTTCCGGAAAACTTTAAGGCTACTTGGATTAATGTAGCAAGCGACTTAGAGAAAGCGACACAAATCGTCTTTCCGAGATATTATTTCTCCGGTAATTCTACTTCGGAACAACTTGAACTACACGTATTTTGCGATGCCAGTCCAAAGGCGTATGGAGCGACCGCATATCTGAACAACGGAACCGAAACTGCGTTACTGATGGCAAAAAGCAGAGTAGCGCCAGTGAAAAACCTAACATTACCGCAACTAGAACTTATGGCCGCAGTTATTGGAACTAGACTAGCGTCACATGTACAATCGACTTTCGAATGTAAAAACGTGGTTTTCTGGTCGGATAGCTGCATAGTATTGCACTGGTTAAAATCAGCGAAACCGTTAAAACGATTTATTGCGAATCGAGTGAGAGAAATAACGGAATCTACAAATCAACATGAATGGAGATATTGTCCAACAGAATGCAATCCAGCCGATCTCTTAACACGAGGAATTAACGCCGATCAATACATCGATAGTGTCATTTGGAAAAAAGGACCAAATTGGTTAACGGATCGCACAAAATGGCCAGAAATAACTCCCACAAGTAAAATGGTAATGACAATTACAGGAGAAAACGACGAAGAGGAATTTCTAAACTCTTTGACACATTCCCCATTTCCATTCTCAATTTTTATCAATTTCCCCAAGAAAGTTAAAAATTCGTAAGGGTTCCACGGAACCCAGTGTCTCGCCTACTTTTTCTGTTAATCACAGGCTCAACAAAAATGAGGAAGTAAATCAATAAAAATATTCCTCTTGATACTATCTTTTGATTGTAAGAAGCTTCTGTCCAAGTTTGGTAAAAATCCAGGATAGTTTATGAATCTAATAAATGTTTAAAAACTTTAACTGCAGACTGAATGTAATGTTAACTGGAAGAAAACAAAAATTTCCTTCTAGATACTAGCATTTGATCATAAACAAGCTTCTGTCCAAGTTTGGTACAAATCAAAAATAGTATAAGAAAGTTATTAAAATTTTAAAAACTTTAACCACAGAGTGAATGTGTTGTTTCCTGGCAGAAAATCTAAGTCCATTTAAAAGTAAAATACGGAAAAAATGGATTTATTTTTTTACCAAATTTCCTTCTAGATACTAGCTTTTGATCATAAACAAGCTTCTGTCCAAGTTTGGTACAAATCCAAAATAGTATAAGAAGGTTATTAAAATTTTAAAAACTTTAACCACAGAGTGAATGTGTTGTTTCCTGGCAGAAAAACTAAGTCCATTTAAAAGTAAAATAAGGAAAAAATGTTGTTTTTTTTTACAAAATTTACTTCTGGATACTATCTTATGATCATAAACAAGCTTCTGTCCAAGTTTGGTAGAAACCCAGGATAGTTTAAGAAAGTTATTAAAATTTTAAAAACTTTAACCACAGAGTGAATGTGTTGTTTCCTGGCAGAAAAACTAAGTCAATTTAAAAGTAAAATGAGGAAAAAATGTTGTTTTTTTTTTACAAAATTTACTTCTGGATACTATCTTTTGATCATAAACAAGCTTCTGTCCAAGTTTGGTAGAAACCCAGGATAGTTTAAGAAAGTTATTAAAATTTTAAAAACTTTAACCACAGAGTGAATGTAATATTTCCCGGCAGAAAAACTAAGTCCATTTATAAGTAAAATACGGAAAAAATGGAATTTTATTTTTACAAAATTTACTTCTGGATACTATCTTATGATCATAAACAAGCTTCTGTCCAAGTTTGGTAGAAATCCAGGATAGTTTAAGAAAGTTATTAAAATTTCAAAAACTTTAACCACAGAGTGAATATTTGTGGACGCCGCCGACGACAACGACGACGACGACGACGACGCCGACGGAATGTAGGATCGCTATGTCTCGCTTTTTCGACTAAAGTCGAAGGCTCGACAATAAAATCACCAAGTTGCCTTAATTTCCCATTACAATAATTCATAGTACTCACTTTTTTTGTGTACAAAGTATAATTGCATATGGATGATAAATTATTACAATTTTACGATAGCGTTGTACTCCAATCAAGGTATAAAGAACCGTATGGGTTACTCTTTATTTAAATGAAAAAAAAAAACAAAAAAACTTGCAATTGTCAAGAATATTTTTTAGATCCAAAATTTTTAATAGCAGGATATTTAAAAACTAATGTGAAAACTAATTACAAACTATTTAATTTAATTTGGAACACAGCATGTTGTTTCAAGATAGCTAATGGCAATTTTTGTTTTCATATCTTGATTACGATACTTAGCACATACTTACAACTTCTCGTCCAATCAAATTGCTTATATTTGCCTTCTAATTTTCATAGTACATACTTTTTCCGTGTACTAAGTAACTACGCATGAATGACCACAAGGGTAAGATTTCATTGTATCGTAATCAAGATATTAAAACAAAAATTGCTACTGGCTATTTTGAAATAAATGCTGTGTTCCAAATTAAACTAAATAGTGTGTAATTAGTTTTCAAATTGATTTATAAACATCCTACTATTTAATCTTTGGATCTAAAAATGTTTTTGACGATTAAAAGTTTCTTTCATTTAAATAAAGAGTAACACATATGTTTTTTTTTATACCTTGATTAGAGTACAACGCCATCTGAAAATTGTAATCATTTATCTTCCATGCAATTACTTTGTACACAAAAAAGAGTGAACCATGAAACCTTGTGAAGGAAAATTACAGCAATTTGATATATTTCGTCATGAATTGATTGATTATTGGTTGCTTAATGTCCAGTGACAAATATTTCATGCATGTAAACTATCCACTAGACTACCTATGGGTACATACCAGGGCAGATCCAGTCATTTTTAAAAGGGGTTCCAACCCAAGATAAAAGGGGGGGTCCAACTGTATGTCCTCATTCAAAAGCATTGATCATCACAAAAAGGGCGTTTTCCATCCCCCTCCCCCTTTTTGGATCCGCCAGTGCAAACTATCTATATGTGTAAAATTTATTATAGTTTTTAGTTTTTAGGTGAAATTGAAAAAATGTTTTCAAGAATGTAAAGCTTCCACTGCCTGCTTTTGGTCAATTTATTTTGTCATCTTACCATGTGAAGAAGTACATGAATAGTAAAACACCGCTTTATGTCAATAAACATACTTACACCAGCAGCTACCATCTTTTCATTCTGGATTCAATATTTTACAATGATACTAGTGAGTAGATTTACAAAACTACGTACATGAGCTACACCTAGTCAGCCAAAACATATCAATAGACTAATTACAGGATTACTCAAGTTGTAAATATGTGCTAAATTGGATAGTGTATGGAAAGGTATATACTATGAAATTAAGAGCTCGGGGCAAGCCCCTCGCTCTAAATTTCATAGTATATACCTTTCCATACACTAACCGACACAATGAAATCTTACCCTTGTGGTCATTCATGCGTAGTTACTTAGTACACGGAAAAAGTATGTACTATGAAAATTAGAATATAGCAAAGTGCTCTCGACCAATGAAATTGTAGGATTTGGTGTTTCTTAATTGTGAAGAATGAATGAAATCATGTTCTTAGTAAGGGATTATCCTATTGTTTAGGCCTACTTACAGTTCAAAACAAAGAGTTTCTATAAATGAGTTACAAATGCCCCGAAGCACATTTATCAGCTTGAAAAAAATTGTGATTAAAATTGACTAAAAGTTGAATTTTGAAAATAACAAAAAATATCAAAATTAGATGAAGTTTACTGGTGCAGTAACATTAGTACCGTTAACGTTATTATGAGAATATTAATAACTTCAAATTACTAACAAAAACTAAACAGTATCAAAGCAATGCAATTCAAAAAAAAAAGAAAAAAAAAGTTTTAAAATTAGATAAAACCTAAATCTTTAGCGCCTACTCTTTCAAAAACTTAGATTACTGGATCCGCGGTTGGTGAAAATAGTAATTTCCAATATTCTGATAAAATTCTAAAACTAGAGGCTCTAAAGAGCCTGTGTCGCTCACCTTGGTCTATGTGCATATTAAACAAAGACACAGATGGATTCATGACAAAATTGTGTTTTGGTGATGGTGATGTGTTTGTAGATCTTACTTTACTGAACATTCTTGCTGCTTACAATTATCTCTATCTATAATGAACTTGGCCCAGTAGTTACAGTGGAAAATATTTTGTAAAAATTTACAAAAATTTACAAAACTTATGAAAATTGTAAAAAATTGACTATAAAGGACAATAACTCCTTAAGGGGTCAATTGACAATTTTGGTCATGTTGACTTATTTGTAGATCTTACTTTGCTGTACATTATTGCTGTTTACAGTTTATCTCTATCTATAATAATATTCAAGATAATAACCAAAAGCTGCAAAATATTCTTAAAATTACCAATTCAGGGGCAGCAACCCAACAACGTGTTGCCTGATTGGTCTGAAAATTTCAGGGCAGATAGATCTTGACCTAATGAACAATTTTATCCTGTCAGATTTGCTCTAAATGCTTTGGTTTCAGAGATATGAGCCAAAAACTGCATTTTACCCTATGTACTATTTTTTAGCCATGTCGGCCATCTTGGTTCGCGGGCGGGGTCATCGGAAACATTTTTTAAACTTGATACCCTAATGATGATTGTGAACAAGTTTGGTTAAATTTGTCTTAGTAGTTTCAGAGGAGAAGATTTTTGTAAAAGATTACAAAAATTAACGAAAAATGGTTAAAAATTTACTATAAAGGGCAATAACTCCTTAAGGGGTCAACTGACCATTTTGGTCAAGTTGACTTATTTGTAGATCTTACTTTGCTGAACATTATTGCTGTTTACAGTTTATCTCTAACTATAATAATATTCAAGATAATAACCAAAAACGGCAAAATTTCCTTAAAATTACCAATTCAGGGGCAGCAACCCAACAACGGGTTGTCAGATTCATCTGAAAATTTCAGGGCAGATAGATCTTGACCTGATAAACAATTTTACCCCATGTCAGAGATTTGCTCTAAATGCTTTGGTTTCAGAGATATAAGCCAAAATCTACATTTTACCCCTATGTTCTATTTTTAGCCATGGCGGCCATCTTGGTTGGTTGGCCGGGTCACCGGACACATTTTTTAAACTTGATACCCCAATGATGATTGTGGCCAAGTTTGGTCAAATTTGGCCCAGTAGTTTCAGAGGAGAAGATTTTTGTAAAAGTTTACGGACGACGGACGCCAAGTGATGAGAAAAGCTCACTTGGCCCTATCACATAATACAAGGTGTGAATTACAGCCGGCACACGTTCATGTAATTAATACATTCCAATCGACGAACACACGTCTTTAGATTACATGGTTTATGTGCAAATGATACTTTTATTTTCAATATATAAATATAACAGTTTAAAACCTGTTTTTATAGAAGTTTATATAAATACAATTTAAGGAAGATAATTAGTTTGAATAATTTTCCACGGACATTCCTGTTTTCCCTTCAGGTCCAGGTTTCAACTGAACATGAACATGGTTTTTATCATTTGAAAAAAATCCTGTATATATATAAAATCAGTCTTTCTCTTTAAAATACTTTAATTTAGAATAAAATCAATTGAAAAATAAAAAAAGTTCTGTCAGTTCAAATACATCTACCCGAATTTCAGGTCCATTCAGGTCTTTTTATTTCCCCGTTATAAGGTCCTATTTTTGGAACTAAACAAATATTTTTTATAAAATTCTCTATCATTTCAATAAAATATTATACATTTTTATTACAAAATTCAAATTTCAAGGAGATTGATTGAAAACTAAAACAGTTATAGAACTTGAATGAATCTGACCGGAGATTTTCAGGTCAATTCAGGTAATTTAATTTCCCGTTCAGGTCCGAGTTTTGACACCTCAAAAATATTTTTCAAAATTTCTTTTCAAATATTATTAATATATTGAATTTTTCGTTTCACAAAATCTAAAATTGAAGGAAATCCATTGAAAAATAAAACCGTTATTGAAGTTTGAATAAGTCTGATCGTAGAATTTCAGGTCCGTTCAGGTCTTTTCATTTCTCCGTTCAGGTCCGAGTTTTGACATCAACAATTTGTTTTTTATTTAAACATTTTAATTTTAAATCATGTGGATACAATGACAATGTTGTCATTGTGTTGCAGGGATAAGTACATTTGTACGTATCATACATATAATAACATGTGTTAATGAAATTTTTATAATAACATGTGTTAATGAAATTGGCAACTTTGTGGAATGTGGAAGGCACTAAAAGGGGATTTTCGTTTATCAAAAATGAAAATTTATTTGATAATCATTAGAGAAACAGATTCTTACATAGTTGTTCGTGATTTATCGAATGTATCCAATCCCGATAGTTAAATTACCAATTTTACTATCTTGGTTGGATAAATAAGATAATCCACTGGTACCAATGTAAGAATCTATATTTATATATATTATAAACCTAAATGCCAACATGTGCTTTACCATGGATTAAGGTGGAAACTTAATTACACCATTGCCACTGTAAATGTCAACACAAAATTGCTATTGATCGATTCAGTGGTAAACTTTATTGCATCACTGCACTGTAAATGCCAACATGATTATTTGCAATGGATTCTGTGGGAAACTTAATTATATTATTGCCACTGTAAATGCCAACATGTGATTTACCATGGATTCAGCGGGAAACTTAACTCTCTCATTAACACTGTGAATGTCAGCATTATTATTTACCTTGGATTCAGTGGGAAACTTAATTGCATGATGATTGCCACTGTAAATGCCAACATGTGCTGTACCATGGATTCAGCATGACTGAAGAGTTTACACCTTCTATAATTAATATGCTTACATCTACATCATTTGGTCTTTATAATCAGTGGATAATTGTCTCTTTGGCAACCACCACAACTTCTTGTTTTCATATAGAAACTATAAATAATGAATGCTTCTTCAACAGCAACGCAAGTATATATAAATAGAGTCTTACTGTCTATCAAAAGTTTTTCTTCATAATCACACCTTTATAAAGGCTTACAGCAAAATTTCTTTTGTTTCTATAAGTTGAGTAAAAAAAGAAATGTGAAAAAAAAATAAAAATTCTCAAAGATACTGAAGCATTAATGAATGGATTAAAGCCTTATACATTGTATGGAGAGAAAATGCATAGATGATAAAAAAAACAATGCAATCTTATACCAAGTATCAAACATCTTTTAGGGAGCAACCATTTAACTTCAAGGGAGGGGTAATGGTTTTGTGGCCGAGTCAGAATTTTTTTTGGGGACAAAGCTCGAACATTTTTTTTTTAGTATTTCGACGCTATCAATCAAATTATTTTTTTCAAAATTTAACACTATAAGGTATTGGGAAAATCTGGATTCAGAATATTTGTTTTTGTCATCTGCTTGACCACAATATTTTTTTCCATCAAATTGGGGATCAGAATATATTTTTAAAATAAATAAAATGCTCTGTAGAGGTAGAACCCTGAACAGTTGGGGCAAGTATGGACACAACATTCAAGCTTGATACAGCTCTGAATTTGGATTGTGATTAAATATTTGACACAGCATAGGTTTCTGACACAGAATGAATGTGGTCTAAGAACTTAAAAATTTTAAATTGGACATTCACCTATTATGGTCCAATATCCAAAATCTAAATACATGGTTAGATTCAGCATATCAAAGAACCCCAAGAATTCAATTTTTGATGAAATCAAACAAAGTTTAATTTTGGACCCTTTTGACCTCAATGTGGACAAAGTTGATAATGGGGCCCAAAAATAAAAAATCTAAATACATGGTTAGATTCAGCATATCAAAGAACCCCATATATTCAATTTTTGTTGAAATCAAACAAAGTTTAATTTTGGACACCGATTTGGACCAACTTGAAAACTGGGCCCATAATCAAAAATCTAAATACATGTTTAGATTCAGCATATCAAAGAACCCTAAAAATTCAATTTTTGTTAAAATCAAACTAAGTTTAATTTTGGACCCTTTGGACCTTAATGTAGACCAATTTGAAAACGGAACCACAAATTAAGAATCTAAATACATGGTTAGATTCGGCATATCAAAGAACCCCAATAATTCAATTTTGACGAAATCAAACAAAGTTAAATTTTGGACCCTTTGGACCTCAATGTGGACCAATTTAAAAATGGGCCCAAAATCCAAAAACTTAATACAGGGTTAGATTCAGCATATTAAAGAACCCCAAGAATTCAAGAATAAAACCCCATTGAAATTGATCAAGAAATAAGCAATTTATACGAAGTATCTTCTTTTGCACAATACTGTGCAATTGAATTTTTCTTGCTATTGTGCAATATTGTGCTATTGGATATTTCTTGCTATTGCGCAATACTGTGCAATTGAAGATTTCTTGCTATTGGGCAATACTGTGCAATTGAAGATTTCTTGCTATTGTGCAATACTGTGCAATTGAAAATTTCTTGCTATTGCACAATACTTATTATATAATAACTTACACATCCTGTTTGGTGTGTATCTCCTACCATATCATTATTATTTGCTTTTAAATATAAATCAGAAATAACCAACTTAAAATGGAAAATTTTAAAAGAAAAAAAAAAGGAAAAAAAAAAAAAAAAAAAAAAAAAATCCCCCCCCCCCAAATTTTTTGAACCCCCTTATGATTCATCACCCCCAAACTCAATCCCAGCCTTCCCTTTGTGGTATGGTACCTTGCAGTACAATTTCAGAGTGATCCATACACTTGAACACAAGTTATTGTCTGGAAACTAGAAAAATGCTTATTTTTGGCCCCTTTTTGGCCCCCAATTCCTAAACGTTTCGGGCAATTACCCCCAAACTCAATTCCAGCTTTCCCTTTGTGATATGGAACCTTGTAGTACAATTTCAGAAATATCCAAACACTTACACACAAGTTATTGTCTGGAAGTTACAAAAATGCTTATTTTTGGCCCCTAATTCCTTAACTGTTGGTACCATAACCCCCAAATTCAATCACAACCTTCCTTTCGTGGTATAGAACCTTATGGTAAAATTTCATGGAGATCCATTCACTTAAACTAAAGTTAGAGTGCGAAAACCAATGTGTCTTCGGACGACGACGCCAACGTCATACCAATATACGACCAAAAATTTTTTAATTTTTGCGGTCGTATAAAAACCATAACCCCCACTTGAAGTTAAATGGTCGTTCACTTATAGTACTTTTATTGAAGTGATGATTAGAAAATTTAGTGTACAAAGTCATAAGTGAAGGAAAAAATTGCTGTCAATCCCTGAGAAGTAACATCTATGTCTGACTCTTGTGGCATTACAGTAGACAAAAAAAAATAACATGGTTTTTATGTTCATAACCTGATCTCATCGTGATATTATTATTTTAAATGTTTTTTATGTAAAATAAATGAACCAATTTGTACTTTGTGTGATGAAATTTTAACTCTGCTTCATATTAAGTCTTTTTCTCAACAATTAAATCAAGGCTATGAAGACTCAAAACCATATGGTGCTAAATATAAGAACATCATGAATATCTTCATGCATTTATATTTATCATATATTTATAACCATTTTATCACTGTCTATAAACATTAATTTGTTAAAACAACAAAAAGAAAGAAAAGAAAAAAAGGATAAAAAATGTTTTCCAAATTTGTTCATACTGTTTTAAAAAAAGTCTATACTCTCCAGAAATATTTCTTTTTTAAATACTTGAAGACTGAACATGCTAAATGGAGATAAATTGATGGAGATATTTGTAAGAATAAATTACATCTTTCCAAGACTTAAAAACAAGATGTTCTTTATTAAATCTGAAGTCATGTTCCTTGTCACAAACTCCATTAACATTCATAAACATCCACTTAACATAACAATATCCATACATCATGTACATATTTGTAAAATAACAATAATTTATATCAGTATCTATATTTAGTAGAGTAATCTTTTGGTGACACTACAAGACCTCTTCCTTTTCTGGCACCACGGAACAAAGTTTCGACAATGTCAATGAATTCTTGAGGATCCTCCATTGCCCAGTTGATTTTATTGTTGTTACCAGTACCCAAATCAATCATGATATGTTTGTTTCTATAAAAGAACATAACAGTGCAAGGATCGTATAACTCATACATTTTGTTGAAATCAGGAACTTGAGTTATGTCGACCAGATAGCAGACGGCAAAATTTTTCATCTTCTCAGCACATCTGTATAATGTTTCGTCCATCACCATACATGTAGGGTCCCAATCGTGACCAAATCTAATTACGACTACTCGGTCCTCCTCTGACAGAATTGCCTGATCCACTTGCCATCCATTGTGAAGATGCTGTAACATGTACGACATTCTGATGGTAGATGAGTTGATTGGGACACCCTCAAAATTTTATTATCTTTTATAACCTGAAAATATAAGCATACCAATTACAAACATTGTAAGCATATGATTAAAGTAGCACGGATTCAAGTTTGTCATAAATAATAACAACCAACAATAAATTATATTTTTTCCAGACTTAATACTTACTTATGGAGAATAGACCAGATACTGGCCATGGTAATACCTGCATCATAACAATAGAAAAATCAATTTACTAGTGAAACCAAAATCTTTCAATTTAAGAAATCTGTCTACATCATTAACAATGATTAAGAAGAATACAAGTTTTCACAATTTTGGTTCTGATTACACCATGAACATTGATGAAGGAACATGCAATTTCCTGTAGTTTTGTATATCTGATTGCTGAAAAGTATGATGAGGACGCTTTCATGTCAATCAGGCTCCAAGTCGATCCGTCCCATGTCTTCTGGACCACATTGACAGTCAATCAGGCCCCAAATTAAAACAATATTTACAAGGAAAAAAGATTATAATAATTATGTTTTTCACAAATATTAATGAATTTTATGAACAACAGCAAAGGTGAACGATCAAAAACATTTATTCGAATATTGTTTTTCTGAATATTTCAAATGTTTATATTAAACTTTCATATCAAAATACATTATTTTTTTAATGATTAAAATCATTTTATCACCTTTAATGAGTAGGGATGATATACAGTATACGTGTATAGCATTTATGTTGATTATGATTTTATTAGTAGTTATATCAAGAATAAATATAATAAAAGAACAGAGTTCCAATGTCCCCCGCATTGCACATATTTTATCTATCCAAGGTACAAGGGCTTTTATAACTTAAAAAAGCTTTTTATTAATATCTTAGAAAAAATAAAGGCTTTAGATCAAATCAAGGACGTATAGTTATATGTCCTTGGAGCAAATGCAATGTGATTTCCATTATAATTAATATTTCCAACTCGTTAAAAGCATTTGATCAGAACTTATTTGCGAAATTACATTGCTGATATAAACTTATAATATAAGTTTCATAACAATCTGCAAGAATTGAACACATGAGAGCACTAACGATGCAATTTTCCATATACTTGATGTTTCCAAGGAACATAACTCTTTTAAAAAATAAATTGCTTCGCGGAGCACAGCTGGATACGACCACAGAGGTCCAACAGTTGGGACAAAAATGGACACAATATTCAAGCTTGATACAGGTCTGAATTTGGATTGTAATTAAATATTTGACACATTATAGGTTTCTGACATAGAATAAATGTAGTCAAAGAACTTGAAATTGGTTATATGATTTGAATTTATATTCAATTGAAGATTTTTTGCTGATGTGCAATACACTGTGCTGTTGTGCAATACTTAGTAAATCTGTTTTCAGACTATATACAACATGTACAAAGAATTAGCAAAATAAATTGTGACCCCCCAATTTTTCTTTGGAAAAAAAATTGACAACCCCCCTTAAAAGTAAAAAGAGACAGACATCCATACACTTAAACACACGTTATTGTCTGAAAACTAGAAAAATGCTTGTTTTAGACCCTTTTTGGTCCCAAATTCCTGAACGGTATGAATCCCAACCTTCTACTTGTGGTATTGAACCTTGTGGTACAATTTCAGAGCAATCAAAATACTTATACACAAGTTATTGTCCTGAAACTAGAAAAATGCTTGTTTTTGGCCCCTTTATGGCCCCTAATTCCTAAACGGATGGGACCATCACCCCCAAAAACAATCCCAACCTTTCTTTTGTGGTATTGAACCTTTTGATTAAATTTCATAGAGAACCAATACACTTAAACTAAAGTTATTGTCCGGAAACCAAATGTCTTCGGATGACGACGACGTGATAGCAATATACCACCCCAAAATTTTCTTGCGGTCGTATAATAATTGATCAGTACTGATTTTGAAACTCGTTGAAGACATTGCTGATATGCTGATATAAACCTATGACATAAATTTCATAAAATTTTAGAAAGATTTGTACATGTGAGAGCGCTAACACTTCCCTTTCAACTTTTTCAATCCTCTACAGATAAATTTGATTTTGAAAAAGGGGATTGATTTTATATTTAATGAACTATTTTTGACAGTACATAGATTTGCATCATTGATCTAATATGCAAATTTTTGGGGATTGCTTGAGGCTGAGCTTGGAATTTTAATTCACATAAATTATTAAATAAATTTGATTTTTTTTAGTTTGTTAACATACATGTATCAGATACATGTATCGAGTCTTTGATCATGTTGATAGTGGTTTGCTGCATTAAACCAAGAGTTCCAAGTTGTGAAGTTGAAATCATCCCATTTAAGGATGCCATCACAAGTTGGTTGACCGTTAAGTAATATCAGTTTCACAGATATGTTTCAATTGTGGTAACTATAATCCTGTCCCCTTTTCCAAGAATGTGATATACCAAATTAGACTTATCACTAGGTTTGTACTAACATAAGCAACATGATAGGTGCCACATGTGGAGCAGGATCTGTTTACCCTTTTGGAGCCCCTGAGTTTTTCCCCTGTTATTGGTGGGGTCTTTAGTTTTCTATGTTGTGTTTTGTGTACTCTGAGACTATTGTTTTCTATGTTGTGTTTCATATACTGTTGTTTGTCTTTTGATCGTTTTTCCTTTTTTTGCCATTGCATTGTAAGTTTGTTTTAATTTCAACTAATGAGTTTAAGGTTCATCATAACCTTTTGGCTAAAACAATGTAATATGGACGTATTTACACCACAAATTTTACTCTGAGTACAGACAAACTTGTGCACCTGGAAAAGTTTTAAGGCATGCATGGCAGGAACTAGACAAATTAATTTTAAATGCATTTTATGTTTCAGAAAATTATAAACTTTTCTGGATTTTGCTATTCATTTTTTTTCATTCCTGCAGAAGGTGCCAAAATAAACTAAGTTGGGAAAGAGGTTTGAGAAGCTCCCCTCATATAATAAATGTGAGTAGTATTGATTTAAATGGACAATAGATGGACAATAGACAACTGCATGCATCAAACAATACGTGATTTAAACTGTGTAACTGGGTGGACCATATCAAATGAAACTTATACATTTGTTTATTTTGCTATCTTCCGCAGACTGGAAAAAATGCACATCAAAATCCAGGTAACTTTTTTTATTTTCTGAAACATAGACTACATATAACTTTTATATACATTGTATCTAGGTCCTGCCATGCCTTATAACTTTCCTAGATGCATCAGTTTGTCTATACACAATTATTTCAAAGGTATTCATAATACAAAACACATATATGAAAAAAACAAACCCTATTGATTTTTTTGTTATTTTTTACAATACTAGTACATTAATTATATACGAGTATTGTTGACAATTCTAGTATACGAGTATTGTGGTCGCCAAGTTCAGTTGATCCTAAGCTATTAAGTCACAGTAAGAATCAATTGTTCAATGGCTTCATATACGTGATTGACCTGGGGTCAACCCATGTACAATGTACCTTTGTAACTCATTCATAAAAAAACAATTTGAAATTTGGTCTTTTACCTTTATCCACAAATTAATCAGGTAGAAGATGATTCTTTTAAATAACTATCTTATACTTAATACCCACATTTTAAACAGTGCATTTGATTGTCTTTTTTCAAATTATAAAATCCTGCTACTAGACGTTAGTCAGCATGGTATCCGGTCGTTCCGTCCCCAAACCGATCCGACCCAAAGTCGATCCGTCCCAAGTGGATCCGGCCCATGCCGATCCGTCCCTACGTCGATCAGGCCCCATAATAAAATATGAATAAACTATATTGACTTGGGAGGATTTTATGACAAATTTTAACAGTATACATGGAATTTGTAAAAAGTATCGATGATGGATGACAACAGGTAAGTGAAGTATTGGAGTACCAGTCAAAGAATTATTTTAAATCGATACGAAAATGAGTGTGATTGTGTCTGTTTGTATAGCAGCTTCAACATATTGATATGAAGTTATTTTCCATGATAACTTTGAATGTCATGGCGATTTTTATTTTATTTAATTCACACACAGATTTACAGTCCAATGGAACCTATAAAATTTAACTCATCATAATGACTTGTTTAATCAAATCATTAGTCTATAATTGGTTTGTTTATTCAACAATTGTTTGATGATTGTGAACTAAGGTAATGCCACTTGTAATCACTTAATTCAATCAAATCCTGATTGATTAAAGTTACATAATCAACAAGGTCTTTATAGTTTGATCTTTTGTTTGGTGTTATGTGTTATAATAATTAATTGTATTTTTTTTTCAGGTAACATCAGAAGCTTCTATAACACATGTTTTTTTTTTTCATAATATCGAATATAGTCAATATATTTTTTTAAAGTTGACAATATTTTGAATAGTTGTGTGTCAATAAAAAACAAGTTATATGAGTATCCATTATTCTTTATTGCAAGATAATAACAAAATAATTACACTGAATGCAGAATACAAAAAAATAGAATTTATAAGCTTGAAGTGCATGCTGCCGAGGTCTAACATGTTGGTCACATACCACACAAGGAAAAGCCATTGTGATATTAGAAGCAAAAGCACTCTCTCCTCTTTTATAGAAAGGATTCGGCAAATCAAACAACATTTCTCAATTTGAGAAGTTTTAAGAACTTAAAACAAAAACAAAGTTTGTATGTATCAGCTTGGGGATCGGCTTGTATCGTTGTGTATGTAACTATTTGTTATTACACAGGATGAAAGACTTGTTTAGATCACAGTTAATTGAAAGAAAATGCTAATTACTGCTTACCGTACAACTTTTACATTATCATGATTATAATAAGGGGACGAAGTCCCGTATTACAGTAGAAAAATCAATAAAAAAAAAAAAGAAAAAAAAAAAATCGGGAAAATTTCCCGAAATTTTTATTCTACTAATGAACTCAAAATCGTTAACTTTTTTATTTTCAGACTTTTTTATTTTCCCGCATTTGCGCAGAAATCTACTTCCTTTTTCCTGTCTCGTTTGCATGAGTCTTTGAGTAAAATATATATTTATCAGTCTAGTAAAATATAGGAAGGAACGCAATACCAATTCCATTTTTAATAATTCCTTGAATGGCTTGATATGAAAAAACGTTACCTGATAGCGTTTCTTTGTTTACATTGAATATGACGTCATAACATAAATAACGTCACAACTAAAATTCCGAACAACAGAACCGAAATCGGAAACGTAAGGGTATTTCCGTTTCTTTTTTAACAGATTTTGAAGTTAAAATATGTTTGAATTAAAAAAAAATAATTCATACAGACTTCGTCCCCTTTCACAGGTAACGCCTGCCTCATATTAAAATTCATAAACATTTATGAATTACAATTAATATACATGTATATCTTTAATTTTATTCCTTATAAATATATTTTTTTATTGGGCAGGATCGACTTTAAATATGGGCCGGATCGACGTTGGGCCGGATCGACGTGGGACGGATCGGCTTGGGCCGGATCAACATGAAAGCGTCAACATAACGTTATTTTGATAAATTGTTGACAATTTAGAAGTCGGGTTTTAAATAATTTGTTAGACTTCAGTTTTATTTTCTATCTCTTAAAGAAAGATCGTGTTACCTCTCTGCTAAGACTGTGTGTCTTTCTTTAAAATTTTACAAGGAATGGTCTGTTAATGTCAATCTTGAAATTTGTCTTTTTTGTTGTTTTCCTTTCTGTAAAAAATATTTTTGAAGAGTTGTTCTCAACAAAACGTTTTAAATTAAGGAAATTATGCATTCAAGTTCAAGCGTTTACTGATATAGATCAAACACAGATCATCAAAATGTTTAAACGGCCTGAAATTTGTAATAGCAATAAAAAGCTTGTACGTTACCTTGTCAATCAAGAATGGCAACTCTGACCGTGAGACAGGTCATTTGTCTTGGCCGTAAGATTCACTTTTAAATACACATTTCTATTCCTCTGACCCAAGAAATGCAACAAAACAAATACACGAGTGTCATAAACAGATTGAGACAATGGGCATTTGTATATTTGAAAAGATTGCACTATCCCTGAAGAGTGAAGTACCTTGGCCTTGCTTACCCTTGTATCTTTACCCCCTCTGTCATTTATGCAGGGGAACCGACGATGTATTTGTATGTCGAGCATGTGCTAGTGTTATGCACAGTGCTTAGATTTTCATACACTTTTCGGATTCAATTCTGCACTTGAATACAAGTAGAGTGTGCTGACTAAAAAATAACGTTTTACCCAGTAATTCAAGATCGGTTAGCATGGTTAGCGAATCCATGACAACTCGTCCCATTACCAATTTGGCATACAAAATTGCCTCAACTTTCTTCCAACTCGCCCCACTTATGAAATGTAGTTCAGGCCTCTACAATAACTTTTTTTCCAACTTGTCCAGTAGGACAAGTACATACCAAAACTTACTTGTCCGAATGAAATTGTAACTTGTCCAACAAACATCTTAATAATAACCTTTTTTGCATTTTAAGTTGATTCAAGGAACAAAGTGAATTAAAACAATAGAACAGAATTTGATTTATATCTTTTGAAATACCTTTTAAAAATATGAGTCGAGAACAACTGAATCTAGTCATGTCACAGGACTTAGGTTCTAGTTTTCGTCAATGCCAAAGTCTCATCAGACTCTACACATGAGGCACCGTCTGATAGGCCTGTCAATTTCCACTCATTGGATTTGTATCCTGGTTTTTTAAGTTGAAAAAAGTTTATTCAAATTCAATCAATAAAAAAAAGAAGATGAGGTTTGATTGCCAATGAGACAACTCTCTGCAAGAGACCAAATGACACAGAAATTAATAACTATAGGTCACCGTATTGCAAGTATTGTTTTTTTCTTCTATATATGATCAAATATGATTTGGGAATTTTATGGTAAATAATTTCTTCATTTTTATTTAAAAAGTATTTTTGTTAAAAAAATTACGGTATTGTATTTATTATAAAGCAACAGAATAAGGTAGGAAAACGAGGTACTGATTTGTCTTGGTCCCGAAATGTCTCCTGTCTCCTGTGTTCCCAAACTGTCTATTAATCATGTCTAAAAAATATGTCTCCTACGGTACCAAACTGTCTATTAAACTTGGAGCCAAATCGTTTCCGAGCTGGTGACGAACTGTCTTGTAAAGTTACCTATCTACAAAGCATCGCTGATTCGGATCAGTAAGACTGGTTTCCGAGAATAGTATGTCTTTTACCTGTTAAAAAGTACCTGACAAAGAATCAGTTTTAAATTATCGATTTCAAGTAAACATGTCAAATTAGTACTTGTGTTTATCTTCTTTTCTTGTGTTTTGTTTATAATTACTTTGTTCATCAAACATGTCAAAGTTGGATTAAATTTATTTTCTGCATAATAATTTAACTTGTCCCGTCGGACAAGTTTGATATAGCTTTTACTTGTCCGACCTTTTTTTCCTCTGGTACCGGACAATCGAACAAGCGTTATTGTCGAGCCCTGTAGTTGAATCCCGATGATTTTAGGCAAACCAACTCGCCCCACTATTGTCATATTGATAATGATAGTTGTTTAATTCCGATGAATAAAGGTCTGCCCACCCACCATGCTCACCCCACTTATGAAAAAGAATTAAATCCCACTGAATTTAGGCCCTATACCAAATCACCCCACTTATGATTTAAAAACCTGCTGAATTTAGGCCTACCAACTCATTGGTCTATTGTGGAGAGTTGTCTCATTGGCAATCATACCACATCTTCTTTTTATATCAGCCCACTATTGAAAGTAGTTTAATCCTGATGAAATTATAAAGGTCTGCCCCACCTGATGTTTTTTTTCCAGTAGCTAATGAACACAGTTTATACAATGTAGCTTGGTTTGGATATTTGGAGAGTTGGTAGGTCTAAATTCATTGGGATTTTTACTCTTTTTCATAAGTGGGGTGATTTGCATTGGCATTCCTAAATTTAGCTGGATATGACTTCTTTTAGTTATTTGGTTGAGTTGGCAGGCCTAAATTCAGCGGGAATTAATTCCTTTTCAATAGTAGGGCAAGTTAGTAGAAAGTGGGTCGAGTTGTCTTGCTTTCATGGGTAGCTATATAGAGAGCATATTGCTGTATGGTAACCTATAGTTGTTAACGTCTTAGGTTATTCAGTGTGTGGACTCTGGTGGACAGTTATCTCATTGGCAATCATACCACATCTACTTATTTTATATAGATATCATATAGTTATTAACAGATTAAGGTTCATCAGAAGGGATACATGTATGAGGTCTTTTCGTCTCAATTTATTCCTGCTTGCACAGGGTCAGTTTGCTCTGAAAAGTGAGTTGTTTTGCTCGATGTTGAAAATATATGCAACTCTCAGAAGTGTGTGCTTCCCTTCAAATGTGTCCAATCACTCAAAAGTGTGTTTATATGACATCACTGGATTCCAAAACATGTCTAGCTTGTGTAGGACACAGAAACGCAACCTTTTTTATTACTTTTAAACTCCATTACGTCCCAAAGTTGGTTTCTGTTCTCTAACTTTAGTTTGCCTCAACCAAATGTTATGAAACTTATATAAAATGCTTATTACCACAAAACACAGATCAAGTTTGAATTTTGGTGGTGTCACTTTTACAGTTCTAGAGTTATGCCCCTTTACAAATGGAAAAATTGCTGAATTTTTCATTTCCATTCCCTGACTTAAGTAAGCCTCAACCAAATGTTATGAAACTTATACACAGTGCTTATTACCACAAAATACAGATCAAGTTTGAATTTTGGTGGTGTCACTTTAATGGTTCTAGAGTTATGCCCCTTTACAAATGGAAGAAATTCTGAATTTTTCGTTTCCGTTCTCTAACTTTAGTTTACCTCAACCAAATGTTATGAAACTTATACACAATGCTTATTACCACAAAATACAGATCAAGTTTGAATTTTGGTGGTGTCACTTTTACAGTTCTAGAGTTATGCCCCTTTACAAATGGAAAAATTGCTGAATTTTTCATTTCCGTTCCCTGACTTAAGTAAGCCTCAACCAAATGTTATGAAACTTATACACAGTGCTTATTACCACAAAATACAGATCAAGTTTGAATTTTGGTGGTGTCACTTTAATGGTTCTAGAGTTATGCCCCTTTACAAATGGAAGAAATTCTGAATTTTTCGTTTCCGTTCTCTAACTTTAGTTTACCTCAACCAAATGTTATGAAACTTATACACAATGCTTATTACCACAAAATACAGATCAAGTTTGAATTTTGGTGGTGTCACTTTTACAGTTCTAGAGTTATGCCCCTTTACAAATGGAAAAATTGCTGAATTTTTCATTTCCGTTCCCTGACTTAAGTAAGCCTCAACCAAATGTTATGAAACTTATACACAGTGCTTATTACCACAAAATACAGATCAAGTTTGAATTTTGGTGGTGTCACTTTTACTGTTCTAGAGTTATGCCCCTTTACAAATGGAAAAATTGCTGAATTTTTCATTTCCGTTCTCTAACTTAAGTTTGCCTCAACCAAATGTTATGAAACTTATACACAATACTTATTACCACAAAACTCAGATCAAGTACAAATTTGGGTAGCGTCCCTTCTACCGTTATTCAGTTATGTTCCTTTATAACTTTATATGATATGCAAGCAGGGGCATCATCCCATGGACACAGTCCCCATTTTTTGAAAATGAAAAAGCCTGCCATAGAAAGATTAGTTAGTCGATATGATAATTGCTTGCTTTACGTCCAATGGCAAATATTCATGCATGTTCAGGACGAGAAATTATTAACAATTGATATAATTTGTAGCTTTTTTAAATTTTAGCTCATTTTCTTTTTTTGTCAAGCCTGTCCTGTGACTAACAAAGATTTTCACTGCATCCAGATTTCTTGTAAAAATTACAATTATAGGTAATTTTTATTTATCCTTTCTGTGACTTTTCTGACCATCTATACAATTATATGAGGTCTCCATTTTGGATTTTATTCTTACAACTCAGTAAATCTTTTTAATCTCCAAGAACTGTGTACCGAAACTATTGCATTTACAGTGTTCCAGCTAGGATTTCAAAAGGGCAGGGAGCCAATCATGAAAAGGGGACTTTAGCACGATGATTGATATTTCAAAAAGGGCATGTCAAACATTGTCTTAAGTTAACTGCAGGGGTTTCAGCTAGGAGTTTTGAGGGGGTTTAGTCACTTTTACGCTAGATGAAAATCAACCTTATTTTGGGTAACATTATTAAAGGGACGTATATTACTAGCTCAGTCTTCCCTAGAACATTTTTGATGCATGGTAGGTCTAAGGTTAAGTTACAATGCAGAGCGCAGCGGCGTTTTGTAGAATTATTTTTATTTCATTAGTGAAATGAATTGTGAATGTCAGTTAAAATACTACACTAGATCTGCAATACAGTCAGGAACAATACCTTACATTTTCTCCAGGGGCAAACCTGGATCCCAAAACTATTTTCCAAGGGCCCAGTAGAAATTTTAAGGACATACCAGGGTATTTTTACTACAAGTACATACTTATCAATAGTCTTGAATGTTCTTATAAAGGCAATAATATATGTTTGAAATGCCTAATACATGTAGCCCAGTGTTTCTGATTATGATAGAAATAATAAATGAATTATAATAAACCACATTGAGTTTTTCAGAATTAAAATCCATTTAACCATGTCTTTTCACACTGTTAAACTTATATTTGTAATATTAAATATAAAAAATATATAACCCCCACCCCCCTTTTTCCATTTTACAAATGCAAATTGTCATCTTTTGAGAAATATTGAAATTGAAATGCTGACTGACCAAATTTAATAAGAAAAATTATTACAATGGTCAATTATGAAGTTTAATTAACGGATTAATGACCCATCCGGATCACAACTAATCAGGAAAATGGCCATTGTTATATTATAGTTCGTTTCTGTGTGTGTTACATTTTAATGTTGTGTTTTTGTTGTGTCGTTGTTCTCCTCTTATATTTGATGCGTTTCCCTCAGTTTTAGTTTGTATCCCGGATTTGTTTTTATCTCTATCGATTTATGAGTTTCGAACAGCGGTATACTACTGTTGCCTTTATTACACCTGCTGTAAATGTTAATTAGCTGAGGGTCATAAACTTGTCATAAATATGAAGACAGGTAGAATAATTGTATTTTCATCAAAATATTAAGGCATGGACTTACGAAAAAGGGCAGGGCGTCTTAAAAAGGGCACAGGGCGGCTCTCACGGAAAGGGCGGGCGGACCGCCCTGTGAAAACGACCTAGCTGGAACACTGGCGATGGACTTACTTGAGAGTGTTACATATAAATTATAATCTTATATGTATTCTATTTTTTTATGAAATGTAAAATTAACCATTTTTGTCTCTGTCATGGAAATGAGACATAGAAATTGCTTTTCTGGTGTCAATGATGCCGATGGCGTCAAGTATTTCCGTCTATCCTTCATTAATTATTTATTTTACTCCAATCAAGGTTAATTGCATACCATAAATGTTGAGCTTTGATTAACAATCAAAGTAACTGTATAATGATTAAGTGATGTTGTATAATAGAAGTGACAGGTAATCCTTGATGATTCATTGACCTCATTGTTAGACACATGGCCATGCCGTTTATGCCAAATGATTGTAATTTAAACATGTAAAACAAATGCTTTGTTTTATAACTAAATTTTATAACAATTTTAACACATTTAAGCTATTACTAGATATGAAATATGTTAAATATTACATATATGTAACATAGAAAAGGTGGAGATATATCAAGAATGATTCGAGGGAAAAATCTGGTATTACAAAGAAATAGTTTGGAGTTATTTCCCTTTAAATTTCCTTCTTTTATAAATAAGTGTTATGATCAGTGATATTGTTGTCTTTTTTCAAAACTACCTCTACCGTTTTTTATTGGGAAAAATGCATATTTTTTATGGAAATTGGGAAATTTGGAAATTTATTCTAATCACATCTCCGATTTTTTGCTGACTTTTGCTGTCTTTTTTGCACTGTTGTTTTCATGTATATTTTGGTTGTCAGACATTTTCAACCTGAAAGGTACTTTTCGGAGAGGGGAAAGAAACAGAAGCAATGATGGTACTTAATGCATTGAAAACCACATGTGTTACTAACTCGAATAATTCAATCCCTCTCCGTGTCCGATTTACTTCCACGCGTAGCCATCGTAGATCAGCGGAATATAACGACTGAATTATTCGGGTTAATGTGTTACAAACACCATGATGATTCTGATCAGAAAACCGGATCTCAAAAGTGCTTTCTAATATCAAAATAATATCAAGAGTATAGACGGGTTTATCTGTAATTGACCTGAAAACATGGGCGCATCCATTAACCTCTCACGTGACCGATCCGCCATTACAACCGTGAAAAATAACGCACGTGTATTGATCAAAACATTATCGATTTTCTGTTTACATTTGTATTTCTTTCATTTTCTGATTTATTTTACTATGGAAGCTGCCGAAAGTTATAAAAAAACATGGAAGCATTTCTTGTGCAGTTAATAGTTGTACAAATAATCGTAAAAAACTTCAGGTGTGGAAAAAATCAATATGCGAATTACACAACGAGTTGCACAATGACTACCCTCGTTTGATTCCATATACGTCTTATGTGATGCTTTCAGACGAACCAACAAACCTGAGTGTATCAAAGCCGTATAAACATAAAATAAACTTTGCATAAACAGGTTTTTGTATGGTCCGGACATTTTTTTTGGATGATGCGCCACTGCACACAATCCGTTTTTTTTTCTTAAATAAAACTTGTTATGAAAGTAAAATAACACTGGCCGACGAATGTTTACACGTAGTAAAACGACTGTTAAAAACTTGAATTAATCTATAAATTTTAATCCGATGACTACAGTGCATCTGCCTCTCTTTGTATAGAAGATACACCGCGACATCAGATGCGGATCCAGGATTTTGAAAAAAAGGGTGGAGGGCGCGTGCCTCCAAACTTTTGTAGTGGAAGCGGTTAAATGTCTGGATTAACCATAAATGAAGCTACCGGTAATAACAATGAAACCTACCCCGAGGCTACATGTAGTTATAATTGCAAGCAAATCAACCCAGTGTGAAGAGACGTACTTTTTTCATTCATGACGACTTCTATAGTATCTTTTTGCTGCAAAATGGACAGACATTCCGACAATATTAACTCAGACAAAAATATTGTTAACAGAGGAATGAGGAGTTCAAAATTAAATAAAAGGGGAGGGGGACCTCGTCAGCCGTTTAAGAAATATTATGAATGACAGTGACGCCTTATTGTATACTTATGTAACTAAATTACTACACAATTTAATTTTCAACTACGATATTGCAGATCAGCTGTTGCTCGATCGTACTGATGATGTTAACACTTAGTTTGATATTTGGTTATTTGGGACGGCGCTTTAATATTTCGAAAAGTAAGGCCTAGGCTTGTAAAATATTTTATTCCTGGGTGCAGTTCTTGCTGAAAAACTTAAAGGTTTTATATATGTAGGTCTGTGTGCTTATAGTATATATTCACTTTATTTTCTTTATAAGACGTATACAGTTACTTCTGTTGATTTGAACTTTCCTCAGTAGATTATTCTGTGCATGAATTCTAAAACTTTATACATTAGAAAGGATTTTTCAAAGGGTTAACTCTTGGTAATCATATAGTTTACTAGAACCTACGAAAGCGTAGCTATAATCCGACAACCCGAAATTCCGACAGTTCAGTAGTCCGACGGTCCGATATACACCCCTAATGTTATATTGTAATACTGTATTTCACTGTTGCAGTATTATATACATCGGGGACTTATATAAGAGTCTAATACGGATTAAGGATATAAAAATCTACGAGACCTCTGTTTTGGAGTGGTTGGGAAGGGAGTTGGCAAAACACTAAATGACGCTTCTAAAACATAACTATATATAATCATCGCTTTGAATTTACATGTTGGAGTCACTGTCTTTGGTGGTCTAATGGAATTCATTTATATTAAGCACGTCGGGCTGGATCATGATGTTATATACTATACATACTATAGTAGTTGTATGTCGAGTAATTTTCTGAAAAAGAAATTGGAATCGAACACATAAATATAGGAATACATGGGCCGTGAAAGTTCAAAACTTCTTAAGCCCATATTCTAATCGCAAAGTTATATCTACATATGGCACGACGCATCGATAGCATATAGTAGCGCATTTCATGCGGACACCAAAGTAATACGAAAATGTCACTCAATTTTGAGCATTATACGCGTGAGTCAAGCAAAAAGCACAAAACTCTCGTCTCTGTAGGACCGTCTGATTGTTAAATTTTAGGACTGTCTCATTATAGGTCTGACCACAGAAATTTCTATGATTTGATAAAATTGCACCCTGGTTTTTATACGACCGCAAAAATTAAAAATTTTTTGGTCGTATATTGGTATGACGTTGGCGTCGTCGTCGTCGTCGTCGTCGTCGTCGTCCGGCGTCGTCGTCGTCGTCGTCCGGCGTCGTCCGAAGACACATTGGTTTTCGCACTCTAACTTTAGTTTAAGTGAATGGATCTCCATGAAATTTCGCCATAAGGTTCAATACCACGAAAGGAAGGTTGGGATTGATTTTGGGGGTTATGGTACCAACAGTTAAGGAATTGGGGGCCAAAAAGGGGCCAAAAATAAGCATTTTTGTAACTTTCAGACAATAACTTGTGTGTAAGTGTATGGATCTCTCTGACATTGTACCACAAGGTTCCATATCACAAAGGAAAGGCTGTAATTGATTTTGGGGGTAATTGCCTCAAAATTTTAGGAATTAGGGGCCAAAAAAGGGGCAAAAAACAAGCATTTTTCTAGTTTCATGACAATAACTTGTGTGTAAGTGTTTGGATATTTCTGAAATTGTACTACAATGTTCCATATCACAAAGGGAAAGCTGGAATTGAGTTTGGGGGTAATTGCCCGAAACGTTTAGGAATTGGGGGACAAAAAGGGGCCAAAAATAAGCATTTTTCTAGTTTCCAGACAATAACTTGTGTTCAAGTGTATGGATCTCTCTGAAATTGTACTGCAAGGTACCATGTCACAAAGGGAAGGCTGGGATTGAGTTTGGGGGTGATGAATCATAAGGGGGTTCAAAAAATTGGGGGGGGGGATTTTTTTTTTTTTTTTTTTCTTTTAAAATTTTCCATTTTAAGTTGGTTATTTCTGATTTATATTTAAAAGCAAATAATAATGATATGGTAGGAGATACACACCAAACAGGATGTGTAAATTATTATATAATAAGTATTGTGCAATAGCAAGAAATTTTCAATTGCACAGTATTGCACAATAGCAAGAAATCTTCAATTGCACAGTATTGCGCAATAGCAAGAAATCTTCAATTTAACAGTATTGCGCAATAGCAAGAAATATCCAATAGCACAATATTGCGCAATAGCAAGAAATTGTCAATTGTACAGTATTGCGCAATAGCAAGAAATATTCAATTGCACAGTATTGTGCAAAAGAAGATACTTTGTATAAATTGCTTATTTCTTGATCAATTTCAATGGGGTTTTATTCTTGAATTCTTGGGGTTCTTTAATATGCTGAATCTAACCGTGTATTAAGTTTTTGGATTTTGGGCCCCGTTTTTAAATTGGTCCACATTGAGGTCCAAAGGGTCCAAAATTTAACTTTGTTTGATTTCATCAAAAATTGAATTATTGGGGTTCTTTGATATGCCGAATCTAACCGTGTATTTAGATTTTTAATTTTGGGTCCCGTTTTTTAAATTGGTCTACATTAAGGTCCAAAGGGTCCAAAATTAAACTTAGTTTGATTTTAACAAAAATTGAATTCTTAGGGTTCTTTGATATGCTGAATCTAAACATGTGTTTAGATTTTTGATTATGGGCCCAGTTTTCAAGTTGGTCCAAGTTGGGGTCCAAAATTAAACTTTGTTTGATTTCAACGAAAATTGAATATATGGGGTTCTTTGATATGCTGAATCTAAACATGTATTTAGATTTTAGATTTTTGGCCCAGTTTTCAAGTTGGTCCAAATTGGGGTCCAAAATTAAACTTTGTTTGATTTCAACAAAAATTGAATATATGGGGTTCTTTGATATGCTGAATCTTACCATGTATTTAGATTTTTTATTTGTGGGCCCGCTATCAAATTGGTTCATATTGAGGTCAAAAGGGTCCAAAATTAAACTTTGTTTGATTTCATCAAAAATTGAATTATTGGGGTTCTTTGATATGCCAAATCTAACCGTGTTTTTAGATTTTTAATTTTGGGTCCCGTTTTTTAAATTTGTCTACATTAAGGTCCAAAGGGTCCAAAATTAAACTTAGTTTGATTTTAACAAAAATTGAATTCTTCGGGTACTTTGATATGCTGAATCTAAACATGTGTTTAGATTTTTGATTATGGGACCAGTTTTCAAGTTTGTCCAAGTTGGGGTCCAAAATTAAACTTTGTTTGATTTCAACAAAAATTGAATATATGGGGTTCTTTGATATGCTGAATCTAACCATGTATTTTGATTTTGGACATTGGACCATAATAGGTAAATTAAAAAAATTGAAGTTCTTAGACCACATTCTTTCTGTGTCAGAAACCTATGCTGTGTCAAATATTTAATCACAATCCAAATTCAGAGCTGTATCAAGCTTGAATGTTGTGTCCATACTTGCCCCAACTGTTCAGGGTTCGACCTCTGCGGTCGTATCAAGCTGCGCCCAGCGAAGCATTTTATTCTGATATATATCACATTCCACCGGTCAAGACTATTTATTTTTTTATTTATGTATGCGTTATAATTATTAATATTATGATTACCAAAATGATTATAATTGACATGTGACCTGGGATTAGTATTCGTATAAAATGTATTATGTCCCGCGTGTAACATATCAAATACAGTTATACATGTATTTTAAGGACACGACACCTGGCCTGCAATACACTTAGAAACCTTATCTAATTACTTTATTATTTATAGCACATATAATTTTGCCGAGGTCAAGTACGACTTCACATTCTTGTGTTTACATTTAATTATATGCGGTCAGGGCATATAGATCTATATCTTGTTTATATTTTTTCACGGTTGTAATGGCGATCGTACTACGACGACGCCTAGGAGTTGCGTCACAAACTAAGGCAGATAATCGGAAAAACCTGTCTATATTTACAAACATTACTACCAATGCTATCACTGTTTGGCGAAAATGTAAAACTTTTTGGGAGGAATTTTAAGCCATTTTTTTTAGTAATTGGGAATTTTCTATAGGGGAAAAGGCCGAATTTCGGCTGTAATCTGAGGCAAACAATATCACTGATGATACAATGAAAAGAACTATGTATGTATGCTTATTTTAAATATAAGCTGCTGGAGATAAAGTTATAACTAACTAAGGCATACTTTGAATTAAGACCTTTCGGTTTCAACTCTCTCAGGCAAAGTTTATAGATGGATTTGGCTATTATTGTAAGGTCCTTTTTGGTCATATAGATCTTCATCATTTTCGGCTCTTATACATCAATGGCTTTCAAATAATTGGCTTTGAGCGTTCCTGATGAAGCTTAAAGTAAATCCAGAAAAGAGCTTCGAATGCATGAAATTTATAAAGACTATTAAAGTGTTGTTTCATTTACTTTCTAATTGTATTGTAGGGAAAGACCTGCCAAGCTGTATTGGGTACTATACAGTGCAGAAAAGAGATAAAAGTGATGTTACTATACAAAACTACAAACGAGGAACTGGTGGCCGATCATCTTTCAGTGGAGAAGTAGTTACTGTTTTTGGATCAACTGGATTTTTAGGAAGATTTATAGTGAATAGATTAGGTAACCTTATATACATGATTACATGTATATAGTTATGTTTGATAATCAGATGAGAAATAACATTATATATTTCTTTACTTTGTAGAATTATGAACTTTGGCTGTGAAGGTACCTGTCAGCTTTTTGCTGCTTTTCAATAGCTTAAAAAAGGAAGGTGTAATGTCCATTCAATCCTGTTTTCATCAAATTTACATGGTGTACCATTTGGAATAGTGTCTTAAAATTCTTATGAGCCATTGAACAATGTTGAATATTAGGTGTCAGGAAAATATTCTTCCTTGTTTCTGTGTTTCTCCTTAAATTTACAAACTAGATCACAGTACTGTCTTTTAACAATGGGCTAAACCCATATGGTATAGAAAGCTATAGAAGGTTGAGGAGGGAAACTGGATACATTCAAAAGGGAAAACCGAAAGACATAATTTATATATATATATATTTAAAGTCAACAATTATCAAAAAAAAAACATTTATAGTTTTCCAAATTACAACCACTGCATTACAGGCTCTTGGCTTGAGACAATTAAGCAATGTGACAGTGTTAAATTTATTTGTGAGCACTCAACCCATACCTTACCAGTGAAAGTGCTCTAACAGCTCAACATAAGGACAAACTATAAACGTCAGGTTGAAAGGACTTTACTCATCAAATCAGTACCAAGCACAAAAACAAATAGCGAAATTATAAAACACTCAAAGTATTGATCTAAGAGTACTCACAGTTACTGAAAGCTCGATCTAAGCCCAACTTCAACTAGTAAATTAACAATGTTGTCACAGACTAAGATGTCAAGCAGTATAAAGATGTGATGTTAATTTTGCCAGAAAATGTTTTTGATAAAACCTAGTAAATATCCCTTTCTATGACAACTTCTTTAATAATCTCACAATCAAACTGTGTCATCAAGTCAAATGTGATATTTATGTTATCTTTAATCTTTTATTTTGAATTTCAATATTTATTTTACTATTTGGCCACATGAGCCCCAAAATATACCATCTCTATTATACCTTACCTTTATCTCATTAAAGAAAATGAAAGTCAGGACTTTTAAACTCTGTAGTCAAATTATACCGTAGACTTTACTTTATTTTTATTTTTTTAGGAAAGACAGGAAGTCAGATTATATTACCATGGCGAGGAGATGATGCTAGATGTTGGGGTATGAAGCCCTCTGCAGATTTGGGACAGTTAATAATGCATGTAAGTTATTGTGTTAGAAGTTCCTCCTATGTATTCTGTTGGCATTGTATGTTCTATAAATTACTGTGATGTCCTTCAAAGCAGTGTATATAGTGTTCTAGCTAGTTTTTAAGGGCAGAGGTGCATGATTTAAGATGAAGGGCAACTTAGCATGGTTTCGTTTCTGAAAAGGGACAAACTTGATCAAGTTTATAGATAAAAAATTGAAAAAATTAGATAAATTAATGTATTTTTGCAGGATTTTTGGTATTTTAGGGTTGTAAAAATATTTTCCCAGTAGTTAAAATAATTATTTTGCATTGAGAAGTATGCATTTTCCTTTTGAAAACAAAAATGCATAGGGCAGGACTATTAAGGGCATAGGGGAGCACCGAAAGGGCAGTGGGGAGCTGCATCCCTCTATTTTGGGCTAGCTAGGATACCGCAGGGTCCAAATTTTCTGAAAGTTACTGTGGAGTCCTTGGCTACCTGTTATTCTGTAAATTATTGGTAAGTCGGACCATCAGTGTATCAGTTTTTCTATAAGGTAATTTGAAGTCCTTAAGCTTCCATTTATCATTTTGTCTACATTTTCAGATGTGAAAATATAACCATATTTTCGTAAAATGCAAACTAATTTGAATCCCTCTCTTCCATATTTAAAAAAAATAATCACAAACAGTGGTATTACATTTCTTCAGTATTATTCTTGGTAAAGTTTTACAGTAGAATTATAAGCTTTAATTTTCCTAATTGTTTGTTGAAGTCAGTGGTCGAATATTTTTGATATTTACTGTGTTTTTTTTTTTTAATCTATCATGTAACATTTGACAGGAAATTGATGTAAGAAATGATGATGACATTAGAAAAGTAGTGAAGTATTCAACTGCTGTAGTCAACCTCATTGGAAGAGAATTTGAAACAAGGTATGACATAAAGTTCTTAATCTCTCTGTCTGAAAAAGTTGTGAATAAATTTAACAGAGACTTTTAGTATTATAATATAAAGTTACAATTTATAAAAGTAAACCATTATAGGTCCATTTATGATAAGCAAATGTTCCTTGTACTCCATCAAAAGGTGTTTGACTTATTTCTGAAACTGTTCTGTATTTTTAAGGTTTAAAATTTATAAGTTTTTTCGTTGATAATGATGAGTTTTTTCTTCCATTTCAGAAATTTTACTTACGACGATGTACATAATGTAACAGCTAGGAAAATTGCAAAATATTCAAAAGAGGCTGGAGTTCAAAAATTGCTACATTTTTCCTCATTAAATGCAAGTCCTAATCCACCACAATGTTTTAAAAAAGGTGGCTCAGACTTTCTCAAAAGTAAGGTAAGATATAAAAATCTGTTAAAAGTTATCAGTATAATAGTCCATTGTTTACCTTTTATTATTGGTGTGACATTTTGTTGGGGAATCAAGACATAGGGATCATACATTCTACAGTATAACATCAGAGACCATATATTTCAACATTTAGGTTTTGGCTGTGGTTAAGACATCAATAACTTTGTCAAACTTTCATGGAAGTTTATGAAACTTAGATAGAAGTTTTTTTAAGATAAAAAAAACAGTATCCAGGTTAGAATTAAAAAAATACTGTAAACCAACTAATTTTCGCGAGCGATTTATTTTCGTGACTCGCGAGAAGAAAAACAACGTGATCTTGGATCTTTTCTTTTTAACTACATCAAATATATTTGAAAATCATGAAAATAAATCGCTGTGAGGTGGACTAGGAAGGGCTAAACATGAAATAAAGTATCCGCGAAAATAAGTTTGTTTACAGTATACTTTTTCATTTTTTTGTATTTTAGTAGTGAAAAGACTTTTCTTACAATTTACATATAGATACAGTCATGCCAGTCATGACAGGCAGTGATCCAATTTTTATACGACCGCAAAAATTAAAAATTTTTTGGTCGTATATTGGTATGACGTTGGCGTTGTCGTCGTCGTCGTCCGGCGTCGTCCGAAGACACATTGGTTTTCGCACTCTAACTTTAGTTTAAGTGAATGGATCTCCATGAAATTTTACCATAAGGTTCAATACCACGAAAGGAAGGTTGGGATTGATTTTGGGGGTTATGGTACCAACAGTTAAGGAATTAGGGGCCAAAAAGGGGCCAAAAATAAGCATTTTTGTAACTTCCAGACAATAACTTGTGTGTAAGTGTATGGATCTCTCTGACATTGTACCACAAGGTTCCATATCACAAAGGAAAGGCTGTAATTGATTTTGGGGGTAATTGCCTCAAAATTTTAGGAATTAGGGGCCAAAAAAGGGGCAAAAAACAAGCATTTTTCTAGTTTCATGACAATAACTTGTGTGTAAGTGTTTGGATATTTCTGAAATTGTACTACAAGGTTCCATATCACAAAGGAAAAGCTGGAATTGAGTTTGGGGGTAATTGCCCGAAACGTTTAGGAATTGGGGGCCAAAAAGGGGCCAAAAATAAGCATTTTTCTAGTTTCCAGACAATAACTTGTGTTCAAGTGTATGGATCTCTCTGAAATTGTACTGCAAGGTACCATACCACAAAGGGAAGGGTGGGATTGAGTTTGGGGGTGATGAATCATAAGGGGGTTCAAAAAATTTGGGGGGGGGATTTTTTTTTACTTTTTTTCTTTTTTTTCCATTTTTTTTCTTTTAAAATTTTCCATTTTAAGTTGGTTATTTCTGATTAATATTTAAAAGCAAATAATAATGATATGGTAGGAGATACACACCAAACAGGATGTGTAAATTATTATATAATAAGTATTGTGCAATAGCAAGAAATTTTCAATTGCACAGTATTGCACAATAGCAAGAAATCTTCAATTGCACAGTATTGCGCAATAGCAAGAAATCTTCAATTGCACAGTATTGCGCAATAGCAAGAAATATCCAATAGCACAATATTGCGCAATAGCAAGAAATTGTCAATTGTACAGTATTGTGCAATAGCAAGAAATATTCAATTGCACAGTATTGTGCAAAAGAAGATACTTCGTATAAATTGCTTATTTCTTGATCAATTTCAATGGGGTTTTATTCTTGAATTCTTGGGGTTCTTTAATATGCTGAATCTAACCGTGTATTAAGTTTTTGGATTTTGGGCCCCGTTTTTAAATTGGTCCACATTGAGGTCCAAAGGGTCCAAAATTTAACTTTGTTTGATTTCATCAAAAATTGAATTATTGGGGTTCTTTGATATGCCGAATCTAACCGTGTATTTAGATTCTTAATTTTTGGTTCCGTTTTCAAATTGGTCTACATTAAGGTCCAAAGGGTCCAAAATTAAACTTAGTTTGATTTTAACAAAAATTGAATTTTTAGGGTTCTTTGATATGCTGAATCTAAACATGTATTTAGATTTTTGATTATGGGCCCAGTTTTCAAGTTGGTCCAAATCGGGGTCCAAAATTAAACTTTGTTTGATTTCAACAAAAATTGAATATATGGGGTTCTTTGATATGCTGAATTTAACCATGTATTTAGATTTTTGATTTTTGGGCCCCGTTATCAACTTTGTCCACATTGAGGTCAAAAGGGTCCAAAATTAAACTTTGTTTGATTTCATCAAAAATTGAATTCTTGGGGTTCTTTGATATGCTGAATCTAACCATGTATTTAGATTTTGGATATTGGACCATAATAGGTGAATGTCCAATTTAAAATTTTTAAGTTCTTAGACCACATTCATTCTGTGTCAGAAACCTATGCTGTGTCAAATATTTAATCACAATCCAAATTCAGAGCTGTATCAAGCTTGAATGTTGTGTCCATATTTGCCCCAACTGTTCAGGGTTCGACCTCTGCGGTCGTATCAAGCTGCGCCCTTCGAAGCATTTTATTTTTTTTTACATCAATAACTTCATAGAGTTTTATTGTCGAGCCTGCGACTTTTGGTCGCAGAAAGCTCGATATAGGGATAGTGATCCGGCGGCGGCGGCGGCGGCGGCGTTAGCTAACTTCTTAAAAGCTTTATATTTCAGAAGGTGGAAGACCTGGATGCTTCATACTTTGTATATGGATGCCTCATGTTACGAAGTTTCCGTCAGTCACATGTCCAATGTCCTTGACCTCATTTTCATGGTTCAGTGACTACTTGAAAAAAAAGTTAACATTTTTTGTAATGTTAAATTCTCTCTTATTATAAGTAGTAGGATAACTATATTTGGTATGTGCGTACCTTGCAAGGTCCTCATGCCCGTCAGACAGTTTTCACTTGACCTCGACCTCATTTCATGGATCAGTGAACAAGGTTAAGTTTTGGTGGTCAAGTCCATATCTCAGATACTATAAGCAATAGGTCTAGTATATTCGGTGTATGGAAGGACTGTAAGGTGTACATGTCCAACTGGCAGGTGTCATCTGACCTTGACCTCATTTTCATGGTTCAGTGGTTATAGTTAAGTTTTTGTGTTTTGGTCTGTTTTTCTTATACTGTATGCAATAGGTCTACTATATTTGGTGTATGGAATGATTGTAAGGTGTACATGTCTAGCTGGCAGGTGTCATCTGACCTTGACCTCGTTTTCATGGTTCAGTGGTCAAAGTTAAGTTTTTGAGTTTTGGTCTTTTTTTCTAATACTATATGCCATAGGTCAACTATATTTGGTGTATGGAAATATTTTATGATCTATATGTCAGTCACGCAGGTTTTATATGACCTTGACCTCATTTTCACGGTTCATTGATCAGTGTTAAGTTTTTGTGTTTTGGTCTGTTTTTCTTAAACTATAAGCAATAGGTCAACTATATTTGTTATATGGAAGAATTGTTAACTGTACATGTCTGCCTGGCACGGTTCATCTGACCTTGACCTCATTTTCATGGTTCATTGGTCAATGTTTAGTTTTCTTGGTTAATGTTAA
The DNA here is from genome assembly GCF_021869535.1 of Mytilus californianus. NCBI lineage: Eukaryota > Metazoa > Mollusca > Bivalvia > Mytilida > Mytilidae > Mytilus > Mytilus californianus. Next base: position 45,675,742 of record NW_026262712.1, on the reverse strand, counting down.
GTTTATGTGACAGTTGTAATAAAGCTTTATATTTAGGACTATCAACATAATATCAATGATTAGTAAAGAAGGCGAGACATTTCAGTGTGTGCACTCTTGTGAAACTTTGCCAGAAGATTTTTACTATAGCATCTGATGAAAAAATTTTGACTTTAAAAAATAAAATCTGTATTTTATTGATAAATGGACTTTCTATATGGTCAATATTTAAAACTGATTATATGTTTCAGTATGCAGGAGAAGTAGCTGTTAGGGAAGAATTTCCCGAGGCCATCATATTCAGACCAGCAGACATATTTGGAGATGAAGATAGATTTATAAGATACTACATTAGTAGATGTAAGTTGTTTTCAATGGATATAATGCAACTGATTACTGAGCTATTTGTTAATTTTAGAACATATTTTTTCTAAGTGAAAAAAAAGGTACTGTGGAGTCCTTCTATTTTTATGCCCCACCTAGGGGCATTATGTTTTTCGGTCTGTGCGTCCGTTCGTCCGTCTGTCCCACTTCAGGTTAAAATTTTTGGTCAAGGTAGTTTTTGATGAAGTTGAAGTCCAATCAACTTGAAACTTAGTACACATGTTCCCTATGATATGATCTTTCTAATTGTAATGCCAAATTAGAGTTTTGACCCCAATTTCACGGTCCACTGAACATAGAAAATGATAGTGCGAGTGGGGCATCCGTGTACTATGGACACATTCTTGTTGTAAATATCAATTTTCATTTGAAAAAAGTTGCTAGGTCTGATAGGGTACCTTATTTCCTGGTTCCAACATTTGCTCTGATCAAAGTATTTTAACTGAAATTTTTATGCACTCTTCTTAATAAGACGAGACGTATTCTGGTATACTGTTGTCCGTCTGTCCCTTGTCAACACTTCAGACAATAACTCAAAAATGTTTTTTTGTGATATAAACAATTCGCCAAAGTTTCATGAAATTTGGTTAAATTACCCAATTTTCACAAAACTTTGGTGAATTGTTTATATATGTTGACGTATGCTCCCTTTCAATTATTATAAATTTTAGATTTTTTCCAAGTTGAGGGATTTTATTCATAAACAAATGGTGGATCTACCAGTTTTCTGACTATAACTCAAAAATGCTTTGAGAAAGTTTCATGAAACTTTGGTGTATAGTTCATATATATTGACATAAGTTCCCTTTTGATTTGGATTTTTTTTTATTTAAAGTTTGGAGTATTAGGACTTTATTCATAAAAAATGGGGGTTTTCCAAATTTCGGACAATAACTCAAAAACACAGAGCAGTTTTCATGAAACTTTTGTGACTTGTTTATATCTATTGCAATAAGCTCCCTTTTTTTTTTTTTTTTGATATATTTCTGAAATGACATTGCGGAGTTATGGTACTTTATTTGTTGAAAAATCATTGAAAACTCCATTTTTCACACTATTGGACGGTTATAGAAGTTTATTCTTTCAAAAATAGTGCCAAATGTTTCGTGATTTGTGTCAATGGGTACCACTCAGTGTGCATGTCTTTTTATTTAGCTCACCTGGCCCAATGGGCCAAGTGAGCTTTTCTCATCACTTGGCATCCGTCAACTGTCACCATCCGTTAACCAAACTTGGCCACAATCATCATTGAGGTATCTAGTTTAAAAAATGTGTCCAATGACCTGGCCTGCCAACCAAGATGGCTACCGTTGCTAAAATTAGTACATAGGGTTAAAATGTAGATTTTGGCTTATATCTCTGAAACCAAAGCATTAATAGCAAATCTGACATGGGGGTAAAATTGTTCATCAGGTCAAGATCTATCTGCTCTGAAATTTTCAGACAAATCAGACAACCCTTTGTTGGGTTACTGTCCCAGAATTGGTAATTTTAAGAAAATTTTGCAGTTTTTTGTCGAGCCTGCGACTTTTGTCGCAGAAAGCTTGCCATAGCGAAAGTGATCCGGCGGCGGCGGCGGTGTTAGCTAACTTCTTAAAAGCTTTATATTTTAGAAGGTGGAAGGTCTGGATGCTTCATACTTTGTATATGGATGCGTCATGTTACGAAGTTTCCGGCAGTCACATGTCCAATGTCCTTGACCTCATTTTCATGGTTCAGTGACTACTTGAAAAAAAGTTCAGATTTTTTGTAATGTTAGATTCTCTCTTATTATAAGTAATAGGATAACTATATTTGGTATGTGCCTACCTTGCAAGGTCCTAATGCCCGTCAGACAGTTTTCACTTGACCTCGACCTCATTTCATGGATCAGTGAACAAGGTTAAGTTTTGGTGGTCAAGTCCATATCTCAGATACTATAAGCAATAGGTCTAGTATATTCGGTGTATGGAAGGACTGTAAGGTGTACATGTCCAACTGGCAGGTGTCATCTGACCTTGACCTCATTTTCATGGTTCAGTGGTTATAGTTAAGTTTTTGTGTTTTGGTCTGTTTTTTGTCGAGCCTGCGACTTTTGTCGCAGAAAGCTCGACATAGGGATAGCGATCCGGCGGCGGCAGCGTTAGCTAACTTCTTAAAAGCTTTATATTTTAGAAGATGGAAGACCTGGATGCTTCATACTTTGTATATGGATGCCTCATGTTACGAAGTTTCCGTCAGTCACATGTCCAATGTCCTTGACCTCATTTTCATGGTTCAGTGACTACTTGAAAAAAAAGTTCAGATTTTTTGTAATGTTAAATTCTCTCTTATTATAAGTAATAGGATAACTATATTTGGTATGTGCGTACCTTGCAAGGTCCTCATGCCCGTCAGACAGTTTTCACTTGACCTCGACCTCATTTCATGGATCAGTGAACAAGGTTAAGTTTTGGTGGTCAAGTCCATATCTCAGATACTATAAGCAATAGGTCTAGTATATTCGGTGTATGGAAGGACTGTAAGGTGTACATGTCCAACTGGCAGGTGTCATCTGACCTTGACCTCATTTTCATGGTTCAGTGGTTATAGTTAAGTTTTTGTGTTTTGGTCTGTTTTTCTTATACTGTATGCAATAGGTCTACTATATTTGGTATATGGAATGATTGTAAGGTGTACATGTCTAGCTGGCAGGTGTCATCTGACCTTGACCTCATTTTCATGGTTCAGTGGTTATAGTTAAGTTTTTGTGTTTTGGTCTGTTTTTCTTATACTGTATGCAATAGGTCTACTATATTTGGTGTATGGAATGATTGTAAGGTGTACATGTCTAGCTGGCAGGTGTCATCTGACCTTGACCTCATTCTCATGGTTCAGTGGTCAAAGTTAAGTTTTTGAGTTTTGGTCTTTCTTTCTAATACTGCATGCAATAGGTCAGCTATATTTGGTGTATGGAATGATTGTAAGGTGTACATGTCTAGCTGGCAGGTGTCATCTTACCTTGACCTCATTTTCATGGTTCAGAGGTCAAAGTTAAGTTTTTGAGTTTTGGTCTTTTTTTCTAATACTATATGCAATAGTTCAACTATATTTGGTGTATGGAAATATTTTATGATCTATATGTCAGTCACGCAGGTTTTATTTGACCTTGACCTCATTTTCAAGGTTCATTGCTCAGTGTTAAGTTTTTGTGTTTTCGTCTGTTTTTTGTCGAGCCTGTGACTTTTGTCGCAGAAAGCTCGACATAGGGATAGCGATCCGGCGGCGGCGGCGGCGTTAGCTAACTTCTTAAAAGCTTTATATTTTAGAAGATGGAAGACCTGGATGCTTCATACTTTGTATATGGATGCCTCATGTTACGAAGTTTCCGTCAGTCACATGTCCAATGTCCTTGACCTCATTTTCATGGTTCAGTGACTACTTGAAAAAAAAGTTCAGATTTTTTGTAATGTTAAATTCTCTCTTATTATAAGTAATAGGATAACTATATTTGGTATGTGCGTACCTTGCAAGGTCCTCATGCCCGTCAGACTGTTTTCACTTGACCTCGACCTCATTTCATGGATCAGTGAACAAGGTTAAGTTTTCGTGGTCAAGTCCATATCTCAGATACTATAAGCAATAGGTCTAGTATATTCGGTGTATGGAAGGACTGTAAGGTGTACATGTCCAACTGGCAGGTGTCATTTGACCTTGACCTCATTTTCATGGTTCAGTGGTTATAGTTAAGTTTTTGTGTTTTGGTCTGTTTTTCTTATACTGTATGCAATAGGTCTACTATATTTGGTGTATGGAATGATTGTAAGGTGTACATGTCTAGCTGGCAGGTGTCATCTGACCTTGACCTCATTTTCATGGTTCAGTGGTCAAAGTTAAGTTTTTGAGTTTTGGTCTTTCTTTCTAATACTGCATGCAATAGGTCAGCTATATTTGGTGTATGGAATGATTGTAAGGTGTACATGTCTAGCTGGCAGGTGTCATCTTACCTTGACCTCATTTTCATGGTTCAGAGGTCAAAGTTAAGTTTTTGAGTTTTGGTCTTTTTTTCTAATACTATATGCAATAGTTCAACTATATTTGGTGTATGGAAATATTTTATGATCTATATGTCAGTTACGCAGGTTTTATTTGACCTTGACCTCATTTTCAAGGTTCATTGCTCAGTGTTAAGTTTTTGTGTTTTCGTCTGTTTTTCTTAAACTATAAGCAATAGGTCAACTATATTTGTTGAATGGAAGAATTGTTAGCTGTACATGCCTGCCTAGCATGGTTCATCTGACCTTGACCTCATTTTCATGGTTCATTGGTCAATGTTTAGTTTACTTGGTTAATGTTAAGTTTATGTGACAGTTGTTATAAAGCTTTATATTTAGGACTATCAACATAATATCAATGATTAGTAAAGAAGGCGAGACATTTCAGCGTGTGCACTCTTGTCTTAAACTATAAGCAATAGGTCAACTATATTTGTTGTATGGAAGAATTGTTAGCTGTACATGCCTGCCTAGCATGGTTCATCTGACCTTGACCTCATTTTCATGGTTCATTGGTCAATGTTTAGTTTACTTGGTTAATGTTAAGTTTATGTGACAGTTGTAATAAAGCTTTATATTTAGGACTATCAACATAATATCAATGATTAGTAAAGAAGGCGAGACATTTCAGCGTGTGCACTTTTGTCTTATACTGTATGCCATAGGTCTACTATATTTGGTGTATGGAATGATTGTAAGGTGTACATGTCTAGCGGGTAGGTGTCATCTGACCTTGACCTCATTTTCATGGTTCAGTGGTCAAAGTTAAGTTTTTGAGTTTTGGTCTTTTTTTCTAATACTATGTGCAATAGTTCAACTATATTTGGTATGTGCGTACCTTGCAAGGTCCTCATGCCTGTCAGACAGTTTTCACTTGACCTCGACCTCATTTCATGGATCAATGAACAAGGTTAAGTTTTGGTGGTCAAGTCCATATCTCAGATACTATAAGCAATAGGTCTAGTATATTCGGTGTATGGAAGGACTGTAAGGTGTACATGTCCAACTGGCAGGTCTCATCTGACCTTGACCTCATTTTCATGGTTCAGTGGTTATAGTTAAGTTTTTGTGTTTTGGTCTGTTTTTCTTATACTGTATGCCATAGGTCTACTATATTTGGTGTATGGAATGATTGTAAGGTGTACATGTCTAGCGGGCAGGTGTCATCTGACCTTGACCTCATTTTCATGGTTCAGTGGTCAAAGTTAAGTTTTTGAGTTTTGGTCTTTTTTTCTAATACTATGTGCAATAGTTCAACTATATTTGGTATGTGCGTACCTTGCAAGGTCCTCATGCCTGTCAGACAGTTTTCACTTGACCTCGACCTCATTTCATGGATCAATGAACAAGGTTAAGTTTTGGTGGTCAAGTCCATATCTCAGATACTATAAGATAGGTCTAGTATATTCGGTGTATGGAAGGACTGTAAGGTGTACATGTCCAACTGGCAGGTGTCATCTGACCTTGACCTCATTTTCATGGTTCAGTGGTTATAGTTAAGTTTTTGTGTTTTGGTCTGTTTTTCTTATACTGTATGCCATAGGTCTACTATATTTGGTGTATGGAATGATTGTAAGGTGTACATGTCTAGCGGGCAGGTGTCATCTGACCTTGACCTCATTTTCATAGTTCAGTGGTCAAAGTTAAGTTTTTGAGTTTTGGTCTTTTTTTCTAATACTATGTGCAATAGTTCAACTATATTTGGTATGTGCGTACCTTGCAAGGTCCTCATGCCTGTCAGACAGTTTTCACTTGACCTCGACCTCATTTCATGGATCAAGGAACAAGGTTAAGTTTTGGTGGTCAAGTCCATATCTCAGATACTATAAGCAATAGGTCTAGTATATTCGGTGTATGGAAGGACTGTAAGGTGTACATGTCCAACTGGCAGGTGTCATCTGACCTTGACCTCATTTTCATGGTTCAGTGGTTATAGTTAAGTTTTTGTGTTTTGGTCTGTTTTTCTTATACTGTATGCAATAGTTCAACTATATTTGGTGTATGGAAATATTTTATGATCTATTTGGCAGTCACACAGGTTTTATTTGACCTTGACCTCATTTTCAAGGTTCATTGCTCAGTGTTAAGTTTTTGTGTTTTGGTCTGTTTTTCTTAAACTATAAGCAATAGGTCAACTCTATTTGTTGTATGGAAGAATTGTTAGCTGTACATGCCTGCCTAGCATGGTTCATCTGACCTTGACCTCATTTTCATGGTTCATTGGTCAATGTTTAGTTTACTTGGTTAATGTTAAGTTTATGTGACAGTTGTAATAAAGCTTTATATTTAGGACTATCAACATAATATCAATGATTAGTAAAGAAGGCGAGACATTTCAGCGTGTGCACTCTTGTGGTTATTATCTTCAATATTATTATAGATAGAGATAAAATGTAAACAGCAATAATGTACAGCAAAGTAAGATCTACAAATAAGTCAACATGACCAAAATGGTCAATTGACCCCTTAAGGAGTTATTGCGCTTTATTGTCAACTTTTAACAATTTTTTGTAATCTTTTACAAAAATCTTCTCCTATGAAACTACTGAGACAAATTTAACCAAACTAAGCCACAATCATCATTAGGGTATCTAGTTTAAAAAATGTGTCTGATGACCTCGCCTACCAACAAACATGGCCGACATGGCTAAAAATAGAACATAGGGGTAAAATGCAAGTTTTGTCTATTATTTTTGAACCATTATAAATAGAGAACATCTGAAAGGAGCAAAAATGTTCAGAATAATGAGCTCTACCAATTGTCCATATACCTCAAAACTGTTAGACAAATTCTTACAGGAGTTATTGCACATAAACATGATAAATGACAAATTTTACCATTTTTTTTCATTTTTGTCTATTATCATGAAAACTATGATATTTAGAGAGAAACATTTTTTTTCGGTTATGCCTTATATGATTTAAATTATAATAGATAAATAAACACTTTAAATCAAAAAAATGATCAGCAAGGCAAGATCTATTAAAAGGTCAAATTTTGCCGATATAGTAAGTAGACTGTCACTCTTCATAGAAGTGATTGCCCTTAAATGAGGATTTTTTTTAACCTCTTTTGTGTTTAGAGCAAAAACTAAAGAAGATAGAGAGAAACTAAACAGACTAAAAGATCAGTAATACAAGATCAACTAAATAGAGATTTTTGTCATGAAGTCTATTCTAGTCTACAATGTTGGAGAGCGTCCTTTGTTTGATATGCACATAGACCAAGGTGTGAAGGTGAGCGACACAGGTTCTTTCGAGCCTCTAGTTTGTTTTTTTTGGGGGGGGGGGGGGGGGGGGGGGGTTATATGAGCAGTACTCACAGTATTTCTAGTTGATCATTTAAATCCATTTAAAGCATTAAGATGAGCTAAAAGGGCAAAGAGTGCTTCATGCACTCATGTTGCAGGTATTTATTAAGTATTAAATCCATGGTTTCCTCTCACCATACTAATTTGTTATATTACATTTAGAACTAAACAACTTCCAATTGTAAAGAAATGACATTTTGACAAGTGTGAACAATTGAATTATCAGATAGAAATATGAAATCATAACAGGGTAGGTCACCTCAACCATCATTTTCTACAGGTATCCAGATGTACTTGTTATTGACCATTCATATATGCTATGCTCTTTGCATTTTGTAGACTTATGTTGTCTAAAGAATTTTACTATTTTCAGAATAAATATCCCCCTTTTTATCATTTTTCAGTGAGAAGATATGCAGCTTTTAAGACTCCATTATGGCAAAAGGGACAAAAGACAATTAAAAAACCTGTCTATGTAAGTTTCCTTTAAAATAAGTTCATGTATTTGTTTCAAAGCCTTGTACAAACATATTTTTTTATTATCTGACTATGTATGGCTACAATTCTTTCAACAGTTCCAAATGTAATATTTTTGATAGAAACCATCAGTTATGAAGTCATAAATGAAGATCTAAATTTCAAAGTAATGTGAGGGGATAAATACCTGATTTATCTTAGTGTCAACTTCACAAACAATGGGTTAATAGGGTCAGTGACTATATCACAAATGCATATACGGTCAATGCAATTCTAATGCATGAATAGGTTAGATGCAGTATAAATACTATTATTTAATCGTTTATTACAGGTAACAGATGTTACTGATGGTGTTATGAGTGCTTTGAATGATCCTGATGCAGCTGGAAAGACCTTTGAACTCGTTGGGTAAGAAATGGTGTAAACATTTTATATAGTATTTACATTTGATAAAATCTGTCAACAGTTTGTTCCTTTCTTATTTCTTATGTTATAAAGTTACAATTATGTCATAATATGCACCTTATTTATGAAAATGAAGAAAAATGCTGTATTTATGCATTTCCATCCATATTTCCTAAGTGGAAACATCATACTCAACCAAGAAACTACATAATTTTAATGAAGCTTTATTATACTTAAAATTGATGCAAAAAAGGATGAGTAAAGAAATTATGCTAAATATACAACTTTCATCATGGTTTGTAGCCACGTCTAATTTGAAAACAAAAATGTATTTTCTGAACACCTTTAATCTTAGTATTGTTGGGACAAATTTCAGATCAAGTGAGCTAACTTTAAATTTTCAGTAAGATAGGAAAAAATGAACCAAATAAAGTCCTTATTGTCCTTTTCTCCTTTAGCAGAAACAATCAAAGATCGGGGATTAATAACAAATTCTCCAACCAATGAAAAACTTTAAAAAACAAAATGTAATATCAGGCATTTGACCACTTCTAACAAGGTTTCTAATTTGGGATTAACAAAACATACACAAAAGAACATCAAAAATCCTGTACAGGAAAAGCACTTGACTATTAACAAAATTGAACATGCGTGTTGTGTCCCGGTACTGACTTCAGTAAAGTTTGAATTCATGTGAGGGGGGATATCTACATGATTTATCTTTGAAGTAAATTTAGCAGAAATTATCCTGTTACAAAAATATCCCACTTTACAGTACTTTGTTTGAATTTCATTTTACATACATCAATAAATAATTAATACATTAACAAAAAAAGGTCATGATTTAGGTGTAATTAATGTAGGTATACATACCCCTTGAAAACTTTTTTTTTAATTTAACACTCACTTAGCAGATGATATTTGTATAATTTTGTATTATGATTAACATATAATGATGATTTTATAGTATTTATTTGTTTTGTTAATTTCAGGCCTGGCAGCTACTATTTATGTGATATTCTAGATTTCATCTATAAATGTGCTAGATATCCAACAGGAAATATATGTGGTATTGGGCCAGTTTTTAAGTAAGATTATTGAATATATTTATGCTTATATTTCATTACTAATAATTTAAAAATTAAACATGATTACCATTCTGTTACCCAGTATTGCTTCCCAAAACAAAGTTGGGAAAAGGATAAAGGTTGCCATCATTAATTTGTTAATTCTTTCGTTAGAATTTTTGTCTTGAGTAAGTTTAGCTTTAAGTACAAAAAAAAAATGTACAAGAACTAAACAACTACTTACCGTATATCAGGTTTTTTTCACATGTGTTTAATTTTCGCTTTGTTCTCGGTACCTAAAGAAACGCGAAAATTTGACCACTTGTAAATTTCCCTGCATATTCCCAGATTTATCGCTGTCTAAACGCTTCATACATTATACTGTAAATTGTAGAGTTTACATGAAATTGCTATGCAAACTCATTTCACCCTAAAGGTGAAATTACAATATCTTTTAAATCGGTCTTTTGTGTTAATTGGCAGATCACAAAAGTGTGCATCATTAATTAAGATCTATGTTTTCATGATAATTAAATATTTAATCATACATGTCATCCCATTGTGACAACACAGCAGTCAGTGACATGTTCAAAAACGTTATGGTAATAAGCGATGATCCATTGAGTGTTGTCATAACCCATATTTTAGTTTGAAGTACTAGTATTTATTTGTTATCGATTCTCTGTCAGTCAATGAAGTTTATGTTGATTATGTCTTTAACAATTTAGTATGGTGATTTTTTTGCATGAACTTTCAAATTCAGTGAAAATTAAACACAGTGAAAATTTGACCTGCCAATTTTTACATCAAATTGCGAAAAAAAACCGACGCGAATTTTGGCAGTGAGTAAATTACTGTTCTAGAGTTATGTCCCTTTATAACTTGGAAAATTGCTAATCTTTTATTAAGTTTTACCCTTGTCCATCAGTACGTCCCAAAGTTGGTTTCCATTCTCTAACTTAAGTTTGCCTCAACCAAATGTTATGAAACTTATACACAATGCTTATTACCACTAAACACAGATCAAGTTTGAATTTTGGTGGAGTCACTTTATCCGTTCTAGAGTTATGCCCCTTTACAAATGGAAAAACTGCTGAATTTTCGTTTCCATTTTCTAACTTTAGTTTGCCTAAAAACCAAATGTTATGAAACTTATACACAATGCTTATTACCACAAAACACAGATCAAGTTTGAATTTTGGTTGCGTCACTATAAGTTTTCTAGAGTTATGCCCCTTTACAAATGGAAAAATTGCTGTATTTTTCGTTTCCTTCTCTAACATAAGTTAGCCTCATGAAAACAAAACAGTGAAAATATGAAAATAACACACATTGGACACAAAAATACTACAATAGAACTCTTTACAAAAACTAGCAGTGACTTCCAAAACTCTCAAAAAGTATTTTCACATATAATAAGCAAGCTTGAGCTGGGGCATTTGTGTCCTTAGACACATTCTTCTCTTATTTTAATAAAGTTTTTCATGTGACATGCCTGTCTAACTTTGATAACAAGTACATCATTGTTTATTTACATTGAACCTGCCTAAACTGAACTCGTGTATTGAGGTCATAAATGCTTTAGTGTGTTAACCTGCGAAAATCAAACCTCTGTCAAATCTTAGCCAAATCTCAAAGAGCTTAAATTTGAACAGTGTTCCCTTTATATTATAGTAGTGCATGTGACAAAGGATTTCAACATGCATCATGTAAATACCTGTTTGGTAATTCAATATTTACAAATACTTTTTTTTTCAGAGGAAGAGCCCAATTCTTTGACAAATTTCACTTTTTATCTCATGGATATCCAAGATTTGTATTGGACAGACTAGAAAAGGTAAGATTATTATATATAATGTGGATTTAATAAAAAAAAAAAAAATTTGAAAGTTTTTTTAATGGTTTTGTCAAAGTCTGCATACAAGCCTTTAGAAAATGTGTACTCTGTTGAACATTTAAATTCATGGTTCACCTTAAGGCAAAGTGTACGTAATTAACTACTCCACAGATATTTTTTAAATTTTACATATGGATTCTGCTTGTAAAAATACATCAGAAAATAAAATAAAAAAAGGGGGTAACCGTTTTCGTTTTTCAGATACAAGCTGTTGAAATTAACAGCATGATACGCCAAAAATACAAAGGATATATAGGGAAAATCATAAAAATCAGCAGATATTTTTACTTTATCAAGATTTTCTAATTCGTTGGTCCACAGAATTTTTTTAAAAATCGATAAACGATTCAAAAATGAACGACGTATCCATTGGTGCAAAGAAAGTCCTTAGCAACCGTGCTAGTTTTCAAGCTATATCCTGTGGAAGTTTGATTTTTAGCGGAAAAAATAAAAATATTCGGCGACGTTATTGATGTCTACTGTAACGTCACCACATTCAACTTACTCTATAACGCTATCATACAGTACAGTGTCGTAACAAAATCGTGAGTGTGTATAACCCATTTTCCTAATTATTGCAATTGCTCGAACGTAATCAATTGATAAGGAAATAAACTGACTCTTTTTTTAGGATATTTCTGCTGCCAAAAAAATGCAAGTTGGCAAATAAATATACTGCAAGTGAAAGAAAGTTACTGTATAGACATTACCACCATCTTTTCTAAATTAGACAGGGTTCCTTATCTTTTTTGAAATGCTTGTATTGTTCTAATTTTTATGAATCAAATATCGAGTTTGAAATTGTCCCTGTTAACACAGCATTAACAGAATGATTCTATACATATTTAAATAATCGGTTATAATATTGGGATCGCGTATACACGTCTTTTTTAAAATCTTATTTCTGCATGTTTGTATTTTAAAAAAGTAAATATAATTTTCTGCATCTTTTCATCCTCACCATTTCCGGCGCTATTCGAGGATTACGCACAAAACCCATTTTATTTTTCAGGTTCACACACGTGCACATGACACAACTCTGTAATTTTATTTAAAAAATTTCCTGTCTCGATCGCTTTCCCTTTTCTTCAACCAGGGGCGGATCCAGGATTTTTGAAAGGGGGGCGTAGTATTAAAGTTTTTGGTGCCGTATTCTCTCCATTAATTGTCTATTATAAAATGATTGGATGGATCCAAAGCTATGTACTAATTAAAATATTTGATGTGGGATTTGTCAGTAAAAAATGGACATGGAATATTCTTGTTTGTTGTATGGTTAGTTAGCATAACCTGACAGATTTCTTGTTGTAAACAAGATATACGGCTATTCAATGAAATTTACAATACGACCGACACGAAGAAAGACAAACAAGCAATTTTTATCCAAATGTTTGGTTGAAATGTTTCAACCAACAAGGGCAGTGAGGGGTTCCAAATCAACCAAAGGCTACAAATGAGTCGGAAATGACAATGAAGTTGTGAATGACGGTCGACACATGGAGACATATAGGCCACACCCAGCAGGCAGGTTGCAGTCGGGCCTTGAAAAAAGTATTCAGTATATCAGTTCGGCGAAACAGACACTCCCGTCAGATATGGGATTCACATGCATCCCCCCCAAAAAAAATTACGCCCGTTTTTTATTCATCATGTTCATTTAATGCTAAATAATTTTGTTGAAAATATTTTTTTCTAATAGCAAAAAAATGGACAAGATTATTGTTTTCAATCCAGATACAGCCAGAATTTTTGTTTAAGGCAAAAATCAGGGTCAGAATTTTTTCTCTAAAATATCTCAGACTGCCCTCTCAAATCAAATGGTCCGTACCTTAGACTTTAAATCTATATCTAGAGCTTACTGACTTGGGACACTATTCAGCAATGTTATTAATGGGTTGGGGCGTGTTGGGTTAAACATGTTTTCGTAGGTAAATAATATTGCTGTGGAACTTTTTTTTCATGAGAGTGTAATAGAGTATTACTTTCTGTTGGGTGGAATTGTGAAATCGAAGTCAATACGTTCTTGCTCAATACTTTGTCGCTTTGAAGGCGTCATGCTTGTCATCCTCAGCCTAAGCAATGTGTTACTGTAATTTGAATTTCAAAATGACTGAGTGATGTTTTTTCGATGTACTGGTCAACTCCACCGTAGCGAATCACATGACTTTGACATAATCAATAATATATTACAGTAAATATGAGTGAAAAATATCTTTATAAGTAAAGAATTGTCGCATAAAAATTAAATACACGGGAAATGGCAAAGTTCGCGAAGTCTAGTCTGATTAATCATTTTACAAAAAAAAAAAAAAAAAAAAAGTGCAAGCAAGTACGCCCTCTACGCCCCCTCTGGATCCGCCACTGTCAACTATACGACAAAGCATGGTATAATGTTTGCTGGAGTTTCAGTAACAGTGGCTGTAATAAGGTCAAAAAAAGAACCCGCAAATGAATTTCAGCAAAATAAAACAGATCAGAGTTTTTGATATAACTTCCCGTAGCACAGATCATTCCCAGTGTTATGCCTTAACATTGTGAATATTGTAATGCTATAGCATTGTGTAAAGTGTAATGCTAAAGCTTTGTGTATAGTGATATGCTATAAATGTACTAGTATAATGCTATAAATGTACTGATGAAATACTATAAGAATGTACCAACGGTGATGTTATGAAAATGTACCAAGGGCGATGTTATGATAATGTATCCACCCAGTATGATGCTAAAAAAATGTACCTAGTGTAATTTTATTAGAATGTACCTAGTGTAATGCAAGGAGACCTTACGTTCATAAACTTGTAATGCTATACGAGTTTACCTAGTGTAGTGCCATACAAATTGTGCCTGTATATAATGCAAATAAATCGCTTTTTTGTTAATATAATATGAAAATAAGGAGATGTGGTATGATTGCAAATGAGACAACTATCTGCCACATTTTAAGGTAGATCGGGTGTCTTTTTCTGAGCGTCCGTTCTGGTCATGTTGCAAAAATACTTTTTTGTTTTAATATATCTATATCATTCAATATACAACAAAATACCTAAAACTTGAAATTTAAAGACTGAACTATCAAAAAATTAAGTGTCGTAAAGTATATTTAAAATTTTGGGGGATTTTTTCAAGAAAATAAGGCCCATGACCCCCTATTTTTATTTGATATTTCAGAAGTATTAATGAAAAGCAATTGTCTCATTGAATGTTAGCCAATTCTATCGTTTAATGTTTCCTCGATAAGGAAAAATTAAGTTTCCCCTATATAAACAATATAAAATAACCCAAATCTCGTTAATTTTAATGTATTATTACGAAAAAACAAGGTCCGTGATCCTCAGTTTTTATATTGAAATTTGAAATTACATTGACCAAGAAGTCTTTTACAGAAGTTGAAGAAAAATCTATTGTCGAACATTTCGACACCCCAGCTTCCTTAAATGAGGTGAATGTAAGCAATTATTATAGGCAACCATACGGCCTTCAACAATGAGAAAAATCCATACCTTATAGTCAGTTATAAGAGGCCCCGACATTGTATACATGATTTTCTTCACCCCTCCCCCTTTTTCCCCTACCTTATACTCTAATTCTATCATAATCTTCAATTGAGACTTGAGAAGAAAATTTTTACTTCAAAATTGTATTCACTTCTTCTGAATGATACACAAAAAGCTCAACAAAAGAAAACAAATTTCGCTATCCTTTCGAAATAGGAATTTGATAAAGAAAATAATAACATGTTATATTTTTATCATACATGTGTAGTGTCAGTTTCGACCATGGTTCTAAATTTAGATTTTACTTTCCCCAAAAATTACAGACGGAATAGAAGACACCTGTTTATTTTCTGCACCTTGAAAACTGAAATTTGGATGACATAGATTTTACTTATTCTGAGATAAATGTTATAGTGCTCAATTCTTAGTTTCTGTGTAATGTTTTGTGGACGGAATCTGATGGTTTTTTTTTGCTGTTGGCTTTGTTCTTCGACTTATAAATGTTGCACTAGTAGTCGATTACGACGATTACCCCTTTCATAGTATCTTTTATACTTTTTACATAAATATAAATCATGTCCTTAAATTTTCAATTGCACATAAAACGGACATGCCAAAGTCTTTCTAGTTCAACACACAAACTCAAACGCAATATAATTATTCGTTACCTACAATTGTACACTACACTGTGAATTTCATTCAAAACTATGGTTTTTCAAAAAATATTGTGGAGTCAATTCTAGTTTAATTTAAATGAATTTGATACGAATAGAAGCAGAATTGTCACTGGTTTATTTGTTTATTTGGTTATAATTTTGTTGTTAGGCGTTTTTACTTTCTGTTGAAATAAACAAAAGTCGTATTGTGTACCTGCTCCTGTGTGTCTAAAACAAAAACATTGGTAATAGAGTCAGACTAACTCACAATAGGATACTCAGATTTCTGATTGGAGTCATTCTGATAATTTCTTTGAAGTTTTGATATAGCAGAGGAATACTTGTTTGGATTCGTGATAAACCGCACGAAGTCATTTCTCTTTCATGTGCCCGTTTTTTTCTTTCTTGGAATAGGAGAGATAACTCGCTTAACTAACGACGCACATTTTTTATCCCAAATTCCACTAGAGGCGTGCAATTACGTTTACTTTGCCTTAACCCACAAAAATTGGTATCCCAAGAATAATAATGAATCCACAGTATATGGCATATTAAGGTCTCAGTGTGCTGTTTGTTAGCTGACATTAAGAGACCTGTGATTTAAAAAATCTGCATGTAACTAACACAGGGAATGTGCTATATGACAGACAAGGATACAGTCACATTTTTCACTTGTCTCAATAGTATAAATATTGTCTATAAATTTAAGCATTTAAAAAAAAATGAAAAAAATATTAAATCACCAGGAAAATGCAGAAAACAGTTCATATAAAGAAGGTTCAACCAGTATAAAACATTTTTTTCCTTCCAAATTTATACAATAGTTTTTCAGTCAAAGAAAGATCCACAAGTCCCAGATATGAAAGTTTCCATTGGTTGAGTGCTAACTGTATCTATGAACTACATTTCCATTCGGGAGAGAAATCTCTTTCTATATATATGTTGATTTTTATGCATTGTTTTGTGTTTTGAAGGAACCACATGCTTAATTGTAATTAGAAAGTAGCTTATATTGTGCTTAAACTGAGATTGGTTGACAAAATGTTAATTGTTTACATTTTTTTACTGAATTTATGGGCATTGCACAATAACTGGATAGATAAGCTATCTTATGTGACTGTACATAAGTTCATCATTTATTTACTTAATTTATTTATTTTTCAGGAACATGTTTCTGATACATTGACTGGATGCCCAACATTGGAGGATCTTAATGTCAAACTACACTCATTTGAGAAAGTGTGCCCATTTATTACAGCACCATATGTCCGTGAAAACTATTACGCTCCATCACTTGGTGAATTTAAGATTCCCGAGACCATAAAATCTACAGTAAGACCATCTGGAGTCTCATACTAGTGGACTGTGGTTTAATTATACCATTCATTTAGATTTAAATTGATGAAAAAAATGCTAAGAAACAGATTTATAAAGTTTTAGTTTATGTTTGTCTTTGATGGCTTAATTATTAAACCTTAAGTTGTTATTGCGTTGTTTATTATAACTATGCCTGAAACTGTATATAGATTATATGAATTGAAGGGTTTCAAACATCTCCAACAAATATGGGAAGAACAGTTGTGGCCTTATTTACTTAAGGTATGTATACCAAACTTGCTAATGCTTCCAGAAATAGAAAATAATAAACATTAAATTCATACCAGTAGAAAATTTTAAAATCTATAGTTAAAAAAAACTCCTTATATTAACAGATGGTATACATTATATTGGGTTTTTGTCTTGCTTTGAAGGAGACAAAGAATGAGAATTAGGTATATGGTTTCAGGCGGCAGTGTCAACAATTTGTTAAAGTTTGTGATTAAATAAGTTTAAGAGGAACCACATATAATAACTCAAGGATATTTGGAATGCAGTTGTATAAGCATTGACACATCTCATTTCCACAGAGATTACTTGGCCCTGCCCCCTCAGTCATGGTCAATTGACATGGAAACTTTTGCATAGTTTACATATTTGTGATTAGGTCATGACAAGTCAATAAAATTTGGTATGCAGTTGTAAAAAATGTATTAGCATTGGCATACAGAGTTTTCAAAATATTTTTACACTGGTGGTCTTTGAAGAATATCTGCTGGTCCTTACAATTATTTCTATTGCAAAATACCAAATTGTGTCGGTTGTATGCAAAGTTTTGGTGGTCAGGACCACCATTTTTTGAGAACTCTGCGTCACATCTTATATCTCAGAAATTATTTGGCCCTGTTCCTTCAGTCATGATTCATTGAATTTGAGAATTTGTATAATTTGTAAATTTCAACATTTGCATTTTACTATCAAATAATATACAGGTGAGACATATGTGTTTTTCAACAGTTTATTTTGTGTCATTATGTTGTTTTATTAATATATATACCTTTTCATCTCATTTTAATAATTTTTATTATATTTTTTACTTTATACTAGGTTTTACAATACCAAATTTTATACTTTTAATGCCTAAAAAAATCCCATACAAATCAAAAAAAGTTTTAAACAAAAAATCGATGAATTAATTTTTATATGCTCGTTTACGGGACGTATTATGGTATACCGTTGACCGTCTGTCCGTCCGTCTGTCCGTCCTTCCGTCGTCAACATGTCGGACATTAACTCAAAAAAGCTTTAACCAATATGCATGAAACTTTGGTGAATTGTTTATATCTATTGATGCGAGCTCCCTTTCGTTTTTTATAAATTTCAGATTTACCGTTTCTGAGTATTGGGGTTTTATTCATTAAAAAAGGGGGGATTTTCCAGTTTTCGGACAATAACTAGAAAATGCTTTCAGCAGTTCTCATGAAACTTTGGTGAATTGTTTATATCAGTTGATGTAAGCTCCCTTTAGAATTTTATAAATTTTAGATTTTAAATTTCTGAGTTATGGGGTTTTATTCATTAAAAAAGGGGGGATTTTCCAGTTTTGGGACAATAACTCAAAAATGCTTTCAGCAGTTCTCATGAAACTTTGGTGAATTATTTATAGCTATTGATGTAATCTCCCTATTGATTTTCATAAATTTCAAATATGACATTGAGAAGAAACTGAACTTTATTTGTTTATAGTCTGACAACAGATTTACTAAGTATTGCGCAACAGCACAGTATATTGCACAACAGCAAGAAATCTTTAATTGAATATAAATTCAATTCATATAACCATTTTCAAGTTCTTTGACTACATTTATTCAGAAACCTATTATATGTCAAATATTTAATTACAATCCAAATTCAGACCTGTATCAAGCTTGAATATTGTGTCCATTTTTGCCCCAACTGTTCAGGGTTGGACCTCTGCGGGCATATCCAGCTGCGCTAAGCGAAGCAGTTTATTTCCAATGATATATTTTTCTCTTCCTCTGTTATCCTAAATGAGGGTGTTGTCAAAGGAGACCTCTCAATGGTTGATCGATTATTGATTTAAACAAAAAGAACATGATAAAATAGTAGGAACAATCTCAGCAATTACTGATGGACCAAAAATGCATCTATGCTCAACATAAAAACCTAAATATGTAATATTGGACATCACACTGTCAACCACTTAAATGAGGTTAATGAAATGAAAAGTTTGTTTGGTAGTACATAAATTTATAATTAGGTGTACATTCGTGTTCCACAATATTCATCTGATTTTAATCTTATTTTTTAAGTAAAAGGTTAATTATATTTGCTTTATAGAACTGTAGTGTACTGGATCAACTGACCTAGATATCACTTTAATGATTCAATGATTGAATCATGTTTTTTTAATCTAGTCAGTTTCCCTATTACTAGTTTTATATCTGGTCTATTAGTGCATTAAGTGTTTATGTAAGTCCTTGACCGAATTTCCATGGTTCAGTGTTTTTCATGAACCCTTTTTATACGACCGCAAAAAATTTTTGCGGTCTTATATTGGTATGACGTTGGCGTCGTCGTCATTGTCCGGCGTCATCGTCGTCCGGCGTCGTCGTCCGAAGACACATTGGTTTTCGCACTCTAACTTTAGTTTAAGTGAATTGATCTCTTTGAAATTTTACCATAAGGTTCAATACCACAAAAGGAAGGTGGGGATTGATTTTGGGGGTTATGGTACCAACAGTTAAGGAATTAGGGGCCAAAAAGGGGCCAAAAATAAGCATTTTCTAGTTTACAGACAATAACTGTGGAACGGTGTATGGATCTCTCTGAAATTATACTACAAGTTTCCATACCACAAAGGGATGGTTAGGATTTGCTTTGGGGGGTTATGGCTCAAACCGTTTAGGAATTAGGGGCAAAAAAGGGGGAAAAACAAGGTTGTCCTGGTTAATGGACAAATACTTTAGTACAAAACATATATAAAGCAGTGTAAGGGAGATAAATCAAATACATCATTGAAATTATCTCCCTTACACTGCTTTTAAATTATGTATAAAGTAATGGTTAATGAACAATTAAGATAATTTAAAACAGTGTAAGGGAGGTAATCCAAATACAACGTTTTGGTTACTTCCCTTACACTGCTTTTAAATTATGTTTAAAGAAATGCATATTTATAAAGGAAGACCAGTAAAAATATCTGCAAATGTTGCATCTGTTTTTTTACAAAAAATCCATATGAAAGATTTGACACTATATTTTAAATTCTAATATAAAATAGATTAAGTTAGCACTATGGTAAATTTAAATGGGTAATTATAATTTAAATGGGTAATTATGGTTGCAAACTCCATTGGAAATTTGATTGAGATTATGACCATATCTTGAGGGAAAGAATTTTTTGGGGGAAAAAAGGGGGGGGGGGTAAAAAGAAATTGTGGGGGGTCAATTTTTTCTCATATCAGATTTCAGAAATTAAACAGAATTATTCTTCAAATATGGCACAGTATGGCGCATTAGATTTGTAAAATCTTTGACCACATTTATTTATTTGTTATGCCGAATCTAACCGTGTATTTAGATTTTTATTTTTGGGTCCAGTTTTCAAATTGGTGTACATTAAGGTCCAAAGGGTCCAAAATTAAACTTTGTTTGATTTTAACAAAAATTGAATATATGGGGTTCTTTGATATGCTGAATCTAAACATGTATTTAGATTTTTGATTTTTGGCCCAGTTTTCAAGTTGGTCCAAATTGGGGTCCAAAATTAACCTTTGTTTGATTTCAACAAAAATTGAATATATGGGGTTCTTTGATATGCTGAATCTAACCATGTATTTAGATTTTTTATTTTTGGACCCCGCTATCAAATTGGTTTATATTGAGGTCAAAAGGGTCCAAAATTAAACTTCGTTTGATTTCATCAAAAATTGAATTATTGGGGTTCTTTGATATGCCAAATCTAACTGTGTATTTAGATTTTTAATTTTGGGTCCCGTTTTTAAAGGCAGTGCTTTAATGCCTTTCTGGTTGCCGGGTTAATCCTTCCTTCCGCGATATCCAACTTATCTACGTTGGGGGTCATTAGGCTCCAAGTAGATCCGGAAATGTTGAATTCTCTCCTCTTCTTATTGCGATATAAAATGTTTTTTGTTTCATTTCATTTACATTGGGAAATAGAGAAACGATCATTGTGTTTTGTTAGTTTTAAAAACTTTTGATATATTAGTATTTTGCATTATAAGCAGTCAACCGATTGACAAACTAGAATTATTTGAATTCCGTGAGGAAAGAGCTCGGTTAATTTCGAGTGATATCTGCAATCTAGATGTTTATAAATCATTTCAGTCGTTGATATAATAATTAAAGGTCGGCTGAACATGAATTATATTATACAATTTAAAGCGCATTTCTGTTTATGCACGTGAACCCGCCTAACGTTATTGTTACTTCGCAGTTATATAAAGTAGCAAATTATCGTTCCTGAGTAGGTGGCGCCGTGGTAGCGGATCCTGTTCCTCAACTTCCGGTTTCTGCACTGTGCAACTATTTCAGTTATATTTTTAATTAACGATGCCAAGTACTTGTTGTTGTGTACCTGGATGTCATTTAAGAGGAGGACATGCATTTCCAAATGACTTAAAAAGAAGGAAAAGTTGGATCAACGCCATGGCCCATACGCAGATTGGACGAGAACACGATAATATCGTGGAGTCCATCTCAATCAGCTGTTGTTTGCAAGGCACGTTTTACTGAAAAAGACTACGTGCAGGAAACTATTCATGGTAAAACTCTATTTTCTTTGTGAAATATATAGTTATATATGTAATCGCCATGCGAATAAACCAAAGTCTGTTTACAACCGCAATTGTCGTTTAAGACGTCATAATTTTTTGGATTACGATTCAATGTGATCTGTTTGAGATTTTTTGGTGATTGCTACAATTATAATGATTTCTTACAAGAGGTATATCATACTGAGAATTATTTTAGCAGTAATTATGCTAATGTAGTAATGACAGGAATGCATAAGCTATGCCTCATAGACTTTCTTGAAAAATATCAATGACAATGTTAACAGGAACAAAACAATGACATGCTCTCATCTATATTATAGTTTTTTAGGTACAAACAATACATGTACGTTTGTTGCATAAGTCTCTCATTGTTTGTCCTTTGGATTTACATAACATACATTGAATCAGGCAAACATAGTTTTATTCAGATTGTAATGATCAGTCAGGGGTACTACTTAAACAAGTGATTTCAGAATCACTCCCTCAAGTGATTTTGGCTGTGAAATATTAAAAATTTTCACACAGACTTTTTAAAATCACTGAAACAAGTAATTTTAGAAGTTAAAATGTAATCACTTTAATAAGTGTTTATAACATTTTCTTGATATTTTTCCCACAAGCTTGATTTTTTTATTGGTAAAAAGACAACAATTCCATTGAAAAAACAACTATGTATATGCAGAAATTGTCTTTTGCTTGATAAGCCTGACACTTTTACAGTTTTTTTAAAATATGCAAAAACTGGAATAGTTTGTAGATTAGGTCATAACCTTGAAGTAGATCATTCTAACTCTTAAGAAAACCAATCAGGTTACCTAATATTGTTGATCTTTGTCTGATAGTAAGAGTAGTTAATGAATTTTTGATTACAGAAAAATTCCCAAGGGTACTTTTAAAAGCTTTAGCGCACTAACTTACTGCCCAAGCGCACTGGTGAAATTAATATACAAAGAAAAAGGGATAATTGATTTATGTAGGAAAATTATAGAAAAGATTGTGAAAATATGGAAAATCAATGAAATTAGCATTTGAAGATCAAAGAAAACACTAAAATCACTTAAATAGGTGATAACTGAATTTATCAAATCACTGAAATAAGTGATGATGAAATCACTTGTTTAAGTAGCACCCTTGACTGATGATAAATCTAGTTAATATTTCGCCAGGTAGTACAGAGTATACATTGCTAATGGAAGTTCATTTAATTATCAAAAAACCGGAGCGTCTTTTTACCACAGAACACCACAGAATACCACAGAACACCACAGAATACCACAGAACACTCAAAATGTACCACAGAACTACACAAATTACAACAAAACTACTGAAGTATGCCACAGAACAGTAAAATTACTTTATAAAACGTGAATCTAATAATTCAGAATTATATTATTTCTTTAATTCGGGTTACACCAATGACATGATGATTGACTGGATGAGAGAAAAATGATCATAACTTTCTTGTTATTTGGCATATTTTGTTTACATTTGGAGACCTTTGAGACACTAAACTAATGCATTGTAATAATGAAAATCTTAAATAAACATTAAAAAAAAAAAGTTTTTAGAAAGAAAAAAAAAATACAGTACGGGTTTTCTCAGTCGCTGATCAATATACGCTTTGAATATATCGAACTGATCGATAAAAAGTGTTAATATCTCTTTTGTGTTACAATATTTTTTCGTGAAATTATGAAAGAGTCTCATATGTAACTATTTATTCTGTGAAATTAATAAACCTATAAGACAATAATTTTAATTTTTCTACTAAAATGATGGTGATCATCGGTTCACATTTTAATCTTAAATTTTTATTATCATAAAAATTGTATTCTTGAAATGACTTCACAATAATTAGAACAGGAAGACTGCTTTCAACATTCTATTTGATATAATATACTATCATCAATAATTGAATATTTACAAAATTCTTCATTGTTCGGATTCAAGTTGCCACCTGATTATATAAGGTATTTCAATTAAATGTATTTGATGTCACAGGTGTGATAATTTAAATGACATGTTAATTGGCTTGATTGGTGATTACCACAAGTGTCAAAATTGGTTAATCTAATTAACATTCGGTACTTTAATTGTGTCGGTGAACTTGCTATGGTCAACATTAATTTTGGACTAAAAAATAAAGAATATATTTGTAAATGCTACATATATACCAGTTTTTTTTTTCGATATAAAGTTTCAGTTCAACAATTTCAAAATGCATACAAAATTTGGTAAAAATCCGAAATATTGTTAAATGATTGGAGAAGATACACACACAACATAAGATTCCAAAAACAGTCATCGAGCTTGAACTTTTAATTGACAATCAAAAAGACACACTTATAATATGTTATAAGTCAACTCAAATATTACTGTCCTACAACAACTTTAGATATCTTTTTGAAGTTTTATATATAACTCTATAAATGGAGAAAACTTTGATGTACAAACATTAGCCAATTGTATTAACAACTCTAGATATCAGCTTAACAAATTACTTCATTAATCACTTTAATAAAGTTTAATTATTTGTTGACAACAACTTCAATAAAATGTCACATTAACCATTTTGATTATTTATTGTAACAACTCTTAACATAGAATTCATAAAAAAGTGACAAAAAAAAACGCCTGCTAAAACAAAATAAATTTAACAAATATTTACGTAATGCATCTAAACATTTTCAATAAACTGCTTCGCTGAGCGCAGCTGGATACGCCCCCTTTTTTTAATGAATAAAACCCCAAAACTTAGAAACGGTAAATCCGAAATTTATGTAAAACGAAAGGGAGCTCACGTCAATAGATATGAACAATTCACAAAAGCTTCATGCAAATTGGTGAAATTTTTTTTGAGTTATTGTCCGAAAACTGGAAAATCCCCCCTTTTTTAATGAATAAAACTCGGAAATGGTAAATCTGAAATTTATAAAAAAAACAAAAGGGAGCTCACGTCAATAGATATAAACAATGCACCAAAGTTTCATGCATATTGGTTAAAGCATTTTTGAATTAATGTCCGACATGTTGACGACGGACGGACAGACGGTCAGCGGTATACCATAATACTTCCCGCAAACGGGCGTATAAAATGAATTAAAATTACAAAAAAAGATTAAAATGTATTTAAAATATAAATGTCATAAATATAAATATATTATGGTTTTAATAGCTAGGGGTTTGCGGTATGATCCCAATTTATATTGGCTATTCAGTTGGGGGTGTAGCGTTAGTGAGTCGACCCTAAATAAAAAAAATAAATTTATTTGAATAATAAATGTCAAATTATAAAAAGAATGAACAATAACACGATAATAATGTCTGAAGTATCATTATTTCGAAGTTCTGTGGTAGATTTTGGGTGTTCTGTGGTATTCTGTGGTGTTCTGTGGTAAAAAGACGCTCCCTCAAAAAACTAATGTTTTATAACCTTTTTCAGGGCGCAAACCCACCATACAGAGACTTAAGTCTACTGCCATTCCCAGCCTATTTTCCTGGACCAAGCAAGAGAGTGAATCGTCCGCAAAAAGAAAAATCAGGGCAGTTTCCTGTGAAAACAAAAGAACTAAACTTGATGAATATTGTAGTAGAAATCTAGAGAAAAGTTTTGATTGTAAAGTTGGTTTTCCTGAAGAAGTCATTCATACTGCAGAAAGGATTTATGACTGTCCACCACCAACTGCCGAGCTAATGTTGAGCTTCACAGATGGAATTTTACGCAAACACCATCAATGCCTATGTTTTCAGCAGAGAATTTTGAAATGAAGACACGTGACACAGCCATGCATTTTTATACCAGTTAAGAGTTGTATACTAAATTTTTATTTGTTTTGACCACACTTGGTCCAGCAGCACATTGTTTGAGATACATATATTTTCAAATTGATCATTGTTGATAGGGTGTCAGTTGAAAATCAGTTTTTTTATGACTTTGATGAAATTAAGGCATCATACAACCAACTTTGAACTGTCTAGATTCTAGATTGAATCTAGTATTAAGAATATTGTGTATAGATGGATTGTTTTTATGTCTAAACAGTGGTGTGAGGCTAACACTTGGCCATCTAGTGGTTTAGTCAGGTATTTTTCACCATCCAACTTCAAATTAAAGTTTCCTACGACTTGGATTATTATTGACAGCACAGAATATCCCGTGTTAAAACCTAAAGCTCCTAGAGCTCAGGCAACCTTTTCATCAAATTAAAACAGAAACACTGAAAATTCTTAAATGTTCGACACCTGGTGGTTTAGTCAACTATGTCTCTATGTCACATAGAGCGAATTATTGGACTTGGCAAAACATACAAAATTCTAATAAATCCTATGAATGGAACTGAAACAAAACTTTCATCTGAAATAACATTTAGTTGTTTTATGTTGTGTAATTTTAGAACTTGTATTGTGCCAAAGGATGCATAAATTAAAGTGACGCAATGAATTTTGTTCTGATATATATCTATTTACAATTACATGCACATGTAAATTGTAATGCATATAAAAATAAGGAGATGTGGTATGATATTCAGTGAGTTTATCAAACTAAAGTGCATAAGAAATGGGTTTAAGCAGTTACAGGTGTTACTGTCACCGTGCAATCTCCAACAATGAGAAAAACTCGTACCCTGTTAAAATTTTTTAGAGATCCTACAACTAAGTTTTGTTGTCTCACCTTGACTTTGGTGAATTTTTTATATCTGTTGATGTAAATATAAAAAAGAAGATGTGGTATGATTGCCAATGAGACAACTCTCCACAAGAGACCAAATGACACAGAAATTAACAGCTATAGGTCACAGTACGGCCTTCAACAATGAGCAAAGCCCATACCGCACAGTCAGCTATAAAAGGCCCCGAAATGACAATGTAAAACAATTCAAACAAGAAAACTAACGGCCTATTTTATGTACAAAAAATTAACGAATATAACAAATATGCAACACATAAACAAACGACAACCACTGAATTACACTTTTACAGGCTCCTGACTTGGGACAGGCACATACATGTACATACAGAATGTGGCGGGCTTAAACATGTTAGCAGGATCCCAACCCTCCCCCTAACCTGGGACAGTGGTGTAACAGTACAATATAAGAAAGAACTATAAAAATCAGTTGAAAGAGGCTAAACTCATCAGATGGATAAATACAAGTGGACGTGGTCAGGTAGTTGTACATCCAAACAACAAAAAGACACTAAGTACAGATCTGAGAGTACTCGCAGTTACTGACAGCTAGTTCAAAGCCACTAACAACTGATAAAAAAATCTTGCATCTAAGACTAAATTATCAATCCGTAAGCTCCCTTTAGAATTTTATAAACTTTAGATTTACATTTCTGAGTTATGGGGTTTTATTCATTAAAAAAGGGGGGATTTTCCAGTTTTTGGACAACAACTCAAAAATGCTTTAAGCAGTTCACATAAAACTTTGGTGAATTATTTATAGCTATTGATGTAATCTCCCTATTGATTTTAAATTGAACTTTATTTGTTTATAGTCTGGCAACAGATTTATTAAGTATTGCGCAACAGCACAGTGTATTGCACAACAGCAAGAAATCTTTAATTGAATATAAATTTAATTCATATAACCGATTTCAAGTTAATTGACTACATTTATTCAGAAAGTATAATATGTCAAATATTTAATTACAATCCAAATTCAGACCTGTATCAAGCTTGAATATTGTGTCCATTTTTGCCCCAGCTGTTCAGGGTTGGACCTCTGCGGGTGTATCCAGCTGCGCTCAGCTAATCAGTTTATTTCTTAATTAAGAACTCCTTTTTCATTCTTAAATTACTTTATGCTTGGAAATATAATTTTGCTTGGAGTTGAAAGAGTTGACATGTTGCAATGTACATTTATTCTACATAGTTCTATGGTACCAAATC
The DNA here is from genome assembly GCF_021869535.1 of Mytilus californianus. Taxonomy (NCBI): domain Eukaryota; kingdom Metazoa; phylum Mollusca; class Bivalvia; order Mytilida; family Mytilidae; genus Mytilus; species Mytilus californianus. The sequence goes on along the minus strand of NW_026262712.1, from coordinate 45,648,026 downwards.
AAAAGTTTATATAAAAGAAAGAAGTCAAAGGTTTCCCATCATAGTTTAGTTACATACATTTTTTTTGTACCTGAGGTCGTTGAATATAGATCATTATATAAATAAGGAGATGTGTTATGATTGCCAATGAAAAAACTAAGGATTTTCTTATCCAAGGAATAGATTACCTGAGCCGTATTTGACACAACTTTTTGGAATTTTGGGTCCTCAATGCTCTTCAACTTTGTACTTGTTTGGCTTTATTACTATTTTGATCTGAACGTCACTGATGAGTCTTATGTAGATGAAACACGCGTCTGGCGTATTAAATTATAATCCTGGTACCTTTGATAACTAATTTGACTATAAACATAGATAAAAAAGGTACAAACTGGACATAATGCACTAGTTCATAAACAAGTGAGAACAATCGCCTTCATATAGTGCTCAGAATATGACATTCATAAAACTTGTTCAATATCATTAGAGAACTCTAAATCTTAAATACTGAAAGCCACCTCTGATAAGTACACTGTACTATGCAAGATAATGTTATAACTGGACTAAAAATACACACAACCTGTAATTAACTGCCTTTACAGCGCTTTCGCGCTTTGATTTAAATTTGTCTACATTAAGGTCCAAAGGGTCCAAAATTAAACTGTTTGATTTTAACAAAAATTGAATTCTTCGGGTTCTTTGATATGCTGAATCTAAACATATGTTTAGATTTTTGATTATGGGCCCAGTTTTCAAGTTGGTCCAAGTTGGGGTCCACAATTAAACTTTTTTTTATTTCAACAAAAATTGAATATATGGGGTTCTTTGATATGCTGAATCTAACCATGTATTCAGATTTTTTATTTGTGGGCCCCGCTATCAAATTGGTTCATATTGAGATCAAAAGGGTCCAAAATTAAACTTTGTTTGATTTCATCAAAAATTGAATTATTGGGGTTCTTTGATATTCCAAATCTAACCGTGTATTTAGATTTTTAATTTTGGGTCCCGTTTTTTAAATTGGTCTACATTAAGGTCCAAAGGGTCCAAAATTAAACTTAGTTTGATTTTAACAAAAATTGAATTCTTGGGGTTCTTTAATATGCTGAATCTAAACATGTGTTTTGAATTTTGATTATGGGCCCAGTTTTCAAGTTTGTCAAAGTTGGGGTCCAAAATTAAACTTTGTTTGATTTCAACAAAAATTGAATATATGGGGTTCTTTGATATGCTGAATCTAAATATGTATTTTGATTTTGGACATTGGACCATAATAGGTAAATTAAAAAAATTCAAGTTCTTAGACCACATTCTTTCTGTGTCAGAAACCTATTCTGTGTCAAATATTTAATCACAATCCAAATTCAGAGCTGTATCAAGTTTGAATGTAGTGTCCTTACTTGCCCCAACTGTTCAGGGTTCGACCTCTGCGGTCGTATCAAGCTGCGCCCAGCGAAGCATTTTATTTATTATACGACCGCAAAAAATTTTGCGGTCGTATATTGGTATGACGTTGGCGTTGTCATCGTCGTCGTCGTTGTCCGAGGACACATTGGTTTTTGCACTCTATCTTTAGTTTAAGTGACTGGATCTCTATGAAATTTTACCATAAGGTGCAATACCACAAAAGGAAGTTTGGGATTGATTTTGGGGGTTATGGTACCAACAGTTAAGGAATAAGGGGCCAAAAATAGGCATTTTTGTAACTTCCAGACATAACTTGTGTGTTAGTGTATGGATCTCTCTGACATTGTACCACAAGGTTCCATATCACAAAGGGAATGCTGGGATTGATTTTGGGGGTAATTGCCTCAAAATTGTAGGAATTAGGGGCCAAAAAAGGGTAAAAAAACAAGCATTTTTCTAGTTTCATGACAATAACTTGTGTGTAAGTGTATGGATCTTTCTGAAATTGTACTACAAGGTTCCATATCACAAAGGGAAAGCTGGAATTGAGTTTGGGGGTAATTGCCCGAAACGTTTAGGAAAAAGGGGCCAAAAATAAGCATTTTTCTAGTTTCCAGACAATAACTTGTGTTCAAGTGTATGGATCTCTCTGAAATTGTACTGCAAGGTACCATACCACAAAGGGGAAGCAGGGATTAATTTTGGGGGTAATTGCCTCAAAATTTTAGGAATTAGGGGCCTAAAAGGGGCAAAAAACAAGCATTTTTCTAGTTTCAGGACAATAACTTGTGTGTAAGTGTATGGATCTTTATGAAATTGTACTACAAGGTTCTATATTACAAAGGGAAAGCTGGGTTTGAGTTTTGGGGGTAATTGCCCTTAATGTTTAGGAATTTGGGGCAAAAAAGGGGCTAAAAATAAGCATTTTTCTAGTTTCCAGACAATAACTTGTGTTCAAGTGTATGGATCTCTCTGAAATTGTACTGCAAGGTACAATACCACAAAGGGAAGGCTGGGATTGAGTTTGGGGGTGATGAATCATAAGGGGGGTTCAAAAAAAATTAGGGGGAGGGATTTTTTTTCTCATTTTTTTTCCTTTTTTTTTCTTTAAAATTTTCCATTTTAAATTGATTATTTCTGATTTATATATAAAAGCAAATAATAATGATATGGTTTGAATAGGTAAATTAAAAAATTTTAAGTTCTTAGACCACATTCATTCTGTGTCAGAAATTACAATCCAATTACAATCCAAATTCAGTGCTGTATCAAGCTTGAATGTTGTGTCCATACTTGCCCCAACTGTTCAGGGTTCGACCTCTGCGGTCGTATCAAGCTGCACCCAGCGGAGCATTTTATTGTAATTTAGAAAAAGGTCCTTGTATTATTTACAAATACAGACCCAACCTATACCTTTTTTTTTCAAAAAGAAGGTATAATCAAAAGACCAAACACTTATTTCTGAAATTAAATTTGAGGCCCAACTAATCCAGGTACTTTAGTTAAGCAAAAAATCAGTTTCTAATCATTTTATGATTTTGGCTGATTCCAATTGTTAGGAGCCATTTATTTTATATGGTTCAATAACTATCTCACTATGATATCTCGCTATGATATATATAAAGAGTTCAAAGACATTAGAAGCGGGTTCTGACTCGAGACAGGCACATTAACATACAGCTCCATTAAACTATTTTTGTCATGCCTGCAACTCAAGTCGCAGACTGCAAGAGAGGGATTTCTTGCAAGGTCTGTGTGTCTCTCAGACAGGGTTCAAATTACCTCAAAGTCATTTTATGGATCAGTGATCAATAAAATTGAGAATGGAAATGGGGAATGTGTCAAAGAGACAACAACCCGACCACAGAGCAGACAAGAGCCGAAGGCCACCAATGGGTCTTCAATGCAGCGAGAAACTCCCGCACCCTGAGGCGTCCTTCAGCTGGCCCCTGAACAAATATATATACTAGTTCAGTGATAATGGACGTCATACTAAACTCCAAATTATACACAAGAAACTAAAATTAAAAATGAAACAAGACCAACAAAGGCCAGAGGCTCCTGACTTGGGACAGGTGCAAAAATGCGGCGGGGTTAAACATGTTTTTTGAGATCTCAACCCTCCCCTATACCTCTAGCCAATGTAGAAAAACAAACGTATGTAACAGTACACACAGTAAAACTCAGTTTAAGAGAAGTCCGAGTCCGATGTCAGAATCGGAAACAAATGAAAATAAACAAAATGACAATAATACATAAATAACAACAGACTACTAGCAGTTACTGACATGCCAGCTCCAGACCTAAATTAAACTGATTGAAAGATTATGTCTTCATCATATGAATATCAGGCACAATCCCTCCTGTTAGGGGTTTAGTATTATACCATCATAAAATATATGAGAAGAACATAACACTCCAAATTATACACAAGAAACTAAAATTAAAAATGAAACAAGACTAACAAAGGCCAGAGGCTCCTGACTTGGGACAGGTGCAAAAATGCGGCGGGGTTAAACATGTTTTTTGAGATCTCAACCCTCCCCTATACCTCTAGCCAATGTAGAAAAACAAACGTATGTAACAGTACACACAGTAAAACTCAGTTTAAGAGAAGTCCGAGTCCGATGTCAGAATCGGAAACAAATGAAAATAAACAAAATGACAATAATACATAAATAACAACAGACTACTAGCAGTTATTGACATGCCAGCTCCAGACCTAAATTAAACTGATTGAAAGATTATGTCTTCATCATATGAATATCAGGCACAATCCTTCCTGTTAGGGGTTTAGTATTATACCATCATAAAATATATGAGAAGAACATAACCCGTGTCATGCCAACAACTGGTTTTAGAATAAATATGTTTAATTCCGATGCAAAGACCCTATAAGTGAATCAATATTAAAGCCCAAATATGCAATCTTTAATGACCTGACAACAGTATCGTAACTATATCCTTTCTTAATAAGTCTGTTTAAAGGTTTTGTTAGCTTTTGAGGTGAATACTGACATTTTTGTGCTTTGTAAAGAATATTACCATAAAAGATTGGATGTGAAATAAGTTTAAGATAACGTGGCAAAGTCTGTATTTCAGATACTATAAGCAATAGGTAAACTATACTTGGTGTATGGAAAATCAAAGCGAGACATAGGGAATGCTTTTCCAGCGACGGCGTCAACAATTGTTACGTTTTCTGCTTAAGTTAGTTTGATAGTAACTACTTGTGATAGATCATTGATATCTAATGTAAAGTTGCATTACTATCAGTACATATCAGTTTGATGACTATTTTGATGCCCTGACCTCTAGGACATGGTCCAGTGACTTTGAATTAATCAGAAATTTTCAATGTTAAGTTTCCTGCTTAAGTTAGTTTGATAGCATCTACTTGTGATAGATCAATGACATTTTGTATGAGGTTGCATTACTATCAGTTCATATCAGTTTAATGGCTATTTTGAGGACCTGCCCCTAGGACATGGTCCAGTGACTATGAATTTATCAGCAATTTTCAATGTTAAGTTTTCTGCTTAAGTTAGTTTGATCATGTTGATAGAATCTACTTGTGATAAATCAGTGATATATTGTATAAGGTTGCATTACTTTCAGTTCATATCAGTTTGACAACTATTTCGAGGCCCTGCTCCCTAAGTCATGGTTTAGCCACTTTCAATTAAGTAATTTTTAATGTTTAGTTTTCTGCTTAAGTCAGTTTGATAGGAACTACATGTACTTGTGATAGATCAATGATATTTTCTATAAAGTTGCATTACTATCTGTACTTATCAGTTTGAAGACTATTTTGAGGTCTCGCCCCCTGGGTCATGGTCCAGTGATTTTGAATTAATTAGCAATTTTCAATGTTAAGTTTTCTGCTTAAGTCAGTTTGATAGGAACTACATGTATTTGTGATAGATCAATGATATTTTGTATAAAGTTGCGTTACTATCAGTACATATCAGTTTTATGACTATTTTGAGGCCCTGCCCCTTCCACATGGTCCAGTGACTTCGAATTAATTAGCATTTTTTTATGTTAAGTTTTCTGCTTAAGTATGATTGATAGGAACTACTTACAATAGACAACGATATTTGTATGCAGTAACATTACTGTCTGTACATCTCAGTTTGTCGTCCCTTTTCAGGTCCTACCCACTAGATACTGATCCAGCGAATGAATTAATAAGCAATGTTGCTGTCTATCAGATTATCTTTTTCGGAATTTTATGCAGACAGGCGAGACATATCTCTGTGTCAATAGTTTATTGTGATTTGGTCTAATTTTCAAATACTATAAGTATAAAGACCACTGTGTTCGGTGTATTGAATGTTCGTAAGTTGTACAGGTCTGTCTTGCAGGTTTCATATGACCTTTACCTTATTTTCATGGTTCATTGGTCATTGTTAAGTTTTCATGGTTTTGTCATTTTTTATCAGATAATATAAGCAATAGATCAACTTTATTTGGTGTTTGAAATGATTGTACGGTATACATGTCTGGTATAGTTTATATGACTTTGACCTTTTTCATGGTTCATTAGTTAATGTTAAATTTATGTGGTTTGATCTGTTTTTCAGGTACTATGAGCAAGAGGACCTCATTATTTGGTGTAGGGAATGTTCGTAAGGTCAACATATCGTTCTGGCATGGTTTATGTAACCTTGACCTCGTTTATGGACCATTGATAATGTTCAGTTTATGTGATACTTGTAGTAAAACCTGCATATTACAGACTTTCAACATAAATTCCATTATAAGTTGAGCAAGCGAGACATTTCAGCACGTGTACTCTTGTTTAATACTCAAACCCTCCATTCCAAAGTTTGTTTACCTGTGAATTATATAGATATGATTTTTGTTGACTTCAATTTGAATCTATATACAATGGAAGTAGGCCTTTTAGTCAAATTTTATTTTTTATTATGAACAAGACCAATACAGGGACTGGACCTGCATAACTGCATGTAATTCTTTGAGGTAATGGGTATACAGGAACACACCTGATCATTCAATGACCAAATATTAAAATCATGCACCTCAGTAGGAGCCAAGAAAAGTTTGATGAAAATTTCCTTGCAAAATGAGTGTTGTAAATTTCAAACTATTGGCAAACGAAGTGGCTACACGGCAGATTTAAAAGTTGCTTACTTGCTTTATCTCAACATTATCAATCAGCAGACTTACTATTAAATCATTCTCTTTCATCGAAGCCAAGAAAAGTTTGAAAAAAATTTCCCTTGCACAATGAGTGTTGTAAAATTTCAAACTATCGTCAAACAGGAAGTGACTTAACGGCAGATATAAAAATTGCTTACTCGCTACAACTCAACATTATCAAGTTGCTGCCAAATATTGAATCAGTCATGACCTTTCATAGAAGCCAAGAAAAATTGACGAAAATATTCTTTGTACAATGAGTGTTGTAAAATTTTAAACTAATGGCGAAAAGGAAGTTGCTGCACGGCAGATGTAAAAATTTCTTACCCGTAACCGCTCAACATTATCAAGCTGCAGACCATATATTAAATTATTCCCTTTCATAGAAGCCAATAAAATTTGACTGAAATTTTCCTTGTACAACGAGTGTTGTAAAATTTCAAACTTAGTCTACTGGCAAGCAGACAGAGGCTATACGGCAGACGTAAAATACCTAACTCGCTACAACTCAACATTATCAAACTGCATATCAAATATTAAACCCTTCCCTTCCACAGAAGCGAAAAAAGAAAACTTAAATCAGATAGACGGAAAAACGGACAGTCAAATGGAAGGACAGAGTTGAGCGGTTACTAGACCTGCCTCCGCCTTCGTCGACGTAGGTAATAAAATGAGATGTTTCTCAATACATAAATTTTATTAACTCGGAAAACTAAGTTTTTTTTTGTCTGTACCGTTTGAATTGATTCAAATATGCTTTATAATATTAGCATTAGAGGAAATATATTACAAGTTAAATATTAAATAATTACATCAGACGACATGGGCTACTTCTTTTTAAAGGCTTGTAAAGAAAATCAATCTGTTAAAATGTATTTATTACATTATTACAAAAAAAATATACATAAATAATCAATTATAACGATAAATTAAAAAACAAACAAAAATCTCAATCTTATTGCAAAAAGTAAGAGTATCAGAAATATGTGTCACAGTTCTTCAAAAAGACTGATTATCCAAACAAATCCTTGGAAAATAAAATGCCACTTTAACTGGATTATCTCCTTAGTTTCTATATGATGGTCTAAACCTTTTTACATCCAAGGTAAAGTTGTTTGTTTTGGATGAAGTGGCAAATTCGAACTGGCTATTGCCTATTTAGTTTTTTTTTACATTTTTTTTAGAAATAAACATAATTTTGATACATATATATATATGATGTAGACCTAAAAGATCATTTAATGGCAATCTTTACATACAAACTTTTAAACAGTTCTCTAAAAATAATAGTAAATGCGATAAAAACAATATTTTTAAAGACACTAATTTGTAATCTTAACCTACATTCACCATGTTCACTGATATATTTATACAATAAAAACAAAGATCATTTCTATGAAGTGTGAAATAAATGCAAGTGGCAGTGTAAAACTTATATTAGAAATGTTATGAATTGTTACATGCAAAATTGTAAAACAAAACAAAAAATATTTCAACAAATAATAAAATAGCCGCTTATCAATCATAGTAATTAATAACATGATAAATAAATATTCTACTACACCACTCCATTGATAATGACATTTATTTACTCTCGATGGTTTAAATTTGAAAATTAAGCTATCATGAGTGGATAAATATTGTAGTCAACACGGTGGTACAATCTGTTTCTCTAATGATTTAATTGAAAATGCTGAGTGCAGTGCTATGTATTGATATGGCAGTATATTACATAAGACAAAGGAGGAAGTATGATAAAGGCACTGTTTGGTCCTTGAATAGAAATTAAAAAGTCTGATCAATCTATCAAATATCATCCTTCTGATTTTCACAATTGTTGTCAAATATGTCCATTTCAACATGATGTTTATGATGTTAATGATGTCACAGTGACATCATTACTGACATTTCTGTTCTAAAAAGGTACCGGTTATATCATCCTATTCATTTAAACTATAAACATAATCCTGAAAGTATTAGAAAATTTTAATATTTTTACAATTTTAGGGGTAAATGGCTCCTACCATACCTCCTCCTTTACTCAAAGTGTCCCCCCCCCCCCCCCAAATTTATCAAACTGGTCAGAACCAGTTGAAATGCATTCAAACGAAGTTACTAATACTCCATCATTTTGCTGAAGATCAATCTACACAAATTTCGTTTTGCCCCAATATCTAACAATTCAAGTAACTAAAGATATCTTTTCTACTAAGTGTTAAGATAGTTGATTTTCCACCATTTTCTACATAAGGAAATGCCTGTACCAAGTAAGGAATATAACAGTTGTTTTCCAATCGTTAGATGTGTTTGAGCTTTTGATGTTGTCATTTTATAAAGGACTTTCCGTTGGAATTTCCTTTAGAGTTCGGTATGTTTGTTATTTTACTTTTTTTATATTTATCAATAGATGTACAACCCTTTTCAAGTATTGTTTTAAAACTAAGCTAAATGTGGCGTTTACTTTTCTTATATGGCAAAATGTATTTAGAATTAGGTTTACTCACAAAAGAATCTTTTGTATCATTAATTTACCTTATTTTCATCAAAATCAATCACTCTGTTTAATCCTATTCCATTTGAATCTTTTTTGTGAAAATATTTTGCTTTTATTTAAATTGCTTCCTATCCAAAATTTTTACCATGTCTTAAAAGTTTCACAATTTATTACAACAAAATCGCTGCAAGTTTTGTTTATTCGACATTGATTTTCGGATTGAAAAATATTGATTTACCGGTAAGTGATGCCCAAGTCAATATACAGAACAACACATACATTGTTGAGAAAAAGCAGGACTCATGATACAAAAAGTATACTCTGATAGCATATGCCTATATTGGTCAATCAATTTTTCTCAAATTAAGTTAAGAGGGGGGGGGGGGGGGTCAGTGAAAAAACTATGTGAATTAAGTTTTTATCCTACATTGAACTTTTGATGTTGTCCCTTAGTTGAGACTAGAAGTCTTTAGAACCCTCACTTTATTGTGGTTGTAAATGTCCTTCTAGGGCGATGTCTGGTTCAAATAGCTGAAAGTGCGTTATAAGCGTTTTTCGTGCTTAATTTACTTTACGAAAGAGAAAATTTATTGTCCGGATTCTGGCCACATATTTTAAGCATTGATTACGATTTCAGCCATGTTTAAAAAATTGCCCTCCTAATGATCAATTAACAGGGAAAGTTGTTTCTACCTCCTTCTACATTTCGTATCGGCGGTTTTCGTGGCTACCAGATGTTTTTTTCAAAGAACACAAAACCCACTCAGGTTAAATTTGGATCAAAATTGGCAACTCTTTAAAAAATGAATGTTAAAATATAAAAAAAATTAACGATGCAAAGTGATGACAAAGCTCAAAATAGCTCCCGACAAGCTGTCAAACAAGTAAACAGGGGTTTCTTAAAGTTTCCTGTATACTGGTATTTCAAAAGGTATATCATCTAATATACAGTCAGTACAGAACAAAGGCATCCAAATGTTTTGCAAGAGTGATATTTTGCATGCACATGCAATCTGATGTGTGTCAAAAAGCAAATCTATTATAGTACAGAACAACGGTTATGGCCAGTACCTTTTCTCTTTTTTAAGAACGTTCTCATCTTTTTCTCGACTTGCGCAAATACTATATCGCCATCGGTCAGTTTTCCCAAATACTTTTTCAACTTTTCGAAAATATTTAAACATGACTGCAAACTGTACTCCTGTATGTTAATCTCTGATATATGCATAAGTATTCCAATGACTAGATCAGCTAATCCTGCCTGTGCCTTGTAAAACCGAGCAATTTCAGCATCAGTTCCAACCATTGAATGTTCCCATACGTTTTTACTGGGAAGACAAATATTCGGTAAAAACTTGTTTCCTGAGGTTTCTTTTAAATATTCAAGTACCTTCAAAATGCACGAATGAATGCACTCATTTTCGGTACAGCCTTCGAAATAGCAGTGGTGTAAAATAGACGTTTTGATTGCATAGGAGTCAAAACACAATGCAGACAACGTTTTACCAATAACCTTTAAAATTTTATAACACTTAATGTGATGTTGACTCATTTCACGAATCATAAATAATTCAGATCTAGTAAACGAAAGTTGACAGCAAAAATGTTCAGAATATATGCCACAGTTTTTCGGAACAATATGGCAACCATCGTTCCTGACATACTTGTGCAAAACAGGTGGAACTTCCTTTAGGATTTCGTTCATTTTATCTTCTGGAATTCTTATGCATGGCATCATATCTACGTCAATCAAGCCGAAATCCGGATTATTTTTCAAAGTTTCATTCGAGAAACTATCCCACGAGACAGAAAGACATTTCCAACCAGCTCCAACTAAATACAAATTTCCAGTTGTCTTCGATATACATTTTTCAACTTCCTCATATGCACAATTCTGGACAAATTCGAAGTAATTGTTAAACGAAGTAATTTCCTCTGGGCCATTTAAGTGTTTTGTTGGTGAACAACAAAACGTTTCACCTGAACAAAATTCTTCCCAACGATCTCTGTGGTGGGGTGAAAGGGTTACACATCCAGGACAGCTATTCGTCATTTTGAATTCCGTTTCAAGAGAAACAATATCACAAACAACCATATAATCGAATTCATTTGGATTTTCTATTTTTGTTTCTTCATAGTATCCTCCTGTTGGAAGTAAATCCGACATTAATAGCTGGGGATCTTTTGAAGCCAAATACTCGCAAATGTTCTTGATGGCATCCTTGATAGCCGATTCTATATCCTCTATCTCATTTTCATCCCGAATCCCAAACGGACATTTATTTTCATGTAAGTCGAGTACAAAATTTTCTACAGACATTCTCTTTTGCCAAAATTCTGAAAGTGAAATATTTCAATGAATTACTTCAACATGTATATGTTTAACATTGCACTGATATCATTATATCAGTGAAATGGTAATTTTAAATTGAACAATATGTGCAAACTTAATTTATGTCAGTAAAACGCTTTTATAAAGTATGAAGATACCTAGGGCAGTGTAAATAATTCGACTAGTCAAAAAAGCAGACAACATCGTCGCCAAAATAAAAAGAAAAGACTAGAAATTACAACAAACACTTTGAAAACTAGAAAGGTAAAACAATAAGAATCCCCCTAAAACCAGGGGTAAACTCAGGTGCTTCAGGAAGATATGAAGATATTGTTTCTTGAAAGACACCCGTCGTGTTGTCCACTGTCATGTCAGTTAAGAACTCTCACGAAGAGAACGGGATATAGTTACGACAAGGGGTAGGTCCTTTACCTTCTATGAAACAGACACTCCGTTATGGTCAATCAACTCAGGCATAGCGACCACACAACTTTCGGGATGATTTCTTTAATCTGGCAGTAACATGCATGTGCGCATAATCAAATAGTTGTTGTGTCGGCAGCAATCCTCTATGCAGAAAATTACGATACTGGATGCAAGCTCTATCGTAACATTACATCAATAATATGGGAATTTAAAAAAACTGAACAGTATATTTAAACATTATATCTTTTATGGCAATATTCTATACAAAGCACAAACATGTCGTCATTCACCTCAAAAGCTAACCAAACCTTTAAACAGACTTATTCACTAGGGATATAGTTACGATACTGTATTCAGGTCAGTAAAGATGGCATATTTTGGATATAAAATTGATTCACTCATAGGGTCGTTGCATCGGAAATAAACACATTTATTCTTAAACCAGTTGTTGGCATGATACGGGTTATGTTCATCTCATATATTTTATGATGGTATGATACTAAACCCCCTAACGGGAAGGATTGTGCTTGATTTTCATATGATTAAGACAATCTTTCAATCAGTTTAATTGAGGTCTGGAGCTGGCATGTCTGTAACTGCGAGTAGTCCTTTGTTAATTTATGTACCATTGTCATTTTGCTTAGTTTCTTCTGTTACCTATGATGACATCGGACTCGGACTTCTTTTTAACTGAATTTCACTGTGCGTATTGATGTGTGTTTGTTTATTCTATATTGGCTAGAGGTATAATGGGAGGGTTGAGATCTCACAAAACATGTTTAACTCCGCCGCATTTTTGCGCCTGTTCTAAGTCAGGAGCCTCTGGCCTTTATTAGTCTTGTATGTTTTTTAAATTTTAGTTCATTTATATGTTTTGGAGTTTAGTGTGATGTCCATTTGTACTGAACTAGTACATATTTTTGTTTAGGGGCCAGCTGAAGCCCGCCTCCGGTTGCGGGATTTTCTTGCTGTATTGAAGACCCATTGGTGGTCTTGGGCTGTTTTCTGCTCTTTGGTCGGGTTGTTGTCTCTTTGACACATTCCCCTTTTCCATTCTCAATTTTATTAGTAATATGGGAATTTTAAGATTGATCAATGTTTTAAAAAAACAATAAAAAGAAACCTATGGCAGTGTCAAAAATAAGACAAGTAAAAAAATAATCTTGATATATTTATACATGAGCTAAAACAAAGTATGAAAGATACGTTTGTTACTGTTAATGCGTATTTTAACAATCCATCTAAATGTATACTTTAAAGATATATAGATATATATATGCAAGTCTAAATTGAAAACAACGTTCAAACCTATGATTTCAAAACCGCAATTTTTATACGTGTGCATGCAAAACAAATTTCTTGGTAGAGGGGTCTAAATACAGCACAAACAACATTTTCTAAAGACCAAAAAAGTGAAAAAGTATATTTTAACAAAACGCATTTGATATTTATATATATATGAAACAGATATATTGCAATTTTATTTAGATAAACCTGTTTATCAAATATATACAACTTATGTATGCAAATACCGTATTTCTGTCCATAGTTTCAATATAGAGACAGGCAGATATTACAAAATGTAGATAGAGAAAATAGGTTATATACTATGTGCAATAACCCTATTATTGAAGATAACTACCATTTTTTTAGTTTTTAGACTGTTATAGATATAGTGATCTAAGAAAACAATATATTAAAAAAAATTATTGGCCAAAACCATCAACTTTTAAACTTATAGAGTTGTTTTCAGTCCATAACATGAAAGAAGTTAATAAGTCAGGTACATGCTTGTTCACAATTGTAATATGAATGAAAAAATCCGTAATATATAGTTGTATTCCTTATTTAGCATTTGGTTATAACCATTCTCCGTCATATATGCTTATGGTATAATGATTGTAACTAATATTGCACTGATGCATTGAATATTTAAAATTTAGAAATGGATATTTTATAAGCTAAATTGCTTTTGAATAAAGTATTATTATATAAAAGGAATAGTCAATACCTTGCATGCAATCTGATGTGTGTCAAAAATGCATGCAATTTATTATAGTACAGAACAACGGTACGTTATGACCACTACCTTCAAAGAATAAAAAAGAGGGATAAGGACAAAACAGAAATTGCAACAAACACAATGAAAACTAGAAAGGTAAGACAATAAGATTCCCACTAAAAACAGGGATAAACTCATGTGCTTCAGGAAGATAAGCAATTATTGTTTCTTGAAGGACACCGTCGTGTTGTCCACTGTCAGGTCAGTTAAGAACTCTCACATCAGAGAAGAGAACGGGATTTAGTTACGACCAGGAGCTAGGTAGGTTCTTGACGGAAGCTCTATCGTAACATTTTATCAGTAATATGGGAATTTAAAAATTGAACAGTATATTTAAACATTACATCAGTAATATGGGAATTTTAAGATTGATCAATATTTTTAAAAAGAATAAAAAGAAACATATGACAGTGTCAATAATAAGACAAGTAAAAAAATAAGACAACATCTTGGCCAAAAAAAAAAAAAAAAGAGACAAAGACAAACAATAAATTACAACAAACATTGACAACTAAAAAGGTCAGACAATAAGAATCCCACTAAAACCACGGGTAAACTCAGGTAGGTGATCCGGGAAGATAAGCAGTTCTAGATTCTTGAAAGACACCGTCGTGTTGTCCACTGTCAAATCAGGTAAGAAGTCTCACATCAGAGAAGAGAACGGGATATAGTTGAATAATATATTTAGACAGTAAATCAGTAATATGGGAATTTTAAAATTGAACAATATATAAACATTATATCATAATATGGGAATGTTAAAATAGAATAATAGGTACCAACATTGGTATTTACTGTAACAAAATTAAGAAATAATCCATGCAAGCCATATGATTGTTGGAAATTTTTATAGCAAGGACAGGCATTATATCGGTGTTTTTTTTTTTATCCAGTGTAAAATATACGAATCCCATGTTAGCTGCATTGGGCCTCGATTCTTCGAGTCTCAGGGCCAATACAGGTATTCACAATTATTTAACCGGGCCAATACAGAAATAGCCAGTAAATAACACTATAGTATTGATCACTTGAGGAGTATATACAAGGGGGGTAAATACCGGTAAATACCACAGGTAAATACCATATGCGGTTTTTGCCGCCAAACATTGCAATTTACAGTCCATAAATTGTCAAAAATATCATATATAGGGAACATATATCTAAAACTTCCTCTAATGATATCGTGACTATTGCTGATAAAAGACAACACCATCATGGGTCTCATGGCAATGGCATCAACCGCAATCAACGAAATATAGATCGTTCAAATTTTACACTTGATGATCTTTTATCTATATTTAAAAACAATCGGATACATCAATCATAATGCAAACTGGGTCAAATGCCAATTAGAAAAAAAGAGTGTGATACAATATCGTTTTTCAGTTTAAAATATGAGTGTACACGTATTACTACAGCTGTTTGTCACCATAGACTGTTCAATCGAATTGACAAACATGAAGATCATAAAAAGTATTTTCTCAAAATAACATACATTAATAGAGGTATTGATTTTTATTAATTTGTCTAGCAATTTTAATGACTTTACTGTTCAAAACTTTATACTACCATATTTTGATAGCATGGAGCCACCTATAAACCAGTAGAAGTTTAATTTTAAATTATACGTCACTAACATCAGACGTCAGTATAGAAATAATGCTCCTTCAACATGATACTGTGAAATATCGTTCAACATTCTGAAAGAAGCACTACAATATCGTCCACCGTCGAAAATAAATTGGAAAGAGTGTCGTCAGGTCAAAATGATGCTCTTTCATCGTATTGTAATAATTGGTGTAAACTGGAGAAATCTGAATATTGTTGATATTCGCATATCTCATTTCTAGGATTAAAAACAAAATTCAAGTCCTTGCAAAGCGTTTTGTGTTTGTACCTGCCACAAAAAAAAAACAGCCAACAATGTTTCAGTGGTGGTGTGACGTAAATACTACACAGATTCGAAGTCCTAAAGAATGCAATTATACATTTAACTACATGCAAAGCTGTAAGTTCCACAGAGAGCCAAATAGTAAATAATCATGTCACTACAATAGCTCAGATTAAGGCCTCCTCTCAACATTTGAAGGTCCCCACTATGTATTGGTTACCTAAACTACACAAAACACGTAAAATATCGTTTCATCTCGACCTCTAGTAAGTGTTCTACTGCTAATTTTTCAGTGCTTTTAACTATTTAACTACTATCAAAGAACTTATCATTAACTTTTGTAATAAAACATATGAAAACAGTTGAATAAACTATTTTTAGAGTTAAAAAAATCTTTGGATGTTTTAGATAAATTACGTGCTTTTGATAGTCCTTTTGATTCGGTTGACAGATTGATTTTTCCCTCTTTATACCACACTTCCACACAATCTTATCAAACAAAATTTTCCCTATTAAATGAAATGGTCGGTTGATAAATTTGATTGCATTTTTTTTTGCTGCAACTCATATAAAACCTTTTTCTCTTATGAGAAAGATTAATATGCTGGATATACTTACTAGGGATGCGATGAGACGATTAATGCTGTAAATTTTCTCTTTGACAACATTTATGTACGTTTCGATAATAAAGTTTATCGACAGGTTGTAGGTATTCCCATGGGTACCAAATATTCCCCTTTGATAGCAGACATGTTCCTGTATTGTTATGGATCACAGCTTATGTGAAGACAGTAAAGACCCGTCTTAATTCAATTTAATTGATGAATCCAACAACACTTACCGTTATCTTGATGATATTGTTTAGTTAAATAATCATGTTTCTCTATTATATACTGCCGAATTTTACCCAAAGGAACTTACTTTAAATAAATCAAATATCAACAGCAATAACTGTCCTTTCCTAGATTTAGATATTTCAGTTTTACACGAGAAAATCTACACAAAACTGTATAACAAAAGTGACGATTTTTCTTTCCCTATTGTTAATTTTCCTTTTTTGGACGGTGATGTTCCTTTGACACCGTCTTACGGTGTTTATATATCCCAATTCGTTCGCTATGCCCGTGTCTGTAGTGACGTTTTCGATTTCAATGAGCGTAATCTATGTATTACTGATAAATCATTAAGTCGGGGATTTCGTTATCACAAATAACTTAAAACATTTACTAAATTCGTCCATAGATACAAAGATTTGGTTTGAACGTTTGGCTGTACCTGTAGAAAACGTATTTCAAACGGAATAGTACATCCTAATTTCGACGTTGATTTGTTAACCGAGCTTGGCAATTTAGATACGATCTGGGTAAAGTAATCAATCCTTTAAATAAACTTATTCTAAAAGGTTACAATTTCAACACTGTAATTAGATCTTTGAATTTGCTTTATTGGTATAATTAATGATTTTGTAATCAATAAATCAAAACAATACTAAATATTATTGCTATACACATATAAACATTCACAATGCTACAATTTTTCGATACCTATTTTTTTGGCATTGCTCAAGGTCATGTTTTTTCTCTGACTTAACCCATTGGATGTTGGATGTGTACTGATTGATATTTTAGTCTTAGATACGTGATTCTTTTATTAGTTGTTATTGGCTTTGAACGAGCTGTCAGTAACTGTGAGTACTCTCAGATCTGTACTTTATGTCTTTTTTCGTTTTTTAGGGATATCTAAATGAACTTCCATGTCCGGTCTGTGTTTTTGTTAGATGTTTTTCTGCTTAGTATCGATCTGATGAGTTAAGCCATTTTCAACTGATTTTTAAAGTTTGTTATTATGCTGTACTGTTACACCACTGTCCCAGGTTAGGGAAGGGTTGGCGCCTTCAAATATGTTTAACACTGCCACATAACTTATATGTGCCTATCCCAAGTCAGGAGCCTGTAGCTCAGTGGTTGTCATTGGTTCATGTCTGTCATATTTTTTTTCATTAATTGTTTTGTTTTAAATTAGCTAGGCAGTTAGTTTTCTAAATTGAATTGTTTCATATTTTTCATGTCGGAGCCTTTTAAAGTCGACTTTACGGTATGAGTTTTTCTCACTTTTTGATGACGCCTATAATTGCTTACATCCACTTCATTTGAACTTTGGTGAATTATTGTCTCGTTGGCAGTCATACCACATCTCCTTATTTTTATATTGTATATAAAAATTTTCGGCGATGAAATATTTCATACAATTGTTCTTTAGCATCTTTACAAACAGGTATACGGAGGATAAAATACATTAAACCATTGTGGTGACGTCAGCCTATTCATTTACCGTGGATTCTTTTTCTAGAATCAACGCTTCCTAAATCTGCCGCTGAAATTGACTCACCAAACTATATTCAATTGTTTCCTTTGTGTGACTAATTTCATAAAGTTTGAATTGGCTAATCTACTGATTTCTGTTCACTAATGGAATTAATTTAAAAACTTACCTTTAATTTTTGTAATTTTTATATGCCTTCACTGGGAATCGAACCCTTCCTTGAAATATGTTATGTGTGACTGACATCAACACATCGACGAAACCTCTCGGCTACCAATGGGTTACACTATAGATGTCTATTTTATATATTTAAATGAACATCTGATATACATCGGTTCATCGGACACACAGGGCTTGTACCTTTATATAGACACAATAGGCAGTCGTAAAGTATGAGTTGGTAGCCGCGAGGTTAGCATGGTTAAAATCAATGAGTTAAAGATAGGGATTTGTAAGTTTAGGTTCGAATCCCTGTATTCTCTCTGTTGTTCCAATTCTGAAGTTATCCTGGTTTTATTCTAATTTTGCATGTTACAGTGGATATTTTTATAATAATAGCGAGTTTTACCGGGTTTGTTTTTATTATTATTGGCTATTTCACATGTTTGAAACAAAAATGATTACATTCTATTTGTCAATTTTTCTTTAATAAATATAGTATGAATTCATCTGTTTTACTACATAATTTTACAAAGGTTTGTTCGCAAATTCCTATGCGAGAAAATCGTGATGTGCCTAGAGTGCTAGAAAAATTTCGATAACATACATTATTATATATACTTTATATATGCTTTTTTGTCGGGTTGTTGTCTCTTTGACACGTTCCCCATTTCCATTTTCAATTTTATTAGAAATAATTTCGAATATGTCTTATTTTGTATAATCAGATAATATTCATATGCCTGGTAATATAAAGATCTTTAAAGGTAGAAGTGTTATATTGGTATTTTGTTAACCAATTAATTGTGATCTGAAATTTATCAATGCATCGTTGGACACGATAACATGGTTATTTAAACTCACTTACAATACCTTCTAATTAAGAAAAGGCTTTAATTTTGAAAAGAAATTAACACAATAGTTTAAGTTATAGATACAATGGATAAGCGTAGATTCATGAAAAACAAACCATTCGCCCTCCGGGTATGAGTCACAGGCAACATATTGGGTGCTGACGCAAAAGATTTGTCATAGCATTAAAGACAAAGAATAGTTAAATATACAGCTTGCTAATAGCATATCAAATGAAAGAAAAGAAAATGGAAATTCCATTTATCCCCTGTTTGATGGAATAAGCAAAATACACAGGTAAGATTTCAAATGAAAGTGTTGACAAAAATTGATTAACACTTACAACTAAATGTTCTGCAATATTCCTAAATTGATTCCAGCTTCAATCTTGCTTATGGCAAAAAACAAAAACGATCCTGCTACAACCTTAATTTTTGTTCGGTGTTCAGTATTCAACATTTACATTCAAATCTATTTGAAATCCAGAGTATTCAACTTATATATTAAGCATTTTCACAGCAGAATTATCTGTTAGGAGCACATTTTTTTTTTAAATGAAATGATATACGTGGCACACGAAACATTTTCGCTATAGAATGTCCTGTGCAGCACACAACGCTTTCCATTATAAAAATTGATCTTTGTTTTATTTTCTTCGATGATGTTCTGTTCGGCGTACAACACTATCTATTATAAAAATGATCATTGTTTAGCACTGCATTTTTGCAATAAAATGTTCTGTGCGCTGCACAACACTCTGTATAATAGAACAAGATTTTTTTTCAATTTCTGTTGGACTCATAACACATTCTATATTGTAGAAAATGATCTTTGTTTTGCATACCATTTTTTCAATAGAATGATCGTACTGTGCACAACACCTTCCATTACAAAATGATTTGTGCGTCTTTTTTAATTGAATATTCTGTGCAGCACAATAGAATTTTGTACACAATACTTTCCATATTAGGAAATGATCTCTGTTGGAAATAGCATTTGTGTTTTGTTTACGCATTGTTGTCAATATAATGGAATTTTATGCGACTTTCATACAAGTGAAAGGTTTAGCTAGCTATAAAACCAGATTTAATCCACAATTTTCTACATAAGGAAATGCCTGTCCCAAGTCAGAGATATGACAGTTGTTTTCCATTCGTTTGATGTGTTTGAGGTTTTGATTTTGCCATTCGATAAGGGACTTTTCTATTTGAATTTTCTTTGAAGTTCGCTATTTTTTTTTTATTTTACTTTTTTCATTAGCATGATCTGTGCGACACTCATCACTTTCCATAATGATTTTATCTCATTTGTTTTTTTATACTGGCTACGATTACGTTGAAAACGCAACATAACGAAATTTTAAAAAGTAGAATGTTCTATGCCACGCACAACCTTTCCCTAATTAAAGATAATCTTTGTGGTGCACAGCATTTTTTTAATAGAATGTTCTGAACTTTCACATTCGAATGATCTGTGCTGTGCAAATCAAATAAAAACCAAAAATAACAAAAACACTTGAAGAGTGTACACGCTAAAATGTCTCGCCTGTTCCATTTATCATTGAATTTATGTTGAGAGTCTGTAATATGAAGATTTAACTATAAGTATCACATAAACTAAACATTATCATATATATATATATATATATATATATAAATTCTATAAATATGAGTTCACGGTCAAATGAACCATGCCAGACAGACATGTACATCTTATAATAATTCCATACACCAAATATAGTGGTCCTATCGCTAATAGTACCCGAGAAACAGATCAAGCCACAAAATCTTAACACTGACAAAGAACATCGAAAATGAGGTCAATGTCATATGCGCTCTGCCAGACAGACATGTACACCTTACAATCATTACATATTTTAAATAAGTTGAACTATTGATAAACTGACAAAATTATGAAAACTTATCAATGACCAATGAACAATGAAAATAAGGTCACGGTCAGATGAAACCTGTACACCTAACAATCATTCCGTACACCAAATAAAGTGGCCTCATTGCTTATAGTATCTGAGAAATAGACCAAACCACAAAACCATAATATTGTCCAATGAACCATAAAATTGAGGTCAAGGTCAGATGAAACCTGTCAGTCGGACATGTACACCTTACAATTATCGCACACACAAAATATAGATGACCTAATGCTTATAGGTTCTGATATACGGACTTGACCACGTAACTTTAACATTAATCACTGATCTATGAAATTAGATCGAGGTCAGGTGAACCCTACTTGACGGACATGTAGACTTTGCAATGAACCCATATACCAAATAAAGTTATCCTATTACTCATAATAAGTGAATATTTCACTTGACAAAAAAACTGTAATTTTTTTAAGCAGTCACTGAACCATGAAAGTGAGGTCAAGAACAATGGACATATGACAGACGGAAACTTCGTAACATAAGGTATCTGTATACAAGGTATGGAGAATCCAGGTTTTCTTCATTCTGAAATATAAGGCTTTAAACAAATAGTTTACGCCGCCACCGCCAAAGCCGTCGCCGCCGGATAGTTATGCCTATGTCTCGTATTGTACGACTTTCGTCGCAGGCGAAACAAAAACTAATAACTTTTACAAACTCGAGTTTGTAAAAGTTATTAATTTTTGTTTCGCCTGCGACGAAAGTCGATAGATAAACATATGAAAAAATGAGACAACAATGATGGTACAGCAGGAACAGACTTGATGTATACTTTTTATTAAAAATGGCAAGCACATGTAATTATGAGAAATACCATAATTAAAAAAAATTCAATTTTAAATAATAACCTGTTTATCAAAGAAACAGAACAGTTGAAGGTAGAAAGAACAATAATAAATATTCTATAAAAAAACAACAAATCAAGTAGGCAGCACGTACTCACTATACGGAAGATCACAATGAAAACAATGATTACAGCTTAGCAAAACATTTTTAGGATATTAGGCTATAAGATGGTATGAGCATTAGTAAGAATGCATCAACATTCTTTGAAGATTCTACATCACTTAATTGTTTAAAGGGAATGTTTAAAATTAATCTCAATTACAGTCAACTGTCGAAGTTCCTGGCTAAATCCTTCAAACATTATGGATCAATTCAAAGAAAGATTTATAAAGACAAAATAATTAGAAAGAAAGCAATTAATTATTACACTACAGAACTATCTCGAACTACAGCAATATTATAATATTCTGAAACTAATTTCTGGATACATTACTCCTTTGGTGGAATAACTGTACTTTACAACTTTACAGTACTATTAAAGTACTATCAGAAGTTAAGAATTATGCTTATTGTAAAGCACTGACTAAAAGTAGTGACCTCCTTATTTCTAATCAAACTTCAAATATGAAGATTCTGAAAGAAATAAGAAACAAGTCCTCCCTTCCCCGAAAGTGATCTACCGAATTAGACTTATCACCGGGTTAGTACTTACATGAGCAACACGACGGGTGCCACATATGGAGCAGGATATGCTTACCGTTCCGGGGCACCTGAGATCACACCCAAATGTTGGTTGGGTTCGTGATGCTCAGTCTTTAGTTTTCTATGTTATGTTTTGTGTAACTGTTGTTTGTCTTTTTCTTTTTTAGCCATGGCGTTGTCATTTTATTTTCGACTTTGAAAGTCACTTTGATATCTTTCGCCTCTCTTTAACAACTTTGAAATATAATTTTAAACCATACATTTCTTTTCCAATTCATAGCAATAAAGACAACACACTTATAGTAGGAGCCGCAAAGAAGTTAACAATAAACTATTCCTTACCAGGTGGGTGTGTTGTCATGGTGATGGATATGGAGGGAAACTGCAAGCCCTGTATGAATTTGACAAAAATAATGAATCATTATTAATATATCCAATAATTATTACAACTACAAGCAATGGGAAAATTTTCATAATTGACAAGATTACAGAAGACTATATACCAAGAGTTATTGTCCAGGAGAAAGGAATTGTCAGTTACATTTATAGTGGCCACACTCACATTAATTCTCAGAATCATTCATTTGAACCCAGTAATATAGTGGTATCACGAAAGGATAATGTTAGTGTATCAGAGTGGACTAACAACACCTTACATATTGTGGTCGTCTTTTATACTACTGCAATTCAATGGATAGTAATGAGGTCATAATATGCCCCCCAAAAATGCTCTGGTCTGAAATTTACTTGATATTACTCGACTGTAGTCTGAATCATACTTAACAGTCTGAACTTGTACTCGACATTTACTCGACCAGTACTTAACCATTTTCCATACTCGACATAGTCTTAACCATTCTCGACCAAGTCTGAACCATGCTCGGCCTAGTCTGAACCATACTCGACCAAGTCTTAACCAACCTAGACCTATTTTTTGTATCTATCTATTGTATTTCATCAATTTAGGAACTGTTATATATATATATATAGTTATCAAAGGTACCAGGATTATGATTTAATACGCCAGACGCGCGTTTCATCTACATAAGACTCATCAGTGACGCTCAGATCAAAATAGTTATAAAGCCAAACAAGTACAAAGTTGAAGAGCATTGAGGACCCAAAATTCCAAAAAGTTGTGCCAAATACGGCTACGGTAATCTATTCCTCGGATAAGAAAATCCTTAGTTTTTCGAAATATTCAAAGTTTTGTAACAGGAAATTTATAAAAATGACCAAATAATTGATATTCATGTCAACACCGAAGTGCTGACTACTGGGCTGGTGATACCCTCGGGGACGAAACGTCCACCAGCAGTGGCATCGACCCAGTGGTGTAAATAGTTATCAAAGGTACCAGGATTATAATTTAATACGCCAGACGCGCGTTTCGTCTACATAAGACTCATCAGTGACGCTCAGATCAAAATAGTTATAAAGCCAAACAAGTACAAAGTTGAAGAGCATTGAGGACCCAAAATTCCAAAAAGTTGTGCCAAATACGGCTACGGTAATCTATTCCTCGGATAAGAAAATCCTTAGTTTTTCGAAATATTCAAAGTTTTGTAACAGGAAATTTATAAAAATGACCATATAATTGATATTCATGTCAAAACCGAAGTGCTGACTACTGGGCTGGTGATACCCTCGGGGACGAAACGTCCACCAGCAGTGGCATCGACCCAGTGGTATATATATACATATACAATGTATATCACATTTAAAATTGAAATAAAACAAGGTAATCAAATTTCTGTTTGAATTAAAAAAATATCATGTAATAAATTAAGTTTTCGTTAAATGTTTTTTTATATACATGATATCATGTTCACATTGCTTTATGTACATCAAAAATACTTGAACTTTCAACCATTATTCAAATATCTTAAATGTTATTCAAGTTTTTATTTATCAAAATATATATAAAATAGTAATAAATGTTAAAATTGACACCTTTGTTCTGTAAAACCAAGAATTTAATATAATAATAATAATAATATAACTTTCATAGCAATCCTTGATAACCTTTTAAGAAAGGAAATGCATTCTAAAGTTTTGGTAGAAATTTATTTTAATTAAATTCAAATACGTTTTGTCAAATTTAAAGACATGGCATACAAGAAGCACTTTAATAAGGTTTAATTACCTTAGAACAGGTGTGTTTTACAGGTAAAAATAAACCCCTATTTTTCTGAAACTCGTGTATTTCTTATTTAGTGAATTCAAAAGGCCTTGTTATTTTAGTTTTACGGGATGTTGTAATTTTCAATGGATGATATTTAAAATTTATTACTCTCTGGCCAGGTGTGATCTTTTTAATCAGTGTGCCCCGAGCAGGATGTATTACTTTATAATTTACCCCTCTTTAATTCTTTAAACCTGAGCAGTTTTTATTAAGAAATTTAGGAAAATCAAGTTTTGTTTAAAAAAAAACAACACCAAACAAAAAGAACCTTAATAAGGTTTTATTACCTGCAGTAAAGGTGTGGTTTTCAGGTAAAAGAAAGTCTTTTTATTTAGCAAAACTCAGACTTTAAAATGTAGATGATTTAACTATCTCGATTTTATAAATATAAGAGAATCATGTAAGGATGTAAAAATCTGTTTTTATATATATCTTTATTTTATTGTGGCTGTTGTCATGTCAGTTAAAAAAGTTATTTTAACAATCAAAATTATAAAAAGTAGAGGTTGTTTGGTCAAGTATGGTTCAGACTGGTCGAGTATTGTTCAGACCTTTGGTCGAGTACGGTTCAGACTGAAAAAATAGGTCAAGAGCTGGTCAAGTATTGGTCGAGTACAGGTCGAGAACGGGTTAAGACTGTTTCAGACTGGTCGAATAATAGTTGAGACTATTTTCAATAGCAAAGATAAGGGTCAAGTACAAATCAGTACAGTCGAGTATGGTTAAGACTGGGTCGAGTAATATGAAGAAAAATTCAGACCAATTCAGACTGTTCGAGTAAAAATCAGTACAGTCGAGTACAGATATAGGCCATTTCAGACTTTTACTTGTTTGTAGTGTGTATACACCTTTCCACTGACCTATCAATCATCAGTAGATTGACCAATCACATGTGGTAAATTTACCAAATGTGTAAACATTTGATAGCAGCACGTGTTGTCGGCCATAACCTCGGTCGAACATTCTTATATAAACAGTTAATTTGATCTAACATTTCTTAAAATTTTCACAATTAAATCGTTCAGAATTTTGTTTTTTGGAAAGCAATCATTGTAAGAGGGTAGGGGAAGGTCAAGTTGTCAACTTGAATAAAAAAAGATTTTTAATGAATGACAGTTATTAATAAATCAATTAAAAGGAAATATGATGGCAGTGCTAATTGTTTTAAAATATTGTTTACACGCTATTTTGTAAAATGAAAAAAAGATATATTCTAAAACACGAGATTTGAATTGGTGTACAAATTGAGTTGAAAACGAGATTTTTTTCATTTTAAAAAAGATTAATACTATAAAACATGCAAGTAAGTTTGTATAATTTCTGGAAATTACATTATATATCATATAGTAAAGATTCAGCAACAAAAATAATTGACACCTTTCCCATTTTAATTACTAAAAGTTATCTATAACTTATTCAAATGTTAAAATATTTGTACTTGGGAACAGTTTAAATTGAAAACTTCAGGATCTCATCTTTTGGATGGACAAATTTACAAAATAGTATTTCCATTTTTTTGTATAATATTTGTACAAGAACTATTCAATGTTCTTTGACAATCAAATTGTTTTAGAGGTAGTGTAAGTCTTCCCACCTTAAAATCAATCTGGACGACAAAATATACAACTTCATTGGAATGAGATGGAAATCAAAATTACTGATCTGAAAGTCTGCATGGAATGAAATGATGTAGTGAATTAAATATTTGTAGTCCTTTTGTGTACAAAATATATAAAAATGAAAGTATTTGTTTGTACTGCCATCATCGCTAGCATTTCGTTAAAAGACCGAGGGGAAACTCAAATAATAATAAAAAAGTATGTTTCAATAAATGCTTCATAAAAAGTAAGACAATGTTTAATTTTGATATGACTTTGGTCTACTTTGGGAATATTTGCTGATTGTACTTGACCTTTTTTCAAATTGTATGTATAAATTACAAAAAAGGAAAAGGAGTGAGAACTATTGGATACATTTTATTTTCTTAATTTGAAAAAAGAGTCAGTACGACGTGCAAAGATTTCTGTCAAGGACAAGAGTTGTATATAAATTTAAAAACAAAGACGAAGTACAATGGCCAAATATTCCTGCATGCAAATAAACAATTAATTTTCTTTATTCTTTATATTTTACTTAGTGATAGGAATTTTAATTATCATCAACATGATTAAGTTATCTATGGATATAAAAACAGAAAACCGGTTAAATGATATATGAATAGGCTAAAGTGGCAAAACAGGGAAGATAACATAATATTTATCGGGGGTTCCTATTTCTAAAAGTCCAAGGGAAATTCATTCAGGTCAGAAATAATAATCGTTTATTATTTTGAAATTTTAACAACCCCCTGTTTGTTTATGAATAAAGTTATAAAATAATTTCACAGAAATTGTACTTTCAGAAAAAGACAATCTGATGGACAACAACTTTGCTAATTAATTCAAGGTGACTGGACCGTGACCGATCGGATAGGGCCTCGAAATAGTCATCAAACTGATATGTTCTGATAGTAATGCAAATCTAAAGAAAATCTATCACAAGTAGTTCCTATCAAATTGATTTATGCAGAAAACATAACATTAAAAATTCATAATTAATTCGAAGTCACAATAAACTTACTTACGTACTCTATATATATAATTCTGCATCCCTTTAGTAAGAACAAACCACTTTTATCAGCAACATTATAATAATAACATTTGAAAAGTTGCTAATTTATTAGAAGTCGCTGGACCATGACCTACAGGGTAGGGCCTTGAAATGGTCGACAAACTGGGATGTACTGATAGTAATATGCAACTTTATAGACAATATCATTGTCTATCATAAGTAGTTCCTATCAAACTAACATAAGCAGAAAACTTTACATTGAAAATTGCTTATTTAATTCCAAGTCAATGGACCAGGGCCTCGAAATGGTCGTCAAACTGATATCTACTGATAGTAATGCAACTTTATAGAAAATATCATTGATCTGTCACAAGTAGTTCCTATCAAAACTGACTTTTGAAAGCAAATAACTTAACAATTGTTGACGCTGCCGAGGCCGGAAAAGCAACATCTATATCTCGAAAAATACGAGAGAAAAAAACGACTTTAAAGACACTAGTAGTCTCAACTTATATTCAATGATATATTCATACAATAAAAATCATAATTAGGTGTGATATAAATGCAATTTTTAATCTTAGATACTATTAGTGTCATGAAATGTTACATGCAAAGAAAAAGAATGAAAACAGAGAAAAATAGCCACTTACCAATCCTAGTTAGTAATAACTTGATAAATATAAATTCTACCATACCACCCCATTGATAATGACTTTTATCAACTCTAGATGGTTAAAATTTGAAAAATTAACTATCCTGAGTGGATAAATATTGTATTCAACATGATAAAGTGGAAGAATCTGTTTTTCTAATGATTTAATAGAAAACGCTGAGTGCAATACTATACATGGATATGGCGGAATATGACATGAGACAAAGAAGGAGGTATGATAAGGCCAACCTTGAATTTCGAAAATCAAAAAGTTTCAGAATCTATCAAATAACATCCATCAAATGTTAACAGGACATTAGTCTGTCAGATATCAATCTTCATATTTTTGAATTTGCCTTTCATATTTGCATTAAGGCATCAAACTTGTTGCTTTAAGCCAAAATTGCCAAAATAGACTAATTTTTGAACTTGTCATTATTTGAGCTGCGTCGGATAGAAATCGACCTTATGCAAATGAATATTAATACATCTATTGAAGCTATTTTTTGTTGAAAACATCTCTATGCAAAATCTTTAACTGTTTGAAAACTGATTTGATATAAGAACCCTACAAAACAGACCAACATTCATCTTTTATTT
The DNA here is from genome assembly GCF_021869535.1 of Mytilus californianus. Taxonomy (NCBI): domain Eukaryota; kingdom Metazoa; phylum Mollusca; class Bivalvia; order Mytilida; family Mytilidae; genus Mytilus; species Mytilus californianus. The sequence continues at coordinate 45,619,453 of NW_026262712.1, read as the reverse complement.
CGTATTTGATTATTCAAAAATCAATCAAAGTCTATACATGTATATATATACGTGCACTTTCATAAGGTCAATTTCTATCCGACGCAGCTCATTTCTTGATATGAGCCAAGGCCTTACCAAAAATAGATATTTTGCTACATGGTGTATCCTACAACGACGTGAATGTGGAATGATGGTGAGAAACACAAACAGACATAATTGGTAAACATGACAATAATTGAGATCCAGGAGCCAAAAGTGTGTTAACATAAATCACAGACATGCAACACAATTGACTTATACTAAAATATATCGAATTTATGTGAATCACACAATCATTGGGTGGATAAGCTGTCTGATGTGATTGTACATAAGTTCATTATATATTTACTTGATTTATTTATTTTTCATGAATGTATCTGAAACATTAACAAGATGTCTAACATTGGCGGATCATTTAAGAAGGTGTGCCCATTTATTATTGCACCATATGTCCATGAAAACTATAACGCTCCATCACTTGGTGAATTTAAGATTCTTGAGACCATAAATTCTACAGTAAGACCATCTGGAGTCTCATACTGAGTGGACTGTTGTCAAATTAAAGCTCTAGATTTAAACTGACGAAAAAAAATTCTATGAAACAGATTTATAAAGTTTTATTTTATGTTTGTCTTTGATGGCTTAATTAAACTTTAGTTGGTTTTGTGTTGTTAATAGTCACTATGCCTTTACTTAAGGTATGCATGCCTTACTTCATAATGCTTTACTGGAAATAGAAAATAATAAACATATTAAATTTTAACTCATACCAGTAGAAAATTTAGAGTCTATAGTTAAAAATAATCCTTGTATCAACAGATGGAACACACTATATTGGGTTTTTGTCTTGCCTTGACGGAGACAAAAAATGAGACTAAGGTATGCTGTTTCTGGCGGCGTTAAAAATTTGTTAAGATTGTGATTAAGTCAGTTTAAGGGGAACCACTTATGGTAACTCATTGATATTTGGTATGCAGTTGTATAAGCTCTGACACATCTCATGTCCATGGATATTAATTGGCCCCACCCCCTTATTCATGGTCTTACTACCTTGAAACTTTTGCATAGTTTACATGTTTAAGATTTTGATTATGTCACATTATGGGGAACCACTTATGATAAGTTGATTATATTTGGTATGCATTTGTGTAAGCATTGGCACATCTCATTTCCATGGAGATCATTTGGCAGAGTCCACCAGTCATGGTATAAAGACTTTGAAACTTTTGAATTGATTACATGTTAAAGTGATTTGTTCAATTCAATGATATGTTAGTGATATTTTGTTTGCAGTTGTATTAGCATTGGCATACAGAGTTTTCAAAATCTTTTTTTCCCTGCAGACATTGGATGATTGAAATATGTAATTGTTATCGACCGTAATTGATTACAATTTCTCATGTAATTAAATGTAATGCGAAATGGGCATTTTTTTCAATTACAAGTAATTGAAAATAATGAATTACATATCCAAATTTGACTGTAATTGACTATTACAACTCAATTACATTTGAAATTTTGGATCAGAGAGATTGAATCTTGTGTTTTCTCAAAAAATTATGAAAAGCCATGACCGTAGTAAATGTAGTTAGCTGACAAAGCAAAGCCTACACAGTAAACTTTCTGTAATAACCCAACCATGGGGGATTCTTTATTTTGTACTGAGTGAACAAAAAAGAAAAAAGAAGAAAAAAAAAGATTGTAGAAACAGTCATTCAAAATCATGCATTCGTTCATCTTATGTTTAAAAGAAACCAATAGTAAGTCACTGTCTTATACCTTAATTAGCTTGTTACCTGCATGTATATTCAGATAAATATTGTTTATACGTTGATTTAACTTAATCAACTTTAAAGGACATAGTCAATTAGTAAATATAATCTCTGGCTATTTGTTTTATTATAAACTATATAATGACTATTTTTTCAACAGTTATGTTTGCATGTTCAACAGGTGTTAAGCCAATTAGAAAGAAATAAATACTTGTAACTCCTGATAGAAATATACATACTTTGTAACACATATGAAGGTAATACTATATAAGAATCTACAAGTTAATAAATTCATAATGTATCTTTCCATTTTGTGTATAGTTAATATCTTAGATTTAAATTTGGAAAGAATTTTTTTAAATCAATAAATTGTGATTAAAACTAAAATATATTTTAAAAAAGTCAGGCTTTCTAAATCATTCCTTGTGATCAAAATAAAATATCGTTTCAAAATATTAGAATAAGGACTCTCTTTTTGTATTTTTTTCAATGAAATACATTAAAATATAAAATTTCAATAGGCTGAATAGGTAATTAAAAAACAATTTAATATTTTCAAAATATTGAATAAGGGTTTTTTTCATTTTCAAAGAAAACACATGGATGTTTACATCCTGCATTAATTCTGAGAAAAAAGAAAATCAACCAACTTTTAAAGAATGCTTGAAAAAAATGTAAAATATTCACCGTCTGATCCAAAACAGTTAGAAATGACAAATGCTCTGATAATGTTCATAACTGGGGATCTTTTACCTATTTCTATAGTGGAAAGTGAAGAGTTCAAAAATTTGATAAAAAATTACTTTCGAAAGTATTTGAAATAATTTATTACATTTGCCAAGTGATTGGAAAGTAATTAATAATATTGGTAATAAAAAGTCAAATGAAATGTGTAATTTAATTGAAGACTTTGTAATTGTAATTGAATGTAATTGATTACTTTCAAAAGTAATTGACCCCATGTCTGTTTCCCTGGTGGTCCTTGAAGAAAATCTGCTAGTCCTCACTTTTATTTTTATTGCAAAATTTTGGTGGTCAGGACCATAGGACCGCCACTTTTCGAGACCTCTGCGACATGAATTATATCTTCGTAATTATTTGGCCCTGTTCCTTCAGTCATGGTTCATTGAATTTGAGTATTTTGTTTAATTTTTATGTAACATTATTGCTATTTTTATTTCAACATTTGCATTTTACTATCAAATTATATACAGGAGAGACATATGTCTGTGTTAACAGTTTATTTTGTGTCATGTTGTTTTATTAATATATATACCTTTTTTATATCATTGTAATAATAGTAATTGCATTCTTGATTTTATACTAGGTTTTAGAAGTAATAGAGCCAAAAGCACTATTCAAGAACTGGAAATTCACAGGGCACAACAGAACTTACCAGAACACTTATTACATAAGAAATAAAAACAAAAACAAAACAGTGAAAATATGAAAATAACTCAAATTTTATACTTTGAATGCCCCCAAAAATCATATACAAATTACGAAATGTTCTAAACTTTGCACTAAATGTTTCTCTTCCTTTGATATCCTTAACGAGGGATGTTGTTTAAAAGAAGAACTCTCAATGGTTGATCAGTTATTGATTCAAACAAAAAGACCATGATAGAACAGCAGAATAAATCTTCACAATATTGAGGGACCATAACATGCTCAAATATCACAATGTCAACCACTTAAATGAGGTTGAGGGAGTGAAAAATTTGTTTGGGATATAAATTTATTGTTATGTGTACATTCATGTGCCACAATATTCATCTGATTTTTATCTGATTTTTTTTTAATTGAGCTAAGTAATGGTTAATTATATTTGCTTTATAGAACTGTACTGTTCTGGATCAACTGACCTAGACATCACTTTTTTCAATGATTGAATCATGTTTTTTTTTAATGAGCCAGTTTCTCAATTACTAGTTGTACATGTATGTTTATTAGTGTTATAAGTGTTTATGTTAGTCAGTGTCCTTGGCCTAATTTCCATAGTTCGTGTTTTTCTTGAACTCTTTTTTTATTAAAATTTATTACAGGGTCCTTGTATAATTTACAAATAAAGATTCAACCAATACCCTTTTTTGATAAAGAACGTTTAATGAAAGACCAAACAATTATTTCTGTCTGAAGTTATATGAGGCCCAACTAATCCTATATGTTTGTACCTCTACAAGGTACTTTAATACAGCAAATGGATCAGTTCTTTATCATTTTATGAATTGGCTGGTTCCAATTGTTAGGAGCCAGGTCAACATACAGTCTTCAACTATAGACAAATATCAATACCACATGATAAACTCTTAAGGTGGTACCCAACACCTTGACTAATATTAATTTGGCTCGTTTAATTTTCATAAAATTTTGACAAAATGTTAACTTTGACCCTTTGACAAAAATATAAAAATTTCAAAAAATTTGAACCAACCACTTTATCAGAAAAATTTCATTGGTTATATAGCAGTTTGACAAACACTAATTTTGATCATTGAGAAGCTTAATATTTCCTTAACAATACAACGTAATTAAAACGTTTAGCTGATTTTTACAGAGTTATCTCCCTGTAGTGTTAGGTACCACCTTAATCCCTTAGACATAACATTTTCAGAAAAACTAATTACACTGTAACATGTTCATATTCCTGTCACAAGTCAGGAACCTCTTCAGTCATGGTCTTTCGTTGTATTACGTTTTATTACCTATATGAAATGTGTTGATAGCAGATCTTTGATAGTCTCTGTGGATTTGTTCACTACATTTTAAGACTATTTTCATGTAACCGACTTTTGACTCTGCTGTATATAATTTTTCAACAGGATAACTACTCTGTTGTAGGATATTCTGATACTTGGTAAAGTAATAAATAAATAAAATCAAGCTTACAATCGTTGCAATTCGGGGAAACAATAAACTGTTTTCTGATGATTTTGTCATTTATAAAAAACATGAAACGGTTATTTTTTTTCCAAAATTGCAATGATTACAAGCTCGGTTTTACGTCTTTTGCTTGCTCTTACATGACAGAGTACCAGAATGTCCTATCACAGAGTAGGTACCATGTCAAAAACTTATATATGTTACAGTGAATTTGTATAATCAGGGATTATGTAGAATCCCTGATTTTTCAGGGATTATGTAGAATCACTAAAATCCACTGAACATTTTAATAATTATTCTACAAATTCCCTGAAATGATTTTAGGTATTATCAATAATTCAAGGATCCTTTGTTTGATTAAAATTAAATATAGACAAATTATCATTTGTTTTTTCTTATTCTTTGAAAGTTTAAGTGAACAGTAAGTCATGATTTAAATTGTTATAAAAAGGCTCCTGCCGTCTCTTATATTTCATACAGATTACACTCTTTACATTGTTATACATTAACATAGGATAGGGGCTGTAGGGCATGGATCTTGAAAAATAATAAATCTTAAATATCTGACTAAAAAATAAATTTTGTGAATAGCAAAAGTAATAAAATCTAGATATACAGAAATAAAAGTACTATTCATCATATGCACATTTCTGCGATTAGCGTCTCATTAGTATTTGTTTTGATCAGGTTTGGGACTTGATGTTAAACCTATTGTTAGCAAATAATTTAATTCACGTAGACAATTTCTTTTTGTTGATATGCAATCTACTTAATTTTAAGTCCATCTTAGTTTACCAAGATCATATGACAAAAAACTTTTGAGTGTAAATCCACAGTCCATGTTATACGTGGTCGAATAAATGGTGAAGAAGGTTATTGAACATCTGTTTTGTGTATTTTGTGTTCAAATGAACAAGAAATTCAAACTGAGAGAACTGACGCAACTAAATGTATAGAAAAACAGGCAGAAAGAATGATTGGCAGTATTTGTTATGATTTTAATCTATTTTAACATGATTTCCAAAACCAAAGTAGAATCAGGTGAGCGACACATGTACAGGCTCTTGAGAGCCTCTAGTTTTGGTACCTCAGATGTTTGTACTGGGAACTTTATTTCTCTTAGACGTGTAGTAAAATCTGATTCGATATGTGAAGGACAAGGTTTTTTAAAATGTGGATGTTGCGGTAAAAACAGATGTGAATCAAATAGATGTGCCTGTAGAAAACCAGGGCAAATGTGCAATAGTCGATGTCATCCAAATTTAGTTTGTAGAAATAGATGATTGTTTTTGAAATATTGTTCTTAACATTTTAATATATTGTGCTTAATATTTAAGTATATTGTTCCTAACATTTTAATATGGTGTGCATAACATTTTAATGTATTGAGGTTATCATTTTAATATATTGTGCTTAACATTTTACAATTTATGCTTATAATATTGTTTTAATATGATTATTTTAGAATGAATTATTTAACTTTTATTCATTTTCTATATAAATAAAACTAATTCATCATTTCAGTTATTATGTATAATCCCTGACATTTTTTCTAGTGATTATACATAATCCCTGTAAAAATTAGTGATTATATATAATACCTAAACTGACCAGTGATTCTACATGATCCCTGAAAATTTTAGGGATTCTACATAATCACTGATTATACAAATTCAGTGTAACATATATACCTGGAAGTCAAAAGCTGGTAATATGAATAGTCTATTGAAATGTCCAATCTTTGTAAAAATTGTTATTTTATGATAAATGAAAGGAAATATTGGGTATACACCAGTTTGAGAAGATATGGTTGATTTTAAAAGGAGAAATATCAGAACTTACCAATCAAATCAATCACTCTGACAATATGAAAATAAGAAGATGTTGTATGATTGCCAATGAGACAACTCTCCACCAGAGACCAAATGAAATAGAAGTTAACAACTATAGGTCACTGTACGGCCTTCAACAATGAGCAAAACCCATACCACATAGTATACTATTAAAGGACCAGAAATGACAAATGTAAGACGATTCAAGCGAGAAAACTATCAGCCTGATTTATGCCTGGGACAAGAGTCTCAGTATGCGTGACAAGGATTACTATTCACTGGCGGCAGCGGCGTAAACTTTTTTTATAAAGCTTTATATTTAAGAAGGTATAATACCTTAATTGATGCTTCATGCCTTGTGTTACAAAGTTTCCGTGTCATATGTCCATTGTCCTTAACATCATTTTCATGGTTCAGCGACTGCTTGAATAAAAAAATTATAGTATTTTGTCATGTGAATTTCACACTTAGTCTATTATAAGTAATAGGATAACTATATTTGGTATATGGGTTCCTTTCAACATCTACATGTCAGTCAGACAGAGTTCACCTGACCTCGACCTCATTTCATGGATTTCTCAAATACTATAAGCAGTAGGTGAATTATATGTGGTGTATGGAATGACTGTAAGGGGTACAGGACAGTCTGGCAGGTTTCGTTTGACATTGACCTCATTTTCATAGTTCATTGGTCAATGTTAAGTTTTTATGTTTTGGCCTGTTTTTCAAGTGCTATAAGTAATAGGTAAAACTTTATTTGGTATATGGAATGATGTAAGGTGCACATGTTTGTCTCATCTGACCTTGACGTCATTTTCATGGTTCATTGATCAATGTTAGTTTATGTGTTTTGGTGTGTTTTTCCAATACTAATAGCAATAGGTCATCTATATTTGGTGTACCCAATAATTGTAAGGTGTACATGTCTGTCTGACAGGATTTATCTGAACGTGACCTCATTTTCATGGATCTTTAAAAATGTTGAGTTAATGTGATTCTTGTAGTAAAACCTTTATCTTTAAGACTTTCAACATAAAATCAATGGTCAGTAAAGCAGGCGAGACATTTCAGCATGTATCTGTATGATCATAATTTTTTCAAAGTCTCCTTATCATTTCTGTAAGTTCTGCTTCAGATTGTCTTTAAGACATCAGCATAAGAGAAAATATTCTATAGTAACATTATACCAATTTTACCAGATGTGAATTTCGACAAACAAATGTCTTTTCATTGGTGCTTGAGGCTAAAAATATTTGAAAATCCAAAACTGGTTTTAAATTTGAAGAGCTGAGTTAACCCAAAAAGACAATAAACTGTTAACACAGAGATATGTCTTGCCTATTTGCTATTTTGATAATGCAAATGTTGAAATTAAAATAGCAATACTTTAACATGTAAGTTATGCAAATATTCAAAGTCAATGAACCATGACTGAACGTACAGGGCTAAACAATCTCCATGGAAATGAGATGTGCTAATGCTAATACAACTGCAAACCAAATACCATTGACTTTTCCCTTTAAACAAACCTAAACACAAACATTAACTTGTAAACTATGTAAAAGTTTCAAAGTCAAGGAACCATAATTAGGGGGTGGGGTTATATAATCTCCATGGAAATGAAACTTGCAAATGCCAATACATTTGCATACTGAATATCATTGACTTTACATTAGTGGTTCATCTTAAACTGACCTAATCACAAACTAATAAATGTAAACTAAGCAAAAGTTTCAAAGTCAATAGACCATGACTGAGGGGTAAGGACCAAATATTCTCCATGGAAATGAGATGTGCTAAGGCTTATACAACTGCATACCAATTATCATTGACCTACAACCAACAGTTCCCCTTAAACTGACCCAATCACAAAATAATACATGAAAACTAAGCAAAAGGTTCAAAGTCAATAGACCATGAATGAGGGGGCGGGGCCAAATAATCTCCATGGAAATGAGATATGCCAATGCTTATACAACTGCATACCAAATATCATTGACCTACCACTAGTGGTTGCCCATAAACTGACTTAATCACAAACTTATACATGTAAACTAAGCAAAGTTTCAAAGTCAATAGACCTTGACTGAGGGGGCGGGGCCAAATAATCTCTATGGTAATGAGATGTGCCAATGCTAATACAACTGCATACCAAATATCATTGACCTACCACTAGTGGTACACCATGAACTAGACCTAATCACAAACTAATACATTGTTGACGCCGACGCAGCCTCCGTTGCCGCCAGAAACAGCAAACCTATGTCTCGCTTTTTGACTCCGTCAAGGCGAGACAAAAAGTGTAGCCAAAGCTGGGCAAGAAATCAGAGCTCTAGTTACAACATTGAATGATTACATCAGATGCCAAGGGCTACTACCTTTTCAAGGTTTGTATAGAAAAGAAAAATGTTTTAATTTATTTATTACATTATTACAAAAAATATAAATAAACAATCAATTCTGAAAATAAATTAAAAACAAACAAAAATCATAGTCTTATTGCAAAAAATAAGAGTATCAAAAATATATGTCACAGTTTTTATAAAAAGACTGATTATCCAAACAAATCCTTGGAACATAAAATGCAACTTTTACTGGTTTATCTCCTTAGTTTCTATATGATGGTCTTGGTCCTTTTTTAACCAAAGACATAGCTGTTTGCTTTCATATAAAGTGCCCAATTCCAACTGGTTTATGCCTAATTTTTTTTTAATTTAAACATAATTAGGACACATGATTTAGACAAAATTGACCATTCAGTGTCAATATTTACATACAACTTTTAAACTGCCAATTCAAAACAAAGATTTTTTTCAAACTTTTTTAAGCTGGGTCATACATGAGTCTCGACATTTAATAATAACTGAATGGTTTTGTTTATATCACATAAAAGGAAAAAAGATTTTCTGTAAATAAAAAAATTGAAAACCTATCTGTACTATTCTAGAAGTCTGATTAAGGATATTTTTTTCTATTTGTCTGGCAAATATTACCAAATTTGGACCTGTTTTAATTGGCCATTAGGAGAAACAAAATATACAACAGTGAAAGATAATGAAATACTGTTAGAAGTTAATACTAGAATTTAACAAAGGGTTATCATCTTCCTGTTTCTAAAGGTCCAAGGGAAATTTATCCAAGTCAGCAATAATAATCCTTTATTATTTTGACATTTTAGTCTCTAAAGGATTCATCCCCTGAGTGTTTGTAAATAAAGAAATAAAATAGGAACTGTACTTGAACAATTGAAAAATAACACAAAATGATCTTCAATAAACATTATAAAATGCATAACAAAGCAGATCTAATTAATGAAAAATCTGCACTAACAAATAACCATAGAGGTAACAAAACTTCATTTTCCTTTCTGAGATTTTAAAGGATGGTCAAGTATCTGATTGTGCATACATGAATAGTAAAAATAACTTCACTGAATTCATAGGGTATCTAAAAGCCTATTGGCATGAAGTCTATTGGCATGAAGTGGCAAAAAACATAAATATTATGTTTATTGCTATTTTCTAAGGCAACGTCAATAACGTATAGCTTATGAAGTCATCTCTTTCTTTTTCTATATGACTGAGAAAAAAAAAACAATCTCACTTAACTAGCATGAGATGGAAGATTATCTTACAGAGAGATCACAGGACAATTTTAGTAAAGGGAGATAATTGGAATATATTTTTACATTTTGCAATAGATTCTGCAAGGAAATATGGGAGTATAAACTATCGCTCAACATAGATGCCTCAAAGTATCACAGTCAGGTATTTGTTAGAGATCATTTAGAAATTAGGATAATACAAACATAACACAACAAAATATTATAACAGTTTACAGATCAAGTAAACGGTAAAATTCCGCATGCTAAAAATGGTTATTGCAATGTGTTAAATACTTCATGTAAGGAAAAGATGAAGAAAAAAAATAAAAACATTTTTCCATATGAACCAATTTAGCTCTTGAAATAGTGTCATGGAATTAACATCTGCATAAGAATTAAACAATTCAAAATGTAAAATGTATACATGAATATTGCCTGCCAAATAAAATAACATTGCCACTTGTTTTATCATGCAAGTCTATAAATTAGTTATATACATCCATATTAAATAGAAATACATTTTTTAAACATACAATACTACTATTTAAACTGGAATACTATGGTAAAATGCTCTAACAACAACATCCATTTGCAATCAATGAATTTTTTGTTCTCTAAAATATACACTTCAAAATTTAAAGTGTACATACTTAACAAGCTTTTTTTCAAACAATCATACATTATTATCTTTCATTAGGCATTCAATTTACAATTACCAACTATTTATTAAATTTATTTACTTTTTCAAGGACATTATGCACTAATGTTTATAATGAGATCTTATTCTGGACTAATGGGGAAAATATAAACAATTCTCAGAAAATAATAGTAAATGCAATAAAAAAATATGTTTAAAGACACTAATTTGTAGTCATTACTTTTATTCACCCAGTTCACTGATATCTATAACATTTATACAATAAAAACAAAGATCATTAATATGGGGTGTGATATAAATGCAAGTGACTGTATAAAACTTAGATTATAAGTCTAATGAAATGTTACATGCAAAATGGTAAAACAAAGAAAAATAATTTAAACAAATATTTTACAAATAATAAAATAGCAACTTACAAATCACACTAAGTAATAACATGATAAATATAAATTCTACTACACCACCACATTGATAATGATACTTATCCATGCTTGATGGTTAAAATATAAATTCTACTACACCACCACATTGATAATGATACTTATCCATGCTTGATGGTTAAAATATAAATTCTACTACACCACCACATTGATAATGATACTTATCCATGCTTGATGGTTAAAATATATTTGTCATGAGTGAATAAATATTAAAGTCAACAAGGTTAAGTGGTAGAATCTGTTTCTCTAATGATTTAATTGAAAATATGGAGTGCAATGTTAAGAATTGATATGGCAGGTTATTACACAAGACAAAGGAGGGGGTTGATCAAGCCACTTTTTGGCCCCTTGAATAAAAAATAATAATTCTGATAAACATATCAATATAATTTAATTTTGGATGTAACACGTCTTCTGATTGGCTGAAAGTGTTTTGTCTATCAGCTCATAGACATAATTTTGTCATGTGACCGTGACGTCATCAACGTTTTTTTCAAAATTTACTCCTTAAAAATGGAATTTAGAATTAAATTATAAGGAATGACTGTAATATTTTTTCTGTCTTTTCGAAATAACCTAAAAAATGTGGTGCACACTTTTAAATAACCCGCTACGTGGGTTATTCAGTGTGCACCACATTTTTTGATGTTAATTCTTCATAGACAGAAAAAATATTACAGTCATTCCTTAAATAAATCCGTCAGATGTTTACAAGACTTAAGTCTGACAGATTTTATATATTTACATTATTGAATTCGCCAAAAATATTTGCATTAGGGCAGCAATTTTGTTGCTTTTTGCCCAAAAACTGCCGAAAAAGTCTCATTAGAGCTTGTTATTTTTTTTGGTTATGATCCTATTAAAATATGAATAATAATCAAAAAGAATGTTAATATTAAACTAGTGACCAAATAATAACACATTAATTCCTTCATATCTATTTAAGGAATGACTGAAATATTTAGAAGAAATAACATCAAAAATGTGGTTCATACTGAATAACCCGCCTAGCACCAAATGTCTGATGATATTACAAATAGACAAAAATATATTAGTCATTCCTTATAATTTAATTCTAAAATCCATTTTTAAGGAGTAAATCATGAAAAAAACGTTGATGAAGTCACGAACACATGACAAAATTATGTCTATGAGCTGATAGTCAAAAACCTTTCACCCAATCAGAAGACGTGTTACCTCCAAAATTAAATTATTAGCATTTATGTAAATTTCGAATTATGTAAATAAAATCTCATGTGATACAATTTATTACTTGTATACTTCTAATAAAGGAGTAGGTTCGATAAGGCCCAAATGAGGCCCCTATTTTTAGCTTAGATTTCAAATAAGGATTTATTGACCATTATCATAATAAATCGTACCTAAAACAAAAGCTAGATAGGGAATAGGTCTTTTTCAAAATTTACGAATCAACTAGTTTTTTCAGCACAATATTTCAGATTTTCAAGACATTCAATGAAAACAACAAGTCGATTTCCATTGTTTTTTTCTGACTGGAAACATAGAGCACATATGTCAACAAAAATGATATTTTAAAAATAAGTTAATATATTCAAGTACAACTCTGATTTGAATATTTTATGTGTCAATTGCTGTACTCTATGTATCCTAGACTGAATTTTGGTTAAAATCCAGCCAATGTTGTCAACTTTCAAAAAATCTCTACTTTTGGTCTACTTGGAATATACATTTCAATACTTTATGCATAAAGTTTGACCAAAAATAGTTCTATTTAACATTTTTATGTCTTTTCCTCAACTTGAAGTATTTTTTATTTTGTAAAAATGGACTTAATATTTGGATCCAAATAAGGCCCTTACAGACCATACTCCTTTGTGATCTTTTCATGTCAAACTTTTCATTTACTCTTTAGTTCATTTTATTGCCTTTGATCTCCTCCACTTTGGCTAGCATCTGTTGTTCTAATTTAAGTCTTCTTTCCTTCTTAGTGTAGGTCTGGTAATAAAAGTTTGTAAACAGTACGATATGGGATAAATCGTACACCACCAAGGCCCAATTGAATTTGTTTGGAAAGCCACAGCTCAGATTAATAGCATAGACTGTATGGAACATTATCCACCAGAATTGTACCTGAAATGTTTGATAATAAATACATTTTATTAAGGCAGCAATTTAAAATATCATTTAAAGCTGATATTGCGGATGAAAAAAATCAAATAAAAGAAAGAAAATTCGTTGGCTCTACATGTGAAACACAGGCCCCTAGCTTGTGATAATCTGTTCAGACAGGAAACTTGTTCTACAATAATGGGATTAAAGAGTTCAGACCAATAGCTCCAGAAATCTTATTTCAAAGATTTCTTTCACAAGAACAAGCAAATGAATTGAAAATCAGGTTATTCAATATTTTAAATAACTACTAAAAATCATTAAACAATTCTAATTTTATCTCCTGTTGTCGAGCCTGCGACTTTTGTCGCAGAAAGCTCGACATAGGGATAGTGATCCGGCGGCGGAGTTAGCTAACTTCTTAAAAGCTTTATATTTTAGAAGGTGGAAGACCTGGATGCTTCATACTTTGTATATAGATGCCTCATGTTACGAAGTTTCCGTCAGTCACATGTCCAATGTCCTTGACCTCATTTTCATGGTTCAGTGACTACTTGAAAAAAAAGTTCAGATTTTTTGGAATGTTAAATTCTCTCTTATTATAAGTGACAGGATAACTATATTTGGTATGTGCGTACCTTGCAAGGTCCTCATGTCCGTCAGATAGTTTTCACTTGACCTCGACCTCATTTCATGGATCAGTGAGCAAGGTTAAGTTTTCGTGGTCAAGACCATATCTGAGATACTATAAGCAATAGGTCTACTATATTTGGTGTATGTATTGATAGTAAGGGGTACATGTCAAACTGGCAGGTGTCATCTGACCTTGACCTCATTTTCATGGTTCAGTGGTCATAGTTTAGTTTTTGTGTTTTGGTCTGTTTTTCTAATACTGTTTGCAATAGGTCAACTGTATTTGGTGTATGGAAATATTGTACGATGTTCCTGTCTGTCTGGCAAGTTTTATTTGACCTTGACCTCATTTTCACAGTTCATTGCTCAGTGTTAAGTTTTTGTGTTTTGGTCTGTTTTTCTTAAACTATAAGCAATAGGTCAACTATATTTGTTGTATGGAAGAATTGTTAGCTGTACATGCCTGCCGTGCATGGTTCATCTGACCTTGACCTCATTTTCATGGTTCATTGGTCAATGTTTAGTTTTCTTGGTTAATGTTAAGTTTATGTGACAGTTGTAAGAAAGCTTTATATTTAGGACTATCAACATAATATCAATGATTAGTAAAGAAGGCGAGACATTTCAGCGTGTGCACTCTTGTTTTCTTTAATGTACAATATCATGTTTTATGCATAACTAGAATCAATGGTGGTTTTTTCTAAATTTAGATTTAATCAGTTAAATAAACATCTCAATAATAAATACTTAAAAATTAAGAAAGAGATGTCTCAATCTTATTTTTTGGTGACTGCAATGACGTACCAGTTGAAGTGTAGTCATGTATTTCTTCCACCAGAGATATTTCTGCATGTGTGGTCCTAGGGATGACAGGAAATAGTAACTGTACATCAGAATGTGGATAAAACTGTTGATACTGGCACACAGGTAAGCTAAAATAATCAAAATGGATGTGTAAGCATGCAGATGTTTAATAACAGTTTTATACACAGTCACACTGAGATATATGTTGAACACAAAAAATATTATTTTTTATATATTTGTCATGATGTCTTCCCCTAGTGAAATATCAATTAGTTAAAAAAATTCAAACACTCTTATCCTCAATTCTATTGTAATTCTGTGCACATCGTTTATGTGATAAAATTCAGGTTTTTTTTTTTTTTTAAACTTACGACAAAAATCGATTGTAAGTTACGATGAAATGTTCATGACTTTCAAGTATTTTTTCTTGTAAGTTTTTTTGTGAAATGAGTTGCAGTATTCTTCTATCTATTTTTCATAAAGTAGCAACTAGATTTCAGTGCATCTGTACCAAAATTGTAGACTATATACAGAAGCGAGTAATATCCTTTGTTTTTCTATTATTAGATATCATAAAACATATTCTTATTATTGGCATTTATTGCTAGACTCATCTAGTCCTATTATTGGCATTAATAAAAACATCTCGATAATTTCTGAACATTCAGTATTTGCATGAGGAAATTTCCAGTGATTACATATTTCTTTGATGCAGAAACCGCATAATATATATGTTGACTTTTAAATACTGTAAATTCAGAAATTATTGTATGGATTTATTATTGCTGTGTTTGAAGACTGAACAAAATTACGAGATTTGATAAGGCGATTTCAGAAAAAGCTTCTTACATATATATATATATGCATCATATGTGTTTTTTTTGCTGTGCATGTACCCCCCCCCCCCCCGGTACTGATTTTTTGTCATGGATGGATACCCAATATCCTTTGTTTTTCTATTAATGTATGGAACAGCTGTGGCAAATGTCTTCCTTGAAATAATTTACATCTGAGCTATCTTGTTCAATTATTCATGTATAACCTTCGACATACCTTCACCACCAGGTGCAAAGAAAACACCAATCCACCATATAGCTGGCATGGTAGAGTGATGATAAACATGGAGGAAGGTAACCTGTGTATTCTTCTTTCTCAATATGAAGAAAACCTACAATGGAATTGAATTTGGTCAAAGTGAAATTAAGAATAAAAATTTCAATAACCAAATTAATATTTGATACCGTTAATTCACAAACATTATTCAATCTTGGCATTGCACTGCAGTAAAATATACATCGTTGAAACTAAATTCATGTTAAGACTTTACAGTAACACCAACTATATCCAAAAGTTTAATTAATAAAGCACTTTACAAGCTTTTACTATCATTGCATGAGTAATTTAAGCATGATGAAAAATTTCGAAAATCAAAACAAAATGATGCAAAACAAGCATTTAGGGGGAGGGTTGGGTGCCCGCTAACATGTGTAACCCGCCACATTGTGTATGTGCCTGTCCCAAGTTGGGAGCCAGTAATTCAGTGGTTGTCGTTTGTTGCTGTATATCATATTTGTTTTTTTGTTCATTATTTTGTACATAAATCAAGCTGTTAGTTTTCTTGTTTGAATTGTTTTACATTTGTCATTTCAGGGCCTTTCAGAGCTGACTATGCGGTATGGGTTTTATTCATTGTTGAAGGCTGTACAGTGACCTATAGTTATTAATTTCTGTGTCATTTAGTCTCTTGTGGAGAGTTGTCTCATTGGCAATCATACCACATCTTATTTTTATATTTAGCCTTTGAAAGTCGAAACCCTATTTAATATTTTTCTGACTATAAAAACAATAATGAGTGCAACCAATTGATTAAACTTTAAAAGGTGAAATGATCCAGTAATTTTTTGGAGATATTTTCTAGATATCATAAAAATCAGAGTTAATATGAACAAATAATTCCTATCTTATTCTATCTTTATCAATAAATATACTCACAGTATCCATTAACTCAATGATCTTTGAGAAGTAAAACCACCATACTGCATTGGCCAACTAAAAGAAAGATTAAATATTGTGTCCAATAACTCTATCAATGTTTAAAGAACTATTTATAGAAAATGTTTATTTAGAAATGCAACTTTTAATCTAATAAATTTCATTGCACAGTCTCTGCAACCTTGATGATTCATAGATTTTGCTTGAGATTGTCTCCCCTTATTACTTTTTTTCAAAATTTTAAGAGGCATTTTTATAAATTCACATTAGGCAAAAAACATTACTTTTTCTATTAGCACTTCATTTTAGAAGTCATATCTATGTGAATGAAAAAAAAAAGGATAACTACATCACATTTATATGGAATCATGGATAGGATTACAGATATCTGGCCGAAAAATGAACTAGTGTAATATTATAAATTCTTAGGTTACTAGATGAAACATGTACAGTGGAAATTATAATTTGAAATCCAAGATTCTTAATACCATACTTAAATAAAACAACAGTTTTTTTTCCTTAGATGTTTATGCATAGGAAATAATCTGTAATATTTTTACATAAAGATCTGAAACAATTATAAGATGAAATGCATATAATATTGAATTTGTTTATTTCTATAGACGTAAAAAAAAAATGGACAGTAAGAATGTAGATAATTTTGTCAATTGACCTTACTAATGACTACAGTACTGTGAATAACTTACCCTGAGAGAGAGAGGATCATCAGACTTGTCAACAGGTGCACAAAATTTATCTACTTTGGGATTCGTCCATGCTGATACAAAAAACTGAAAATTAAAACACAAATATATATACAACCGGAATTCATCATTTCAATTTTTAATCCCTTGCACAAATTCAGTAAAGATTGGTTTGACCTTAAATTTACTGCCATGGTCATTATTTAAGAAAAAAATTAAAGTCTTAGATAAACTTAAGTGCAAATCATATCTTTAAGAACCTGTTGACATATAACCATTTTACTTTTTTGGCTAGTGCTCATAGGATTTTAAATACTGACTCAACAGGACCAATATCGTGTCTGTGTTACAGTGATGTCTTGGGGAATTTTGGTCTCTGGTGGATAGTTCTCATTGGTTCTACCACATCTCAGGTTATAAGACCGGCTCTTGTCTCTGACAATGTAGGTAAAAAAGTTCAAGTGTATACAAAATCAATCCCTGTTTTGAGAAGCAACTTCAGTTCACTGAAATAAATAGTGTTCAATTTAGAATTGATCTGACTTTTTCCATATTATAACCAAGTTATACTTGGTTTGTAAATATTCATACTCATCATTCAACTGTGAACAAAGATGAAAACAGTTGTATATTGTGAAGTTCAAAAGTCACTTTTCAATAGAACATATGTCTATCAACTTACCTCATAAAATATATAGGCATTCACCAATATTAAGCAAAAATTATAAACTTGTAGAATTCTTTTTAAATCATAAGCCTCTCGTTTTTTCATCCATCGAAGTCCTTTATGTACAAATGCCAGATAACCCATGATGATAAAAATGGTAGGTATGGGTGATGTCATCATGAACCAATCTTGGGTTCTTATGTCTGAAAAAAAAACAAACAATGATATATTAACTGATATGGTCAAACATTCTGACATTACATTTACAATTATAATATATTTTGAAAATACTGAATTTAAATTTTTAATGAAGTATTTATCAATTTTAAACTTCATGTATTGACCTACTGTCTCATTGATGAATGCTGTGGATTCATTTATTTTTCGTGGATTGTAGAAAACTTATATTTTCGTGGATATTTGATTTCATGGTTTTGCAAAAGTCTGCATACAAGCCTATAGAAAATTTATAATTTGCTGAAGATTCAAATTTGTGGCATGACCACGGAATGCATGAAAATTGGTATCCAACGAATAATAACTAATCCACAGTACAATGAATACACACTACTTATCATATTCATCTTCAATACCATGTGATTTAATGATTTATTATTATGTGTTGTAATATTTCCTCGTTTCAACTTTAAATTATAATGTGCTTCTATGAAATAAAATTTGAAATAAAATGTTTAAATATATTTTACACTTGTGTGTGCCATAAACAATAGAGCAGCAACCCTATTCTTTGTTTACCATTCTATTATGAAATGTAATCACTAGAAACATACAACGTTCATTTTCACTGAACTAGTACACATTTCTATTTAGGGGCCAGCTGAGGACCACCTCCGGGTGCGGGATTTTCTCGCTGAGTTAAAGACCCATTTGTGGCCTTCGGCTCTTATCTGCTCTTTGGCCTGGGTTGTTGTCTCTTTGACATATTCCCCATTTCCATTCTCAGTTTTAATTTCCTCGTTTTCCTTAAAATTGACCTCTCAATTATCCCTGTTAAAACACTAATATAAAAATGTGATATTTTTTCTCTAGTTTTTTTCTTGTATTAGTAAAATTGTATTACTGTGTGAAGTTCAATATAATTTCTGTGTGCTCATGTTATGCAGTTTTGGATTATTCTTGTCTTGTTCATTAATTGTACTGTAAGAATAAAACTCGCATACACACATACCTCCCATTTTAATCTTCCAAACTTCATCATAATCATCAATGAATGATGAGAGTCCCATATTCAGCACTGGTGATTGATCTAAAATTGAAAAATATAAATTATCTAAACAATATTTTTTACAATAACTAATTATAACTGAATAACAACAGTGAACTATAAAACTAGCTATACAACCAAACTCTTTTGATTCAAATTTCAACTGAAACTATTATTGACAGGTGATTACATGTATAACCAATAACACAATACTTGGTGTGAATTTTTTTCTTACCATATTTACAGTTACATGTATATGTAATTGATCAACTTATATTTTTTTCATTTATCATAGGCATTGATTCATATGGTTTTGCCATAATAACTTACATGTCACAGAATTTTTTTTATGCTTCATCATATTTATATATACCCACATTGACCTACCGGTACCAACTTAAGAAGCGCACTGTCTCCACCCGTATGAAATTATAAGGCGTATTACGCCTGGAAATAAGGCGTAAACCAGGCGTAAGTGGTAGTAACGTGTCTAGATCCAGGCGTAAGGGAGCAGGAAACGTAAATTTGTAGTCCTTACAGGCGTAGAAAAAAGTGGTAAACCTGGCATAAATTGAAATAAGCAAGGCGTAAATTTTCTTACGGGCGTAAAACTGTTGGTATGGCGTAAATCATAATACCCATAATGCTTTGTTTAAAGGATCATGGGAATTTTTTTCAAAATTTGGCTCTTTGGTTTTAGTTTGCAAGAGTTGGACTTATATGGCAGCTTCATATGTTCAGGGATAATTAGCTTGTTTTGTGCTTTTTGGAAGAATTTGAAATTGGAAATATGGAATCAAATTGATTAATAAAAATTGTGAAAAAATGGAAAGTAAAACATGGTAAATAATAATTATGTGAGTATATTACCTAAGTTATTAAGTTTTAAGTTCTAACAGTAATTTTCAAATCACAAAACCTTTATCCTTGGATAATAACATTAAAATCTTTTACATGAAGTTAAATTGCAGTATTATCATTTATATTTTAAAGGACATTAATTTATAAAAAACTTAGTTAATTAAAATGCTTAAGTTTTATTTCAAGAAAAATTAATTGTCATAATTCTTATTTAAACTTTAAACTTATTTGAGCCAGTGTCTGTCTAAAATGTATTTATTAATATATAAGCTTCTTCAATTGTTAATATTTCCAGTTTTATGTCAAACAATGAGAAATTAAAGCAACAGTACAGAAGTTTGTATTAAATACACAAAAGTACACAGCTTAGGGTAATACACTGATTTGAAATAAGTGTAGTATTATGTAAGGATATTACGCCTGGTTTATTTATTGACCAGGCGTACTCATTTGCATATTACGCCTGGTTTTCTCTGGACCAGGCGTACTCATTTAAATATTACGCCTAATTTTACGCCTGGTTTCCGCCTCAGTTACGCTTGGTTTCCGCCTGGTTTCCGCCTGGTTTCCGCCTGGACATGCATTCCTTAAACACTGCAATGACGCCCGGAAAAAGTATGATTTTGACGCCTGGTTTCCGTGTCATATACGGGCGTCACAGTTCGTACAGGAATTATTGCTTTGGAGTAAAAATTTCTATAGCATATATAACTTATATACATGCACTTATTAAAAAAAAGTGATTGAAATGAGTCAAAATTTTGACACAAAGTTTTTGAAGCAATAACATTAAAATCTATGAAAATTAAGAGTTTTTTTTATAAATTTTTATTTGCTATCGCTCAATAAACATATTTTTATAAACCAAAAAAAAAAAAAAATAAAGTTGTGTGTATCTTTTCAACACAAAACAAAGAAAAATGACTTTGATTTTCAGATTCCTCATCAAATTCTGTTCTAATGACCTGTTTGAAATTGTCTTATCTTAGACTTGATTTTTGAGATTAATTTCTTTTGTGGTAAAATTAAACTATTAAATCAAATCTACATATAACACGAAAATGTCTCTGTAAAATCAGCATTAATTTCAAGGTTATGCTTATAATAAATATACATGTATTAGATTTCTCAATATTTGTAGCAGAAACAAGAAATTGTGAAACTACTACCTACATACATGTATATATGGTACCATGTGGTGTGTTATTTGCATTGTTATAACATTAAAGGTACCAATTTTGCTGTACCATGATGTGCATTTTGACAATTAATATTTGAAATTCCAAAACTTATTAAAAAAATATAGAGCTTAATAAGCAATAACGACAAAAAGTATAGTTAAGTAAATTAACAGTAGGTGTTCAGTTCATACAAATTTTTATCTTTTATTGGCTGAAAAACAAATCATTTGATTCAGTCATACCTTTCATTTGTATATGAAACAACAACCCAAATGCATGCCATATGAATGCAAACCAAAGGTCGTGGAATGATATGATTTCTGCTGAAGGTTTGTGTTTAAATTTTCACTTTCAGATTCAAAATATGAATAAATATATTTATTTTGCTTTGAAATTCTGTAAATATTAGTATTGAATGCTGTGTTACACATGTGCCTAAATGAAAGCAAGTGACCATATGCATGCATCACAATTTGCATATGTAACCTATTAGGAAGCAATTTTTGCTAAAATCTGAATGGTTACTTGCTTTCATTTTGTATAAATTGAAAAAACACAGCATTCACTTTTGTAATAACAAATAAAGGTACACTAGTTCCAAATACAACTGGATTAAAAAAGATCATTCACTTATCCTGCAAGTGTGTCAGTGTCACATGGTAATTTTTCATGTTGGCTGATTTTTAGTTGTCTTGTGTGTCTGGTGCAATTGAAAAACACAAATGAGTGAAAAAGTGCACATGTCAATATTTCATGAGAAATATTAATATAGTTTTGGTAGTTTATAAAGACGACTTACAAATTCTTGCATTTTCCCGTACATTTTCAAAGTCACATTGCTTAAGATACTACATCTCAAAATAAGAGATAATTGTTCCATGACATTCTTTACACCGATTTACTTCAGGTCAACTGGCATAACTCATTCTTGAAAAAAACCTGGAAGGATCCCACTTAATGACTTATTAATTTGTTTTGTCACTTATCCCACTTATCATTGTAATAATAATGCAATTTCACGTGTCCCGCCTGACTTAGTTTCCCATTTTCACGCTTAATAATTTGACTTTCACGTGTCACAATATAAAAAATCATCCAATCCTGCGTCACGCTTAGACCCAAATGAGACTAACTAATAATTTTAATCTGCTCCTGATCTACATGATCTACCACAATTAAATTGTGAAAATACCGTATGTGACGATATATGAATATGTGTGAATATTTTTATTTTGTTTTGTTTTCAGTATGATAAACCAGTAATTTTTCTGACTATGACAATGAATATATTGGACTGTTTGATGAGTGCTTCATGCAATCATGCCATACATGAGGGTCGTAATGGGGGTACCTTCATGACGAATAATGGTAAAAATTCTTGCCAAATGACGTTAACAGTAATTTTTGGTACATGACGATGTAATGTACACTTTCTTTTAGACGATAAAAAATCGACTGATTTTGATGAATCACATTAAATTTTTTTCCAAAAATAACAGTAGCGATAATTATTTGAGACCTCTGACGAATCACGATAAGGATATTTTGGCGAATCACGGCAAAATTTTAACTAAATTGACGCTAACGGTAGCCGAAAATGACCGTTTGACGCCTAACAGTAAAGGGCATTCCTACCCTCATACGGTATCGGGTCCGTTCGCGCCCAATACACGTTCGCACCCTACACGTTCGCACCCCACACGTTCGCCCCCTAGGTCCGTTCGCACCCTACACGTTCGCACCCTTTTTTTAATTCAAAAACCTGATAAATTTTTAGATGTTTTGTAAAATATTTTTATTTTCATAAATAAAAATTCGGGAATTTTTAAATGAAATATTGTTTTAAATTGATTTGATGATTTATTATTAAATGTTAATTATGTATGATTACTGCTAATTGGTATTTATACACAGCCTAATATGATGTTATTGTTGAGTGTTTAAAAATCATGATTGTTGTCATGGTTGTTTTAACTTGCTTTAAATGTAAATACTGCATGTATTTAGCTTGGTATGAGTAAAACTTTGAAGATTTTAAATAAAAAACATGAAAGATAGCTTGGCTCCTTTGATCTCATGTGTGTCAGAATCTCACTTTATTCATAAACAATGAAAAAAAAATATTTATAGCAATACACTATCCAAAACATGATTACGAATTATTCAACACATAAAAAAAAAAAGTTGTCAGAATCCCATTTCCTTTTGAAACAATAAAAAATAAATATTTATAGCAATACACTAACCAAAACATGATTAAGATTTTATCAACACCTAAAAAAAACGTTGTCAGAATCTCACTTTATTTAGAAACAATGAAAAAAATTATTTATATATATATATAGATATAGAGATATAGATATATAGAGAGCAATACACTTACCTAAACATGATTAAAAATTATTCAACACAAAAATAAAATACTGGTCGTCAGAATCTCACTTTATTAAAAAACAATGAAAAAAAAATGTTTATAGCAATACATTTACCATGACACAAAAAAAACCTTGTCAGAATCTCACTTTATTTAGAAACAATGAAAAAATATATATTTATAGCAATACACTTACCAAAACTCGTTTTTAAATTATTAAACACAAAACCAATAAGAATTGGGCGCGAACGTGTAGGGTGCGAACGGACTTTGGGTGCGAACGTGTAGGGTGCGAAAGTGAAAGGGGGCGAACGTGCATGGGGGCGAACGTGATTGGGCGCGAACGGACCCGGATTCCCCTCATACATTACATGGCTTAGGCTTAGCAAAAGTGTGGAGACAAACAAACAATGCGTGTAGAAATACTTAATTATTTATGAATAATAAGTGTGAAGATTGTTCATAGCAATGTCTTTAGAATGCACAAAATTATATGAATGGCACATACCTTTCTTACCAGAAAGTGAATAAATCGGTTTCTTTAGCAACTGGTAAACTCTGCATAAGATTTATTCCGGAGATCCTCAACAAATCTAAATTTACTTTCATTGATATTGACCAATCAGAAACGTTGACTTTCGAGATCTTTTTGCGATAATTAAGCAAACCGTGATTTCATTGGCTAGCAGGTGCTTTCACCGGTATATTTGTTTCTAGTTGTTTATAGCAACACATGCTGTGGTCCATGCACGTTACCCGGTTTCCTGACATTTGTTTACAACATAGAAGGTACATTTTATATTATTTTACATATTTTTTAGATTCTATACTAATTCGTAAAGTATTTTTATAAGCTCTGACCATCCCCGTGGTAGACAACACCCGGAAAACTGGCGTCTGCACGTTTGATCATTTCAGTGACTTGTAATCATAATTAACGTTGCTCAGACGCATGATTGCTGATTAGGCAAATTGAATTTGCTTTATTATGTGTCAGTAATAAATATTTATAATTGACAGCAGATATAATGTTTTGTTTACTTAAGGGATGAACTTTGTACTGGTTTGGGTGCAAGGTGAAAAAGTAACCTATTTATAAGTCCCTTAACTTGTAAAACCTTCTGATCTGCAGGTATTGTTAAGATCACTGCATAAAGCTATCAAGGGTAACCCCAATTATGAATATGTGATGCCATCTTCTCTGATAGTTGTGAGTTTATTATAAAGAGATAAATGTTTGGCTAAACCTAATCCAAATAATTTTGATGCCTTGAACCAGGAAGAATAATATATACTGTGACAGTGCTTTTTGCACAGGGAAAATGCTTTGACTGTAAAAAATTTGGCTTTATACTGTCACTGACTGTGTTTTCGTAGAGCTTTATCTGTGTCGTCATGAAAGGTCCAAGATTTTTTTATGTTGTCCACTCCATTTATAATTGTTGATTTTACCATATTTCATTTGGAACTGTAGAATTGCATTATAAAGAGAACAACCATGCATTGTCTCAAAACCAAAAAAATACTTATATATATATAGATCTGTTGTAGAGTTGTCGCTGGTTCAGATGTACTTATATATATGTCTTTTGGAAAATGTTGTATGTGCTGTATTTAGACCCCTCTACAATCATAGGTTTGAACGTTGTTTTCAATTTAGACTTGTTTATATTTTTCGCTTGGGCTTGTATTATATTTGCCTTCAGGTTTATATGATTCGTTCATCCTATTTCGACTCTTCAAAATTCAAGAGTCTATCCTAAATTGAGGTAAATTATATGGCCTTCCAAATACCGTTTCGATTCCTAACATCACTGAAGAGACATTATTTGTTCGAAATCCGGATATATATGGTGTACTAGTTTTTGCACCTTTTGTTTGCGGTATATCATCTTTTCCGCAAGTTTATTGTTTTCTGTTTGGTATTAAATCAATAGTTAAGATCCATTTTGTTATATCTGGTGATCCGTTTTTTTGGCAATCGCCAATGGCAGTCAGCAGGGTTTATGAACATCCGTTGTTTTCGTCCTGCTAGTCAAATGCGTTTTGTTAAAATATACTTTTTCACTTTTTTGGTCTTTTGGAAAATGTTGTTTGTGCTGTATTTAGACCCTCTACTAAGAAATTTGTTTTGCATGCACACGTATAAATATTGTGGTTTTTAACCAACACAATCATCATAAGGTTTGAATGTTGTTTTCAATTTAGACTTGTTTATATATATATATATAATGTACATTATGTAAACATGTTGGTCTTGTCTGTCCTCTAACCACAAAAATATGGGCAAATTTTGCAATAGAAATGATAAGCGATGATCATCAATTTTCTTAAAGGACCATCAACATGATCAAAGCTATATGTAATTTTGTAAACTGTTGGCAATGGGAAGTTGGTCTGACATAGCCATGATGATGACTGACTTGAAAAATCCATATCAATGAGCATCAAGCTGGGGTAGACATGACACTAGGATATGTCTAATTATATATACAATGTATCATGTTGACCTACAGTGTTTGGAAATGTTTTACTTCCTATTAAGGTTCTGTTTGACCATATGTCTCATAAAACCATTTCAAGTGTTAAGAGGTATGATATTGGTCAGTGTGAAGACTAGTTAGGACTAGTATTACATTTTTGAAATTAGCAATATAATTAGAGGAATGATATTATGTCTGTCATTGGGCTAATCATTAATCATGGATAGCATCAAAGATTCATACAAAAAATTGTTGGATTTATTTTATCAGTGTGACATTGGTTTTTACTGGCTATACAACAATCTCCTAAAACACTTTGGATTAATATTCCCCCTGCCTTTCTATAAGATATTTTGTATCCAATCAGAATAAAATGTTATAATTTTTGCAACTTTATTAGACCTTTATATGTGTACTGGGAGAAAGGGACCATTTGGTAATTTTTAAATGTACATCATGTTAGGACAGGGTAAAGATTGATATATAGGTATATATGTACATGTATACCACACATACATTGATATTCAAACAGTCCCACATGATAGGAGTTATTTATTTATGACACTCAAGTGCCACTTTATCGATAATGACAGAATGAACTGAATTTATTTGTCAAGTGTTTTGGCTAAAAGAGTATGTTAAAATTTTCTTTTGTCACTCATAATCCAACAGGCTTATGCCAATTCTACACATTTAAAGAAACATATCACCAGCAGACTTCTGTGTTGGCATGATCGAATTATCATTGATTTGGTCATAATTATAAATTAACTCACAATTTACAAAACTTTGAATTTTTCTAAATGCTTTAAGATTTTCTATCCCAGGAATAGATTACCTTAGCTGTATTTAGAAAAACCTTTAGGAATTTTTCAACTTCATACATTATTTGGCCCTTTATGAATGTTATTGATTCGAGCATCACTGGTGAGTCTTTTGTAGACGATACACGTGTCTGGCATACAAAATTTTAGTCCTGGTATCTATATTGAGTTTATATACCGTACATGCTGTCATGCAGACTTAGACAATAACAAAAACACATCAATTTGTTGTCCCTTTGTTCCAAATTTTCTTTGTACAGTACAGGACAATGCTTTGTAGCATTATCAAGATATACATATTTTGTACCTGAAAAAATGATAATAGGTAAAGTTAATCAATAGTTTGTAATGGCTTGGGATTTTAATTTATACAAGGTTGAACAAGGACATTTTATCAGTTGTGGTTCAGTAACTGGCATGTTCTTGATATGGTATATTGATGTCAATTTTTTTTTAGTTTCTTTTATTTATTTTTTTAAATCTATACATGCTACATAGCTTTAAATTGATGAATAAACATTTTAAAAGGAGGTGTTGAGTATACATAAAAAAAAAATGTGAAGTTATGTTTTTACCGTGATGAACTACATGTACCTGTATACAATCATCCAATAATCTGTAAAATTACATAATTCAATTAATTAGATTAAAAGAAACAGGTAAGCAAATTTAAGTATATAAAAAAGATGAAATGTACAATCTTGCAAATTTTATTTAATTTTTAAACTATAGCTATTACATAATTAACAAGGTATTAAATTTCATTAATGAAAAGGTAAAGATCAGTATGGTCTACATATATAATGGTCTATTAGATAGTTAAAGGTCAATCCCTTCTGAGTTAAGAACCTCATTGTATTGGGATTTAAATAACCCAAACAAACTAATTGCTAAATCAAGACAATTCTAGCTGTTGCTACAACACATCAAAACAAGGTTTCGCTTGTGTCAACTCGTTCTACAGTCTTAAAACTGTGATTGATTTTTTATTTTTTTTAAAGTAATAAAAGATCAACTACATATATTGACTTAATTAACCTAGATGCACAGAACTGGAAAGACCTATATTTGAGTGAAGGTAATTTAAACTGAATTTATTTACTCATGCCATGGCAATCAATAAAGGGTAGTAATAAGTGGGAATCCATTCATATATATAATTTATTATTTTGATGTAGTATTAGTATACTATTTCAAAGAGCTGTCAGATTCTAGGGCAAGTAGAAAACTTTGCATTGTATTTATGAATGCATTTTTATATTGATTTTTCTTTATTTAAAAGCTGTATATTTCAACAAAAACTGTTTTGTGCATTGTGATGTGCTCAGTCAGATTGAATATAATGATTTACGGTTAAAATAAATGAACAATTGTGCTATGATAGTTGCATGTAAAGTAAGATAGATTGTTGTTTGCTTATGTTCAGAGGCAGATATTTCACATAGTACAGTTAGATATATTTTAATATTTGGCCTCTAGCTTCACTAGTGAGACATTAATTATATATTTATAGAAATTGGGTGATGTATATTTCTTGTTATTCAACTTTCTCAAGATTGAACTATTACTGGTGTTTTTTTTTATGGCAATGTATAAATGATTTGTTTTTATTTCAGAGGTTAAATAAAGAAACATGGATATAATAAAGGATAAATATTATGAAGTATCAGAATTTTATGACTGGGCTCTGTCAATATCAGGTAAGTTTTGATTTTAATGCAACAACATATGTTTTAGATTTTGTGCTGATACATGTACAAGTGACGGAAACTGAAACTCAGTCTGTAATTGACTGTTCATTCTACAATGATATCAGAGAACATTTTTTGTGTGTGAAATTTTAACATGTTTAATAAAGTATTCAATCTCATCTCATAATGAACATGATGAATAATTTATTTTCATAAATGCTTCTATCATTCATTCATAAATTAATTAAAATTGATTTGTACCAGATGGCTATTGAATATATATATAAACATAATTTGTTTCATATTTCTAAGCTGTTTTTAAATTTGAGTAATAAGAGAGAAAATTGTCTTCTAGCTAGAAAATTAAACCATAGCATTATTTTAAAATAAGGTCATAATTGACATAAACAGAGTGTAGTATTTCATTTTTTCTCTATTTCAGTATTTGCATAACGAAAATTGCAAATACCCTTTTATCTAAAATGTAAATTATATACATTGTCAAACACGTCAGTCATAGTATACATGTGTATATCATGTGAATCAAAGTTTAAACTCAACAATATGTGTAGTATTTTAATTGTACTTGGTTATTTACAAGGATACTACTGATAACGAGAGGAAATA
Organism: Mytilus californianus; assembly: GCF_021869535.1. Lineage (NCBI taxonomy): Eukaryota > Metazoa > Mollusca > Bivalvia > Mytilida > Mytilidae > Mytilus > Mytilus californianus. The sequence goes on along the minus strand of NW_026262712.1, from coordinate 45,590,086 downwards.
GAATACCCAAAACTTATGTCTATGTCTTCCTCTTAACATTTTGTAATATTTAATTTATTTCCTGGCTTTACATACAAGGCCAAATAAACTAAACAAATTTTAGGTTCAAATTTTCCTTGTTTAAAATTTACTGTAAAGAAATGTTTGAATAGTTTTGTGTGAACTAAAGAAATTCTATAACTAGCTTCATAAAGTAAAAGGCTTTTAACTTTCATTTGACTTTGGACATACATAAAAAAAACTTTTTTGTATGGCCTTTTTATCTTTACACAAATTTAAGTTATGTTAAGCTAAATAAGACAGTGTGATTATTTGTGATTGTAATTTGATCAGTTTGAAAGCTGAAGCTAAAATTTAAGATTAATGTGATTAAAAAATAGGATATGTTTACACATATGACATGTATGAGACAGCAATCATACAACAAGAATAACCAACAGACAACTAACATACAGTTTTTAACTTTTAAAGAAGTAGCAGGAATCTTAGATTCCATGATCATTCAAGGCAGATTCCTACTATAATCTAGTAGGAATCCTACTACATATTTTGTACGGGATTAGACAGGATAGTTGACTATATACAATATGCTTAGTCTCAAAATTGTCTAATGTTTAAGTTTGTCTTCCATTGCATAGATGATTAAAAAAAATCCTCCAATATTAATGAATTGAATATTGGTATTTGAATTGCTCAATGATATACCCTGAAGGCTTGATAACATTTGAAAGTCAAACCAACAATAATATCGTGACAAATAAATTATTCATAAAAAATATCAGTAATTAGTCTAGCTTGCCTTACAATTATTTTTTTTTAAATTAAAAGATAAACAATAAAAAAGACACCAATTGTTTGTTTAGCCATTTGATTTGCCCAATATTTAAGCATGTATATTAAAGGTCGGCTGTAGATATTCATATTTATAATTGTCGTGCACATTGATATATCTGTATAAATGTATTCATATTCTGTTCCTTTGGTCCTTTGGTCCTTTGTTGTAGTTGACTCATATTCAATCACACCACATTTTTTAAATGTTACTATGTTTGTAATATTGTTTAATAAAATGATCATAGAAATTCAAATCTTGTAGATTTTTAAATTAATACTGCTCATTTTCTTAGCCACTATTTACAATATGCACATTAACCCGCCCCCTTCCCCCCAAAAAGGTAGGGTTTTATCTGCAGCTCTGATGGTTTTAGTCTATGTTAATTTGGATTTTTGAAGTTCTAATTAAGTTTTTGTAACAATAAATAACACTGAATTAATTTTTTTGTTTTCTTTCTATTGCAGATCCCAGAGTAAAAGACTGGTTCCTGATGCAAAGTATTGTTCCTACATTAGTAACAACAATAGCATACATAGTAATAGTTTTAGCTGGAATGAAATTTATGGAAAAACGAGAACCAGTCAAATTAGGAAATTATTTATTTTACTACAACATAGCTCTTGTGATATTAAATTTACATATATTTACTCAGGTAAGTCATTTCAAAAATATAGAGATGGTAATTGTGAGCTTAATAAATAAAAAAAGAATAACATAAATATCTCAAATCAATGTTGTAACCAATCAAAACTCATTTTTTTCATTTTTTTCTCATGGTAAACCAATTCAATAGCACTGAAGGTTGGTAGGAGGGTTTTCTTATCCCAAAATCACATGTACAATAACACTAACTTGTAAGTGTACAGTTCTGGTATAACAAAGTTTAGTTTTTTTCAATTCCTGACAAATAATTAGAGCTTAGGACCTAGCCTGCATATATATCTTAGCTAAGCAAGAGAAAGTTTAGAATGGTTTCTAAAAACTATTGTTTACTGTATTAAATGTTTTTGTTTCTTTTTAAAGATTATAACATACTTGTAATTGGGTTTTCTAATGACAAACTTTGCTAATAACTATAAGCATTTTTATGCCCCCCCTCAACGAAGGGGGCATTACAATTTACCCTTGTCCGTCCATACGTTCCTAAATTGGTTTCCATTCTCTAATTTTAGTTTGCCTCAAACCAAAAGTTATGAAAATTACACATAATGCTTATTTCCACAAAACTCAGATCAAGTTCGAGTTTGGGTGGTGTCACTTTTACCATTTTGGAGTTATGTCCCTTTATAAAGTTACTGTAAACCAACTTATTTTCGCGGATACTTTATTTCGCCTTTAACACTTTCTAGTCCACTTCGCGGCAATTTAATTTCGTGATTTTCTAATTTACTTGATGTAGTTTAATAAGGAAAGATCCAAGTTTTACATATTTGCGACGATTTTTGCGTTATTTTTCTACTCGCGAAAGTCGCAAAAATAAATCACTCGCGAAAATTAGTTGGTTTACAGTATATGCAAGCGGATGGCATCATCTGTGTCCCATGGACACATTCTCCATTTATTTGTATAATTGAATTGGCTCTAATGTTAAAGTTTTTTAATTTTACTTTTGACAGGTTTCTTATTACACAACAAAAGCAGGGTATAACTATTCATGTCAAAAAGTTGTTTACACAGACGATGAAAATGAATTACAAGTAAGTTTTTAAGCATTTAATTTAATATAAGAAAAAGTAGTACTGTAAATGACCAACTGAGTAAAAATTACACTGACTTTAGTCATAATAGTATATGTTTTTTTAATTATTTGTATTTACATACATACCCCCTCACAAATGAGCTTTATCAAGTGCTGTCTCCCCACCTATCACACAGTCTCCTTGTATTTACATGCATACCCCTCACAAATGTGCTTTATAAAGTGCTGTCTCGTCACCCTATCACAAAGTCTCCTTGAGTATCACTGATGTTTGTTTTTTCTGATGTGTCAATCATTTATTACGACAAAGAAAATATAAATGGAACATGTATTATGTTATATAGCACTCTAGAAATTGGAGCTATCCATTTACCTTGTCCATCTGTTTTTAAGTTTGTCCAACAAATATTTCTGTCACATTTTTCTCAGGAACCACTAAACAGAATTATTCCATATTTTGTCAGCAGTTTGACAGTGATGAGTTGTATCATGTGAGAACTTTTCGGATCTGATGTACACCTACTTCCTGTTAGTCAATACTTTGAAATTTTCAATATATGCTGTATGAACATAAAATTTGTAGTCGCTCTTAGTAAAAGGTTTTTGCTAGAAGTGCTAGATACTTTTGTTCACTGTTATAACTCTCCAAAAAAATTGGTACTGAACGAGTGCATAATGTTAAAAAAGTAATTATTATAACCATGAAATTTATAAGATGCATATGTAACATTGATATTTTAAACTAACATCATTTGATGTGTCTTTTTAACGTCTTTAGATTTAGGTAAACAACACAATAATTTTAGCACTAACTATGTTTTTGGTAACAGCCAAACCAGAAGTAAAATTTTAATGTCTATTTTTCATTTCAGATAGCCAAGGCATTATGGTGGTTTTATTTCTCAAAGTGTTTAGAAATGCTAGATACTATATTTTTTGTATTACGTAAGAAAAATAACCAAGTTAGTTTCTTACATGTATATCATCACGCTTCAATGTTTCCCCTATGGTGGATTGGAGTTAAATGGGTAGCTGGTGGACAATGTGAGTATTTCATGTGTTTTAAGATATTCATATATTTTTAGTTTTATAATAAAAAAAATATATACAATACCTCAATAGAAAATAATTTTATGATAGATAATAGCAAGTTTTGATAGGTGTTGGCGGCTTTCAGTCTACTGCAAATTTCTCACCCTGTAAAATCTTATTTTCATGCCCCCACCGCTAGATTTCTGTTATCTAACTTAAGTTTGCCTCAACCAAATGTTATGAAACTTATACACAATGCTTGTTACCACAAAACTCAGATCAAGTTTGAATTTGGGTGGGGTCACTTTTACAGTTTTCCAGTTATGTCCTTTTATAATGTTATATGCAAGGGGGCATCATCTGTTTCCCATAAACACATTCTCCATTTATTTATCTTTAACATTGAAATTGAAATTGTGCAAAATGATGGTTTAAAGTTGATAATATTTTATCTGCTTTTGTGGAAAGCCATGTCTAACACTCTAACACTATTCTATTTTACAACCTCATTAAAACACAAACGTTTGCAGAGAACCCTTCCATAAAATGCAATAAATATTTCATCGAAAGGTATTCATTGATTTAATTTCAAGACTTCCATCTTTCCATTAAAAGAACACCTTTTTCAAGTATTTCACTTTGTTTTTTTTTCAGCTTTCTTTGGTGCAATGATCAACTCTTTCATACATGTTGTTATGTATGGTTATTATGGATTATCTGCCCTTGGACCACACATGCAGAAATATTTATGGTGGAAAAGATATTTAACAATGATGCAATTGGTATGTATCTGAAAGTTGTGCTCTTTGTAACTGCTTTTCCCACTTACAGTAGAAACGGATTTTCGATGACAAAATATATATTTTTGTACTTATTAAAACGTTAAAATTCAAAAAGATTCACCTTAACTATTTTAAGAATAAAAACAAAAATCTTTTTTAGTGACATCATTTTACTTTGTGATGCCATATCATTTGCGGCTTTTGACACAATGAATTACACAATATGAATTTAAAGAATTGCAAACCGTTTATATATGTACTTTCAAGGTGCATGTATTTTTACTAAATATTACCGGAATTTTTTGTTTTCATGTTGCACAGAAATATACACAAAAGAGACTTTAGTACAGAAATATATATTCATAAAAAAACCTGTCCAACAGAGATTGTTTAAAACACTGTAGTTTGATTTATTCAAGTGATTTCATTAAAAATCAAATATAAAAACCTTTTGACCTAAATTATTGTTGTTATTGATAAAATCTTTATAAATAATGATTAACTTGTTAACTTTGCTTGTGGTTAGTGTATTTTTCATTAAAATCTGAATTCACATGGTCCTTTAACCATATTCAGATTCAGAAGAGAATGTAAAAGAATTAATTTGCTGGAATGATTTTAAAAGTAATTTAATTATACAGTTTTTCTCCTTGCCTTGCAAACTAATATTAGTAAGACAAAATGGTAACTGAAAGTCATGGTACAGTGTTTTGTAATGCTTAGCATAAATTATAGTTCTTATGAATAGTAAAACTGATTTATTCTTTTTGTTTTTTTATATGTGACAAAAAGAGACTGTTTTTGATTTGTTTAAACTATAAGAAAACTATCTTTAGACTTTTTTAGTTTACTCAGTTTCATAACCTTTTGGAAAACTTAACAAATCACTTGAAGTCCTTATGTTATATATTCTCTGACTTGTCTGAATTTAGCATCCATCTATAGAACTTTTTCTATTTGTGAAAACTTGGTATATGCAGAAATGTAATACTACCTTGTTAGACTTAAGAAGATTAAAATGTCTTTATTATCTTATAATCTTTGTACAGTTAGATTGATCGCCATCTTCCTTTACCAACAACTTTCACAAATACAATATAGCAAAAAATTGACATGATAACTTTTGTAGATGTTGCACTATGATCAAAATTAGTTTCATTCTTAGAACACTAGCAGACATTGGCTGTATATGGGCTAAAGTGATTATTAAAAGTTCAGATGAAGAATGAGAATTAAGACCTGTTTTAAAACTGACAATTTATTAGACTTTTCAGTTAGTTTTCATTTAGATTTAAATTTATAGCAGATTTTTAAGGTCAACTTACATTACTACAATAAAAGAAAATGCTGTTTAATTTTAAGTTCTCATTTCGAGAAATTTTTGATTCACATAGCTCTCTAAATTTGTTGAAGAGTGTAAAAAATTTTCCCTGTATATGAAAGTTTAATTATATTAATTTGTGAAGAAAGTCAATACACATAGATTGAACAGTTACTGTCAGTATACAATTATGATCACATACTTTGATTTCCAATTCTCATGTACTCTTACTCTACTTCCCAATCTTTTCACACATGATATACATTGAGACAGCACATTTAACAGTTTTCATTGGCTAACACATCATTTTGTGATATGAAATAAAAAGAAATTGCAAGATTGTATAGAACTTTTTTAATCAAAAAATATTTTATCATAGAAAAGCTTTTTAAATAATTAAACTTTGAAATTTTTTTAAAAAATTTGAAAACAGAATCTTTAATTTAATTAAACTAAAACTATTGAAGCTTTTACTTTCAACATGTTTTGCATATAGTTTCAAAATCAGTTGCACCTTCCTAAATTTTTATATTAAGCATGGCAATTCTATAATATTTTGCATGAAGCAGGAAAAAATGTTCAAATTGTAAGTGTACATTTTATTATATTTCTCTTTCTAGACCCAATTCTATGTAGGCATGATTTACACCCTTCAAAGTCTTTACTTCGATTGTGACTTCCCAAAATGGATGCAGTATGCAGGCTTTTGTTACGGTGCAACTATAATAGCACTGTTCCTCAACTTTTATATCCAGACCTATATAAAGAGGCCAGCAAGGTCAAAGGTAATAATATTATTTGTATTTATAATTGTTTTCTTTAATTTAGATCCAATTTGTGGTAGGAATTACACATGCTGCCCAGTCACTCTTCATGCAATGTGAATTTCCAATGTGGATGCAGTGGGCTCTAGTTTTCTATGCGTTCACCATTCTGTGCCTGTTTCTCAACTTTTATTTCCATGCATATATCAAATCAGTAAGAAGAAAGGTAAAGTTTTTGTTTGTTTTTGTCTTCGATCTTTTTCTTACAAGGGGTTAGAATTCCAGATTATATTTCCTTTAATTTTTGTATTTTATAAAAGTATTGAAACTAATAAATAGAATGGATATATATCGGAATCGGTATTGAAATAAATAGATGTTTAATACAAGGAAAGAAATGTTATATCAAACATTTGTCAAAGCTATATCAATTTTTTGTTTTTACTGAGAGTACAACAAAAAAAGTTCAACAAATAACAGTAATATTAACTATCATGATTATGATAAGAACACAACTTATAAGATATGCTGACGTAAAAAAAAATGTGAATACTAGATATCTATTCAGAGAAATAAATTAATCGCTTCAGAATCAATGCATTCTGGGTAATATTTTCATAGGGTATATGAAAAAGTGATTGGTTTACAGCATCCTATTAAAACAATGGAAATTCACCAATTACATTACATTATTTTCAATGAAAATAGAAATAACAGACAGTCCTTTATATTCTAAAAGGGCAATTTCAACATGTAAAAATATTTTGCTCATCTTGTTTAGTATTGTATCCTATCTCCAAATCAACATGATTCCTACATAATTATATACCAGAAGTGTTATTGCATGCGATCTGAATGAATTCTAAAACTTGATGGAAGTAAATTAGAATAAACACTAAAATGTTGTTTATTTTTTTATTTTCATCTTCACATTTCAATTTAATATTGTCTTAAACTTTTTTGTAAAAAAAAACCTTGTATTTTATTTTTAGGCTTCCAAGAAAGAATCAAATGGAACAGTTAAATCTTCAGAGGCCAATGGTCATATATCTAATGACAAACCAGCCACCAATGGACATGTTGAAACAAAGAAACATAAATAAGTGTATTTTGGAACAGTATTTATATGGCTAATTTGATCTTAACTCTGTTAGCTGCATGTTTTGTGTTCAATAGCATGACAATTGTGGTCAAATCTGGTAGTTGTTGAATCGGAAGGAAATTTGGCAATCATCTTTTATAAATATGAGCCAATAAGTCGAGACGTCAACTTTTATTTGTCTGCAGTATATAGTATACTTAAACAGAACCATAAGTTAGCAATAATGTAATTTTGAAAGGGTAAAATTTAGTCATATTTAATATAAACATGGCAATACTGTCGACCTGTATCATTGGAGTCAATACCTGATAGACATGGTCTAAATTGTTTACCAATAATATGACAAATGACAAATCCTCAGCAATTATATTTACTGTATATTAAAAGTTTCTCAATCATGTTTTCCAACCAAATGTTTGCCTGGTATTGACTTGAATGTTACAGGTTAGTCGTATGCGATAAAGTTTGGTAGAAATTCAATGAAAAAAAAGAGATAGAAAATATGTCTAATTGCAAATAAATTTTTATCAGATCTCAAGATTAAATTTATAGTATTGGTTGTCCAGTTAAAAGTGCATATAGAGGTTTAGGTACAATTGAGAAACAAATTGACAATAAATTCAAACATAGTCAAAATGTCTAACATTTTTACTGGTCACATTAGTCCTAAAATGTGGGGTCTCCTTTCACTGTATTTATATTAGAAATTGATTCAGTTTATATTTTATAACACAGACAGTTTGAATACAATTATAAATGGTCATAAAATCACTGTTTTTTTCACAACATGCCTAGCATGATTTTCTGCTTATAAAGATAAAATTCCATTTTTTTTCCTTAAGAAGTAAGATCTTCTGATTGATTACACCTTACTGAATATTTCTGTTATATTGTTTCAATGGGGTAAAGTTTGATGATGCTTTCTGACAAATATCTTTTGAAATATTTTATTATTTTGATTCATTTTTCCCATATCAGATATAAATCATCTTTGAGTCAGACAAGTTTTAAGATCTGTCATATAAAGTTTTAATCACTCTCTGCCAGTTTCAAAAAAGCAAAAGGCCGATAAAATTAGCCATCAATTTTTTTCTATCAACCAAATTAGGATTTTTATTAAGACGTATACTTTAGTTATGATCTATTACTAATGAGTCTCATTTTTTCAACTTTATATCATCAACCATTTTATTTTTGGGCATTAGGTCTTAAACTATCACTTCTTCAATTTTAAGCACTTGTACTTCAAGCAGGTCTTGAAATGAAATATTTTTATGAGAGCATTTACTTAGACATTAAATACATGTATCATACAGTAATTCATATGCATACCCATTTAGTGATTACACTCTGTTCGTAAAACAAAATGAAAGTATTTTTATGTTAGTGGTAAAAAACCAGTCATTTGAGGTTTCTTAGCTAGTCACTATACGTTTAAGGTGGTACCAAACACCTTGACTAAAATTAATTTGGCTCGTTTAATTTTCATAAAATTTTGACAAAAAATTTACTTTAACCCTTTGACAAAAATATAAAAAATTCAAAGAACTTGAACTACACACTTTACCAGAAAAATTTCGTTGGATGTATAGCAGTTTGACAAACACTGATGTTGATCATTGAGAAGCTTAATATTTCCTTAACAATAGAAAATGATTAAAACATTCAGCTGATTTTTACACTTATCTCCCTGTAGTGTTATGTACCACCTTAATGTTCTTTATTAAGTTTTACTCAGATCCTTTTATTAGTTGATGGACAAATTGGAACCAAAGACAATCTCTCATTATGTAAAATCATTTTTGTATTAAAGTCTTACAAAACCATATTCATTTCATTAAAATGACTTTACTAAAATTAATAGATAAACTTATGATGGGAGGATTAAGTTTTTCCAGCTGAATATAAGCATAAACAGAAAAACAAAGGATATGAGGTATCCACCCATGACACAAAATCAGTAAAGTTCATTATTTTAATTTCTTCATATTCATTCTTCAAACATTAATTAGATACAGTCCTTAAGGTATGTGTAAAATAAAGCTGATATTCTTATATAATTAAAAAAAACTGAAAGAATCTGATATTTTTGTTAACTTTATTTTAATTCTTTCTATGTTTTCTGTGTAATATATTTTTGAAAATAGTTTTTATTTACTGGTAATTTTCTTACTTAGGTCTGCAATATTTCTGTCTGTGAAAGCTGGGGTTATCTCCCATTAAAAATATGCATAATGTGTTTCTGTGTTTGTGTGCTCAGTCTTCCCATAGTCAAGGAAAGATGATAAAATGTACAAAAAGATGAAAAAAGTCGACTTTTTTTAGTTGCATAAACAACAATTATATGGAAATGCAATAAAATATTTTTATAAAAAAATTGTTTACTCCGATCATGAAATCCATATCTTGTTATTAGTATTTAATCATGTTTATCTTTTTCTTGTTTCTAAACTGTTTAACCATATATAGATTTTGTTAAATTAGTGTTTGTTCAAATTCTACTTGTTAATGAATTCCTTTTTGTTACTGCTGCTCAAGTTTGTTGGGTTTTTTGTTGTGTTTTTTTTTAAGAAGTAAATATCAGTGTACCTTTCTTCCAATGTAATCTTACCTAATACAAGAATTGATATCTAACCAGTACAACTGTTATGAAATGCCATTGTCTCAAAAACAGTATATTGTGGCAAGAGTATTGCCAATATAATCTCCCATAACCAAAGTTGCCTCCCTTACAAAATTTATAAACAGGGGAAGTAACTTGATCTTTTGCACAAAACAGTTTACTGCTAATTAAAATATAATGTGATATGTATTTTACAATTTGCCTTACTTCTACAGGCTTTAAATTTATTAATTATCTTTCCAGATGATGGATTGTGTGAAATTTTCTTTGTTAGGATACCATTAGCAGGCAGTCTGTCTAATCTTTTTAGTTACTTCCTCTGCTCAATTAATTACGATAGCATGAAAATTGTCTTTTGAACCGTTAATTTTATAACTTTTTCATCTGATAACTCTAAATAAAGGTCCAGATTTTTCAAAAAAATTGGGGATATCTATTTGTTAAGTTACTATTTCTTATCCTTCAGGGTAAAACACTGACATGTTATTTCTTCAGTAGATCTAACATGTACCCTTTTATAATCCAAAATTATTTACATATTCCCTGATTAAGTAACAGTTCTAAAAAATTTCAGAATGCAATTACTTTCATTCCAAAAATTTTGAATTGAAATCATATTTTATGATTCAGTCTGATTTACTCCCTTTTCAAACATTACAACCTTCGATACCAATGTTTGTTTTTCTGTAGCCATGTTTTTTTGTCTTCAGATCTTGACATTACTTTTTCTAAATCATTGATTTGACAGTGGAATAAGACAAGGGGGACATTAGGGGGTAGCGGATGAATCAAGAATGATCTTATAGTAAACTGTTTAACACCAGAAACCATGATAAAAGACAATGTGATTTTACAAATCTTGAATGTGTTTTTAAGATTTTACAATTCAACAAATGTTATTTAAGAATTTTTTTTATACAAAATGTCTTCACATTTGATATTTATTTTGTGCATATTTATATAAATAATATAAAATATTGAAAACATTGAAATTGTAGTTTATTTTTACTGTCAAGGTGGACAACTGTGGATGCATTTATTTTTGTCGGTACCAATTTTAGTGGATTGAGAAAAACTAGTACATGTATTTTCGAGAATATTTGATTTTGTGGTTTGCCAAAGTCTGCATACAATAGATATTTATGCTTCATTAAGCATTTAAATTTGGCGGTTACCTTTACCAAAGAAATCCAGGAAAAGTGGTACAAGTGGTCCTACAAACAATAATGATTCAACAGTATATCACAAGAGTGAACAAGGTCAAATTCAAGGTCAGAGTGACCTGAATTTGGTATATGACACCCTGTGGTATGATGTATCAGCATACAAGTTTGGTCAACCTAAGCTCTGTGGTACAAACATTATAAGCTGTACACAAATCAGTCAAGGTTACCTATAATAGGGGTCAGAGTGACCTGAATTTGGTAAATAACAGAACCCAAGCCCATGATGCAACTGCATATAAAGTTTGGTTACCGGTATCCTCAAGTTTTACAATACAAAAGATATGAGCCGGACATGAATTGGATAAGGATTTACTATCATAGGGGTCAAAGGTCAAGTTCAGAGTGATATGACTGGTGTATGACACACCCAAAGCCCATGATGCAACTGCATACCAAATTTGGTTAACCTAAGTTTTACAGTACAAAAGATATGAATTGGATAAGGGTTTACAATCATAGGGGTCAGAGTGACCTGACTTTAGTATGTGACATATCCCCATCTCATGATGCAACTGCATACCAAGTTTGGTTAACCTAAGTTTTATGGAACAAAAGTAATGCACCGGACACAAATTGGACAAGGTATTATTATCATAGGGGTCAAAGTCAAGGTCAGAGTGACCTAACTTGGTATATGACACACCCCAGCCCATGATGAAACTGCGTACCAAGTTTGGTAATCCTAAGTTTTACGTTACAAAAGTTATCCACCGAACAAGAATTAGACAAGGTTTTACTATCAGGGTTCAAAGTCAAGGTCAGAGTGACCAAACTTTGGTATACGACACACCCCAGCCCATGATACATTTGCCTACCAAGTTTGGTTAACGTAAGTTTTACGGAACAAAAGTAATGCACCGGACATGAAGCGGGTTTAAAGATTGAACATTGACCAATGAACCATAAAAATAAGGTCAGAGAACCCTGCCAGACAACATGTACATCACACAATCATTCCATAAACCTAATATAGTTGAGCTATTGCTTATAGTATCTGATAACAGACAAAATCAAGGAAACTTAACATTGACTAATGTCTCAACCATGAAAATGGGGTCAAGTTCAGAGGAAACCAGCCAGACAGGCATGTACACCTTCCAATCATTCCATTCCCCAAATATAGTTGACCTATTGCTTATAGTATCTGATAAAATGACACACGCGGAAATGTGTAGCCTACTATACTGACCATTGATTTTATGTTGATAGTCCTAAATATAAAGTTTAACTACAAGTATCACATTAACATATATGATCCAAGAAAATGAGGTCAAGGTCAGATAAACCAAGCCGGAAATACATGTACACCTTTAATAAAATCATTCCATACACAGAATATAGATGACCTATTGCTTATAGTATAAAAGAAACAGACCCAACCATGGAAATTTTTTATTGACCAATGAACAATGAAAATGAGGTCAAGGTCAGATGAACCCTGCCAGACAGACATGTACACCTTAAAATCATTCCATGCATCAAATATAGTTGACCTATTGCTTATACATGTAGTATCTAAGAAACAAAGTTAACCAGGAAAACTGAACATTGACCAATGAACCATGAAAATAGGGTGATGGTCAGATGATACCTGCCAGACAGACATATACACCTTACAATCATTCAATACACCAAATATAGTTGACCAATTGCTTAAAAACAGACCAAAACACAAAAAATTAACATTGAGCAATGAACCATGAAAATGAGGTCAAGGTCAAATAAAACCTGCCAGAATGACATGTACTTTGTAAAATATTTCCATACACTAAATAGAGTTGACCTATTGCATACAGTATTAGAAAAACAGACCAAAACACAAAAACTTAACATTTGAGCAATGAACCATGAAAATGAGGTCAATGTCAAATAAAACCTGCTAAACTGACATGTACATCGTAAAATAGTTCCATACACCAAATATAGTTGACCTATTGCAAACAGTATTAGAAAAACAGATCAAAACAAAAACTTAACTTTTACCACTGGACCATGAAAATGAGGTCAAAATTAGATGACACTTACCAGTTGGACATGTACACCTTACAATCATTACACACACCAAATATAGTAGACCTATTGGTTATAGTATCTGATGAGTTATGGACTTGACCATGAAAACTTGTTCACTGATCCATGAAATGAGGTTGAGGTCAAGTGAAAACTGTCTATCAGACATGAGGACCTTGCAAGGTAGGCACATACCAAATATAGTTATCCTATTACTCATAATAAGAGAGAAATTTACATTACAAAAAATTTTAACTTTTTTTTCAAGTAGTCACTGAACCATGAAAATGAGGTCAAGGACAATGGACATATGACAGTAGGAAACTTCATATCATAAGGCATCTATATACAAAGTTAGTATGAAGCATCCAGGTCTTCTACCTTCTGAAATATTAAGCTTTTAAAAAGTTAGTTAATGCCGCCGCCACCGGATCACTATCCTTATGTCGAGCTTTCTGCGACTGAACTCCCAGGCTCTACAAAAACCATGAAAACTTATTATTGACCAAAAAGCTATAAAAATGAGGTCGGTCTTTAATTTGATCAATCCTGACACCCCTCGGTGTTATACGACAAGAAAAACCTTAAAATATGCATTATCTATAACATAATGTTTCTATTTTTGTTTTGCTTTTTTTCTAAAAATGAATTGTTACTATTCATACATGTATATTTGGCCATTTCTGTTAAACTCTTTCTCTGCTGTCATTTTTAAGGATTTTAAAGTGTTTATTGTAAGATAACAGTTTCTTTTTTTGTTTGTTTTATACATGTTTATGGTTAGTATTGGGCTCTTACAACATGCTGATTTAAAACTTATCCTACATATTGAATCCTAAGAAACTTAGATTAAATGTTTTCCAGAGTTTTAATATGTGACCTGTGATGTTAATCCTTTAAAAATATGAATGTCAATCAGTTCAACATGCATATGACAATAGGGCAATTTCAATCCCTGCAAAAGTATTCTGAATTATCATTTATTTCTTAAATCAGGTTGTTAGTTTTCTCTCATAAATTGTGTTACATTTTGTTTTCCTTTTATATACCTAACCTTGTAAATCTTGCTGTTCTGGTGGGGTTTTGCTCAATGATGAGGGCCATATGTTGACCTGTGAGGGGTGATCGGAGGGGTCCTGATCCCGAAATCCCGGGCTTAAAAACATGAAATCCTGAGGTCCCGAATTTAAAGAAATCTAAATCCTGACATCCCGAAATTTGAAAAAAGAATTCCCGGATCATAAAGGATCAATCCCGAAATCCCAAGCTTTAAAACACCTGATCCCGGAGTCCCGATAAAGGTCCCACCCCCCCCCCCCCCCCCCCTCATCTGTTGTTGTTTACCTCCTTGTCCATACTGGTATTTAGTGGACAGTTTCGAGAGGGCACCATATGCAATCATACAATACTAGTATTTTCAAAGATGTGATGTGTGGATTACATTTTAGGAGGGAGACTTCTTTCCTTCTTTTTTTTAAATAAAAATTTCAAATTGTACCTTAAAAAGAAATTAGAAAATTTCATGAATTAATGCATAACCTTTAATTCAAGAATATTGCCACTTTCAAAATAGATTCAAATCATTTTGAATCTGTCTTATATTTCATAAGTTATTTTCAGAAAAGTGTACTTAAGTAAAATCCAACTTTTCATATTCCCTGTAAAATGCAAAAAAAAAAAAAAAAAAATTAAGCATGCATAACTAAAGACTCCAGGAAACTAATTTGAGGAATCACATTAAAGAGAACAAATAAGGCCTGAGAAAGAAATTATTTATTTTGGGTTGAATATCATTCCTGGATTAGAAGGAAAAGCTCCTATTGTTTCTGAATCTGCTGGTTTGAATCTTGGTAGTAAATCTGTACTATTTCTTGTAGAACCTGCAAAAGGTAACAAAGGGACTGTAAAATTCACTAAAAGAAATGGATTTCTATTCACGAAGAAAATGGATTATCAAGATAAAAGACAACCTATGATAATTTACTGTAAAATCATGATTTATCTCCCTTGTAACAATCTCTGTAGGTGTACTTGGTACATGTACCTGTACAGTCAAACCTTCTATAAAGGTAACCTCTATTTTGCAAAGACCTGTATTGTCAGGCCAATGTTCTTATTTCAGCTGCAGTAATCCTTATGCATTTAGAACCTCAGAGGTCACCCTTTTTTTAAGGTTATTTTTCTCTGGTCCCAAGGGTGACCTTTATATTCAGGTTTGACTGTATTTATTTTATGATTATGGTCAACCATAAGCTACTGTTGAGAAAAGTATAACTAATAATTTTAACAATTGTCTCCTGTCATGTTTCAGATAGAATTTAATACTAATTCTTTGTATATTTCAATCAATTCATGGAACATATATAATATCTTTAGTTTTTAGTATAATAATTCTATAAATTAATTGCTTGTTTTTATGTGATTTTTACTAACATCACATAATTTAATAAACAATCATTCATTCTAATCAACCTCTCTAATGTCATTTCAACAGATATTCTAATAAATGAAGAAAAATGTAGCAAAACTACTGCTAAGTCATTCATTTTATTGTTTGTTTCAATATCCACAAGATATACACTTTAATTCAAGGGTTTTCCATAACAAGTAAATACTGTGAATTCATTATTATTTGTTGGATACCAATTTTCGTGTATTTCGCGGTCAGAGAGGAAACACGAATTTAAATGTTCAACAAATTACTAATTTTCTATAGGAATGTATGCAGACTTTTGCAAACCACAAAATTTATTATATAAAATATCCACGAAAATGCAAAAGTTTTCTACAATCCACAGAAATTGTTACCCACGAAAATAAATGAATCCACAGTACTGATTATTTAATGTATTGATGCCAACTTAAAGCTGGCAATATTTGTGTATCATTAAACTGTGAAATGGAATGTTAACATAATCAGAATTTGAAAAATTATCTAAAATTGGTCTTTTTATATCTTAATTTACCTGAACAATTATTGTGTATCTTTTCTGCTAAAGCCAAGCCACTAACAGCAGCTCCCTGTATGCTGGGACTAACTAACCAGTCACCACATATCCCTATGTTATGTTGTCCATCAAACACACATTCATCCTTGTTCTGTAGAACATTCAGGGGAACAGCTGCACCCCATAACTGTACCCGTGTAAAACAAGGGGGAGGTAATTGCTTGTGCATCCGTGTGACTCTACCAAAAGCAGAGAGAAGAGTGTTTGTTATATCTTTAGCTTTTGCTGGTGGTATATGTTCTTGTGGAACTTTGTTGGCAGATGCAAAAGATTTGGTACTAAAAATTGTCCAACATTCAATGGATTTACTTAAAGTTGCCCTGGCATCCATTTTGGATGTGTTGTTTGCTATCCAGGAAATCTGATTGTCTTCAACATGAGCAGCAGCATATGGCAGTTTGAGTGAGGAAGGAAATGCAACAAGTAGTGCCCATATTGAACAAAGTTGCATTTTGTTATCTCTCATATTCAAAGTATCACTAAATCTAACTTGTAACAGTCGATGAATGTTTGGTACACCTGCATTTGACATTAAATTATCTGCACATTTCCCATTATGAGCAATCACCAAATAATTAAAGAAGCCATATTTGTCAACCTTCCATTTTCCAAGTGATGAATCCCATTCAACGTTTGCCACCCATGATGGTCCTTTTATTTGAACTAGACTTGCTAGACATTTTGGAATGGACACCATTCCGTCAGAGCCTATAAAAGCTTGAGTCAACTGGTCATCCTGAGTAAACTTCCCTTCTTTTAAGTGTCCAATTTTACCATTCCATATTTTCACAGCCCCTTGTTTATGAAGAAATGAGACAATTTTGGCAAATCGTTGATCTGAGACTGTAAAATACTGAGCAGAATGGTCAAATGTATGCAAGTTTCCATCTACATTGACTGTACGACTGGAACATCTTCCTCCAGGTCCGTGTTTACCTAGGTAGGATAAAAAAATACAAATTTTGTAACAATTTTAAAGTAAAATATAATAAAATATCTTACATGTCTTAGTATCTCATCCATTTTTATTCTCAAGGACATGAAGGAGTTTGGCAAATTTTCTATCATTTTTCAATATGCATTATTCATGTTATTCCACTGCATGTAAATATTGATAGATAAATTAATATTTGATTGGTGGAGAGCATCCAATGTGCCATTGGACAAAACTTCATATTCTCTTCTGAGCATCATATTCCCCTTAAAATATTGTGTCTTCCTTAATTTTGACTTTTAAGATTTAGTAAAATAGTACATGTTTAAGCAGAAGAATAAATTTTCATTTCTCTTGCGGGTGCCTTGCCATAGGAAGATATGAAAGTTTGTGTACCCATTAGAAGTTCTATTAATACATGAATTTTCTTATGGTGAACAATATAAATAAGAAGATGTGGTATGAGTGCCAATGATACAACCCTCCATCCAAGTCGCAATGTATAAAAAGTTAACAATTATAGGTCAAAGTACAGCCTTCAACACGGAGTCTTGGCTCACACCGAACAGCAAGCTATAAAGGGCTATAAATCTTCTTATTCCACTGTTTGTAAATAATGATAGCAAAATCAACTTTTGATTAGTTGAGACTCTCCCACGTGATGTTGAACAATACTTCATATTCCCCTCTGAGTATCATATTCTTTTCTGAACATTGAGACTTCCTTGTGCAACTAATCACGTGGTTAATATATATAACGTTTTGAACATTTTTTTAATAGCGTAGTAGTTATTTTCGTGTTCATAATTATTTTAGTCCTAAAAACAACAACAAAAAGAACAAATAATTAACTTTTGGTCGTTGCTGTTTATCATTGTGTATGTCATGTTTAGTTATAAATATAAACAAGCGGATAAGAAAAAAATGTATGTAAATTAATATTTTATGTTTAGGAAGTAAAAAAAGTATAGGCAGTGGAATAAAACATTCATTTCCCTTGGCTTAGGGAGATATGAAGATTTGTACACCCTCGAAAATTTTTACTTCCCTCTTGCGATGCCCTCTTGAAATATGAATTTTCTTGGGTGGATAAATCTTCATATCTCCCTCAGGCATGGGAAATAAATGCCTAATATCTCCCTAAGGCTAGGAAAATTAAATGTATAATATCAACTTCTTTTTAAAGAAAAATGAAGTTGTATCTTTAAAGTTCAATTTACTCCATTTTCATTTGGTATTCATTTCTTTGGGTATCAATATCTTATTTTAAACAGTATAGTTTAAAAAATCATTTAGGTGTTTTGTTTAGTATAAATTTCAAGAAAATCTCCATGGAAAATTTTTTTTCAAGTAAAAGAGGTCATTTTTTTAGTTTGAAGGAATTATTATATAGTTTTAAAATATAAACATTTGTAAATATCACACAGCAATCATGTTACATTTTTTTCAAGGGAGATAACCTTTTATTTTTAGACATTTTTAATATTAGTTTTTATTTAATTTCTATGAATAAAATTGAGAATGGAAATGGGGAATGTGTCAAAGAGAAAACAACCCGACCATAGAACAGACAACAGCAGAAGGTCACCAACAGGTCTTCAATGCAGCGAGAAATTCCCGCACCCGGAGGCGTCCTTCAGCTGGCCCCTAAACAAATATATATACTAGTTCAGTGATAATGAACGCCATACTAAACTCCAAATTGTACACAAGAAACTAAAATTAAAAATAATACAAGACTAACAAAGGCTAGAGGCTCCTGACTTGGGACAGGCGCAAAAATGCGGCGGGGTTAAACATGTTTATGAGATCTCAACCCTCCCCCTATACCTCTAGCCAATGTAGAAAAGTAAACGCATAACAATACGCACATTAAAATTCAGTTCAAGAGAAGTCCAAGTCTGATGTCAGAAGATGTAACCAAAGAAAATTTTATTTTATAAAAATACCTGTATCAAAAACTGTAACATTGTTCATATTAAGTTGCTTAAGTCTGGCAGCACAAACCAGACCAGAAATACCACCACCAATTATTGCTACAGATCTCTCCATGTTGACTTCAAATTGGTTTCTTTTGTTTTCTTCATTAATGCATATGTATATATATCCTTTATCAGCTGTCTTTAAACTGGAAAATACATTTCTGGTATATCAAAGTGTTTCTATTGTTTTAATTTTAAAAGCAGACTCAAAACTTTATCATTGAAAATATTTTAAAAGTCTAAAAGACTAATTCCTATGACTGTATCACAACTTGGACTAGGTCCCAGATGAAACTTCTCATTCATTGGCACTATCTAGTATCAGGGTATATTTGTGATGTGTAAAATGTTTATGACCTGGCCTCACTACCTCTTGCCTGACTTTTCAACAACTTCATAATATAAATAAGAAGATGTGGTATGAGTGCCAATGTGAGAACTCTCCATCCAAGTCAAAATGTATAAATAGTTAACAATTATAGGTCAAAGTACGGCCTTCAACAAGGAGCCTTGGCTCACATCGAACAGCAAGCTATAAAGGGCCCCAAAATGACTAGTGTAAAACAATTCAAACGGGAAAAACAGTGGCATAGCAAGGCAATTTAAAACTGATTATAAACCAAAAATTATAACCACAACTCCGTCCTCTTTTCCTCGAATTTGATCTTCCAAAATAGACTTATCATCGAATTTTTACTTACATGAGCAACACGACGGGTGCCACATGTGGAACAGGATATTCTTACCCTTCTGGAGCACCTGAGTTCACACCCAGTTTTAGGTGGTGTTTGTATTGCCTAGTCTTTAGTTTTCTATGTTGTCTTTTATGTACTGTTTGTCTTTTCGAAGTTTTTCCTCCTTTGAAATGGCATTTGTTTTCAACTGATGAGTATCTTTTACCTCTCTTTTAAAGTTTGATTTTGGTTTTTTTTTTCATGTTGATTTCATTGTCAGGGTGGAATTGGAATCTAATGGTCCATTGTTTTAGAGAAAAATGTCCAAACCAGTTACTTTAGAATATGTTTAAAAGGAGACGTGGGGTAAAACAATCAATCGACAAACAAATAAAAAATTTATAAAAATAGTAATAAAATGCTTCGCTGAGCGCAGCCTCATACGACCGCAGTGGTCGAACCCTGAACAGTTTGGGCAAATTTGGACACAATATTCAAGCTTGATACTATCTGAATTTGGACTGTGATCAAATTTTTGACATAATATAGGTTTCTGACACAAAATAAATGTGGTCAAAGATCTTACAAATCTAATGCGCAATACTGTGCAATCGAAGATTTCTTCTTGAAACTTTTCAAAAATTTGTTTTAATTTTTGAAAATTTTGCGGTCGTATATTGGTATCACGTCGTCGTCGTTTCGTCGTTGTTGTCCGAAGACACATTGGTTTCTGGACAAAATTTTTGCGGCCGTATAAAAAAGCAAGTTCTATTAATTTTTGAACTTTATATAATTTTCACACCTTTTTACGGGAACATTTTTTTGCACACTTTCAATAAGTGAACATCACTCTGGAAGCTTTATAATCAATGTCCACATCAATTTGAATGAAAACGTTCAGTTTCTGACAAAAAAATTTAATTTTATTTGCTGGCTAAAATCTAAAATCTCATTATATGATCTGCCACAAGAAAGAAGCTTAAGGTTCAAAAGGGATAATAAAAATATTTATCTAGTGTTACAGGATACATTAGTAAACCAAGACAAAGAGTTAATTTTTTCTTTTTTGATTATTTTCTGCAATTGAATCCTTTTTAGTTCATTAATCATTTAAGCATAATATACATAAGTCTATGTGCTTGATGTATTAATTTAATTGATTTGTACAAGATAATTGTAATTATTAAATGTAATTCTTTCAGACAGGCAAATGGTTAATATTTATTCTATTGGGAAAGGTTATTTGTAGGTTGATTATAACTTTTTAAATTGTCAATAAAATATTTTAAGCAAATTAATCAAATTCTAAATGCATGCAGCAAAGCTTAGAAGGAAGGCGTTAAGGCAAAAAAATAAAATAGCCTTTCAAGATGTCATAATTATTTGGACTAACCAAGGATTTCTTACTATACAAATCTTTGACCAAACCCATGGTCCATCATCGTGGCCGATTAAATTCGTTTTGTAAGTGTTATGTGTAAAATTGATTGATAATGGTCCAGCGACAGTTGCAGAGTAATATAAGCTGACTCCTTCGTCAGTCCTGTATGTGCTACTTGTATACTATAAATATGAGGTAGAATGGAAATCAACCATTAGAGTAAGTTTTTAAGCGGTTTGTTTTCATTACAACGATGTGTATCTGACGGAATGCTGTTTTGTCTTATCATATATTTATGATCAACCGTTTGGAGCACACATTCAGAACAATTTGACTACTGCACTAATAAAGTGGTCAAATTGTCCTAAATATAGAATATTATGTTGTTTTGATGTGATATTATTCTACAGAGTTGATGAAATTTCGACTCACCAGTTGCATAAGTATTGATCGAATTAAAAATGAAATTTATAAACAAAACGAAACAATATGTTTAGTGGATAAGAGTTGTAAAGGATAAGATGATCTTTATTTCAAACATGAAAGACTCGCATATATATATAAGAATAGGAATAAGAATAAGAGCTTTATTTGTCAATCTCAATGCCCATGAAAAGCAGAATAATTATAATACAAATTATGATATATATATAATACATATGATTAATATTGATTTTATTCATTACAATGATGAAAAAAAAAAAAAAAAAACATTTATCATAGTCTATAAAAGACTTGTAATCATTTATACCATGTCAATAAGCAGTGTCAGTGACCCAATTCTTTGGTACGTATGCACAACCCAGTCTTTTTTGTTATTATATACTTTATAATTTTAACATTGTTTAATATTTTTATAACATCTAATAAAAACATACTTTATAATGATTTTAAGGTATTTGACAACTAACTACAACCAGATAGGTCTCACAAAACATGTTTAACCCTCCGCATTTTTGTGACTGTCCCAAGTTTACTAAGGAGCCTGTGGCCTTTGTTAGTCATGTATGTTTTTGTCGAGCCTTCGACTTTAGTCGAAAAAGCGAGACATAGCGATCCTACATTCCGTCGGCGTCGTCGGCGGCGTCCACAAATATTCACTCTGTGGTTAAAGTTTTTGAAATTTTAATAACTTTCTTAAACTATCCTGGATTTCTACCAAACTTGGACAGAAGCTTGTTTATGATCATAAGATAGTATCCAGAAGTAAATTTTGTAAAAATAAAATTCCTTTTTTTCCGTATTTTACTTATAAATGGACTTAGTTTTTCTGCCGGGAAATATTACATTCACTCTGTGGTTAAAGTTTTTAAAATTTTAATAACTTTCTTAAACTATCCTGGGTTTGTACCAAACTTGGACAGAAGCTTGTTTATGATCATAAGATAGTATCTAGAAGTAAATTTTGTAAAAAAATAAATCCATTTTTTCCTTATTTTACTTTTAAATGGACTTAGATTTTCTGCCAGGAAACAACATATTTACTCTGTGGTTAAAGTTTTTAAAATTTTAATAACTTTCTTATACTATTTTGGATTTGTACCAAACTTGGACAGAAGCTTGCTTATGATCAAAAGCTAGTATCTAGAAGGAAATTTTGTAAAAAAATAAATCCATTTTTTCCGTATTTTACTTTTAAATGGACTTAGATTTTCTGCCAGGAAACAACATATTAACTCTGTGGTTAAAGTTTTTAAAATTTTAATAACTTTCTTATACTATTTTGGATTTGAACCAAACTTGGACAGAAGCTTGTTTATGATCAAATGCTAGTATCTAGAAGGAAATTTTGTTTTCTTCCAGTTAACATTACATTCAGTCTGCAGTTAAAGTTTTTAAACATTTATTAGATTCATAAACTCTCCTGTATTTTTACCAAAATTGGACAGAAGCTTCTTACAATCAGAAGATAGTATCAAGAGGAATATTTTTATTGATTTACTACCTCATTTTTGTTGAGCCTGCGATTAACAGAAAAGAAGGCGAGACACTGGGTTCCGCGGAACCCTTACAAATTTTTTAATTTTAGTTCATTTATATGTTTCTGAGGTAAGTGTGACATCCATTTTCACTGAACTAGTACACATTTTTGTTTAGGGGCCTGCTGAAGCCCGCCTCAGGGTGAGGATTTTCTCACTGTGTTGAAGACCCATTGGTGGCCTTGAGCTGTTTTCTGCTCTTTGGTCGGGTTGTTGTCTCTTTGACATGTTTGACATTTAGTCATTCTCTGTTTCCATTCTCAATTTTATGTCTGATTTGCAAACTATATCTTCGTAAAGTTTAGTATGCATATAGACAATAATAATATCAATAGAACTTGTATACATTTTTAACAAAACAAAGGATATATACTGCCCCTTTGAAACATGTAACATACATATATGTTTATATTTCAGTTTCTCAGTTATGGGATTTTTAAGTCAACAATAACAAATGTATATTATTTTTCTCTAATAACATAAAATTATACCCTTGACTGCTAATGAGAAGTGATTAAAGTGAAACCACAGCTGCATCATACATTAAATGTAAGGTCATTCAGATTGTCTGCAACCTGGGACTAACACATTTATCTATTAGTCCCAGCTAATTTTGTTCATCAAAACAATTAACCTAGTTGTACTCAACAACAACAACCACCTTCTCAATTTACAATGGTCAATAAAAAACTGAGTACATATCAGATAAAACTTACTTGAACATGTTGAAGGAATCTTAGTAATCTGTATGAATTTCATCCACATAAAGCTTTGTATGCAGATTGAAATTTTGGCCCACTGGCCAAAATCATCTTTTTTTATTTTTATGCCCCTCGCCATAGTGGAGGGGGCATTAAGTTTTACCCTTGTCCATCCGTACTTACATCCGTACGTCCCTAAATTGGTTTCCGTTCTCAAACTTCAGTTTACCTCAACCAAATGTTATGAAACTTTTACACAATGCTTATTACCATAAAACTCCAATCAAGATTGAATTTTGGTGGTGTTACTTTTACCTTTCTAGAGTAATGCCCCTTTACAAACAGAAAAATTGCTGAATTTTTCGTTTCTGTTCTCTTACTTAAGTTTGTATCAACCAAACGTTATGAATCTTTATACACAATGATTATTACCACAAAACACAGGTCAAGTTAGAATTTTGGTGGCATCATTTTTAGCGTTCTAGAGTTATCTCCCTTTACAAATGAATTTTTCGCTTTCGTTTTTCTAACTTAAGTTTGCCTAAATCAAATGTTATAAAACTTATACACAATGCTTATTATCACAAAGCTCAGATCAAGTTCGAATTTGGGTAGCTGCATCACTTTTACCGTTCTTAAGGTATGTCCCTTTATAACGTTATATGCATGCTGGGGCATCATCTGTGTCCCATGGGCACATTCCCCATTTATTTTAAACAAGCTTCCACTACTTTTGGTAATTCACAGTTATCTTTCTTTGATTATTTTCATGAATTAATTAATAAATGCTGGAATAACTTTTGTTTGCTTAATATATTCTGATGAAACTAGTTTCTTGTAATTATCATGTCATGTAAAGGAAATTATTGAACCAAATCATGCATATATACATAACTACCAAATCCTCTGTGCACTTTTTGCATGTGTCACAGTAGTCTCATCAAGTTATTATATTTTCGTTTATATTTGATTTCGTGTTTTTGACAAAGTATCTATACAAGACTAAAGAAAATGTGTACTTAGTTAAACATTTAAATTCATGGTTAATACTCATTCCCACGAAGTCCATGAAAAGTGGTATTTCATGAATAATTATACCCCACGCAAGTTTTGCTTTGGGTATAAACGTTTTTGACCTGTCTGTCTGTCTGTCCGTCAGTTTGTCATCGCAACTCCTCTGAAACCACATAACAGAATTTCATGAAACTTTATAGATAATAAGGACATACTATGTAGATGTGCATAACAACAGGAAATTAGGATTCAAATTTTTTTCTAGGAGTTATGTTCATTTGCACTTATGTGGGGATGTGGGGTATGTGAGCGTGCTCACAAAGGTTCTTTAATTATGTATAAGGTTCTTTAATTATGTATCTATGATACATGTAATAAATTCTGATCTACTGCTGTATAGCTTTCCAGTCTGAATAGCATAGCATGAAGAACAATTATTTATAACAGAGATCCTTTTTTAGCTCACCTGACCCAAAGGGTTAAGTGAGCTTTTCTCATCACTTGGCGTCCGTCGTCCGTCCTCGTCCGTGAACTTTTACAAAAATCTTCTCTGAAACTACTAGGCCAAATTAAAACAAACATGGCCTAAATCATCCTTAGGGTATCTTGTTTAAAAAATGAATCCGAAGACCCCGCCCACCAACCAAGATGGCCGCCATGGCTAAAAATGTAGATTTTACTTATATCTCTGAAATCAAAGCATATAAAGCAAATCTGACGTTAAATTGTTCATCAGGTCAAGATCTATCTGCCCTGAAATTTTCAGTCAAATCAGACAACCCATTGTTGGGTTGGTGCCCCTGAATTGGTAATTTTAAGGAAATTTTGCAGTTTTTGGTTATTATCTTGAATATTATCATTGATTATAATTATAATAGATAGAGATAAACTGTAAACAGCAAGAATCTTCAGTAAAGTAAGTTCTACAAACAAGTCACATCACCAAAATTGTCAGTTGACCTCTTACAGGGTTATTGCCCTTTAAAGTCATTTTTTTTTACACTGGGCCAAATTAAACCAAACGGCCTCAATCATTATTAGGGTATCTATTATGATTTTAACCGTATTTTATATGATTTCCAAAACCACAGTAGATACAGGTGAGCGACACAGGCTCTTGTGAGCCTCTAGTTATCTTAAAACATTTATAACCATGTTCAAGCCATCATTTATTCAATCCTGGCCAGATCAAACCAAAAGTATCAAATAGTTGTTTTCTGCTTCTTTGCAAAGCATGCAGCATTCAAAGGTTACCTGTGTATTTGTAATGACTAGTCATCTTGGATTCATGATGATTTATCTAGGTACTAGCAAATAGCTTCCAATGGATTATTTATACAAATGTTTAAAATTGAGAATGGAAATGGGGAATATGTCAAAGAGACAACAACCCAGCCAAAGAGCGGAAAACAGCTGAAGGCCACCAATGGGTCTTCAATACAGCAAGAAAATCCCGCACCTGGAGGCGGGCTTCAGCTGGCCCCTAAACAAAAATGTGTTCTAGTTCAGTGAAAACGGACGTCACACTAAACTCCAAAACATATAAATGAACTTAACTTAAAAAAAATACAAAACCGAAAAATGACCAGATGCTCCTAAAATTGTGACAGGCGCAAAAATGCTGCGGGGTTAAACATGTTTTGTGAGATCTCAACCCTACCCCTTATACCTCTAGCTAATGTAGAATAAACAAACACACAGCAATACGCAGTGTAAAACTCAGTATAAAAGAAGTCTGAGTCTGATGTCAGAATATGCATGGATATAAATATGTCTTCAACCTGAATTAATTACTGAACAGAAGCAGGTGAGGATCTGAGGAAGGGAAGGAGGGTGTTAATGTCCAAAATGGTAAAAAATGTCACTATACATTAGGCATGTTAGGAGTCCAAATGTTTTTTTATGATTTGAAGCAAAATAATTATATTTTTGTTATCCTATGATGCCCCCTGAATCCACAACTGAGTAGGCAATTCATTTGTCATATAACATCATTTTGTTACAGATAACATACTATGGTGAAATTTCTTTTCAACATGTTTCTGATTCAACAAAATTAATTTTGATTCAAGTTTAACCTTTCCTTAAAGGTACAGAGTGCATCTCGGTATCATAAATTTCGTCAGCATGATGCAATAATTATTGATCAGGTTTTGATTACCCATATTTCAATTTTATTCTTTATCCTCCATATTTGAATAACTTATCTCATTTTAGCCAATGAAATGGTGAAAATATCAAATGAAACTAAGATAGCTTTGCACAGTGATGTGAAGCAAAATGTCAATAAATAAATGTTACCCAACCTTATCAATTATTAAGTGTCCTAATTAGAAGAAATTGGATTTACACTCTCATTTACATATACCGCTTATATACCAATGTACTACAATCATTGACAATGTATTATTTAGAGTAAAATATATATAAATTGTGAAAATTTATAAGTATTACATTTCTAACACAGCTCAGGTTAAACATGTTAAAAGCGAGAAATATAATATATTATTAATCGAATAGTTTTAAGGATTTGTAATTTGTTAAAACTGGATCACATTTACATTTTTATTTACTCAGTAGTTTGCACACTAATACTGTTGTGTTCAGCTTTTTGTAGGTCAAAAACAGCATATTGCACATGTTGCACAGGGCATACAGCATGTTACTTAAAATACATTCTAGAAATCCCCAATTTTACATTGTTCATGCAATAGTTGTTGATTAATAATATAACAATGTTAGCCTGTGGTTGAGGTCAATACGATATGTTATATCAACTTAGAGAAGCATATCGACCTTGGACTTTGTCCTAAATCTATATGCTTCTCTTAGGTCAATATAACCTCGTATCGACCTCATACAAAGGCTATAATTGTATAATATTTTTTCTTTAGCTTATTGGTTCATAATTTATTAAAAAATTATTGTTTTCTGAAGTCCATTTATAATAGTATTACATTTCTTAAATATCACAAGGTCAAAAGTCACAGTGAAATAGAATATTTTAATTTCAGATTACTGGTGAATAATTAAGTGCTGTTTTCTGTATTTTGTTTATAATTTAATGTATAATGTATATCACAGAATATGGTGTCTAAAACCAGTTATTTGAATTGACCCTCTCTTTTTCTCATTTAAATCATATAGGCTTTCAGGATCAGTGGTTACAACATAAAATAGTACTATTGATAACTGTGTATGATTATGTCATTCTCTCCGTCACTATTTAAATATATTTACACACATTTCAGAAGTTTAAGTGGAGGGCAATTGTTAATTATTCAGGGACATGACTAACTATCCCCATCACATGGAGAGTTTAGGACAGCACATGGAAAAGAATACATTGCATGCATTTATTTCATCAGATTGATATGTGGAAATGGTTACCTGTATAACAATTTGCAATTAAATCAAGGTAATGTTTATTTTCGTTTTACAGGTTTTTCAGTTTTTTTGTGTGTATAATTTAAAAAAAAAAAGTTTGAAAACATTTTACCTTGTAAGTTAATTATTATGAATACTGTAAATTGAGAAATTATTGCGTGCATTTATTATTGCAAATTTTGATAAATGAAAAAAATGCGAGAATAATTATTGTGATTTTAGGAAAATCTATATACACATATGTATTTGATATAAGAATGCGAGTTCTTATTATTGTGATACTCAAGAAGTCACATTATTCGCATATATAAAAACCTCACAATAATTTCTGAATTTACAGTATAATATTGTAAATTTAATCTTACTTCATCCCTTTTCAAGTTCAAAGATCATTTATAACTAAAAATGGACTTTTCTGGCGCTCACAGTAAATTATATATTTGAGATATTTAATTTCTGTTATAAATTTAAACCTCTTATAGGGAAGAGATCTTTTAAAAACGTAAATATAGTTATAATATATTTGGCATAATATCTTCATATTCATAATCAGAACTTATCGAAAAACCATTTGCAAATTATCATCAAATATGTTGAAAATCTAATCTTTTTAAAGGATTAAATACTTAAAGCAACATGTGATGTTTTGTAAACAGAAGCTGTTTATATTTAAAGGATTTTTTAATTTAGAATAATCTAAAATAAAATTTCCATTATAGTTTTAATTAAATATATGTATTATAACCCTTTCCCTTCAGAGTTTTTAAGCATCTTTATGAGAAAGAAAGTCATGTTAACATTTAAACTGGAACATTTGCACCAAAGGCAATTTAAAGTTCATACATGCACAAACTTGGTCTTATATAAAAGACTGTGTTTCGACCTGGATTTGAGATTTTGTACAAGCCTAAGGATAATTATACTTTTGTTGTCTTTTTGAGTTCTCTCAAAAGCTTAAACATTCCAGTTGCTGATAAAAAAAAGAGAAATTATAAAATCATTGTTGAAAAATAGTGTAGGTATTTAAACAGTATCATTTTCACACTTATAAGCAAAGATCAAGATCTATTTGAAGTAGTTATAAAAAAAACAATTAATGGTTCATTAGAGCTAAAAAAGACACATCCCTAGCTTGAAAAGAAATATTGATGCCTGAACTCTGGGACAGTTATCCTCTTACAACCTGTACTATCATGACTATATTCTAAAAAGTTAATATATTTTTTTTGTTTTTTGTTCAATGACCCACACCAGTATATTTTTTAGGGAAAACATTTTTTGTCGTAATTTATTATTGTTACAAATTTGAAATAAAATCTTTGTTTTTCATAGTTCAAGGACCAGTCAAAACATTATTGGGTTTCATTTTAAAATGTTTACGAGCTTTGGACTATAGGATTACTTAATAATGTTTGTAGCACTATAATTTGACTCTTCACTTTAGTTGACGGTGATTGAACTTTGACAGAGACGTAACCTATATAAGGGCGGACATCTGTTTTAGCTTGCTATATTATATTGTTTGTAAAGAAAGAGCATACATATTAGCAAATGAGTTTTTAAACTTTATCCAAGGTTGTCTACTGAAAAACAGGAGACTATGAATATGAATTAGAAGTTATTTGAGAAAGTGTTATGTTAAGTTTATTTGACTTTTCGTCAGCAATTAAGTTGACATCAAACCCTAGATTGTTTAAACATTGTTTCTTAAAAGATTAGGATCAATTCGAATCATTGAGATTATTTTTGATGTTGTTTCCTTTTACTTATTGTCAGATTTAGAGTGACACTAGCAAAATTTTAAGAACATACATTTAGGAAATATTAGATATTTAACACTGAAAGAATATACTCTCAAATATAGGTAGGTGTGATAAATAGTTCATAGAGGACAAATAAAAAATGCTGATTGTCACAGTTTTAAAAGTGTCAATCACCTGTATTAAAGATACAATGAAAATAGTATGACCATGAAGAAAATACAACCTTATAAACAAGTTCTGTAAAAGTAGCTTTATTAAAAGTTCTCATATTTTTTATTATTTATCAAGTTCAAAATGTTTTAAGTACAACTTTGTCTCAACTGCCCATTTTTTGTTGATATGTATTGTGCAAATTATTATTGGAGCAGGATCTGCTAACCCTTCCTCAGCACCTGATATCACCCCCAGGTATATGGTGGAGTTCATGTCACTCAGTCTTTAGTCTCCTAAGTTGTGTTTTGTGTACTGTAGTTTTCTTCTTTTGTCATGTGGTTTTTCCTTTGGTATCTTTTAAAATTGGCTTCTTTTTAAAAAAAACAAAAACCCAGACCAGTTCAAATTGGTTATGCAATTGTAACAATTTTTAAGAACCAGTATCTGCAAGTTTGAAGTGAGCCTCTCCTAATTTTATACTATACTTATAGTGGTTATTTGAAAAAAAACATATATATGGAGTATGATATGGACACAGAAAAAGGTTGTGTCAATATAAAGGAAAAGAGAGGTGAAGGTTAACTATTCTTTATTCCAGATCAAGTATATATAGTTACATGTTCATAACAGGACTTTCGATCTCCCCCATCTCCCAAATAGAAAATTATCTTTTTTTAAAATCCTGGTATATAATGCCTGAGAAATGCATTTATCAAAATAAATATTAAACATGTTAAATGTCAACCATTAATTTTGAAAAGTTGAAAGTATGCTGGACTGTCAAATTTACTTATACTTACCAGTTAGAAATTCTTACTGTTTGTACATGTATTTTTGAAAAAAATTGTTCTTATAATTTAACATTTATAGAGTACCCTTCGCAGTTCACTTTTGATCAAATTGAATGTAAATATTAAATCCCATCACATGCACACTGTCACAAAGTGACAGTAAGAAATTAAGGAGATGTGGAATGATTACCAATGAGACAACATTTCTGTTAAAAACCATAGGACAAAGATGTGAATGATTACATGTGACCAAACAACCTTTGACAATGAGCAAACACATTTCTGGATAGTAAGATGATTTCACATTAATGTATAATAACATTTTCATAATTTTAAACTTCTTAGGAAGCAGCTGAATTTAATACTCAAAGTAAACCAAAGAAAACAGGTTTTTCCTCAACAAAAATTGTAATTTAATTACCATAGACATAATTGATATGTTAAGTTGACTTTATAAATACCATGTAAACATACATGTAATATGGACAACATTTACATTTAAGCTTCTGTTTGCACTTTTGATGGTTTTAACCAATGGACAGCGTTTACATAAAAGATACTTAAGCTGTGTTTGTTTAATGTCTGCTGTGCATTCTTGAGCCTATTTTGTGCTGCATGAAATTGTCAAGTTTAGGGTGTTAGGAATATTAGATAATTCTAATTATTATCTTAATGTTTGATTTTTGTCTGGAAACCTTAAGTAAGTGATTCAGATGAGCTGGTACAGATCTATTACAAGCAACAGCAAGTATCTTACAATTTTAGAACATGTTCTAAAAGATTTCAGTTTAGCTATTACAGTAAATTGAGTAAGAAGGCAATGTAATTATGTACATGTATTCTTATCAGGTATTTTCTGACCAGGTCATGAATGAGGGTTTGGATGGGAGGTTCCTTTATTTCTGTATTCTTTAATTTTTTAAGCCATTTTTCTCTATTCTTTATATCTTAGCACCCGTTATTCTCTATTTTTTATTTTTTTGGTCCATTTTTCTCTATTCTTTATATTTTTTGCCCATTATTCTCTATTCTCTGTTTTTGGTCCGCTTTTCTCTCTATTCTTTATATATTTTGCCAATTATTCTCTATTCTGTAAACTCCCATCCACACCCTCATGAATGATTCAAATTTTCATTTAGAAAGTTTTATTGTTCTTCTAAATGTTACATATTTGCATTGTAGGTCACATTTTGTTAAAAAAGACAAACAAATTAAAATGGTTGAAGAGAAATTAGATCTAACCAATATGGAGAATGATTTTGTCTCTTCATCAAAAAATGGTCAAGAAATGGAGCTGATATTTAACCATGTAAATGTGACCATCAACAAAAGGCAGATTCTGAAAGATGTATCTGGTATTGCTAAAGCTGGTTGTTTAACTGCTATAATGGGACCAAGTGGTAAGATTTAGTTTGTTTATTTTTGTAACATGTACAAAATGTTATGTAGAACTTATTATGGGGATCTTACAGGACAATAAAGGATGTATTTATATTTAATTTTCTTCTGACATCGGGCTTCTTTAAATATTGCCATGGGCCGTCATGGCCAAATAATTAAATCATATGATTGACTGGTGATGGGAATCAGAGCCTCAGAAAACCTTTTTTTTTAATTAAATCTTCTTGTTTCTACCACAAAATGGACAACATCTACTTAATTATGCCTATCATCATGATGTTTTGACTCTCAATAGATTTATCCACAAATAAAATGACCAAATATATACTCTGTTTAGTATTATAAAAGAAGGTCAGTAAAAACTTGTTTTCCCATATCATTCACAGTTTTCTTGTTCAAGAGATAAAACTATATTATTTACATTTGATAAACCAAAGTGTGACTGTTTTTATAGATTTTAGCCAAAAGATTCCATACTAGTTGCCAAAAGTATAACAAAATATACAGGGTATGCTTTGTTCTTTAACATTGTAGTCTGTTGGGGATAAAAATGCTGGTATTTTTTTTGGATTTGTTTTGTATCAAAATATAACATTTACACAAATTTATGGAGAACCTAATTACAGGACAATAAAGAAAGTGTTTTACGTTCAATTTACTCCTGACAGCATTCATCTTTAAATATTGCCATGGGGCATCATGACTGAATTATTAAATTATATAATCATAGAATAGGGAATCATTTTAATTTTATCTAAATATATATGATCTACCGCCATGTGAACAAAATGTACTAATGCCATTCATCATGGTGTTCTGACTCTCAATAGATTTATCTCAATAGAATGACAAAGTAAATTCTGTCTACTATTATAAGGTGGTATTGATTTTCCTCTAAAAATTGTGCAGAATTTATCTTTGTTTTAAATAAAGAAATACTTGGCATGAGTAAAGTTTTATCCTGTCCAGTACTATAGACAAAATTTCACATAATATTTCATTGCATATAAGAAAATAACCATCACTGGAAGTTAAACAATCAAATGTTCACCCCTTTTTTCCTGTGTACAAGCTTTAGTAACCATGTAACCTCAAGTTTTCAAAATATTCTATAGAAACACCAAATAAAAAAATAATGGAGCTTTAAACACCCAAGATATATGTTAATGACTCAGAATTTTTTTACTGCAATGAAATATAGGATTAATTTCCTGCAACTGTCAAATTCAAGGGAATATTTTTTCCAACCCTTTTTCGTATGCAACTGGATGTGACGTACTACGATTTGGTGGTATTACACCTATAAAAAGAAAGTCAGTTGTAAATTGTTTTCAACATTATTCACAGTTTTCTTGTTCAAGAGATTGTAAAACTATTAGTAAAAAGTGCTTGCCATTTACACTTGACAAACTTAAACCATCACCATTCGTTTAAATTTAGAAGATTCTAATCTGGTTGCCAAAAGTTCCAAAGAATATGTGCTTTGTTTTATGCATTGTAGTCTTGTGTTTTTAAAAATGCTGGTTTTTTCTATTTTTTGTTGTTTGTTTTTTTTTGTATCAAAATAAAACAGTTCAGAGATGTTTTAAATAATGAATTTTATAACGTTTAGTCAAGTGAAGTCAACTATAGAAAACAAACATCTATAAACAAATAAACAAATAAACAAACAAAAGTCTTTTGTTGGGTTCACAAAGTTCATTTGCAGTTTAAATAAATCAGTTCTTGTCACAAAACAAACCAATACATTCAAAATAAAACACCACTGCATTTGAATGCCTTGGTAATCAGAATTCACTGTTTTCAATTCCAGGAGGTGGGAAAACTACACTGTTAAATACACTAGCAGGAAGATTTCCATATACATCAGGGGAGATAACTCTGAATGGTTGTTCTGTCTCCAAATCAATGAGAAGAAAAGTGTGTTATGTGCTACAGCAGGATGTTTTCTTCCCAAATTTAACTCTAAGAGAAACTTTGTCAGTAAGTTTTAAAATATTGATACATTTACATACATCATTGTTTGATGTACTATGTCTTCAAAATTATACAATTATTAACCTTTGATGAGGTTGATACAATGATTTATCAACCCCAGAGATATGATATTCACTGAGGCCAACAGGCCGAGAGTGAATGTAATATCTCTGGGGAGGATAAATCATTGTATCAACTGAAATCAAAAGTCAACAATTGTTTTATTATATGACTCTTTTCATCCTTTTCCAATTTTCTAGTATTTGCTCAAGATACTTTTAAAATTCACAGCTCCCTGTTAATTGTCGAGCCTGCGACTTTTGTCGCAGAAAGCTCGGCATAGGGATAGTGATCCCGTGGTGGCGTTGGTGTTAACTAACTTCTTAAAAGCTTAATATTTCAGAAGGTAGAAGACCTGGATGCTTCATACTTTGTATATAGATGCCTTATGATATGAAGTTTCCGTCTGTCATATGTCCATTGTCCTTGACCTCATTTTCATGGTTCAGTGACTACTTGAAAAAAAAGTAAAGATTTTTTTTAATGTCAATTTCTCCCTTATTATGAGTAATAGGATAACTATATTTGGTATGAGCATACCTTGCAAGGTCCTCATGCCTGTCAGACAGTTTTCACTTGACCTAGACCTCATTTCATGGATCAGTGAACAAGGTTAAGTTTTCGTGGTCAAGTCCATATCTCAGATACTATAAACAATAAGTCCTATATTTGGTGTATGTAATGATTGTAAGGTGTACATGTCCAACTGGCAGATGTCATCTGACCTTGACCTCATTTTCATGGTTCAGTGCTAATAGTTTAGTTTCTGTGTTTTGGTCTGTTTTTCTAATACTGTCTGCCATAAGTCAACTATATTTGGTGTATGGAAATATTTTACGATGTACATGTCAGTCTAGCAGGTTTTATTTGACCTTGACCTCATTTTCACGGTTTATTGTTCAATGTTAAGTTTTTGTGGGTTGGACTGTTTTTCTTAAACTTTAAGCAATAGGTCAACTATATTTGGTGTATGGAATGATTGTAAGGTGTATATGTCTGTCTGGCAGGTATCATCTGACTTCTCATTTTCATGGTTCATTGGTCAATGTTCAGTTTTCCTGGTTAACTTTGTTTCTTAGATACTATAAGCAATAGAACAACTATATTTGATGCACGGAATGATTTTAAGGTGTACATGTCTGTCTGGAAGGGTTCATCTGACATTGACTTCATTTTCATGGTTCATTGGTCAATATAGAATTTCCATGGTTTGGTCTGTTTCTTTTATACTATAAGCAATAGGTCATCTATATTCTGTGTATGGAATGATTGTATTAAAGATGTACATGTATTTCCGGCTTGTTATCTGACCTTGACCTCATTTTCTTGGATCATAGATGTTAATGTGATACTTGTAGTAAAACTTTATATGTTGGACTATCAACATAAAATCGATGGTCAGTATAGTAGGGCGAGACATTTCAGCGTGAGCACTCTTGTACACTTAATATATCATCTGCTTTTGCAGCTGCTAGTTTTCATAAATTGAAATATTTAATAAATAAAATTGAGCAGAGAAACGGGAAATGTGTCCAAAGAGAGAAAAACAACCCAAGGCCACCAATCTCGCATCTGGAAGTGCGTTTCAGCTGGCCCCTAAACAAAAATGTGTAGTTCAGCAAAAATGGATGTCACACTGAATTCCCAAACATATTAATGAACCAAAATTAAAAAAACATACAAGAATAACATAGGCCAGAGGCAAACATGCTAAAAAAATACACCAAATACAAGAAGAGAAAAAATACACTGAAAATAAGAAGAAAAAGAAAAAAAAATGGGAATTTACATGATGTCAAAAACCTACGCCATTGATGTTACCTTGGCATATCTATATTTAGATACACAGACATTCCAAATCTTATGTTAGCCTCTCCTGATTTTTGCAGCGGTGAATATAAAGTTTTATCAAAGAGGATTTCCTATGCTTCTAGCCAATGAGAAAACAGAAAATTTATAGTCACTGTCATATAATATATTTCTTTAATCTTTAATCCAGTATACACCCTAGCTAAAATGCGTGCATAATATAATGGTTATAAAAAAGATCCAATAATATTTCACCTATACTTGGACAGCATTTAGTCACCAATATGTCAGAAAACTGATTAGAACTAACAAAAAGCAACAAATGTATTTTTGTAAAACTGGCTGTATAAAGCTATTTATAACACAAAATATAATAAATTGAATGCCAAAAGTGCAAAGAAATATCAATCAAATTAGATCTAAACCAAATAAAACTAGAGATTAAATTGTAAAAAATGTTAACCATTTAGAAAACGTATCTGATATGCATTGAATCCACTGTTTCTTGCTTCTCCCTTGACCAAAAATGTGATTTAATGGATTATGAATAAATAAATGATAAAACACTGAAATAAGAAGGACAAGTTTACCAATCCAATGTCAAAATATTCTAAATATCTTTTAAATATAGTTCCTTGTCCTAAAAATGCATGAAATAATTGCCACTGGACATTAAGCAAGCAACATTCTATATTAAATATATGATAAAAGTTATACAAACAGTACATAAAACATATTTTGTTATTAAATTTTTTATAGTTTACTGCAATGATCCGCCTGCCAGACAACATGCCAAAGATAGAGAAGGAAAGAAGAATGGAACAACTGATAGATGACCTTGACCTCAGAAAATGTTTAGACACAAGTATGTAATAGACAGTGTTTCTTCCCAAGGCTTTTTGCAGATTGGTATCATGGTAGTTGATGAATTTTACAACTTATTATAAATGTAGTGCAATAATTTTACAGAAATATGACTGTTTCAAGTTCCATGTTTTTAATTGAAATAACTTAGGAATTGAGGAGAAAACATTAACTCTCACCATGGAAATAAAATAATTTGATTGCCTTAATCTCACAAAAATTGTACTTAAGTGTGAACAAGTTTAAATTTTTTGTATATTGTTTATTTTGTTTGTGTGACAGTTATTGGAGATGTTTGGCTGAGAGGACTATCTGGTGGAGAGAAGAAAAGAGCTAACATTGCCTGTGAATTAATAACTGACCCTGTAATGATACTATTAGATGTAAGTATTGTAAATTCATAGATTTTTGGTATTTTGTCAGTTGTCTCTGTACCAACCCAGTGAAGTGAAAACGATAAAATAAATTCTTTTTATACCCCCACTCTAAAATGGGAGCTATATTGCAATCACCCTGTCCATCTGTCCTTTTGATCATATTTCCATTAGTCCTTCCATTCGTCTGTCCATTTGTTCAAGTAATATTTTTGTCACACTACCAAACAGATTGACTTCATATTTGGTTAGTAAGTTGACAGTGATGAGTTGTAACCTGTGTGCAAATTTTGGATCTGTCAAATACATAATTCCTGTTTTCTGATACTTTAAATTACTAGTGGGGGTATGCTTAGCACAACAATGCATGATTCTTGTTGGTAATAATTGTTTCAACCTCTTCTGGCATGGTTGTTATATCATAAACTTTAATCGCCTCAAAATGTATTTTGTTTGACTTCTGAAGTACAATCTCAGAAACAAAATGACAAGAAATATTCATGGAAATGAAATCATTATACATGTAATTCATATGTCTGTAGCATTTGCTATGCACAGACTACTCATGAACAGTTCAGATCAATCAATTTTGACTTCATGAGGCTACAAAATTGTTACAACAGAAGGCTTCATCACTTGTTTACTTCTTCTATTGTTAAAACACATTGAAAGTTGTCATTCCTTCCTTGACAAGATGTTTGTGTTTACATGTGTATATATATTCAGAATTATGCATATATGTAACACTCCCAAACATGTCCATCCCCCCAAACGTGTCTGATTCCCCCAAACGTGTCTATTTCCCCCAAACGTCTCCTTAAAAGTTGACATCGCCCAAACGTGTCCGATTTCATAACCCCCAAACGTGTCCGATAATTGTTATTCGCCAAAACGTGTCCACTTTAAAATGCCTGAACATCTCAGAACTTTAAGTGCTATTATGTTCTCAGTGACGTCATAACAATTACGGCAGACACAATTGAAGAAGTCGGGTTTAGGTTGGATCCTAAATAAGATAAAAGCAGCATTCAAAAGACATAAATCTAGAAGTATTTTGGGCACAATTACCAGAAATTAAAAAAGGAACAGAGCTGAGCTGAAAGAAGAAATTCAAAATTTATTAGCATTTGTTTGTTTAACGCCAGTTGATTATATTTAGCATAATTGCAAGATTGATTAGCAACATATAAAAAACTCTTGACTGTTGCTTGTTTAATGTCTAGTGGCAAAAATTTCATGCATATTTAGAGCGAACATAAAAATTAGTTTAGTACAGTTAAATTAATCGTTTACTAAATAAATTATTTTGTACTAATAAAACTGTGGTGATACCTTACTAAATTAATCATGTATAAGGATAGTGCACGGCCGCTTCCTGCATAGGTGTTTTCCAATTTTTTCAACATGCAGTTCTGCTTTTTTAAAAGCTCTTGAAATTATAAACTGGTGTTCAGGTTTTATATTATAAATTTTGGTTTTCGAGCATCACTTAAAGACTCACAAACAAGAGACATTACGTCCAGTGGCAAATATTTCATGCTTAATCAGGACAACACCATATTAACAATAAATACTATAGGTAAGTTCTATATAATGAGAGGCGGAAGAATATTTTCCGGGATTTTGGGATTGTACCTTTATTATTCCGGGAATTTGGGATTGGGCCTAAATGTGTACGGTTATTAGGAATATACACTAATCGGGAATCGGAATTAAATAATATTTTTTTGGGAAAGGGGAAAGACCGCTTTATTTTTCGAGACTTCAGTATGACACTTCATTCCCTTTATATAATAGAGGCCGTTTGAAATTAAAGTTCGGGAAATTCTAACTGCCACTAGATAATAAGGGTATATGTATTGGGACAAAAATGTTGCTTGCAACATACCACAGACGGCACCCTGAAAGAGTTGTTACGAGGATTTTAATGTGTAGAGAGAGGGCATTCTCCCTACAGAAGGTATCTGATTTAATATCCACATCATAACATGACATGGCTGCGTACTTTTACATCCCGCACAACCGAATGGAGGCCCCACTTCGGCACGGGTTATACTGTTAGTCTGATAAAGACTTAAAGGACTATATTTCAATTTGCAATGAAATAGTAAGAGGAGTATACGTCAATGAAAGAGCAATAACCAAATAATGGGGGACACGTTTGGGCTTTTTTATAATGTGGACACGATTGAGCTTTCAGAGAAAGGAAAAACTTAGGCTTCATATGGACACGTGGACAAGTTTGTGAGATTGTACACGTTTGGGCGGTTTTATTAAAATGGACACGCTTTAGCGCCCTTTTACAACTAAACATATTTTGGAGTTCGGTGACGTCATATGGACATGTTTGGGGGAATGGGACACGTTTGGGGGGATGGACACGTTTCTGAGTGTTACATATATAAGTGCAAGTCTTTATACAAGAACAAAGCTGGATATATATTTATTCAAGATAAAAGGCATGAATTTGACAGTCACAATAAATTAAAATGACATAGACATATAGCACTAGACATAGAATAATTACAGACACTAAAATGATTTACATGTTTACTGAAAATTATAATTTGAAAAATTAAATTATTGAAAATTGTTATGATATTTTGATAAAAGACTAGATTGTAATGATTGAAATTTATATAGACTAGATTAGCACTGCAGCCGAATACCTAAGGATGACCCACAAAAGTTATTGAAACTTATTTCCAGTGGGGTCCTTACAGCCTGTCTGTTTAATATTTGAAGATTTTTCTTAGTCTGAAACCAAGATAAATAAAATATTTTCTATATCTAGGAACCAACATCAGGTTT
This sequence comes from Mytilus californianus, assembly GCF_021869535.1. Lineage (NCBI taxonomy): Eukaryota > Metazoa > Mollusca > Bivalvia > Mytilida > Mytilidae > Mytilus > Mytilus californianus. Next base: position 45,549,629 of record NW_026262712.1, on the reverse strand, counting down.
GGATTACAGTACAGCCTTTGGTTTGATACAAGGATTGAAGACATATGCCAAGGACCACAATAAAACTGTTGTCACAACCATACACCAGCCATCCAGTTTTATTTTCTATCAGTTTGACAATCTTTTACTGCTATCTGATGGAGAGGTAATCTGAAAAAATACATTGCTTTATGAACTACTGATATTGAAATATCATTCAATGAACTTATTATTTAGAGTTTTGCATGACAATTAGAAAATACATGTACTGTAAATTCAGAAATTTTTGCGATTTTTTTTAATTCAAAAATTGAAACTGGATGGGTTTTGCAAATGAAAAACTTCCATTTTAAATTTTAATAGCATAATTTGTATGCAGCGTTTTCTTCATCATAATAATTTAAATTATAGTTTAACAGTTGCTATTAAAATGATATGCAAGCAAACATTTCTGAATTTACAGTTGTAAATGTAAAAGTACTTTTATTAATGGAGTTCCAATTTTCATTCTGTGATCCAACCTATCAAGATCTTGAATGCAAAGCATGTATAGTATGCATGATTTTGTAATTAATGCTTCATTTTATAGCTCAAATAAGGATCCCATTCACTTTTTGTGATAGTTGTATAGTGTACTAACAAATTTTTTTGATGTTCGCCGTAGTTTTTGAAATGTTTATTACTGTATATTGGGAAATTTTCGTGTGGGTCTAATTTTTGTTATCTATGCTGTAGGAGTTTTACTTCATGAATATTCAATTTAGTGCAAAACATTGAATCACAAACAAAAAACTCAGTGAAGATTTACCTTTTTAATCTAAGGCTTTAAACATAAACAAAACTTGACACAAAAATAGCCTGATGTACAGTATAATTAATTACTTCAACCAGGGCTATTCTAGAAAAATAAAATTGGAGTTACTTTTCCTGTAAACCTACCACGCATAAATGTATAGATCTACGGAATTTTGTCATTGAGAATGTTCATTTTAATCCCAACTACCGAAAAATGATAAAATATTGACTGCTTGTCAATCAGAATATTCAATTGTTCCCTGGAATAGAACTTAGTAGTTCTTGCATATATAGATGGATGGATTTGAAAAATTTTAGCCATGTATGTTCTGTTTGTGTACACTCGTGTATTTATTTCTAGCAATTTATGTTCTTTTTATGTATACACATGTGTATTTAGTTCTAACAATTTATGTTCTGCTTGTGTACACATGTGTATTTAGTTCTAACAATTTATGTTCTGTTTGTGTACACATGTGTATTTAGTTCTAACAATTTATGTTCAGTTTTATGTGTAGTGTGTAACTGTGTATTTTCAGTTTCATGCTTACCTATATTTAGTTTGCTTCATCACTGTGTATTTTTCAGTTTGTACCTGTACTAACATATTCATGTATAACTGCATTTTGTATGTGTCCTTGACACCTGCATGCTGTAAATAGAAGGTAAATTACTATATTCATTATGTATAACTGCATTTTGTGTGTGTCCTTGACACCTGCATGCTGTAAATAGAAGGTAAATTACTAATATATTCATTATGTATAACTGCGTTTTTTGTATGTGTCCTTGACACCTGCATGCTGTAAATAGAAGGTAAATTACTATATTCATTATGTATAACTGCATTTTGTGTGTGTCCTTGACACCTGCATGCTGTAAATAGAAGGTAAATTACTAATATATTCATTATGTATAACTGCGTTTTGTATGTGTCCTTGACACCTGCATGCTGTAAATAGAAGGTAAATTACTATATTCATTATGTATAACTGCATTTTGTTTGTGTCCTTGACACCTGCATGCTGTAAATAGAAGGTAAATTACTAACATATTCATTATGTATAAGTGCATTTTGTTTGTGTCATTGACACCTGCATGCTGTAAATTGAAGGTAAATTACTAACATATTCATTATATATAACTGCATTTTGTTTGTGTCCTTGACACCTGCATTCTGTAAATAGAAGGTAAATTACTAACATATTCATTATGTATAACTGCATTTTGTTTGTGTCCTTGACACCTGCATGCTGTAAATTGAAGGTAAATTACTAACATATTCATTATGTATATGTATAACTGCATTTTGTTTGTGTCATTGACACCTGCATGCTGTAAATAGAAGGTAAATTACTAACATATTCATTATGTATAACTGCATTTTGTGTGTGTCATTGACACCTGCATGCTGTAAATAGAAGGTAAATTACTAACATATTCATTATGTATAACTGCATTTTGTTTGTGTCCTTGACACCTGCATGTTGTAAATAGAAGGTAAATTACTAATATGTATTCATTATGTATAACTGCATTTTGTGTGTGTCATTGACACCTGCATGCTGTAAATAGAAGGTAAATTACTAACATATTCATTATGTATAACTGCATTTTGTGTTTGTCATTGACACCTGCATGCTGTAAATAGAAGGTAAATTACTAACATATTCATTATGTATAACTGCATTTTGTGTGTGTCATTGACACCTGCATGCTGTAAATAGAAGGTAAATTACTAACATATTCATTATGTATAACTGCATTTTGTTTGTGTCCTTGACACCTGCATGCTGTAAATAGAAGGTAAATTACTAACATATTCATTATGTATAACTGCATTTTGTATGTGTCCTTGACACCTGCACGCTGTAAATAGAAGGTAAATAACTAACATATTCATTATGTATAACTGCATTTTGTTTGTGTCCTTGACACCTGCATGCTATATATATAGAAGGTAAAGTCCAATTTAACATAAATAGTTCAAATGTTCAGGTCATGGCTGAAAGATCGGAGCAAGACTTGATTATTCAGATGGTATTTTAATAATGACTAACAAAATACAATTTGTATCGCCGTAGCAACGTTACGTAATATGTTAATGTCCCGAAGGTTTGTGTGGTACTTTCCCGGAGTAATCGCAGATATTACATTGGCCATAAGTATTTGTCACTTACAATTTTTTGCTGTATTTTTCATATAAAACTATGTTTTTTTTCAAAAATTATTGAAGGGGGATTTCTGGTGGGATTTGATCAACAAAGAACTAATAGGAGCAGAATTGTCAATGGTTTATTTGTTATTTGGTCATATTTTTGTTGTAAAGCGTTCTCATTTTCTGATGATATTATAGTGTTATTAACTGGCTGTTTCTGTATTGGCCCTGTTATAGATTCGAGGTTAGCTGTATTGGACCAGAGACTCGAAGAGTCTAGGGCCAATACAGCTGATCGAGAATCTATAACAGGGCCAATACAGAAACAGCCAGTTCATAACACTTTTATTAAATGATTTTAATTCTTTTAATTAGAATAAACTAAGAAACTTACCGTGAAGAAGATACAAAATTTCATATCTGAACTTGTCTTTTCATATTCACGTCCATGGATTTTTTGTTAACATTGTCAGATGTAATTTCTGATTTCTCGTCCTTGTACTTAATATTATGCTATTACAATTCATTTTATCTAGCAAATATAAAGTAGCTGGGAAGAATAAATCAGACAGTTTAACTATTCTTACTCTTGGATCGTCTGCGTTCTGATGATTGATCAACAGAAATGAAACAGTGTCAATAATCGAAAGTCGTACTTGAAAAGGCTGTGAAATATTTCCGTTTTAAGACTTCAAGACGTTACAAAACACTGAACATCATTTAAACTGTTTAGTTTATGATTTTAAGGTAGAAAAATATAATACAAATGTTTTTTATGCATAACGATACGTCCAAAGTTAAATAAGGCGTAAGAAAATTGAAACCGGAAGTGAACGTCCCGTATTAGCCCATGGGCCAATACTGCTTTTTTTCCGTATTGGCCCTGTCCAAAAGCAATATTAACTCTTGATTTATATCGACAGGGCAACGTCATCAGTATTGCACATGCTGATTTATCCGTATTAGGGCTGATTTGCTCATATCATTTAATAAATACAAGTATTATTTTTTGTCCTAAAATTTGCTATATATAATATTTCCACCAAATTAAATTATAACCTGTTATATTTTACCTGTTCACATTAGGGGAAAACAAAAATTAACTGAAGATAAAATTATGACCAAGTTTAACATTAAACTTCAGTCAATTCTATGTCTTTCAACATATGGTTTGTTAGTATTATATATTCAAGTAAGTCTTACAAATGACAATATCTTGCAATTTTTAGTTTATATACTAATACCGTAAAATCAGAAATTATTGCGTGCATTTATTATTGCGAATTTTGAAAAATGAACAAAAATGCAAGATTAATTATTGCGATTTGAGGAAAAGCATATACTGTATATGTATTTGATATAAGAATGCAAGTTCTTATTATTGCGATACTCAAGAAGCCGCATTATTCGCATTAATAAAAACCTCGCAAATAATTTCTGAATTTACTACTAATACCTTGACATTAAGGTATTTATTAAGTAAAACCAAGCTATTAATACTAATTAAAATATAATAGGGGGTTTCTGAGATAGTTTCAATTTCAATACGGAGTTTAAAAAAAAATCATGTACAGTAATATTTTTCTAGACATCTACCGATTAGCTAACGAAGGATGTCAGCAGATTGCACTTTAAATAATAACTTTCCTGAAAAATCTGTGGTATGTTTACATTACCCATAGAATGATATTTCATGCAGATGACATGTTGTTGATCCCCAACATGCCTTACAGTCTGACGTACCTGTAATCACTTGACTAGTGTTTGTATTCTGAAATCTGATCTGTAGAAACAGACTTTCTCACGGCTTCATATGCTAACTTATGTATCAAGTGATCTTTCAGACTCAAACCATCTACTTAACATACACTTATTCAAGACATCATGTTGTCATTTCACATTAAAAATATTCCTTTAAAAGTATTAATAGAAGGATACCTAAACAGCAGTTTTTTTTGTTTTTTTTTAATTTTCAGGTTGCTTATTTTGGGAAGACAGCAGAAGTCATAGATTTCTTCAGCAATGCAGGATTCCCTATGGAGCCTCATTATAATCCAGCAGATTTCATTTGTAAGTTGAACATAAGAAAGTATTGCATTCAACTCAAAAATAGATATGGGGGGATGATTTGGATTAAACAATTTTCCAGAATGGCAACTAAAGATGGGTGGGCCTTTATAATTTGTAACCTTTCTGGCTTTTTCCTAGACTATGCATGTAAAAGTTTATAGCCAGAAATGCTTCATTCCTTAATATTTATAAAGCATTGCATATCAATTCAAATTTATGGTAAAATTTTATGAGATTCTTGTTATTTTAGTAGAGAAATTGAAAGAAGATGATAATACAAGACAACAGATTGTTAATGCTGCATACAAGCTAAGGTAAAAACTGCTACATTTATAGATACACTGGAGGAAGAAGGCAGTAGTTTTGATTTATTGATGTTAAAAACTGCCTACAAACATGACTTAGTGAATGGTATATACTATTCGTAATGAATTGATAGTATTTGTTAAATCCATTTTATCTGTCAGTTCACGTTGTCCTTCAATGGCACAAAATGTACGTAAGACATATAGGGCTGCTTATCTGACAGCAGTGGTTGCAGTGGTGTTAGCTATTTGTATATAGCTTCATATTTTAGAAGGAGGAAGAAAAGCTGTATAATGCATATCTGTTATATACTGTAAAAGCAGAAATTTTCGTGGAGGATTTAATTTCGTTTATTTCGTGGAAAGAATATATCCACGAAATTAAAACCCCCACGAAAATTAAATATGCATATGATAGCACTTCCATTTACTGGAAACCACGAAATTAAATCCCCATGAAATCTTATATAGAGACAAAACCACGAAATTTTAACCCCACGAAAATTAATGTTTCTACAGTAGGTGCCTTTGTAACAGTGGTTTTATTCTGCCAGAGTACTTTATCCGGAGGATGAAAATTCCTAGTGTTTTTTATCCACCAACTAAAATTCACTAGGTTTTTAATGCAGGTCCAGTGTAAAATATCCACCACTCATCATAAGATTTGAAAGAGGGTTTTTTGAAAGGGATATATATAAAAAAAAATGGGGCTTGGTATTTTTGGGGGGTATTTGAATTAACTAAAACTTGCATACTTGATTTATGTAAAAAATGGACAAAGTAAACTAGTATTTTTCATCTAAGGAATGTTCACACTAGTGTTTTTGAACCAGGAATGATTACACTAGTGCTTTTGTACTGGGAATGAATACACTAGTGATTTTGAACCAGGAATGGTAACACTAGTGATTTTGTACCAGGAATGATTGCACTAGTAATTTTGAACTGGGATTGATTACTCTTGTGTTTTAAATCCATACATTGATGAAGTGTTTTAGTACTCATTTTGAACACATGATAACACAATAATGCTTTATTAACTAATATGTTGACCTATTTGAAGATCTTGTCTAGCTGATAATGTGGTTTCTAATTCTAAATACTATATCATAAAACGCTAGATTGATTCAGATGAATTAAACTGGTTCCTTGAAAATTATTCTAATTTTAACCCATTAATTTATGTAAACAATAAACTGGTCTAATATAAACAAAACAACGATATCAAGATCGACGCTTTCACACTATTTACATCCAATATTCTCTAGTGAAAAACAGTTACCTGGAATAAATACATGGTGGAATGAAATTAGGCTTGCACCTTATGGTCTGAGATTTCTTTCAGGCATAATGTTATGTCCATTGCCTTTGGCCTCATCAACTTGAATTGCTTTGCTTGCATGAAAATTAATTATTTATTGCTGTGCCTCACAAAAAAATGTGCAAGTGGGGTCCTTGGTGAAATATCAGTTTTCTAGTTGACTTATATTAAAATATGCTTTATGAACAAGTTCCGTTCTCAGATATTTTAAAAGTGTTTTGTAATTGTAACATATGACTACCTATATAAGGATTCATTCAGGGAAATGTAGCAGTTTCATTCAAGTAAGAAGTTACTAATGAATTACATTTCATACATCATGTCCATCATTGACATGTTTGAATTTTTATAGCCATATTTCAGTTCTAAAGATACAGTGGCCTACAATCATATGTTTTGATGAAAAATGCTTGTATGTAAAAATAACAGCCTGCCATCTGAAGTATGTTACTCTGATCTACAATTCACTTTCCACTAACCTTTTATTAAGTTTAAAGACTCACATCAATTCTCAGATAGTAAGTGTCTACAGGCATGGCATTTGGTGTGGTGAAATACCCTAGTGATTCTGATGGTTTCCAACCTAAGTAGTTACTCTAGTGAGTCTGATGATGTCTCACAAAAGAAGGTCACACTGACCTACATTTTGCTGACTTTGGTTCAATATTAAATCTAAGTTTATTTTTCATATTCCGTTGTTGATAATCAGGTTTTTACAGCCATCTGTTGTTAATGGCAACTAATTTTGTCAATTTCAGTTGTTACATTCTGCATTCATGCTTATACTGAACATGGCAAACTTTGTGGGTTATAATTTTCTTTTGTTTTTTTTTTTCTCTCTCCAGAAAAACAGATTCCTGGCCAGAAGAACTGAAAACTTCTAGAATTGTCCCAGGGAATATGACTGATGAACAGAAAAAGTATCAAAAAGTGAAACAGAAAAATGACAGTGAATCCTATGGTATGATTTTTTTTCCAGCTTAAAATGAATGGATGATGCTTATAAATTAAAAATAGTTCAATATTGTAAAACTGTATATTTTATTTTGCCTGTATCTATGATAACATTTGGTAACATTGTGTTTGCCTTATTATGCAAGTTATACATCATGTATATAAGATATTTTGGAATTTACAATCAAATATTTTTCACTTAATTGAAAATTTATAAAACTAACATTTTAACAAATATTAACACTGACTAATGTCCCGACATTGTAAAGGAACATTAACATATAGCAGAGGGATATCTGTTTCCTGATTGTTCAGTCTACACTTTATTTATCTCTGACAGTCAGAGAAGAATGTACACTGATATTTAAGTAAAAAAAGCCTGAACTGTATAATATTGGTAATAAAGATTGCAAAAACGTACATGTTTTAAACTATAAGTAAAACAAAAAATACTGCTCACAGTTAATTATTTAATGAAATTTTCATTTGCTTGCAAAGAAACCATACCTTTTTACAATAATCTTTTAAGCTGTACTTCAAAATCAACATATAGTAACTATAATTATTTAGTATCACCTTTTTGAATGAAAAAGTCAGAATATTTAAATATTTGCATTTAGTTTTTTTTCTTACAAAATGAAACAATTGACAGCTGAATTTTTCTCAACAAATATGTTTTTGCTAAAAGCAATATACTGTAGAAATTCTTAACATATTATCTCAGACTTTTATCATTCTTTTCAGAATCAGACAGTGTTCACATAAGTTTAATGGAGATTCCTGAATCTGATCAAGTTGAGCCAAATTTTAATGATCCAAAATGGCCGACTGGATTTATTACACAGTACGCACAGCTGACCATTAGAACATTTAGACAATCAAAAGCTCTTATATTCAACAAGTTCAAGATTATAGAGACTGTAGTGATGACTGTATTGTTAAGTTTGATATGGTTTCAGTTACCAAGGATAGAGGAAACACTTCGTGACAGGATGGGTGTGGTAGGTTCATAAATGATATTTGTACAAAAAGGTTGTATGACTATAAAAATCAGAGTTCATTTAGGAAAAGTTTTCTAAATGTATTAGTAATTTAGTATCAAATTTATATTTAATGCTTCTAAAAATGTTATAGATCTTTCATGATAAAATTCAGAAGTTAATTTGTATATTGTTGTATCAGAATATTATTTTAAAGGTGAGACATATCTCTGTATCAACCATTTATGAAATTGTTTGATTTATTTGTAGATATTTTACCTTGGGATGACCTTTGGATTCACACCATTGTTTGATACCATCACTTCTTGTAAGTCAAGCTATATATACATATTGATGTAAAAATTTGTCATAGAACAAAGACAAAAGTGATTTAACTGCCTAAAATGATACATTGGATCAAACTACAAATAATTACACTATTATGACTGTGGCTAGAATGCTTATGATTTTTATGGACAATTCTATAATCTAATAAAAGGATAGGACAGGATAAAAAACGTTAGAATTAATGCATCTAAAACTGTTTTTGTCTCGCCTTGACGGAGTCAAAAAGCGAGACATAGGTATGCTGTTTCCGGCGGCGGCGGCGGCGTCAACATTGTATTAGTTTGTGATTAGGTCTAGTTTAAGGTGAACTACAAGTGGTAGGTCAATGATATTTGGTATGCAGTTGTATTAGCATTGCCACATCTCATTTCCATGGAGATTATTTGACTCTGCCCCCTTAGTCATGGTCTATTGACTTTGAAAATTTTGCTTAGTTTACATGTATTAGTTTGTGATTAGGTCAGTTCAAGGGGGACCATTAGTGGTAGGCCAATGTTAATTGGTATTCAGTTGTATAAGCAAAAGCACATCTCATTTCCATGGAGAATATTAGGCCCCGCCTCCTCAGTCGTGGTCTATTGACTTTGAAACTCTTGCTTAGTTTACATGTATTAGTTTGTGATTAGATCAGTTTAAGATGAACTGCTAATGTAAAGTCAATGATATTTGGTATGCAAATTATTGGCATGTGGAAGTATCGTTTCCATGGAGATTATATAGCCGCACCCCCTCATCATGGTTCATTGACTTTGAAACTTTTACATAGTTTACAAGTTAATGTTTGTGTTTAGGATTGTTTAAAGGGAACGACTTATAACAGGTCAATGGTATTTGGTATGCATTAGCATTGGCACATCTCATTTCCATGGAGATTGTTTAGCCCTGTACCTTCAGTCATGGTTCATTGACTTTGAATATTTGCATTACTTGCATGTTAAAGTATTGCTATTTTAATTTCCACATTTGCACAATCAAAATTACAAAAAGGTGAAACATATCTCTGTGACAACAGTTTATTATATTTGCTATCATTACACATCTGTTCAATGGCTAAAATTATTTTATAAAATGAAAAGGGTTTTGATAAGAGTACAAGTAAATACTGAGAGTTCAAAGTCCTAGGGAATCTAAAAACTATCCAAGTAAACAAACAAATTTAGGGAAATGCAATTACAGACGACTATTCAAAAAACTAAACATGAATCAAAGGAGATATTTGTCATCTATCAAAGAGAAAGTAACCCAACAACAACACAAAAAAAAGACATTTAGAGGTCAAATACTTTTTTTTGAAAATAGACCTGTGCCAAGAAAAATGCCAAACCGTGAATTGCTCACGAGAGTCTAAAGAGTTGTAAACTACCACAAACTGGAGATTGTCTGTCTTATAATTTACTGAATTATTAAAGCACACTTATGTTATTACTTTACCCAATGTTGTTGGTTCATCAGTATTTCTTAAATACAATTTAACTTTTCAATCTTTTTTTATAGTTCCTTCAGAAAGAATGGTTATTAACAAGGAAAGATCAGCTGGATGGTACAGATTGTCAGCCTATTACCTTGCCAAAATGACCAGTGAAATTCCATTGATACTCATACAGCCAATATTGTTCATTACTGTTGTGTATTGGTGTGTAGGACTTAATGGTGTAGCTGCTTTCTTTGCCACTATAGGGACTTTGATCATTCATGCTATTGCTGGCCAGGTAAAAAGTTACAGCAGTAGGTCAAGGTCAAAGACTGGAAATTGAAGTTCACTGAAGCAAAATAAAAAGGGAAAGACTAATGATTGCTTGAAATGGTGTCAGTCCATAAAAGGCTATATTGTGACAAAAGCCCCCACAAAAAAAGACAACATTTTGATATGAAAATGATAGTTCAGAAAAAATCAGATTGCATGTCAGGTGTATGTATGTCAGCATCTCAGATGTGTACCGTAATTGTTTTAATTTTTGCATTGTACTATTTTCCAAGATACATACAAATTTATAGAAACAATACACTATTGAAAAGACAATCAATGTATCAATCCATGTTTGGTGTACTTCAGTTCTGGCAATTACTTCCTGTTTGAAGATACTTTGATCTTTTTTAAACCCACTAAGCATGGAATTTTTCATCAATGTATAATAATGAGGGGAATATACTTTGCACAACATCGTTTGCAACTATATAAATTCTGATATCAATTACACCAGTTTCATCATGACTGTTTTAAAATGTAATTTACAATAGAGAAAAACAATTTGTATTTCTTAAATCATGAGTCATCGGTATTAAGTTTGAGAATCAAAGTTATTTTTTGGTAAAAGACATCTATGATATTCATATCCTTAAGAAGCCACATAATGAAATATTTTGTAAATTAGTCTTGATCAGACAATAGCTCTTCAAAAAGGTGAAAATCCCTTATATTTGTCAGTAAACTTAAACATGTGGTTCGTTTTATGTATTAATATTGAACATTTCTTTTTCCATAGAGTATAGGTTTATTCCTTGGAATAGTTTGCATGGATATAAGAAAAGGAATGAGTTTAGCTACTGTATGCATCATGGGAATTATGTTATTAGGTAATTATATAATATATATAATGAAATATAATTATTGTGATTTGAGGTCAGTTCACCTAAATATCAGAAAATAGGTTGGTTACTATGGATTTTTAAGCTTAAATGTGCATATTTTGTGTGAAAATCATCAAATGTAGTTTTTTTAAAGGCAGTGCTTTAATGCCTTTCTAGTTGCCGTGTTAATCTTTCTTTCCGCGATATCCAACTTATCTACGTGGGGGGTAATTAGGCTCCAAGTAGATCCGGAAAATGTTGATTCTCTCCTCTTCTTATTGTGATATAAAATGTTTTTTGTTTCATTTCATTTACATTGGGAAATAGAGAAACGATCATTGTGTTTTGTTAGTTTTAAAAACTTTTGATATATTTGTATTTTGCATTATAAGCAGTCAACCGATTGACAAACTAGAATTATTTGAATTCCGTGTGGAAAGAGGTCGGGTTAATTTTGAGTGTTATCTGCAATTTAGATGTTTATAAATCATTTCAGTCGTTGATATAATAATTAAAGGTCGACTGAACATGAATTATATTATACAATTTAAAGCGCATTTCTGTTTACGCACGTGAACCCGTCTAACGTTATTGTTATTTTCGCAGTTATATAAGGTAGCAAATTATCGTTTCTGAATAGGTGGCGCCGTGGTAGCCGATCCTGTTCTTCAACTTCCGGTTTATGCACTGTGCAACTATTACAGTTGCATTTTTAATTAACGATGCCAAGTACTTGTTGTTGTGTACCTGGATGTAATTTAAGAGGAGGACACGCATTTCCAAATGACTTAAAAAGAAGGAAAAGTTGGATCAACGCCATGGCCCATACGCAGATTGGACGAGAACACGATGAAATCGTGGAGTCCATCTCAATCAGCTGTTGTTTGCAAGGCACATTTTACTGAAAAAGACTACGTGCAGGAAACTATTCATGGTAAAACTCTATTTTCTTTTTAAAATATATAGTTATATATGTAATCGCCATGCGAAATAACCAAAGTCTGTTTACAACCACAATTATCGTTTTAGAATAAAAGGGGGTGGTTAATTCAAGACGTCATAATTTTTTGGATTACGATTCAATGTGATCTGTTTGAGATTTTTTGGTGCTTGCTACAATTATAATGATTTCTTACAAGAGGTATATCATACTGAGAATTATTTTAGCAGTAATTATGCTAATGTAGTAATGACAGGAATGCATAAGCTATGCCTCATAGACTTTCTTGAAAAATGTCAATGACAATGTTAACAGGAACAAAACAATGACATGCTCTCATCTATATTATAGTTATTTAGGTACAAACAATGTATGTTTGTTGCATACGTCTCTCATTGTTTGTCCTTTGGATTTACATAACATACATTTTGATGTACATTGAATCAGGCTAACATATTTTTATCCAGATTGTAATGAATAAATCTAGTTAATATTTTGCCAGGTAGTATAAAGTATGCATTGCTAATGAAAGTTCATTTAATTATCAAAAAACTAATGTTTTATAACCTTTTTCAGGGTGCAAACCCACCATACAGAGACTTAAGTCTACTGCCATTCCCAGCCTATTTTCCTGGACCAAACAAGAGACTGAATCGTCCGCAAAAAGAAAAATCAGGGCAGTTTCCTGTGAAAACAAAAGAACTAAACTTGATGAATATTGTAGTAGAAATCTAGAGGAAAGTTTTGATTGTAAAGTTGGTTTTCCTGAAGAAGTCATCCATACTGCAGACATGATTTATGACTGTCCACCACCAACTGCCGAGCTAATGTTGAGCTTCACAGATGGAATTACGCAAACACCATCAATGCCTATATTTTCAGCAGAGAATTTTGAAATGAAGACACGTGATACAGCCATGCATTTATATACCGGTTTAGAGTTGTAACTTGTATACTAAATTTTTATTTGTTTTGACCACACTTGGTCCAGCAGCACATTCTTTGAGATACATATATTTTCAAATTGATAGGGTGTCATTTGAAAATCAGTTTTTTTATGACTTTGATGAAATTGAGGCATTATACAACCAACTTTGAACTGTCTAGATTCTAGATTGAAACTAGTGTTAAGAATATTGTGTAAACATGGATTGTTTTTATGTCTAAACAGTGGCGTGAGGCTAACACTTGGCCATTTAGTGGTTTAGTCAGGTATTTTTCGCCATCCAACTTCAAATTAAAGTTTCCTACAACTTGGATTATTATTGACAGCACAGAATATCCCGTGATAAAACCTAAAGCTCCTAGAGCTCAGGCAACCTTTTCATCATATAAAAACAGAAACACTGAAAATACTTGTATGTTCGACTCCTGGTGGTTTAGTCAACTATGTCTCTAATGCATATGTTGGTTGTACCAGTGACTGTGAAATAGTTGAAAGATGTAGAATAGTTCAATTATGTGATCCAGGTGACAGTGTGATGGCAGACAAAGGTTTAAATGTGTATGATTTGTTTGCTCACTTTTTTCAAAAAAAGAAACAGAATTAGTTCCAAAACTCTTATACGGGATAGAAAAGTCTCCAATTAACATGTGCACATAGAGCTAATTATTGGACTTGGCAAAACATACAAAATTCTAATAAATCCTATGAATGGAACTGAAACAAAACTTTCATCTGAAATAACATTTAGTTGTTTTATGTTGTGTAATTTTAGAACTTGTATTGTGCCAAAGGATGCATAAATAAAAGTGACGCAATGAAGTTTGTTCTGATATATATATAAATATTATTTACAATTACATGCACATGTAAATTGTAATGCATATAAAAATAAGGAGATGTGGTATGATATTCAGTGAGTTTATCGAACCAAAGTGCATAAGAAATGGGTAAAGCAGTTACAGGTGTTACTGTCACCGTGCAATCTCCAACAATTAGAAAAACTTGTACCGTGTAAAAAATTTCAGAGATCTTACAACTAAGTTTTGTTGTCTCACCTTGACTTTGGTGAATTGTTTATATCTGTTGATGTAAATATAAAAAAGAAGATGTGGTATGATTGCCAATGAGACAACTCTCCACAAGAGACCAAATGACACAGAAATTAACAGCTATAGGTCACAGTACGGCCTTCAACAATGAGCAAAGCACATACCGCACAGTGAGCTATAAAAGGCACTGAAATGACAATGTAAAACAATTCAAACAAGAAAACTAACGGCCTAATTTATGTACAAAAAATGAACGAATAACAAATATGCAACACATAAACAAACGACAACCACTGAATTACAGGCTCCTGACTTGGGACAGGCACATACATGTACATACAGAATGTGGCGGGGTTGAACATGTTAGCGGGATCCCAACCCACCCCCTAACCTGGGACAGTGGTGTAACAGTACAATATAAGAATGAACTATAAAAATCAGTTGAAAGAGGCTTAACTCATCAGATGGATAAATACAAATACAAGTGGACGAGGCCGGGTAGTTGTACATCCAAACAACAAAAAGACACTAAGTACAGATCTGAGAGTACTCGCATTTACTGACAGCTAGTTCAAAGCCACTAACAACTGATAAAAAAATCTTGCATCTAAGACTAAATTATCAATCCGTAAGCTCCCTTTAGAATTTTATAAATTTTAGATTTTACATTTCTGAGTTATGGGGTTTTATTCATTAAAAAAGCGGGGATTTTCCAGTTTTTGGACAACAACTCAAAAATGCTTTAAGCAGTTCGCATGAAACTTTGGTGAATTATTTATAGCTATTGATGTAATCTCCCTATTGATTTTCATAAATTTCAAATATGACATTGAGAAGAAATTGAACTTTATTTGTTTATAGTCTGGCAACAGATTTATTAAGTATTGAGCAACAGCACAGTGTATTACACAACAGCAAGAAATCTTTCATATAATCGATTTCAAGTTCTGTGACTACATTTATTCAGAAACTATAATATGTCAAATATTTAATTACAATCCAAATTCAGACCTGTATCAAGCTTGAATATTGTGTCCATTTTTGCCCCAACTGTTCAGGGTTGGACCTCTGTGGTTGTATCCAGCTGCGCTCAGCGAATCAGTTTATTTCTTAATTAAGAACTCCTTTTTGTCGAGCCTGCGACTTTTGTCGCAGAAAGCTCGACATAGGGATAGTGATCCGGCGGCGGCGTTGGCTGACTTCTTAAAAGCTTTATATTTTAGAAGGTGGAAGGTCTGGATGCTTCATACTTTGTATATGGATGTCTCATGTTACGAAGTTTCCGTCAATCACATGTCCAATGTCCTTGACCTCATTTTCATGGTTCAGTGACTACTTGAAAAAAAAGTTAATATTTTTTGTAATGTTAAATTCTCTCTTATTATAAGTAATAGGATAACTATATTTGGTATGTGCGTATCTTGCAAGGTCCTCATGCCCGTCAGACAGTTTTCACTTGACCTCGACCTCATTTCATGGATCAGTGAACAAGGTTAAGTTTTGGTGGTCAAGTCCATATCTCAGATACTATAAGCAATAGGTCTAGTATATTCGGTGTATGGAAGGACTGTAAGGTGTACATGTCCAACTGGCAGGTGTCATCTGACCTTGACCTCATTTTCATGGTTCAGTGGTTATAGTTAAGTTTTTGTGTTTTGGTCTGTTTTTCTTATACTGTATGCAATAGGTCTACTATATTTGGTGTATGGAATGATTGTAAGATGTACATGTCTAGCTGGCAGGTGTCATCTGACCTTGACCTCATTTTCATGGTTCAGTGGTCAAAGTTAAGTTTTTGAGTTTTTGGTCTTTTTTTCTAATACTATATGCAATAGTTCAACTGTATTTGGTATATGGAAATATTTTATGATCTATTTGTCAGTCACACAGGTTTTTTTTTTTAACTTGACCTCATTTTCAAGGTCAGTTGCTCAGTTTTAAGTTTTTGTGTTTTGGTCTGTTTTTCTTAAACTATAAGCAATAGTTCAACTATATTTGTTGTATGGAAGAATTGTTAGCTGTACATGCCTGCCTAGCATGGTTCATCTGACCTTGACCTCGTTTTCTTGGTTCATTGGTCAATGCTTAGTTTACTTGGTTAATGTTAAGTTTATGTGACAGTTGTAATAAAGCTTTATATTTAGGACTATCAACATAATATCAATGATTAGTAAAGAAGGCGAGACATTTCAGCATGTGCACTCTTGTTTCATTCATAAATTACTTTATACTTGGAAATATAATTTTGCTTGGAGTTATAGTTCCTAAAAAAAGTATTGTCATTGAAAGAGTTAACATGTTGCAATGTACATTTATTCTACATAGTTCTATGGTACCAAATCAAAAGTTTATATAAAAGAAAGAAGTCAAAGGTTTCCCATCATGGTTTAGTTACATACATTTTTTTTTTGTACCTGAGGTTGTTGAATATAGATCATTATATAAATAAGGAGATGTGTTATGATTTCCAATGAAACAACTATCATCCATACATTGTACTTACCAGTCACAAACCACATTTGCAAAGTTGAATAAAATACAGTTGATAACATTTACTTATTACTAAAAAGAAAATGCCAAACTATTTTAAACAGTATTTGACTATAAACATAGATAAAAAAGGTACAAACTGGACATAATGCACTAGTTCATAAACAAGTGAGAACAATCGCCTTCATATAGTGCTCAGAATATGACATTCATAAAACTTGTTCAATATCATTAGAGAACTCTAAATCTTAAATACTGAAAGCCACCTCTGATAAGTACAATGTACTATGCAAGATAATGATATAACTGGACTAAAAATACACACAACCTGTAATTAACTGCCTTTACAGCGCTTTCGCGCTTTGATTATAATCATGATAATAGGATGTACTGCTGTTAGCAACATCTTTTTATATTAACCAGTTATGTACTTTATATTTGAAAATAGACTTTTAAAGCTAAATACTTGGTCCTTGGTGGAAAAGGGGGGGGGGGGGGGGCACTTACTATATAATGAATGGTAGGGATGGGCCACTGGAATTGGAAACTTTTTCGAGCTTCTTGAAATATGATAATAATAATAATAATGATAATAATAATAATAAATTCTTTATTTAAAGAGGGTAAACACAGTTAGTTATAATTACTAATCTTCCCTGAGGCCCTCATATACAATACAAGAATAAAAAAATAATAATAAGAGAAAAAAAGCAAACATACAACATATTAACACAGTCAGTTCACAATCATATAGTCATGATAGTTCAGTGTACATGTATCATTAGAACATATAAAACAGTTACAGAGTGCATGTAGTAAATAGATATTATATACAAATCAAAATCATACATTCTAAAAAAGTAATAGTTGCAATCATTTCAATACTGAATATTGGGACTGCCTCAAGTATCGTTTTATAATTTGTTTAAAACAAAAAGTGTTTTGCACTTTACGCATTTCATATGGTAGTCCGTTCCATAAAACTGATACAGAATAAGCAAAAGATTTTTTAAACAGTTCAGTTTTTGGCTTAGGAACTATCAAATTACCTTGAGTAACACCCCTTAAAGCATAAGATCGGGAAATCAAGATGACAATATATGACAAGGTTGCTGCTGATTGAATCATAAATATCTGAAACACAACTAATCAGATGTCCATTTTTTATACGCCTGTTTACGGGACGTATTATGGTATACCATTGTCCATCTGTCCGTCCGTCGTTCGTCAACATGTCGGACAATAACTCAAAAAGGCTTTAACCAATTTGAATGAAACTTTGGTGAATTGTTGATATCTATTGATGTGAGCTCCCTTTCAATTTTTATAAAGTTTTGATTTTACATTTCCCAGTTATGGGGTTTTATTCATTAAAAAAGGGGGATTTTCCAGTTTTCTGACAATAACTCAAAAATTCTTTGAGCAGTTTTCATGAAACTATGGTGAATTGTTTTTATCTATTAAAATAACCTCCCTTTAGTTTTTTTATAAAATTTCTGATATGACATTGAGAAGTTATTGTACTTTATTCTTTGAAAAAGTGACGGGCGTATCATGCGCTCATGGCGCAGCTGTTTATTACTCATATGCGATAAAATCTGTTGTAAGTTGTAAATTTGTCAGATATTTGTCAGATCTATTTATCTCTCCATGAAATAGCATAAGTATGATAGATATAGGTAGCTTTGTTTTTCAAAATATATGAAGAAAGTGTCAAATTGCAATAAAGTTACAACTTCAAGGTGTTTTATGGAAGTTTTGTTATTAATGTTTAAATGAAAACTGAAGGTACATGTATATATTCCTTCTTTGAAAAAACAGAGATATTTTATACTCAAGTGACTTAGTGGGTGGTATAGTGCAATTGATTGTCCGTATATTTATTATGTGAATAAATATTTTTTTTAAGACTGACTTAGGTTTACAAAGTTTTATTTGAGAACTACCCCAATTGATTTTTGGGGTAAGATCAAAGGTCACACTGAGATCAAGGGTTGTTATGTTCAAATTTTTATCTTTGATCAAAAGGATACATCTATTCGAAACTTGTTATACATAACCCTCAGGATGAAAAATAAAAGATGCTGTTTACTGACAAGTTTCAAGAGTAATTTCCAGTATTTTTACCAATTATTAAAAAAATTTCAATGTATGAATCTGTTCCTATGAATTCTTTGTTATATTGCTCTTCCTGGATTAAATCATTTACTTTTTTTATTTTTCAGGAGGATTTTATACTCGTAGCTTGCCACCATGGTTGAGTTGGATAAAATATATATCATTCCTGAATTATACATTTAATTGTTTATTATATCTGGAATTCCATAATAGTGCACCATTCTTGTAAGTACATGTATTATATTGTAGAGGTTGACTATAAATTGATCGTTTAACAATGTCAAATATTTCTTTACACAACAATGAACTTGCTAGCAAACAAATATTCAGCTAGCAAAAAGATATATCTTACCAGCAGATACTGAAACGTTGATGTTCTTTCATCAGCTTACAATACATTATACACCCTTTTTAAGTCTTTGCCCAAAAAACATTCTGTGTCTTTTTTGCATATTGTACCAGAGTATTCCACAGAGATCTTTTGCTATGTTTATATATTCAAGGAATTTTATTGCAGAAGCATTTGAAAAATAAGTCCAGTTTCAACTAAAAAAAAATTGTCTACCATGTACACAGCAACTGAGTTTGAACTTTTGAACTTTAGACTTAAGGTGGTTTTTGGGTGGCTGTATAATTTGATCGGTCAGTAATCTGTTAACTGCCTACTAGCTTTTAACTGTCTCTTAATGTCATGCTTACAACTTATAGACGGTTTCTCAGACAAAATTTGTTTTGTTTGACCCTCAGATGAACCTGTTATCATGAGCCTATTGCTTTTGGGGAACACTTAGGTCTTTGGGATAGCTAAATAGCTGTTGTCCTCCAAAACTGTGTAAAATATGAATAAAAAGAGATGTTGATAATACATCAAGCAACCTGAAAACACAAAGCAAAAGACATGTAGAGGTCAACATATGGTATTTAACAATAGACAAGTATCTATTCAATATGTGAGGCTCTGAACTGCTTTGAGTCTAGAAATGTTCTGAGTAAAGTTAACAAAGTCTTTTAAAGATGAACACTTATTTCCATAAATGGCAATAAACTCTTTAGATAAAAATAAGAAGATGCGGTATGATGCCAATCAGACAATTCTCCACCCGAGTCCAAATGATGTAGAAGGCCCTGAAATGACAAATATAAAATAATTGTAAACTAGAAAACTTACGGTCTGATTCAGATACGAAGGAATAAATTAAAAACAAATAGGATATACAGCAACAAACGACAACCACTGAATTACATGCTCCTGACTTGGGACAGGTACAACTACATACAGAATGTGGCAGAGTAAAACATTTTGCAGGCACCAAACCCTCCCCTAACCTGGAACAGTGTCATGACAGCACAACAAAGGAACAAACTGCACGAATCAGTCGAAAAGGGCTCAACTCATCATATAGATACAAAGCACAAAAACCAACTTACAAAAACACTAAGAACACAAAGTACAAATCTAAGATACACAAAAGACCATTGACAGTATAACTGTTTATTGATACTAGTACCAGATTTTTTACTTGTTTATTTTATTTTATCAGGTGTGCTGCCTCAGCCAATAATATATCTGGATCCCACTTTACCACATGCTTACAGTCCAATACAACGATGATTCCATCAGAGGATATACTAAAATACTACAACATTGATTGGGAGTACTGGCAATACTTAATGCCTCTGTTTATATATATTGTTGTGTTTAGGATTGCAGGGTACTTAGTACTTAGATTTATACAGAAACCACATTGACACTTGAATCATTGTTATAATGCAACATTCCATTTATCATAGAAGTTATTTACTCAATAAGCTTTTATTTTTGTGTTCAGAGCTTCTAATACTCAAGATATCAACTACATTTATTTATTTTTTTTAATGAATGTGTTAAGGTAGCACTACAGTCTAACAATGATTTTTTGAAGATATTTTTTTTATCACATAATTTTGAATTAAGTATTATTCTGCACAGTTTGTAAAAATCCCAAAGTCATTATCATATCACAACAGGGAGTAAATTAATAATGAACTTATGTAAATAAAAGCACATGGTAATTAATCTAAATATATAGGCATTTGGGAGGGGCTAATATGTCAATCATCTGTTGATACCAGTGTCCAGCTGTTAGTCCCCGACCACAAGATAAATATTGTGGTCTTATCTCATTGTATTGCAACAAAAGTAGTTTTTAAACAGAGAAAAAGAAAAAGATATGAAAAGGAAAGGAAAAAATCTACAGGGAAGAAATCTACCAAAAATGAAAAAAAAATATGGAAAAGAGTGTGAAAGTATCTTTGAAAGCCCCTGACTGCCTGTATAAATTTCTTCTATTTGGTCTTCTACATTTAAATACAGTTTTAGGCATTTTAACCAATTTTAAGTTTATGTGAAATTTTTCTTTCAATTCCATAAAACTCAAAAATCATGTGGGATTGTCTTTTTTTAAAGAAGGGGATGGTCTTGGATCTTTTTATGAACATGTCTTTTGATGCACAATATTAATGTTCTAGTCAATTTCAGTAATAGTATATTTCTTTTTAAAATCAAATGAAAATTTTTCTTTATAGTGAGAATAATGATGTTAAATATTGATTATATGCAGCTGGTCAATCCTGTTATTCTCTTATCTTAGACTGTCTGGACATAGGCGGAGCTTTGTCTATATTTAATTACTACATCACAGATGTTGGTCAAATCTGTGACGTCAAACTCCCGCCAAATGCCAAGATGTGTTGCACAGTGCCACACATAATGCAAAATTTACAGCATCAGAGCATCAAAGACACAAATATATGGTTCTATTGATAAAGTAATGGTGTCAGAACACTCCTGGGGTGTTCCTAGTGGGATTTTTGTATTTATGTTGCATTTATAGGGGTTCTGTTTTTAGGTCATTTCTCAGAACAATTTTTCATGAGATTTGTTAGGAAAAAATGAAAATATAAACTTTATGGGTACCCCCTTTGGTTTGACTTTGATATATGTGATTAAAGGGAGTATTTTCTACAATACTGTGTCCCAGTTTTTGGATAATTTGTTTCTAAATAAATTTATAGGTCTCCAAAGATGAAAGGTGATATGAGGTTTGGCACCTAGCAGTTAAATCAATATATCTTCTTACTGGGGGCATATATCAAAAATCTGAGACACGGTTTTGTAGCTTGTATATGGTTGATTAAAGGGATAAACATGTTTAACCCCGCCGCATTTTTGCCCCTGTCCCAAGTCAGGAGCCTCTAGCCTTTGTCAGTCTTGTATTATTTTTAATTTTAGTTTCTTGTGTACAATTTGGAGTTTAGTATGGCGTTGGTGACCTTCTGCTGTTGTCTGTTCTATGGTCGGGTTGTTGTCTCTTTGACACATTCCCCATTTCCATTCTCAATTTTATGAAAACAAATTTTTACTACCATTTGACCTGAATGTGCCATTTTCATCCAAGTTGGAAGACCACTTTTTTGGCAATTAATGAGCTATATTTTGAGATTTATCATACCAAAAATAAATTTATCTGTAGATTAAGAAAGAGTAATATTTCAGCTTTAAAATGAGTTTTAAAAGATTTAAAAAATCCATTGAGTAGTTTTGGAGAAATTAATCTTTAAAGACTGTTGGTTGAAGTCAGAAAATTCTGACTGTAGTGCTACCTTAATGGGACAAATTCATGTATCAATATCATATGTTAAGATTGTGGTAATTAGTCCATAATTCCATCTGAAAAGGCAAAATTTATTTTAAGAAAAGAACCACATTTCTTAATAACATTCTGTTCTTGGTATCCATTATGACCACAATCAAGATTACTTTCCATTTTTATTTCCAATAATGACCAGACCTAACAGTACTTCTTGATAGACTGACAGTAACACAGTTCTTTTTGATACACAGGCAGTGTTATCATTCCTTGACAAATACCGTAGGTTTTTAGACCACTGTACTTTGTACTTGACCTTATACATAAATTCCTTGTGATTATCTTTTTATTTTTTCAGATATGAAACATAGGTGTGACTCTATTGGTATCACCATCTTACACAATTCATTGTAGACTGCTACAGTTATTAGATAAGTTATGATCAGCTATGTTTCGTGAAATACCTTGATACTTGTTATTTATTGGTTGCCCTAGTACATGAATATATATAAAATCTTAGACCAATTAAAGTCAACATCAAATGACTTGACATATCTGGACCATGTGTTGTTTGCTGCTGTTTGTCTTTGTTTTATTCCAGATTTTGTTGTTGTATTTCTTTGTTTTTATTCTTAATTTATTTTCATTAGTGTTTTTCATTGTTTTTATTCCTATTTTTTGGTGTTGTTTTTCTTTGTTTTTTTTCCTATTGTTTGTTGATGTTTTTCTTTTTCTCCCATGTTTTTTGTTTTTGTTGCTGTTTGTCTTTGTTTTATTCCAATTTTTTGGAGGAGTTTTATGTTTGTGCTAGGTGTAGTCTGATGTGCTATTAAATATTATTGGTGAATACTTTTATCTTTTTTATTTATTATATTACTTTTTACTTTGATCAATTCTTTGGCTTTTGAATTGGGTATGTAGATGACGATTAACCTATGAAAACTTTGATATTTGAAATGCCAATATATTATCTGAATTTCATTTTATTGAAAATTATGAGACTCTGCTTGGTACTCGAGTTGAACTGAATTTAATGTAATGACATTGTTCAATGACCAACTTTCTTATAAGATTACTTCAAGAAGTACTTGGTGATATCTATTATTATGTGTTTTCAATAAATAACAGTTCATCGAATTCATTTTTTAGTTTAGCTGCAAAGCAGTTGAAGCATATTTCTGTGTAAAAGGCGTTTTTTATATTTTTGTATTCAATGTAAAAATATTATAAATGTCATGCTGCCCATCAAGGGCCCTTAATTGGAACAATAGATTTTCTTATTCTTATTCTTATTCTTCTTATTCATTAAAACTCAGTTGTGCCTTATTGTAATAGTATGTAATTTATTGTAATAGGAAAGCTTATGATTAATCTCATTATTTATTTGTTTTTATTTCTATTCAAGTCTGCAATGTATTTAATACTCAGATGTGATCAAAAGTTAGTCTGAATTGTGGTTCAGATTTGAACTTGATGCTGAACCTAGATCTTTATTTAATGTCAGTCAAATATTTATAAAATTACAACTTACAACTACTGTAAATGCCTTATGTCACAAAGGGTGCAATACAATTATTGAATTGGTCTACCATAACTCTGTGATTATAATTTTAAAAGTAATCACTTGAAAGTTACTTATGTTGTCCAAAGTTATAAGCATGCACTGCTTCAAGAGATTATGATATCATCCATTTTTGTTGCTGAATTTGTTTCTTTGTTTTTTACTTTGATTTACCTATAAACATGTTTTCAACCATTGAGATTATTTATTTGTCTTTTGTGTTTTACAAGAATTGAAAACTAAATCCAAATGATAAATTATGTCATTTTTAACTGTATGTGAAGAATTATAAAATATCTTAACATTTTTTCCAACAAAACTTGACAAAAAGTCCATAAAGCAATATCTAATATTGTCTTACATATTTTGGAGCCATAGTTTCTTTACATTTTTTAACCCCTGCCACTGCCACTTAGTGGCAGGGGCATATAGTGCTACCTGTGTTCGTCCTTAAGTCCTTCTGAACTCAAACTTGTCCAGACATTTTTTTTATTATGCCTGCAGACATTGATCTAAGTTTGGTACATTAGTGTAAAATGATTACTTGCACATTTTAGTTTGTTTTTCGTTCAGATTTACCAAATTTTAGCAGAAAAAAGATGTAAAAATGTTCATGAACATTTTACATGCCTAGATTTTATTTTAATAAATCCAGATCTTGAGAAGATGTTTGGTACATTAGTATCAAATGATGAATTACAGATTGAATTTGTGTTTTGTTCTGGTTGACTGACTTTTGGCAGACTTACAGCTGAATTTTTGTGATAAGGCTGCAAGCAGGGGCATAAGTGTTTTACCTGTACATCTAACTGTTATTCTGCATCATAGTCATAGCATATTTTTTTTTATTCTAATGTTGAAATGTTTTTAAAAGTTACTATTTTAGCTTTAAAAAATGCAGACAGTTGTTGTTAGCTCATCATAACCAAGTTATAAGATTTTACTGCTGCAGTGCTTTTGTTTACATTGTTGTTTGTATTTTTTAATTATTTTAGAATTATTTTTAGATTCTTGTAACAAAATACTACAGTTATAATTAACAAGGATTACATATTGCATAACAATTTAATACTCAGTTTTATTGGGTAGGTTTTATCTATGTTTTAGATGTTTGTTTTAATTTATTGCTTGAGTTGACTTGTTTTTTGTTGTTTGTTTTGATGTTTATTTAGCACTGTTGAAATCTGATAGTGTCAGTTTAAGTTAGTTGCTAAACAAATAGATAAAATATAAAGGGTTTATAACATTGACAAAATATATGTGCTTTTAACAGTAATGATATCAGCATTTAATGCTATATACTAATCAATTGTTTCTCTATGTAATGATGATATATAAAGTTCTTTTATTGTACTTATTCAAGCGGCTTTCTCCTTTTAAAATTTCTATTGGCCATATTTCTTTACGACATGCATCTTAAATTCATTTCTTCAAACTAATTTACTGTTGAAATTTTTTTGCCCATTGCTATCGAAAGGTTCTCAGATTAAAGCTAGTGCAGTGTGAGGCAAATATTCTTACCATTCATTGTAACAATTTACTTTGGGTTATATGAAAAGTTTGAAAAAGATCAAGTACCTAGGGACCTAGGGATCAGGGCACAAGTATGAAAAAAGGTTTTCCTTTGATACCAACTTGATACTAATTTATGTTGAAATATTTTAAAACAGAAAAGCTAGATTAACAAGCACATTTGAAAAGTTTAAATTTAATTTCTCATTCTCAAACACATGGCTACTACTTTTATATCATTTAAAATATTTTATGATTTTTGCCTTGTCGCTGACAAAAGTTGCAGAATGCCAGACATAGGGATTGCTTTTCCAGCGACGACAGCATCAACAATTGTTAAATTTTCTGCTTAAGTTAGTTTAATAGGAACTACTTGTGATAGATCATTGATATTTTATACAAAGTTGCATTACTATTAGTACATATCAGAGTAACCACTATTTTGAAGCCCTGCCACCTAGGTTATGGTTCACCGACTTTCAATTAATTATCAATTTTCAATGTTAAGTTTTCTGCTTAAGTTAGTTTGATAGGATCTACTTGTAATAGATCAATGATATTTTGTATAAAGTTGCATAACTATCAGTACATATCAGTTTGACGTCTATTTCGAGGCCCTGCCCCCTAGGTATTGGTTCAGCGACTTTCAATTAATAAGCAATTTTTAATGTTAAGTTTTCTGCTTAAGTCAATTTGATAAGAACTTCTTAAAAATAGACAACGATATTTTCTATAAAGTTACATTACTGTCTTTACATCTCAGTTTGTCGACCATTTACAGGCCCTGCCCACTAGATCATGGTCCAGCGACTTTGAATTAATAAGCAATAATGCTGTCCATCAGATTGTCTTTTTCTAAATTTTATGCAGACAGGTGAGACATATCTCTGTGTCAACAGTTTATAAAAACTATTTTACTGAATTTTAATTTCAAATTCATCGTCAAAATGTTTTCTGTTTAAATTAATGACATCACAACACAATATAATCATCAGCTCATCACCAGGTCCAATACTGTGGGTACCAATTTTCGTGGATTGAGGAAAAATTGTTTTGTGTGGATTCTTGGTTTTCAGGGTTTTGTTAAATTCTACATACAAGCCTAATAAACATTAATGTACATGTACTTGTTTAACACTTCAATTTCTGGTTTACCTATACAAATAAAATCCATGAAAATTGGTACTTCACGATTGATATAGACAATAATAGTGTCTTGACTTGACATATCAACGATATAAGGATGAGAACTTAGAAACGGGGAAATGCGAGGCTCTGCCGAGCTTTTTCTCAGTTGCGGGCTGAATCCTTATATCGCTGATATGTCAAGTCAATACACTATTATTGTCTTTATACTGCAATCTAGAAAAACACATTTTCAATTGTTGTTTATTGTGTTATTGTAATATTTTTGATTTAAATATTGGAAAAAATCCCCCTTTAAATCAAGATGTGCCTTTTCCATTTTAATACTGTACATAATAAAAACACCGATATGTGATATTATTGATCTTGTCATTTTCTTCTATACATTTTGTAGTTTTATTCAGGTAGCATATTTTTTAAACAGTGAACACTAATTTAGGCTTATTTTTACAAGTGCTTTTCAATTGATACAAATTGTATGCTTTCACGAAAAAATATTTTTAAATCATGATTTTACTCAGTTCATCTAATTTGCTTGAAATGCTGCTTATATAATAATTAAAGTGAACTTTTTTAACACAGAATTAAGAGGAACAAAATATATGTGTTTATTGTTTATTTCAAAAGAGTGACGACTATGAAATCTAAACTGAGATATCTACACATTTGTCACCTTGTGCAATGTTTGAAATAGAATTAAGTGCAATTTTGAAAGCAGAAATGGCGATGCCTTATTTATGCAAAAAGTATATAATTTTCTTGATGTATTGAATGAATTGGAATTCTATAAGATTAATGTTATCTATTTTATATATTTAGTTTGGAGTATTTATGTTTTCATGTACCAGCAAAAAGATGTTGTATACATTTTAATAAAAATTCTCAAAATGATTTTGATTATTGCAGTATTTCTAGATGTCTTGTCCTTTTAGTTTTTGTCAAATTTAGTTGTTGTTTTCTAGAAAACGTGATGTTGTTTAAGATTGATTTGATTTAAAGACTTGGAGAAAAAGGAGGCATATGTGTTACAAACAAAGAGGAAATATTGAAAATCCATAGAAGACAGATAGGAGAAAGGAAGACAAAAAACAGCACATAATAACAAAAACATTATCACACACAAACAAGAGATATCACTGAAAATTTTGACAATAGCTCTGAAGAAATTCTACCTTTGTCAGTTTTCCTCAAGCTTGAATCCCTTTCAAATTTTTCTTGAAAAAAGTTTTATGACTGACTATGGACACAGTTCCAAGAAAAAGGTAACTGAACAACGGTGGTCTTAACTGAACAGAGTCAAACTGACTTAATCACAACCTTTAACAGATTGTTGACACGGCAAGAAATAGCACATTCTGGCTTCAATGACTGTTGTAGGAAAAAGAAAACTAGACGCTTAGATGAGCCTGTATGGCTTAGCTGGATAATGCAGTTATTTAAGACTAGTTCGGATGAAATAAATAAATATTTGATAATGACCAGACTTTTTTTTTTTAATCTACAGTTAATAGTGGAGTGGCATCTACCATAAAATTTAATTTTGATTGCACTCGCCTAACAAATGGATATATTTTATATCATTCGAAAGCTTAGCATCTGTACTTTCTGTTTTTCCAGGTTGTAACAAAATATTTAGGAGATAGATTTGAAATATTTAAAACATATTTCTTGAAGACCATACCTCTTTCCAGAAATTCCAGTAAAAATGATGAAACTGAGTGAAAATTAAAATAATTCTTTGTTACTTAACAGATAATCACCTAAAACCAATTTTTATTTTCATTTTGGGTAGATTTTTTAAGATTTGCAATTTTTCTATAAATATTCTGCAACTAAAGTCTTGATTTTTGTTTAATTTGGAATTATTGTATCCTGTTCTATAAGGTTCATATTATATTTTGAAAATGATTATCCTAAGAGAACCAGAAAATTGTATTTTGTTTAATTCTAGCAGATTTTGCAATGTTCATTCTTGACCTTTGACCTTGATAAATTGCACTAGAGGAATACTTTTGAAATGATATATAATAAAGAGGTGTGTTAGGTCAGTGCATTAAAGTCCTTAACTATTAGTCTTTTTTGAAAATTGTCACTCCCCAACAACTTAAGGTAAAACAGACATTTCGTTGAAAATATAATGATGAAAATTGAAATAGAGTAAATCTTTGCATTGCCCACTTAACAATGTTAAGAATAATTATTTAAGTTCAACTGCATTAATTTTTGGCATTATGGATCTAATGTATTCTTATTTTGAAAAGTTTAATAAAACATTGAAGAAAATTACCTCCCTTTGACATTTTCTATGGAAAAATATTTAAGTTTTACTTGAATTCTTCAAACAAAATAGCTATAACTTTTCCAACTGAAATCAAAAAGTTTCTTATGTTACAGTCTGTATGAATTAATTACCAGTAATATCAAAATACTGTCAGATTTCAGTGTTTGATTACAAGTACAAGACATGAAAGTCAATATTTGGAATGTGCATACGGTGCATCAACTGTACCTCTGTAAATTGTAATTTGTATCAAAGTCTGTACCACCTCTAAGGTGCTGACGTCAAGTGTTAGAGGGTGTGGGTGTCATTCCCCATACCAATGACTTTGAAATTGATATCTTCTGCTTCTCTAGAGCGTATGGTATAAGAAGAAAGAGCAGATAGGTAGGTTTGGAGTCATTATAATGTGCCCAAGTAGGGTAATATACTTGAGGTAATATGACTTTCTGAGGACTGCTATTCATATATGAGGCCCCTCATGGGGATGTCCAAGTAATCACATAATCATATAATTTTTTTGCCAATATAATCACATAATCATTAATTATTTTTTTAAACAAGATAATCAAATAATCAAAAATACAGTTCTAGATTATCAAATAATCAAATAATAATGAAATATTTTGTCTGGTAATCAAATAATCACTATAAAAACGGCCAAAAATCACATAATCAAAAACCCCATGAAGAGGCTCATATATCTTATACATGAGATTGTCCAAATATGCATGTAGTACTTGCTGGATGTTAAGCTTTAATCAATCAATATCAAAATTAAAGTGCATCCAACTAAAAGTTTAAAAGGGTTAAATTTGTTTTAAATCATTTGTCTAGTATGCAGATTTCAATTCTGTTTGAAGAATTTTATTTAAATTCAAAAACGACAAATAAAATAACTTTTATATTGTAAAAAATTCACTTATAAATGATTATATGAAACCTTTCAAGTTTGATTCAATCTATCTTAGCATTTATAAAGATTGATTGATTGTTGTTTGCTTAATGTCCAGTTGCAAATATTATAAACATATTCATGATGAGAACAAAAATCTGACAGAATGATCATTGAATAAGAAGAAATTACATGTTTTTATAGCACAATAAAAGGAAAAATAATTGACTTATAGCAACAGTCAGCAGGAAATATGACAATAACTAATTTAGAAATTTAATACACATTCAATTTTTTTTTATAGTTTACAATAACTGATGCTATTACTTTGAAGATGTCAACATGTAACTAGATATTGTGATTTAAGTTCAGTAATTATCAAATGAACAATGGTCTAAGTCTAGGTATGTTGATAACAAACTTACTAACATGTCAATAATAATCTTGATTCAATAGATCGACAGAATGCAACATGTGAGTTCAGTTCCATTGACTTTTACTCAGTTCCTAAATTATTCAGTCAGTGAAGATTAACACATTGCTCATAAAGAAAACTACTCACTTGTAAACAATACTTATCAGAAAGACTGGACTATTATAGAACATACCACTCATTCGTGTATACCTATTTTAGAATGGACTAAACTTTAATGGGATGAACCATTACAAACAAAGCTTACCCAATTTCAAATGGACAAACCTTACAATAGATTAATTAATTCCCTTTATATGACCTAGGCTTAATGTATACAAAATTATTTGTTTGTTTATTGTCTAAGTGAAAATTACGAGCAAAGATAAATTTGTATAATCTAAACAATAAACTACAACTCATTAAGCTGGTTGTTTCATACTTGACCCAAAACCTTCAGTAATATTGGTTACTGTTCATTGTTATGTCAAAAACAACATGTCAAAAACAATAAATGGGGAATGTGTCCATGGGACACAAATGATGCCCCCGCTTGTCTATCATATAAAGTTATAAAGGGACATAACTGAAAAACGGTAAAAGTATCGCTACCCAAATTTGTACTTGTTCTGAGTTTTGTGGTAATAACAAATGTGTATAAGTTTCATAACATTTGGTTGAGGCAGACTTAAGTTAGAGAATGGAAACGAAAAATTCAGCAATTTTTCAATTTGTAAAGAGGCATAACTTTAGAACAATAAGAGTGACACCCTTCAAAAACAAATTTGATCTGTATTTTGTAGTAATAAGCATTGTGTATAAGTTTCATAACATTTGGTTGTGGCTAACTTAAGTTAGAGAATGGAAACAAAAAATTCAGCAATTTTTCCATTTGTAAAGGGGCATAACTCTAGAACAATAAAAGTGACATCCCCAATATTCAAACTTGATCTGTATTTTGTGATAATAAGCATTCTGTATAAGTTTCATAACACTTGGTTGAGGCCAACTTAAGTTAGAGAACAGAAACAAAAAATTCAGCAATTTTTCCATTTGTAAAGGGGCATAACTCTGGGTTAAAGTGACACCACCAAAATTCAATCTTGATCTGTATTTTGTGGTAATAAGCGTTGTGTATAAGTTTCATAACATTTGGTTGAGGCAGTCTAAAGTTTAGAAAACGGAAACCAACTTTGGGACGTAGGTACGGACGTACAGACGGACAAGGGTAAAACATAATGCCCCCTCAGCTACGGCAGGGGCATAACAAAAACAAAAAAATAACTACATAGAAATTTAGATTTAGTAACGCAAACGCATAAAACACTAGGGATGATCTCAGGTGCTTAAGAACAGTAGGCAGATCATGCACTGAATGTTGCACCTATCTTGTTGCATATGGCATAATATAATATCCCAATGGAGTTATTTTTTTTGTTATAAGATAGGCTGTTAGTTTTCTCGTTTGAATTGTTTCTCATTTCTCACGTCAGGGCCTTTTATAGCAGACTATACAGAATAAGTTTTTTTCTCATTGTTAAAGGCTGTATGGTGGCCTGTAATTGCCTATATCCACTTTATTTGTACTCTAGTGAATAGTTGTCTCATTGCCAATGATACAACATTTCCATATTTTTACAATGGGGGTAAAATTATGTATGACTGTATCTTAAGTTGAGAACATGCACCATATTGTCTTTTATCAGCAAATGGAAACAGAAAAGTTATACATATTTGATTTAATACCATGGAATTTGGAAGGCTGCACCATGATTAAATCAAATCTATTTCATCCTAAATACTACCCTTAACTAGGTTACCACAGATAAAGATTCATGGTAATAGTAAATGAGAGCCAATGGCTGAATGATTTTTGTTTGCTCAACATCTTGTGGCAAATATTTCATCCATATCCATGACAAAAAAATGTAAGCAAATTGATAATGTGGATTTATGATAAACAATTTCAAATTTTTTATACAAATTGTACTTTTATCCATTTGGACTGATGGATGTTTGATGTGAAGCTGGTAATCTTTAATGATGATGACGAATGGCTGCTTAACGTCCAGTGGCAAATTAATACGCATATTCAGGACAAGAACATGTTAAGGTTATATGAATATTTAACCTGCTTTGTACTAGACCAACACACTGAGCCGGATTTTAAACGTGCTTGTTCACAAGGTAACAGTCCAAAGGAAGACATGTCACCTTACACGGACACATTATTCTGACTCTGAGCCAACCAGCCTTTGTTCTTACTCCTAAATGCTGTGTGCTTAGCAAAGAAGCAGCAAATACCAATTTTAAAGTCTTTGGTTTGACCTGGCTGGGGTTCGAACCTACGACCCCATGCACACAAGGTGAACACCGTAATCTTATAATCATATCCAGTATGAACACAAGTTGATATGATATGATATGACATTAAACACAACTTTGTATTTTATGAAGGACATAAACTTTAGCCCTATTTTAACATCAGATATCAAAACATAACCACGGGAACACAGGTCACCAAACCAAGACTAATTAACTTGATTCTGAGGCAACAAATTATTATGACTTGTAGGCACTTCATATGGTCACTATCAGTATCAGGGAAAGTACACACCATTAAACTCTTATATAAAAATTTAATTAAATAAAAAACAATGATGATTCTTCAATTTTCAAAACAACTTTTTAGACTGTTCTCTCTGTTGTAAAGTTTTTATCACAGCTGTTTATTCCCAACTTTTATCTGCCGCATTAAAACCACATGGTGTGAGGCTACCCATCAATAAATGTCTTGTGTCCACTACTGAATACTGGTTATGTCTTTTTGTTTCTGTCTGAAAAAATGAACACATTTTAATTTTATTTTCTTCCAAAATCATTCCAATGAAAAATAATTTGTTCATTTACATGTTGCTCTCAATTTTGATTTATACCAGTACACAGAAAGTTGGGCGTAATTCCGGAACTAGAGACTCTAAAGAGCATGTGTCACTCACCTGCATCGTCAACAATGGCCTCAGTAAACTCTTAATAGAGCACCTGTCCTAAGTCAAGAACCTGTTGTTCAGTGGTTGTCGTTTGTTGATGTGGTTCAAAAAAGTGTTACTCGTTTTTTAGACTGTTGGTTTTCCTGTTTGAATGGTTTTACACTAGTCATTTTTGGGTCCCTTTATAGCTTGCTGTAGGTGTGAGCCAATGCTCTGTGTTAAAGGCCGTAATTTGACCTATAATTGTTTACTTTTACAAATTGTGACTTGAATGGAGAGTTGTCACATTGGCACTCATACCACATCTTTTTATATCTATTAACTGTCAATTTCAGTCATGTCAATACTTTTGTAGATCTTATCCTGCTGATCATTTTTCCTTTTTACAGTTTCTATTTATCTACTATAATTTTCAGAATTGTAAGCAAATATGCAATCCAATTAGAATAAAATGCTCCGCTGGGGTGCAGCTTGATACGACCGCAGAGGTCGAACCCTGAACAGTTTGGGCAAGTATGGACACAACATTCAAGCTTGATACAGCTCTGAATTTGGATTGTGATTAAATATTTGACACAGCATAGGTTTCTGACACAGAATGAATGTTGTCTAAGAACTTAACAAATTTTAATTTACCTATTCAAACCATATCATTATTATTTGCTTTTATATATAAATCAGAAATAACCATTGAATTTAAAATGGAAAATTTTAAAGAAAAAAAAAGGAAAAAAAAATCCCCCCCCCAAATTTTTTGAACCCCCTTATGATTCATCACCCCAAAACTCAATAACAGCCTTCCCTTTGTGGTATGGTACCTTGCAGTACAATTTCAGAGAGATCCATACACTTGAACACAAGTTATTGTCTGGAAACTAGAAAAATGCTTGTTTTTTGGCCCCTTTTTGGCCATAAATTCCTAAACGTTTAGGGCAATTACCCCAAAACTCAAACCCAGCTTTCCCTTTGTGATATGGAACCTTGTAGTACAATTTCATAAAGATCCATACACTTACACACAAGTTATTGTCCTGAAACTAGAAAAATGCTTGTTTTTTCCCCTTTTTGGCCCCTAATTCCTAAAATTTTGAGGCAATTACCCCCAAAATCAATTCCAGCCTTCCCTTAGTGGTATGGTACCTTGCAGTACAATTTCAGAGAGATCCATACACTTGAACATAAGTTATTGTCTGGAAACTGGAAAAATGCTTATTTTTGGCCCCTTTTTCCTAAAAGTTTTGGGCAATTACCCCAAAACTCAATTCCAGCTTTCCCTTTGTGATATGGAACCTTGTAGTACAATTTCAGAAAGATTCATACACTTACACACAAGTTATTGTCATGAAACTAGAAAAATGCTTGTTTTTTGCCCCTTTTTTGGCCCCTAATTCCTAAAATTTTGAGGCAATTACCCCCAAAATCAATCCCAGCATTCCCTTTGTGATATGGAACCTTGTGGTACAATGTCAGAGAGATCCTTACACTAACACACAAGTTATGTCTGGAAGTTACAAAAATGCTTATTTTTTGCCCCTTTTTGGCCCCTAATTCCTAAACTGTTGGTACCATAACCCCCAAAATCAATCCCAACCTTCCTTTTGTGGTATTGAACCTTATGGTAAAATTTCATAGAGATCCATTCACTTACCTAATTAAATGGGCATTTAAAAAGTCAGAATGTGAATATATATGTTCAAACTCTTTTAGGTCATTTTTTAGTAGCAATAAACAAAAAAACTATGTCAATTGGACATGCTTTGATACTATATATGCCCTTGAATATTTACTAGATAACATTTTTGTTCGCTTTGGAGATTCCGTATATCGTCAGGTTATCGGAATTCCAATGGGGACTAACTGTGCACCACTTATTGCGGACCTTTTTTTGTATTGCTATGAGTTACAATTTACGACAAAAATCAGCAAAGACCCATCGAAACAACATCTGATACACAAATTTAATAATACTTTTAGATATTTGGATGATATTTTGGCTCTCAATAATGACGACTTCAGTATGTATACTAAATCAATTTATCCTGTTGAACTAACTTTAAATAAAGCTAATACTAACAATGACCACTGCCCTTTCCTCGATCTTGATATCTATATCATTAATGGAAAGCTTAATACTAAAATATATGATAAAAGAGATGATTTTTCATTTCCTATCGTTAATTATCCATTTTTAGATGGTGACGTTCCCTTGTCACCATCTTACGGTGTTTATATATCTCAACTTGTACGATTCGCTCGTGTATGTAACAATGTTTTAGATTTTAACGAGAGAAATTTATGTATTACTGAAAAATTATTACACCAGGGTTTTCGATATCACAAACTAGTCAAAACATTTACTAAATTTTATCATCGGTATAAGGACATCATTCGTAAATATAGCTCAACATGCAGACTTCTTATACGTTCAGGTATTTCACATCCAATTTTTTATGGAAATATTCTTTATAAAGCACAAAAATACTGTTGTCAGGTCATTAAAGATTGCATATTTTGGCGTTAATATTGATTCACTTATAGGGTCTTTGCATCGGCACTAAACACATTTATTTAAAAACCAGTTGTTGGCATGACACGGGTTATGTTCTTCTCATATATGTTATGATGGTATGATACTAAACCCCTAACGGGAAGGATTGTGCCTGATATTCATATGATGAAGACATAATCTTTCAATCAGTTTAATTGAAGTCTGGAGCTGGCATGTCAGTTAACTGCTAGTAGTCTGTTGTTATTTATGTATTATTGTCATTTTGTTTATTTTCTTTGGTTACATCTTCTGACATCAGACTCGGACTTCTCTTGAACTGAATTTTAATGTGCGTATTGTTATGCGTTTACTTTTCTACATTGGCTAGAGGTATAGGGGGAGGGTTGAGATCTCATAAACATGTTTAACCCCGCCGCATTTTTGCGCCTGTCCCAAGTCAGGAGCCTCTAGCCTTTGTTAGTCTTGTATTATTTTTAATTTTAGTTTCTTGTGTACAATTTGGAGTTTAGTATGGCGTTCATTATCACCGAACTAGTATATATATTTGTTTAGGGGCCAGCTGAAGGACGCCTCCGGGTGCGGGAATTTCTCGCTGCATTGAAGACCTGTTGGTGACCTTCTGCTGTTGTCTGTTCTATGGTCGGGTTGTTGTCTCTTTGACACATTCCCCATTTCCATTCTCAATTTTATTTTAATTTTACTTAAACTAAAGTTAGAGTGCGAACTCCAATGTGTCTTCAGACGACGACGACAACAACGTCATACCAATATACGACCACAAAATTTTAATGCGGTCGTATAAAAAATTGTTGTTTGAGGGCATTAAATCCTATGAAGGATGCAAAGTGATGGCAAAAAATCATACTGGCTCGCTGGGTCAGGTGAGCTAAAAATGGACTTTTGTAGTAAATATTAATGGTATTATACTTGTTGTGATGCAAAAAATGATAATAATAGGATAGTATATTTAAGCATATTAATTTCGAGTTTTCAGTATGTGTAGTTCCTATATAATTTCCCAGTGGTACTGTTACCTGTAGTATGAACAGTAA
Organism: Mytilus californianus; assembly: GCF_021869535.1. NCBI lineage: Eukaryota > Metazoa > Mollusca > Bivalvia > Mytilida > Mytilidae > Mytilus > Mytilus californianus. The sequence goes on along the minus strand of NW_026262712.1, from coordinate 45,512,624 downwards.
GGCTACATACATGTACAAATAATTCAAAAGTATCAATTTATTTTTTATACCTCTTATTTTTTTTTCACAAATAATCATACTCCACTGCTTACCATATAATCTGTCCATATGTCTATTCCACTTATGTATACATTTAGCAGATTCCTTTGCCGAAACATAAGTTGATGCTCCAGCCCCAGCTAATACTGTCACCATCACATGTTTCATTGGTCCATAAGGTAACACTGAAGATAGAAGTTTTTGGCCAAGATGTACACCACCACATGCTGAAAAACATTATTAATGATAATTAGTAAAGGTAAGGGAAATTCTAATTGGTAAATTTATTTTGTTTATAAATAACCAATCAAACATAGTAATTTGGGCAACATCAAATTTATGTTGAAAGTCAAAATTATAGTTCAAAATCAAAACATAATTAGTGCATGGTCACTTTTTTTTCCATCTCTGTTTTGTGAACAATTTTACATACATGTAATTTTTTTTTTTTTGGCTTCACTGCTCTGCTCAGGAAAGACCAAATTTCTCACATTCATGAAAGATAATCGGATCTTTCATATAACATTAAACAACCTAATAAGAATAAAGAGGTGGTTCATATATCAACGAGACTGCACACAATGATAAAAAAAAAATCCTCAAAGACATCTAGAGGTTAACGTAAGTCTTTCAACAATGCAGTCTCCTAAAACAATTTACAGGTATTTATCTTTCAGGAAACTGGTTATAAACATGACAAAAGGTCTCAATATTTTGCAATATTTGCAAAAAAATATATTTCTTACAATAGAAAGAAAGCATCCAAATTTGACTAATTTGTAATGGTCTATGTACTATATACAGTATTGGTTGAAGGCCTGCATTATTTTCATCTTGTTCTTTGGTTGTAGATGAATAGTTTTTTACTGGTATTAAACTATGCAGCAGCTTATTTAATACAATGTTTTGAGTAATATTTTAAAACTTACAGTGTCACATATTACGTTTTTTCAACTAATTGTTCCACTAATTTTCCCAGAAAATGATTGTAAACTACCCCCTATATCATCTATATTACTTACCTGCACCCAATACTAATACTGACTGCCATATAGCTTCCATAAAACAAGCATCTTTCTGTTTTCTATACTGAAAAATAAACGATCTAATTACTTAGTATTTAGATGCTCAAAAATAAACATGATCTAACAAGTAAAACTGTGAGCTACTGTTCACTGATGATACCCCCGCCGTAATATTTCGGTAAACAGGAAGTTGTCTCTGAAAAAGCATCACACAGTAAAGCTGACTTATATAAACCTTGAAACCAAATTTCAGAAATCCTTGTCAAGTAGTTCCAGTGAGAAAAATGTGACGAAATTTTTCAACTTGGCTATCATGTGTAAAATAATACAAGTGTTCCGTAAACAGGAAGTTGTTGAATGATGAATCTATAAAAACGCATCACACGGTGTAACTTACTTATATAAACCCTGGAACCAAATTTCAGAAATCCTTGTCAAGTAGTTCCTGAGAAAAATGTGACAAAAATATTCATGGGACGGATGGATGGTCTGACGGACTGACGGACTGACGGATAGACTGACGGAAGGACAGACAGAGGTAAAACAGTATACCCCCCTTTTTTAAAGCGGGGGTATAATTACTTAGTATTTAGATGCTCAAAAATAAACATGATCTAATTATTTAGTATTTAGATGCTCAAAAATAAAACATGATCTAAATACTTAGTATTTAGATGCTCGCAGTGGTTGTCATCCTGCTTCAACATTGTCTTTTTTTTCCCCTGATTAGTCATCATCAAATTTCAGAATGAGGAACAGCAGAAGAGTGATACCCCTTAGAAAAAAAAATCTTGTATTCCAAGAAATAATGGCTCATTTTAAACAAAACAGATTCCATAATAATTCCAATAATGGTTTCAATCATAATGTAATTTTTATAGATCTTGAATTAGTAATCAGTTTTACTGTTTTCAGTTGCTGTCTATCATTTCTATCTAAAATAGTTTTCAAGATAATTGGCAAAATACTTAAATTCAATGGTAAAAAAATCTTCTTTTAACAGCAATAACTTCTACATGTATACGGAGTAAATAGATGGTTTCAGACATATTTGCATTTTTGTACATGTTGTCTCTGAGGATGTTGTTGATAATTTTTGCTGTTTAGGTGTAATACCACTAAATCATAGTATGTAATATCTGGTTCATACAGACATGACAGAAGGGCAGAAAAAAATATTCTCTTGAATTTGACAGTTCTGGGAAGTTTAAACCCTGCATTTTATTGTAAAACACTGCATTTCATTGTCAGTCAGGGGCATTACTTAAACAAGTAATTTTTTTTAGTTACTTACATAGGTAATTTTTGTTTTTAAAAATTATAAAATTACTTAATAGAGTTATTTTAAATCTCAAAGAAGCATGGACTAAATGTAGTTTTCATGAATTTTTACATCATTTTATATCATAAAATGATGAATTTATTAGATTTTAGAGGAGTATAGAGATAAAGGGTTACTTTAAAAATAATGACAAAAATATTACTTGAATAAGTTATTTTATACATCTTTGAAAGAATTCGTAATAACACTTATTTAAGGAACAAATGTAAGTGTTTTTGGTTACAAATTATAAATAACTTCAAGTCTTAATTAATTCACAAGTTTCTATCTATTTATATCTGTCTATCTTCAAGATTTTTGAGGAAAATGATATTTCAATAGTCCCAAGAGACCAATCTTTGACCCAAAAGCGTCGATATGAAAGATAAGTGCATCAGAAAGGCAATTAGTGTTTCAGAAAGATTAGATTTTATATGTCATGGGAAAAATAACCAGATGACCGTGAAAATTTGTTAAAGCTAGTAAAATCTGTATAGTTGGACACCTATAAAAATAATATTTAGAAAAGTTACTTATATAAGTAATATCTAAAATAGCCTCGTTTTCAACATTACTTGTATAGGTAATTTTAAATGTTACTTGTTTAAGTAATGCCCCTGACTGATTGTAGAACAAAATTTCTGAGCCATAAATATATATCTTGAGTGTTTCAAAGCACCATTCTTTATCTTTTTGGTGTTTCTATAAAACATTTTGGAAACTTGAGGTTACATGGTTATGAAAGTTTGTAAACAGGGCAAAAAGGAGTGAAGATTTGATTGGCTAATTTCCAGTGATGGTTATTACATGTATTATCTTATATGCAATGAAATGTTATGTGAAACTTTGTATGTAGTACTGGACAGGATAAAACTTGCCTAGTGTTTCTTTATTTGAAACAAAGATAAATTCTGTACAATTTTTTGAAATGTGCAAATTTTAACAAAGACTAATAGAGGAAAATCAATGTTGGTATTACTCCTTCCTTTACATTAACATATAAAGTAAAAACAGTATCATTTAAGGATAATTAACTAAGTCTGATAACTTTGGTTTCCATGGAAAATACATAGATTTTGACATGGCTGATTTTTTTCTCTCTCTGTTATATATATTAAAAAATTACAAAATGTACAAGTTTGCATTTTATCATCTAGATCATTATGTTCTCTTTTTTAGCAATTGTGGTCATGTTGGTTGGTTAAAAGATGATTGTGACCATGTTTGGTTAGTTGGTTAGAACACTGACTTGTAAGACAGAGGTCCCAGGTTCGAGTCTCGGAACAGACAATGTGATTTTCATATTAAGAATCATGCCCTTCGGCTACAGACAATTAAGAGTCTAACGCTCAGCTCAGCTCAGTGAAAAATATCGACAAATATCATAATGCCTACTCATGTTAAAATGAGCATAGAGCATGACATGAAGAAATTATTTCTTAAATATAGATAGCACAGATTGATATGAAAAAACATGAATCTCAACGAGTTAACATAAATTGCCTAAGAAAAAGTTGTGTGACGAATTAATACTGTTTAGGACTGTATATTGAGTACAAGACATCGGCCAACACATTATTATATTCACATCAAAACTATCCTTATTTATTGACAAAAATGCCACACCCTGTGTCCCCAGCCAATCAATACAGTCACTACAAAAATCCAACACCTTGTGACCCCAGCCAATCAATACAGTCACTACAAAAATCCCACACCCTGTGTCCCAAGCCAATCAATAGTCACTACGAAAATCCCACACCTTGTGTCCCCAGCCAATCAATACAGTCACTACAAAAATCCCACACCCTGTGTCCCCAGCCAATCAATACAGTCACTACAAAAATCCCATACCCTGTGTCCCCACCCCAATACAGTCACTACAAAAATCCCACACCCTGTGTCCCCAGCCAATCAATAATCACTACAAAAATCCCACACCCTGTGTCCCCAGCCAATCAATACAGTCACTACAAAAATCCCACACCCTGTGTCCCCAGCCAATCAATACAGTCACTACAAAAATCCCACACCTTGTGTACCCAGCCAATCAATACAGTTACTACTAAAATCCCACACCTTGTGTCCCCACCCAATCAATAGTCACTACAAAAATCCCACACCTTGTATCCCCAGCCAATCAATACAGTCACTACAAAAATCCCACACCCTGTGTCCCCAGCCAATCAATACAATCACTACAAAAATTCCACACCCTGTGTCCCCAGCCAATCAATAGTCACTACAAAAATCCCACAGCTTGTGTCCCCAGCCAATCTATACAGTCACTACAAGAATCCCACACCCTTTGTCCCCATCCAATCAATACAGTCACTACAAAAATCCCACACCCTGTGTCCCCAGCCAATCAATACAGTCACTACAAAAATCCCACACCCTGTGTCCCCAGCCAATCAATACAGTCACTACAAAAATCCCACACCCTGTGTCCCCCGCCAATCAATACAGTCACTACAAAAATCCCAAACTCTGTGTCCCCATCCAATCAATAATCACTACAAAAATCCCACACCCTGTGTCCACAGCCAATCAATACAGTCACTACAAAAATACCACACTCTGTGTCCCCAGCCAATCAATACAATCACTACAAAAATCCCACACCTTGTGTCCCCAGCCAATCAATACAGTCACTACAAAAATCCCACACCCTGTGTCCCCAGCTAATCAATAGTCACTACAATAATCCCACACCTTATTCCCCAGCCAATCAATACAGTCACTACAAAAATCCAACACCCTGTGTCCCAAGCCAATCATTAGTCACTACGAAAATCCCACACCCTGTGTCCCCAGCCAATCAATACAGTCACTACAAAAATCCCACACCCTTTGTCCCAAGCCAATCAATAACGTCACTACAAAAATCCCTAACTCTGTGTCCCCAGCCACTCTGTCCCCAGCCAATCAATACAGTCACTACAAAAATCCCACACCCTGTGTCCCCAGCCAATCAATACAGTCACTACAAAAATCCCACACCCTGTGTCCCCAGCCAATCAATAGTCACTACAAAAATCCCACACCTTGTGTCCCCAGCCAATCAATACAGTCACTACAAAAATTCCACACCTTGTGTCCCCAGCCAATCAATACAGTCACTACAAAAATCCCACACTCTTTTTCCCAAGCCAATCAATACAGTCTCTACAAAAATCTCACACTTTGTGTCCCTAGCCAATCATAACAGTCACTACAAAAATCCCACACCCTGTGTCCCCAGCCAATCAATACAGTCACTACAAAAATCCCACACCCTGTGTCCCCAGCCAATCAATACAGTCACTACAAAAATCCAACACCCTGTGTCCCTAGCCAATCAATACAGTCACTACAAAAATCCCACACCCTGTGTCCCCAGCCAATCAATATAGTCACTACAAAAATCCCACACCCTGTGTCCCTAGCCAATCAATACAGTCACTACAAAAATCCCACACCCTGTGTCCCCAGCCAATCAATACAGTCACTACAAAAATCCCACACCCTGTGTACCCAGCCAATCAATAGTCACTACAAAAATCCCACACCTTGTGTCCCCAGCCAATCAATACAGTCACTACAAAAATTCCACACCTTGTGTCCCCAGCCAATCAATACAGTCACTACAAAAATCCCACACTCTTTTTCCCAAGCCAATCAATACAGTCTCTACAGAAATCTCACACTCTGTGTCCCTAGCCAATCAATACAGTCACTACAAAAATCCCACACCCTGTGTCCCCAGCCAATCAATACAGTCACTACAAAAATCCCACACCCTGTGTCCCCAGCCAATCAATACAGTCACTACAAAAATCCCACACCCTGTGTCCCTAGCCAATCAATACAGTCACTACAAAAATCCCACACCCTGTGTCCCCAGCCAATCAATATAGTCACTACAAAAATCCCACACCCTGTGTCCCTAGCCAATGAATACAGTCACTACAAAAATCCCACACTGTGTCCCCAGCCAATCAATACAGTCACTACTAAAATCCCACACCCTGTGTCCCTAGCCAATCAATACAGTCACTACAAAAATCCCACGCCCTGTGTCTCAAGCCAATCAATAGAGTCACTACAAAAATTCTTATGGTTATGCTTTCCCTAAAATAAGTTATACATATATTGGTTAAAACAAGTATAAAATATGGACAAAAAGGATAGACCTATTTAAGTACAGCTTCTAGTGTGCGCTCGACTTAAATGACTCAGGATGAGTTTTTTTTTGGATTATAAAGGTTGTAGACACATCATGGTCAAATTTTATAACTAAACTATCTGTAATAAAGTCTGTGGATTTTCTGCAAAAATCTTGGCTTAATTTGCAACAAAATCTCCATTTTCTATTAAATGCTATAAAACAATAAATAATATTGCTTTAAGCAACTTTTCCTTATTGTAGAATATATGGTATATGTACACAATGGCATGTCACTTTTATTATGTATTTTTGTTGTTTTGATATTATAGCACTGTGAAAATTTCATAACTCACAGGTCTACATACTGTTCATAAAAAACCCATGAAGACAAGTACAAGTAAAAATTTTGAAAAGAAAATCTTACAACATGTCTGAAATCTGGGATCAGTTAGTTCAAATTTACTTGGATTTATGATATAATTATCTCACAATTTTAAAAAGTCAAATCATTAAAACATAATTGTAAGTAAATATTTTTCTTTATTTTTGTAATTATATCTACTACAAACCATAACTATTTTGACCACAGTGGATAAGATAATTAAATCGTCTGCTACAAATTCCTCAAGCATGTGCATTTGTTTTGTTTACATTTATCATAAATCTGCTGTTTATATACATCTTGTACCTCCTACATCACCTTATCAGTCAAATCTTAATTGCGCATGTCTTCCCGATCAGCCTGATCGGATGTTGCTGGTTTAACAGACAAAAAAAGCTGCAATGGCTTTTCAATGTGTGGGTTCGTGGTCTAGTGGACCAATGGCTACTGTGCTGAAGGTCTCAGGTTCGATTCTGACTTGGGCACTGGAAATTTCAGCACATCACAAGGGTGATTTTCACCCTCCCACACTCTTCTCTGGTACCCAGACCGGAGTTTAAACTAGAATGTGTACTTTGGGGGCCTCGGTTGGTCAAAATTACCCCCTATTTTGACCTGGAGATCAATCTTCTGATATCTCTCCGGTTTGTCTGTTCCCGCCGAGTGTCCCGGTGGTTCTCTCCGAGTACTTCAGCTTCCTCCACCATAATAACAGACTTTCCAGTGTCCTAGCACTCCCTTTGTGTTTGGGTGGGGGATTGTCCTTTTAAATACTGTTGTAAATACATTAGTGACACATCTCCATTAACCCTGATAGGGTGTGTACACAGATTCCACTGTACCCTCGCAGTTCTCGAGGGGTTCTCCGAATAAGGGAGGAATCTGCCAGTACATACATACATACATACATGGACCTTGCAAATTATTAAGTTGCATTGACACTGACAGTCCTTGACATCTCTGGCTGTGCATTTGAAAATCAACGAATCCAACATACACATAACCGTTGAGATAATTTTTAGGGCAAATCAATTTAGTCTTTTTATAACAGAACACATTGTTCCCCGGTTACCCTACTCTCCCCCTTTTTGTTTAAACAGGTTGTTTAACATTGCTTATGACAAATTTTCGTGACATAAATCTTACTAACTTCTGCAAGTTTGGCTCTTTTTGCTGCATCTAATACTGTCATCTCTATTATGTATGTCTGTAAAGTTTACATTATTTTTCTACCAAGTGACAATTTTTATGTAAAGTTTGCTCAATTACTGTTAGGTTAAATCAAAAGGTGTTCCGATGTTGTGTTATCTCCCCTTGATTTCCCGCGTAAATTCATATTAAATTGGCCTCATTACACTCAATGCCTCTTACCATAATTATATCCTACATTTCTCATATTATCAGATCTTATCACTGTATTACTTTGTGTATTATGTATTGCGTATTTCACCAATAATTTGTTTTATAATAATCATTGTATTATGATGTTTATGTGTTGTCTCATACCAATCATACCACATTTTCTTATTTTTATATATACTGTTTCACTGATTCTAAAAAAGATTGCAATTAATAATTTTGGTACCACGAACTATTGTATTATATCTTGCCCGACAAGGGCCCATGATTGGTAATGGTATAATAAAATAATGTCTAATGTCTAATGTCTATATTAACAGATTTTGTTACACACTTCTTTAAGAAGCTGTAGTTTCGCAACACTATGTTGGGCAGTGTGTCGAGGAAATACAAACATTGCATATGAAAGAAATAGACTTTAGATGTTTTGGGTCGGGAAGATTGAATAAACATTTTCACTGAAACTTCGTATAAAAATGTTAATCCTTGTTACAATGGTAAAGATGCAGGGAATAGTAAAAATGGTCAATATATTTATTATGTTTCAGATCAACCACATTTTAGTTAATTAAATCTTACTTACACAATACTGAATTCATTAGGTGATGCTTTTAATTGTAGTTGTTTAAGAAATTATTTTGTTCTAGGATCTTGTGTATAAAAGAAATAGAATGACTGGCATATAAGACGAAGTCTGCAGTTTTTTGTGTTTTTTTTTTTATGGCAAAATAGATAAAATTGAGAATGGAAACAGGGAATATGTCAAAGAAACAACAACCCGACCAAAGGACGGAAAACAGCCCAAGGCCACGAATCCCGGGTCTTCAACACACCGAGAACTTGAATTCCGCACCCGGAGGCGGGCTTCACTGCTGGCCCCTAAACTAAAATGTTTACTAGATCAGAGATATTGGACGTCATACTAATCTCCCGTCCGAAACATATAAATGAACCAAAATTTAAAAAAAACATACTAGACTAACAAAAGCCAGAGGTTCCTGACTTCGGACAATCGCAAAAATGCTTCAAGTGTAAGATCTCAACCCTCCCCATATACCTATAGCCAATGTAGAATAAACAAACACATGTAGCAATACGTGTTTATTTTTTTATGCAAAAGTAAAATCCATTCTAGTTTTAAAATAAAACCATGAATAGGTCTGTGCATGTGGAATGTGATATTTTCCCATGATGAACCTTTAAATTTAGAAAAAACAAATATCGCTTCTATTGATTCATAGTAGTACGTTTGCATGTTTTTATGAGATATTTCAGAAACATCAAGAAAATTTGTGTAACTTTTCAAGCTGTCCTGTCTCGTCACAGTCAGGATTCTCCTTCGTTAAAATTATCTCCCCATATACGCCAGCTCATTTTTACAATCTTAAAAATGGAAGCCATGCATTGTAGGGATGACGCACTGCCAATTTAGCTCGATCTTGAAAATCGATAAATGTATCCACATAGAACCATTTTGATCCTTATATGCCAGTTGTATTTTAAAAGAAAAATGTATCTACTACATGTAGCTATTGAGCATCACTTAATGTACTTTTTTGTATCTATTCAACCTAAAACGATTGTCTTATTGGTTGTCAGGGGGTAATTTTCGATAGTTCAAAAATATTTAAAAAAAATTCTTATTAGATATTTCGGGCAGACTAAAAACATTTCAGAGGTTGAAGACTAATAAACCTAGATAACAAACACAAAAATTTAAGTTTTTTAAGTTATGCATTTTTAAGATCCACTTGTAAAGTCTGTCGTAAATTACTTTTATTAAAAAATTGTTATTCGAACACACCTACTCTGTGTTTATGACTCATTAGAAAGGTAGGTTTCATCTGGCCTTGAATTTATTTTCATGGAACAGTGTTCAAGGTTGAAGTGACATGATTAGGTCTGTTTTTAAAGTTCTATAAGCAATTGGTCAACTGTATGTGGTGTATGTATTATTGTAAGACGAACATGCCAGTCTGGCAGGTTTCATCTGATCTTGGCCTCATTTTCATGTATATATATATAAAAAAAGAAGATGTGGTATGGTTGCCAATGAGAAAACTCTCCACAAGAGACCAAATGACACAGAAATTAACAACTATAGGTCACCGTACGGCCTTCAACAATGAGCAAAACCTATACCGCATAGTCAGCTATAAATAGCCCCGAAATGACAAATGTAAAACAATTCAAACGAGAAAACTAACGGCCTAATTTATGTACAAAATAATTAACGAAAAGATAATATGTAACACAGCAACAAACGACAACCACTGAATTACAGGCTCCTGACTTGGGACAGGCGCATACAGAATGTGGCGGGGTTAAACTAGTGTGTATTAACTAGTGGTTCATTGGTCAATGTTAAGTTTTTGTGTTTTGGTATTTTTTTCAATTACAATATGTTATAGGTCAGCTATATTTGGTGTATTGCATAATTGTAAGGTGTACATGACTGTCTGACAGGATTTATCTTACCTTGTCCTCATTGTCATCGATCTTTAAAAATGTTAAGTGGATGTGAAACTTCATCATACTTGTAGTAAATCCTTTATTTTTGAGACTTTCAACATAAAATCAATGGTCATTGACGTTTCAGCATGTGCACGCTTGTTTCATTTTAAATAAATTGGTTTGACACCATTCAAAATTAATATAAAATCAACAATGAGTTTCAAAAAAATCTTTCTTGATCAATGGTCGGTGCCTTAGAAAATTATATCAGCATTGGCACAAGTCTTTTTTGTTGGGTCACCTCGGTCATAGATCATTGGCTTTGAAACTTTGGCACATTTCACATGTTTTAAAGTTGCTATTAAAATTTCAAAATTTGCATTAATGTTTACTCAGTATTTAAAAAAAATTTAAAGCCAGATTTAAGATAAACGATTATCTAAAATTGTTTACTGCAAATACATAACAACTATTTCGACAGGACGAAAAAATCATTTTTACTGTCTACAGCCTAACATTTCCAACTTATATATATATTGAGAGTCTGTCCTCGATAACCCCTATAGAAGGGTGCCCAGTCTACGGATTTGATCGATTTAATTGAGTTAACGGAATAACACACGGCTGTATTTTATATCATTGGAAAGAGGAGAACAAGCCTCATCGAAATATTGATGTCGTCGCGTTGTCTACAGTGGTCACAATTCTCTTAAATTTAAGTCAAAGGTCAAAGTTGAAATTTCAAGGAAAAAGTAGAGTCACGTTTAGACAGCTGGCCGCCCCTACATATATGCGTTTATAGCAAAATAAATTCGAACAATTCAAAGTATTGTAACTATAATTACTATATTCAGGACTAATTTGATGTTTCTGCTGCCAAATATGGTTCGAGATTGACTTTGTATTTATAGGGTGCACATTTTCAACTTTCATTCAGTTGTTTGAATAAATAAATAAATAAATAACTACCCTTTTCCCATCTCGACTGCGCTATAATCGAAAACGTAATGTAAACGTAGAACGCACTGAAGTATTGCAATCAAACAAGTCTCATAATTATAAGTTTGCTAAAACGGACACGGGACCAATCTAGCTTATTTGTTATCTTAGTGATTCATAAGGTAAGCTGGTAAGAGTTGTCAGTTCTTTTTTTCAACACATTTTTCAAATTTATGACTTAACAAATAATTTGGAAATAACACTTTTTCATTGCTCGGAGGATCCTTGAATTTATCCTATTGACAAGCACCATCGTAATGTATCAGTTGGCATGCACATTCACGCATTTTTTGAACCGATAGTATCATCAGCGATATGCATTCAACCTAAAGTAAATCGTGTAAAAATGTAACCGATCCGTCTATTTCAATCCAAGATCAAAAGTATCACATTAGACCAAGGATTTTTGTTTATAGTTTTCATCATTGTTTGGTAAGACACTATAGTAAACCGACCATGAAATATTTTCGGGTGAATTTATCTTTTCCAGCTTTCCCATATGACAGGGAGATGATATTGTACAAACAACTGCGATATAACATCAATAGAAAAGTGTATAACTCTATAAAAAAAACTTTTTCCAGAGTTCTGAATCATGTGTGAAGTTAAACAGGAAACTTACCGACTGGTTCTGTTGCGAAACAAGGGGGCAATGTATCTCCGTTATTGTTTTCGATATTTGTTAATGACCTGGTGGATGGAGGTAAACGATATGAATCTTGGAATTGGATTAAAAGACAGTAATCTCTCTATATTGCTTTAGGCTGACGATATTGCACTTTTGGCAAAAAATGAAATGTATTTACAACAAATGTTAAACAAACTTCAGGACTGGTGCAAACGATGGATAGTTTTGATAAACACAAATAAATCGAAATGCTTCCATTTTAGAAAATCTAGAACTAAATCTACAGACTTCGAATTCAGCATTGGTCAAAAACAAACTTGAAACTGTAAATGAATGCAAGTATTTAGGAGTCGTATATACTTATAATGGAAACTTCTCAATGCACACTGAAGTATTATCAAAGGGATCTGGACGAGCATTGGGGAAAATAATATCAAATATTCACCAGTATAAAGAGTTTGGAGTTAAATCGTACGAAGAACTGTTTTATGCCTGTGTAGTGCCTATATTAGAATATGGATCAGGAGTTTGTGGATGCCGTAAGTTCCAAGCTTTGGAGAATATTCAAAATAGGGCGATACGTTATTTTTTAGGGGTACATCGCTTTGCACCCTTATTGGCGATGTATGGCGTTATCGGATGTCTACCTTGTCACTACGGGTATTACATTAATATGGTCCGACTTTAGAATAAACTCATATCGTTCGATGATGAGCGGATAACTAAACTAGCTTTCGACTATAATTATGAGTGATGCCGAAACAATTGGTGCTTTGATTTTAAAGACATTCTTAATTAACTACAGATTTAGTCAGTCATTTCGAATGTAAGGAAATCAGTTAGTCGTTATTTGATTCACGGTTACATAACTACTACCTTTCTATGTGGAAAAGGAACATTATTAACGTTTCTAAGCTCAGAACGTACGATAAACTGAAAACAATGGTTGAACAAGAATCATACGTTAAACTGAATCTCAGCAAATCTCAGCGGTCGTGCCTAGCACAACTACGGTGTGGGATTCTACCGCTAAGAATAGAGACGGGAAGGTACATTTGTGAACAACGAGAGGAACGCATTTGTAGATTTTGTAGCGAAAACAGCATTGAAGACGAATTATATTTTGTTCTTGACTGTTCGTTTTATACTGAACTTAGAAGTAAACATTTCGAAGATATTATATCAGAAATCAACTACATGCAAATGAGTAATGACAAAAACGTTACCACTTGTTAATCAATTTTCCACGATATCTGGTGGACGCCATAAAGAAACGACGTCCAGTTGTATTAGGATAAGTTTAATTTATCATCTAAAACTTTAATTTATTGATGAATATATATCCTAATGTAATCATTATATTTTCTGGTTAGATAGGTGGATTATTGAGACTTATTATCAAATCCATGACACAAATCAGATATGAACTTTAATATTTAGGTGACTTATAGACCCATTGCGTCGGGTGTATATGAATATATTATATTAAATTATGTTAATTGATACATTACTGTAATTACACAAGTCACTATAATAAATAATCTACTAACTTACTTTTATGACAATTTCTCTTATCGTGGTTTAATTGAATCTGCTTTATCAATCAAAATATTATTAGCAATAACATGCATCCAAACCCTATTCCTAGACTTAGCCAATATGATTTATTCACATCTTTCACTCTTCTCCTTGCGCTAACAGAGCAAAGTACGAGATCGGATTTTAATCAGATTGGTCTGGTACGCATAATGGTTAAATTAGTGTGTTTTCAAACGGAAAGTCAACAAAACTGATGCAATGCGATTCGGTAGCATATTTAAAGCATTGTTTAAATGCCACCAGACATTTTGGATGTCTTGAACATAATCAAAATTTTTTATTGGAAACAATCCTAGAAGTTGTAAAATGCATAAATATTCCGTAAAATGATATTGATTTTAACAAATTTCCAAGCGGCAAGTCATATCTCAGTGCTAATCATGTAATTCAGGGTTCTCAAGTTCATGCTTCCTTTTCTATTTGGAAATGTTTTAACATTTAGCTTAGAAGTTTTTGCCCCAACAGTGGCAACCGATATGTTACTCATTATACATGGAAAAAGTCGGTTCCTTGTTTCGGCGACATGTCGATCATGCAGAAACAAGGAAAAGAGGAGAAGACCATGACAAATGAAAAAATCATCGGTGACCTAGATAATCCGAATAAAATCATTGGTGTCCATAAAAAGTATAAAGAGATTTATTTAATCATGCAAAATCAACTACTTCAGTAGCTTTCAAAGAAACAACACGCCATTAAATCATCAGTTCGGAAATAATCTACAAAATAGAGAATCAACTTGGAGAACATGCAGGTGCTGCTAGGATGTCGTCCCATAAATATTGAATGAATTGAAGAAAATGTTAGTTCATATAAATTCGTCTTGAAAAGGACCCTGCATACTGTGTGAAGTCAGACCATAGGGAATATATAAACAAGTCGTCAAAAAGAGGGAGCGCAGTTGGTTCACATAGCAATATCGTTTGTTGATCAACACGTTCTCAATACACACAAAAGACGCAGTTAGCAGAAAACATCAAGCCCACTAGTGATGCAAGCTGCAGAAAAACCATTTTCCATTGTACTAGATGTTTTTGAAGCTATAAATATCCCTTCCTGAAATTGGTATCTACCTATGCTTTTAATTTTATCGACAAAAATCGGACAAATCAGTTTAATCTCTTCTTTGTACTTAGGAGGAACTCTGGTTTTAAGGGCCAAAGTTGTTTAAATGAGGGAGGACTTCGATTATATATATTATGAGATCTTTTGATTTGTTCAGAACCCACATCTGATTTACACAGCGCTTGGGTAGTAGGTTGATTTCATGCAGTTACGCTAACGACCATTTGTTTGTCTTTGTTTATGTATTGCAAAAATCATAGAATAAAAAAAATCAAAATCAAAAACAATAAGTAAATGTTTTCTTAAATATTATAAATACAATAGAATACAAAGTTCCTGATGTCAGGCAAGATTTTGTAAAGCTTATAGTTTTTTTACGACTAAGTTACCCTAATGAATTTTAATCTTCAGAATCTGTAGCACCTTTACAGCAATTTATGCCATCAGGACAACTCTCGATGTCGATTTCATCTGCTTTATTTTCATAGCAAAAGAGTATTATATCAAAATGCATTTCCCCGTATAAAAGATAGGAAATATCAGTGCAAAATGTTTAGAAAACGAATGGACAAAAGATGGAGAAACACGACTAGAATGTTCATAGACATGGTTATCACAGGAATTTACGTTTAGAGTACTATGTTCATAATTTATAATCATACATTTTATATCTTCTTCATTCGTTTGTATATCATCTTTTATACTCGACGATGACACGAGTCTCTCTGCAATACCAGGCATAACAACGGTAATAATTAATGGTATTTGAGTTGCAAAGAAGCCAGCATTTCCACCTTTACTAATACTATCAAACGTAACTTACAGAAATAACCCAGTAAAGAATAGTTTTAGGAATAAAATCAAAAGTTGTATTCGGAATGGCATGAACTGATGTGCTACCCGTTCAAACAATTCAACAGGTATAGATACTTTCTTTTTGTTTGCAAGTGAAAACGATTGTCTAGAACAATTATAATCTTCTAAATCATCAGTATTCGAGTTGCCAGTTGTCTCGGACCTTTTTTCTTCCACATTTCGTTTAAGCTTTAATAATTTCTTGAGTAGGTATTTGTAATTCGAATTAAAAGTCACCGTGTATTTTAAAATTTAAACTAAAGCAGCAAGGGATATTGCCCAAAACTGATACGACGTTTCAGATGTTGAAAACAGAGGTCCAGCAACAAAAATAGAGTACACAATTAGTTTAAATACAAACTGAGTAGCAAATAATAAATATGTTCTGAATGCAAACATGAAATAGGAAATCAAAATAACATACTGCAACACAAAAATAAAGATATGCATGCACAAAGAACATATTGAACAGTCGTGTCTGCAATGGACCATATATCTAAAAGGACAAAATAGAAAACAATCAACTATGAAGTGAATCATTGGAAACAAAAGAGAACAAATATAAAGTATCACATTCAACGGAAAAGTTAACGCAAAGAACAGTGGACAAATCAATATTTGAACTAAAGTTGAACATTTCCGAAGAAAAAACGGCATCGAAAACGTTTGAATCCACAATTCCTTTTTAAAAAAGAAAGATATTCTGGCCAGAAATTTCATTGCAAATTGACTGTATCCTGTATATTTAATAGAACTGTCTTTTTGTTGAACTATTGTATCAAAAATAAATATCCCAATCGGATTGAGAGAAACAAATTTGTTTTCTGACCGTCCATAATACGACATGTATACCAACAATACTGGTAATATAATCACAAATGAACCTGTAAAAGGTAAAATGCTTAATACTTTGTATTTTAATTTATTGTTCATTAAGGTTTCAAGTGATAAATAATAAGGATGATAAATATCTGTATATTTATCAAAATCAGCAATTGCTCTTCTAAGATACAACTCTTGTAAAAGAAATACTCCCAAGAGAACAAAATAAAATACCGATAAAACTTTAGCCTCAGGTTCCAAAATACGACTATCTTTTCTCAAAATGTCTATCCATTCAAAGAATGATTTGC
This sequence comes from Mytilus californianus, assembly GCF_021869535.1. NCBI lineage: Eukaryota > Metazoa > Mollusca > Bivalvia > Mytilida > Mytilidae > Mytilus > Mytilus californianus. The sequence continues at coordinate 45,495,615 of NW_026262712.1, read as the reverse complement.
CTTTGGATTCATTATCGCCGTTAAAACTGTCTACTGTGTTAGTATTTTTGTTTAAATGTAAGAAAAGTCTGGCAAAACTATAGGGGCTATCACCTTTATAGTAGTGCATGGAATGGTCTGCGGAGATGTATTGTCTTTTAGGAAGAAAGAGGTAAAATAGAGGCAAGTTAGTACAAAGTAGAAAAATGAATACAATGATTACAATATTAACTGTTCCCTTATTAACAATATCTGCACATTCTATGTCTAAACAGAATGTAATAAAACACTCAAAGTCATACCCTAGCCAGGATCCCAGGATAAAATATATCACATATTTCCAATATTGCCCTTCGAAATATATGTGACAAAATTTCCAGTCAGTAGTGTTTTTATCTAAAATCTGATTGAAAAGCGATTGGTAAAGCGATTGGACGCATATAGAATAGTTTGCAGTGTTATGTTCTGGTATATGTGCATCGACAGATACGCTAATTGTTCTTTCTGCTGACTTAGTTAACTGAAGGGTTATCCTGTCTAGATCTACAGGGTATGATAGTATGTCAGTTTTAGGTTTGGGAACCCATATCCATCTTAAAATCCCGTTTTCGTGTTTGTTTTCATAAGTGGTGTTTTGCAAAAACTCTTTGTCGACTACTTCTATGTTAAAGAAAACTAAATCTGCTTTTTCAACAAGTACAAACTGGTCAAACATTTGTTTCACGGATTCCGGCTTCAAAATATCTAACTCACACGTATTGTTTTTAGTAAAGCTGACAGTGAACTTTGCTGCTGTGTTTAGTAATTTCGATCTAGCAACAATGAAAAGGGTAAAAATGATAATGCACTCCTTCCATAAGTTTGTAGCACTCAGCTTGAATTTCAACTCTAAAAAAAATGAATACAATTTTACTTTCGCTTCCATTTACTTTAAATGCTTATTAATATGGCACATCTTCACCTCAGCGGTAATTCTAGGGACAATAATAATTATATTAGTATGTCTTTTACATGTATGTTTAATTGCCAAAACCAGCACATTTTACTGGTAATGCTCACACTCCTATGTAGATATTGTTTATGATAGATACATGAAGCAAAGGCAATTGATCAACAACACAGATTATTAAGTGTGCATAAAATTGACATAATCTCTATGAAGATGCACAAAAAAATCAAAGGCATCAAGTAAGAGATGCAATTGACGTTATTCTGTTTTTAAATCCCTGTGGTACAGCAATTGAGTCGTGGTTTGGTTTGCGACTAATTCGTTGCCTCCGCATTTATGGAGTACTCGTAATAGATTTGGATACCAAAAATTTAGGCAACAATTCAGGGATATGGTAGATTTAACGACCTGTGGTTTCTGTGCAAGGATACAGTTATCGAGACAAAGCCGACAGAGGAAGGGTTGACAAACTTATTACTGTCTAAAAAAATGACTCCTGACTGTGTTCAAATGTTAACTCCAAAAATACAAAATACAAGTCAATCAATCAGTATAGATTCAGAAAACTGGAAACAAAAATATTTTAAGATTTTACTTCAGATAATAATTTCTTAATCGTAAAAAGCTTCTCTCCAAGTGTCGTAAAATTTCATGAAGGTTTTGACAAAGTTCTTGGTGACTTAAAAACTTGATGAAATGTAAGATATCTATGTCCCGCTCTTGCGACGTTTGTCGTAGGCGCGAACAAAAATAAAATAACTTGCCACAAAGTGACATCTTGTAGAATTTTTAATTGCCGGATTTAAAAATATATGCAAACCTTCTTTACTCATTTTATCAGAAGATTCGGTGTCCTTTTTTATACACTAATTAATTAGTTAACGACTGAATGACTAATGTTTTAGAAAAGTGCGATCTAAACTGAAAAATTAATCGTCTTACCCATTTTGACTACAGTATAGTCTCACTTTTCCTAAGTAAGTCGAAAAGTTTGAAATGGTTACAAAAAGGCCCACAACTCATATATATTTATTCATCTTTATAAATCTTAAATATTTTTTTAAAATCTAGATAAGATGTATGACCGGCTAAATCAGTACACGTTTGTTAGATATATAATAAAAATAATCACAAAGTATCAAGTACAAAGTATTAATTCTGAAGTGTTGATACAAAAATAAGATGTAATATGATTGTAAATAAGACAACTATCTACCAAATGACTTTGATATATCAGCTTCTATAGGTCACCATACGGCCTTTAAAAATGAGCAAACCCCATACCCATAAATATAGTAAGCTATTCGGGGTATAAATGTTAATAAACATATAAAAGGATCCGAAATGACAAATTATATAACAAATCAAACAAAAAACAACGAACTGATTTATGTACACAAAAGTAAACGAAAAATAAATATGATAAATTACAGATGCTTGGTGTTATCCTTGAGGATTTACAGTAAAAAGTGAAGTTACAAAAATACCGAATTCCAAATACAATTCAAAACGGAAAGTCCTTTTCAAAATGGCAAATTCAAAAGCTCAAACACATCAAACGAATGGAAAACAACTGTCATGTTCCTGACTTGGTACAGGCATTTCCTTATATAGAAAATGGAGGATTAAACCTGGTGTTATAACTAGCTAAACCTCTCACTTGTATGACAGTATTATATTAGCCATGTCCCTCTTCTCTTTATATGATACTCGTGGATAAGAGCAACAAAACGTAAAAGAAGAAGGAACAAATAGGAATGGTTGTGGTCCATGTCTCAAACAAATGTGATTGAAGTTATAAGGGCAAGGATGGGAAGCGCAATTAGCTAAAACGAGTATCCTTTGTCATGGCTTGTCAATCGGGAAAAAAATTGGCAGTTTTTGTCCCGCTTGACGGAGTCAAATAGCGAGACATAGGTATGCTGTTTCCGGCGTCGGCGGCGTCGGCGGCGACGTCGGCGGCGGCGTCAACAATGTATTAGTTTGTGATTAGGTCTAGTTTATGGTGAACCACTAGTGGTAAGTTAAAGATATTTGGTATGCAGTTGTATTAGTATTGGCACATCTCATTACCATGGAAATTATTTGGCCCCGGCCCCTCAGTTATGGTCTATTGACTTTGAAATTTTTGCTTAGGTTTCATGTATTAATTTGTGATTAGGTCAGTTAATGGGGAACCACTAGTGGTAAGTTAATGATAATTGGTATGCAGTTGTATAAGCATTCGCATATCTCATTTCCATGGCGATTATTTGGCCCCGCCTCCTCAGTCATGGTCTATTGACATTGAAACTTTTGCTTAGTTTTCATGTATTAGTTTGTGATTTGGTCGGTTTATGGGGAACCTCTAGTGGAAGGTCAATGATATTTGGTATGCAGTTGTATTAGCATTGGTACATCTCATTACAATGGAGATTATTTGACCCCGCCCCCTCAGTTATGGTTTATTGAATTTGAAATTTTGCTTAGTTTACATGTATTAGTTTGTGTTTTGGTTTGTTTAAAGGGAACTACTTATGATAAGTCAATGGTATTTGGTATGCAGTTGTATTAGCAGTAGCACATCTCATTTCCATGGATACTGTTTGGCCATGTACCTTCAGTCATGATTCATTGACTTTGAATATTTGCAAAACTTACATGTAAAAGTGTTGCTATTTTAATTTCAACATTTGCATTATCGAAATAAACCAAAAATCGAGACATATCTCTGTGATAACAGTTTATTATAAGATTGCAGAGAAGAATTGTTTAGAAACATTATGTTTGTGATATAATCTTTTTTCTTCTTTATCTGAGTTTGAGAAAGATCTGGGACTACTATACTGATCGTATATTATGTCCCAGGAAAGATTGAGCAGTGATATTGATATTAAAGATGCAACTCGTCTGTAAACTGTTGCAGGCCTGGTAATTGAGCCAGTTTCTCTAATTATAATATCTTTAAATTTCATAAGTGTGACCTCTATTTAGGGTAAAGCTTATAAAAAAATGGATATCAAATTACAATTAATGATAGTGTTAGAAAATATTGACTTTAACCGTGCGTGAACTGATGGAAATTTTTCGTCGACTGATACGGTATTTTATCTGTCAAATTTATTAACTACATTCGTTTTAAATGAAAAGGAAGTAGAATAATATCTGGTTATAACGGACAATAAGGACTAGACAAAATTAAAATAATTTGACTTGAAAAAATAATTATAAAAGTTTTCTTTTTTTCTTTTAATCATCATAAATTCTAAGTCTCTGTTTTAAGTATAACATCAATTCAATTACGTTGTAACAGAGACATATATAATACAATTGAATTATGTCTCTGGTTGTATCGTTTGAAAAATGATTTATTTTCAACGAAATCTTTATTTAACAATGTTTAAATAAAAGAAGTCCTGTGTATAGGGCGCTCTCGGTGTAATAAAATCTGCGATCTTCCCAAATTTTTCGTGAAAACTTTATTAATTTGCTTGATATGGGCCGATTTGGTGTCGAGGTTATAGGTTTCCCCTGAAGTATATATTATTACTACTGTTATATTTTATATAGCTATCAGCATCTTCAATTTTAATATTGTAAATCAAAATCCACTGACGTTTTTCTTTGCAGAATGTGTATTCTATAGAAATTCGTCTAGAAAGTAGACACAAACGCAGTTAGTTATTTCTTTTAATAAAGGTACAATAAGCTTAAATTTTCAAAAAAAAAAAATAAAAATAAGAATTATTGTCATAAGGTGAGACTGGTAAGGTTTGTCAGTTCTTAGTTTACTTCACAAATTAAAAAAATTCCGACTCTATAAATAATTTGGAAATAGCGCATTTTGGATGAATTGCACAAAATCAAAAATATATATTCAAACAATCCTAGAAGTTTTCAAAGCATATACTATATTCTGGAAAGGGATATTGATTTCATCAAATTTCTAATAAATTTCCACGCGGCAAGTCATATATCAGTGCTGATCATACTATTCAGTGGTCTCGGGTTCATGTTTCGTTTTCTGTTTGTCTATGACAATAGTTTAAGATTTTGAATGTAAGTTTTATTCCTACAGTGGCACCCTAAATGTTACTAATGGGACCATGACAAACGGAAAATCATAGGTGACAAGTACAAATAATCTGAACGATTAAACAAAATCATTGGCGTCCATGAAAAGTTTCAATAGATTACTTAAATTATGAAAACCAATTGCATCAGTAGCTTTGAAAGAAGCAACACCAAATACCGGTTCGGAAATGATCTACAAAACATAGAATTAAAAAATTAAGATAACAAATATTCTAGAATGTCGTACAATAATCATTAAACGAATTGTGAAATTTTATGAAAAAACTTTTTTCAAAAAAAGATTTTCCACTGTTCGTTACTGTCTCTGGTTTATAAACGCAAAGAACAGTGAACAAATCAATATTTGAACTGAAGTTGAACATTTCCGGGAAAAAAACGGCATCGAAAACGTTTGAATCCACAATTCCTTTTAAAAAAAGAAAGATATTTTGGCCAGAATTTGAAATTTCATTGCAAATTGACTGTGTTCTGTATATTTAATACAACTGTCTTGTTGTTTAACTATTTTATCAAAATTAAATATCCCAATGGGATTGAGATAAACAAATGTGTTTTCTGACTGTCCATAATACGACATTTATACCAACAATACTGGCAATATAATCACAAGGTAAAATGCTTAATACTTTGTATTTTAATTTATTATTCATTAAGGTTTCAAGTGATAAATAATAAGGATGATAAATATCTGTATATTTATCAAAATCAGCAATTGATCTTCTAAGATAAAACTCTTGTAAAAGAAATACTCCCAAGAGAACAAAATAAAATACCGATAAAACTTTAGCCTGATCAGGTTCCCAAAATACAACTATCGTTTCTCAAAATGTCCATCTATTCAAAGAATGATTTTCCTGTGGCTTCATTGTCGCCGTTAAAACTGTCTACTGTGTTAGTATTTTTGTTTAAATGTAAGAAAAGTCTGGCAAAACTATAGGGGCTATCACCTTTATAGTAATGCATGGAATGGTCTGCGGAGATGTATTGTCTTTTAGGAAGAAAGAGGTAAAATAGAGGCAAGTTAGTACAAAGTAGAAAAATGAATACAATGATTACAATATTAACTGTTCCCTTATTAACAATATCTGCACATTCTATGTCTAAACAGAATGTATTAAAACACTCAAAGTCATACCCTAGCCAGGATCCCAGGATAAAATATATCACATATTTCCAATATTGTCCTTCGAAATATCTGTGACAAAATTTCCAGTCAGACGAGTTTTTATCTAAAATCTGATTGAAAAGCGATTGGTAAAGCAATTGGACGCATATAAGTAGTTTGCAGTGTTATGTTCTGGTATATATGCACTTGCATCCACAAACACGCGAATTGTTCTTTCTGCTGACTTAGTTAACTGAGGAGTTATCCTGTCTAGATCTACAGGGTATGATAGTATGTCAGTTTTAGGTTTGGGAACCTATATCCATCTTAAAATCCCGTTTTCGTGTTTGTTGTCATAAGTGGTGTTTTTCAAGAACTCTTCGTCGACTTCTATGTTAAAGAAATCTCAATCTGCTTTTACAACAAGTACAAACTGGTCAAACATTTGTTTTACTGATTCTGGATTAAAAATTTCGAACTCACATGTAGTGTTTTTAGTTAAGAATAAAGTTGCCAGTGAACTTTGCTTCTGTGTTTAGTAATTTCGACCCGTAAACCATGAAAAGGGTAAAAATGATAATGCACTTCTTCCATAAGTTTATAGCACTCAGTTTCAGTTTTTACTCTGCAAAAAAAGGAGTACATTTTTACTTTCGCTGCCATTTAATTTAAATGATAATTGATATTGGCACAGCTTCACCTCAGTTGGAATTCTAGTGATTATAATTATAACTAAATTTCCTTTCCAAATTCAACTCTTCAATTTTTGGCATAATATCTTCATATAATGACAATGAACACTATATTTATTTGTTTTGGTCATTATCATTTGATTTTGCTTCCCAATGTGTTCGCGTTCAATATTAAAATTGAGACTGGAAATGGGGAATATGTCAAAGAGATAACAACCCGACCAAAGAGCAGATAACAGCAGAATGTCTTTTACATGTATATGTTTAGTTGTCAAAACCAGCGATTTTTCGTGGTAATAATAACACTTCTATGTAGATATTGTTAATGATTGATACATAAAGCAAGGGACGATTGATATCAACAACACAGACTGTGAGGTATGCATAAACATTGACATAATCTCACAAAAATGTACACAACATTTAAATGGACCAAGAAAGGAATGCAATTGACGTTATTCTGTTTTCCAATCCTTGTGTTACAGAAATAGATCTAGAGTCGGGCTAGATTGGTTCCCGATCGCAATATTCAGTATGTGACACATGCTAATATAACCAGCTTGTACTTGTAAAGTAGTCCCGGGAACCAGGATAAAGTCGCGGTTTGGTACAACCAATACATGGGCAAAAATTAGGCAGTTATTGAGACATTGCCGACATTTGAAGAGAAATGATATAACACCATGAAAATGCGCAATAGTATGCTATAAATATGTAACCACATTTGTCATGGGCATTTATCAATATCCCAATAATATAGTTACGTTAGCCATCGTCCTTACCACGGAGATTTTTTTAAATTTACTAGTCATTCATTTATTATTGGTAATGATAAAAATTCATTAACGGCTCCGCGGAAATCTTCGCCTACCATTTCCTCTGTAAGTATGAAAATAAGAAGAGTTGGTATAATTGCCAATGACACAACTCTCCACCAGGGCCCGGTTGTTCAAAAGACTGCTAACAGTTTTAATTCACCGTACGGTCTTCAACAATTAGCAAAAATCATACCGCAAAGTAAGCTATAAAAGGCCCCGAAGTGACATATGTAAAACAATTCAAACGAGAAAACTAGCGGCCTGATTTATGTACAAAATAATGAACGAAAAACAAATATGATATACAGCAACAAACGACAACCATTGAATTACATGTGCATGTAGAAAAGTGTAATGCTGACCGCCTTAGTTCATTTACCAATCCATATTTTCAGTACGATACGGAACAAATAAAACAATAAACAGACTTTTACATCAAATAGATATATATATATATATATGAATGGCGGCCCCCAGTATTTTATTTTAGCTCCAGCAAAATATTTTTGGAAATTGGCATTTATCCAGCCAAAATAGGTTTAAAACATGAATCAAATCAACATACAAACATTTAGCTACAGATATATAAATGGTTTGCAAGAAATGACACGTACGAAGTAAAAAAACACTTCACCATTTTTGACACCATAAACTTTGCATCGTGGTCCACTATAACATAAATAGAAAATGGCGAATTCAGAAATAAAAAAATATAGTCGAGTGAGAAACAACTTAAAAAAAAACCTTTGAAGAATCAAAGGCCATACTACGGGAATTTTCACCTCCTGGAGCCTAGGAAGTAGAAGTGTAGATAAATTCCAGGGACAAATATATAAAGGCTTCCCTGACATTTATAGTGCCCTCGACATCCTTACACCTTACTCCTTTAAATGCACAACAACACCAGTGTATGACGACCTGGGGAAACGGAAAACGCTAAAGAGTACCAACATACATGCTGTATTTGTGATACGTCATTGTCAACAGAACTTGTAAATAATCATTCTGAAAATTCAAGGGAACATAATATTAACTCTGCTATAACGAGTAATTCAACATCTGAGCTTATAGATTCCGACAAAGATTCCAATATATCCGAACTGGAATACCAGGATGACCTTGAGAACACCACAATCTCAGGCAACACATACAATAACAGCAATACCGCTCCACCAAAACAGCATGACCTACTGTCACAGAAAACAGAGCTTAAAAGGGTGTTTCAGCTCACCAAGATATGCAGTATATGCCATACCCCAGACGACTCGAGCATAATAATATGTAATTCTTGTAACAAATGGACTCACTGCTCATGTACAAACCTACCACCTTATATCCTTTTCACCTTAAGCTAAACACAAAGAAAATATACGTGCCAAAAGTGCGTTGTTATATCTGAAGATTTTATTTTAAAGATGGAAAACAACAAAAATACATCAACCACCAACGCTTCATGTCAGACATCCAGAGAAAATCAACCTGATGCTTCTTATCTAGACAGTGTAGCCAGCAGATTTCAAGAATAAAAAGTAACATCAATCAATACATTAAATAGAGATTTGCCTAATCTTGACAGTGACTTAACAGCAACCATAGAGAAAGTAAACAACCTAGAGCAAACTCTAAAAGAAAAACTTGCAACAATCATAACAATAGTAAGTGATATTAATGTAGAACGAGCACGAAGTGATGCTACATTGTTAGAAATGCGTAAAAAAGTCAACCAAACCTCTGTGAAGGTAAAACAAATACAGAAAGACATAAAAGTGCTTAACTCACTACAAGAACCATCCCTTTACGATCTAGTCGAGAAAAGCTGTATGATGATAAATAAAGGCAACAGTAGTATACCGGTATTCAAAAGTCATAAATCGATTGAGAGAAAACAAATCCGGGTTACAAACTAAAACCGAGAGAAACACATCAACTATAAGAGGTAAACAAAGGAACAACAGGAACACTGAAGCGCCAACATACATAGAAACGAACTATTTGATAACAACTGCCATATTCCTGACTTGGTACAGGACATTTTAAGAAAAAATGGTGGGTTGACCTGGTTTAATGGCTAGCAAACCTCCGCTTTATGACAATGTTAAAAAATATCGCTAAAATGACAACACTGCGTGACAGAAATACAGCAAAAACACACGCAAGAACATTCATCACAGAGAAACGCACAAACAAATAATATAATAGTCGATACAACATGCAAACCGCAGAACAACAACAAACATATTCCATCAGCGATAGATCCCTGTAACTAAGAATGTAACACAAGACTTACCAAAAGACAGGAAGAAAATGGACGGGGTTGCACAGCAAGTTAAAAAATTAGGCAATCAAATAAAAACTTCATCCGAAGAACATCAGAGCAAGCTTGAAGAAATTAATGATACCATACATGCTTTATCAGAAAGTAAAACCAAACCAAACTATGCATGCAAAGTTCAAAACAAATTTGAATTGTTAGAAAATGAAAAATTATGTACAAATATTGATGTAAGAAAGGTATCTGATAAAATATGTAACAGTGATGAAAATCTTTGTATAAATTTTAATGAAACAAATGAGCACAATGATAGATCAGTAGGTAATTCACCAAAGGGTAACACACAAAATAAAAATTCAGGCCACACTAGTCAAACAACCAAAAACCCTGATCACACAAGGCAGAGTATAGATAAACAAACCAATAATAGACGTAGCATAGATAAACAAAACACACAAACAAAGATTTTATTTTTAGGAAACTCTCACCTAAGACCAATTAGAATAAAGGAGTTTATCAGGGGTTACTCAGTAAGCAAACAGTTATGTTACACAATTGAAAAAGCTAAATCATATATAAAATCTTGTACTGAGTTGTTTGATTGTGTAGCCTTGCACCTCTTCACAAATGATGTAAGAAACAATGAAAACATGGAGAACGTCTGTGGAGAGTTCGCTTCCCTAGTTAATAGCATACATGTACAATGGCCATCTGCTTCTATAGTAGTCTCATTGGGGATATTTCGAGGTGACTCTTATATCTTGAACAAAAAAAAATACAAGAATGCAATATAATCTTGCAGCACACTTTTCTGCATAAAAAGCACTTACACCTTTGTGATAACTCTACCTTAGGGTAAAGAGGCCATGCCAACCATATATTCCTTAATTTTGACAAGGTACACCTCAACTTTCAAGGAACCAAAGTTTTTGTCACAAACCTCAAATTTGCCTTATTTAAGGCACTAAATATTAAGAGAAATAGAAACTCTCAAGGTAGTTGGATATCAGGTCAGAACAATTATGACTGGAATTATTCATACTTTAATTGAATGAACAGGCATATATATGTGAATAAAAATGTAACAAGACTTTACATTGTTTATTATTATTGCATTATTATAATTGATTATATACTTATAGTTTCCTACATATACATGTACTTCTCTAGTTAAGAGTTTTAGTACCACGTTCACTGTTTGTATGCTCTGTATATGGATTATTATTTTATGTTTTAATGTGAGAATAAGACTCAAAACAGTGGTGCAAATAATATGTTGTAATACAGAAGTTTATAATATTTAAATCAGGACGGAGAAAGAAAGTTAAAAAGACCACCTGGAAATTTAAGAAAAATAGAAATTTTTAACAAAATCTGTGTTGTTTGTGTGCAGCAGTGTTGATGAAATTGGAGCTAGATTTAATAAATATGTATAAAACTGACACTATTTGTGTTTTACTTACATTTTTAACATTATTTTTTATGATAAATGAAGAACAAACCTTTCGAAATACTTTCAAAGACTTGAAAACAATCCAGAATTTCTACTTCAGGTATGTATTTATTCATACATGTGATGTACCAACTTTGGTGACCGTTACCATGGAAACGAAGCTGGTGACGTTATGTTTTCAACTCAAATTTTTATTAAGGCCATTGCATAGTTGATGTATGCAAGTTTTAATAAAAATTCAATGGTGAAAAAAAAAAATTGTTAATCTGTAGGGATCCACCTTAAACATGTTTAAAGATACATAACTGAGAGCTAAATTTAAAAGAAAAAAAATATTTATATTTATATATATATATATCAGAAGTACAAGTTTTTGTTTTTATTATTAATTCTTTTTTTTTAGAACAATCTTAACACATAACTGTTGCTTGAATCTTTAAATGATAGAAATATGTACACACAAGCATCTACTTATATATATTCAATCCACAGAAAGTGTACAATTTCATTAATATAAACAAATGTATATGTAGTTTATTTTATACATCACAAAATACTGTAGCACACAGTTATATGCAACTCATATTTTTTTGACTTATATTTACTGGTTCCTGTGTATGTTTATTTTATTGATCATTGTAAGCACACATGATTTATACAAAAAAAACATGAAAATTTCAACATGGAATATAAATGGTTATATCAGTAAAGGATTTAACAAATTTGAAGATGATATTTTCTTTGACAATCTTTTACCGCAAGATATTTTTTGCTTGCAATAAACCCGCTGTGATCTGGATAATTGTTTAGAACTTTCAACTTTTCAAAGACCGGTTCATCTTATAAAATCTAGAACAAAACCTAGTGGGAAAAGACATGGTGGCTTATCAGTGTATATACTTAATACAATAAGACAGGGTGTTAAATGTTTAGAACATGCCACAAATGATTTTATATGGTTAAAGTTAGACAAAACATTCTTTGGGTTTCAGGAAGATTTATATATTTGTTTTGTATACAATCCACCTGAAAATTCGTCCTACTATAGAAAATTGGATTATTATATTCTTGAAATGATTGAAAATGATATAGTAAAATATTCCCAAATCAGGAAAAATCACGATAGCAGGGGACTTAAATGCAAGAACTGCTTGTGAAATTGAGCATATCCAAATGGATTCAGACAACTCATTTCTCTATGTATATCTTCATCATTGCGTATCTTTAATGGCAGAACAATGGATGATTTAATGGGTGCATACACTTGCTTCCAACCTTTAGGAAGCAGTGTTGTCGATTATTTTTTAGCATCTGAAGAACTCTTACCAAATTTCACATATTTTCACACTCATAATTTTTTACCTGATTTTTCAGATCTTTGTCAGATCTCATGCATGTTAAAATGCAACACAAAAGTATATGAAAGAAACTCAAATCTAGCTTTTATGCCAGATAAATATATATGGGATGATAACTCAGTCTCAGCATTTCAAGATGCTATAAATTCAAATGAAATCAAAAAAAATATTAGACAGTATAAAGATAAAATTTACGACCAAGATTCAATTGATAATGTAGCAGAAGATTTAAATGAGATTTTCCAAAAAGCTGCAGATTTATCACTAAAGAAAATTATTAGAAACCCAAACAAAAAAAGCAAGAAGAAGAAAATTAAAAAGAAAAGAGAATGGCAAGATCAAGATATAATGAATTTAAAACAAAACTTTTATCGAAAATACAGATTAATGCAAAAATCACAACACAGATCCTTATATACGAGGGTCCTTTTTTAAATGCCTTAAATTGTATCGAAAGCAAAGAAGAGCAAAAATAAGAAAATTCAAACAAGACATCATAAATAAACTCGATAATTTGTATGATCAAAATCCCAGAGCATATTGGCAACTATTAGATAAAATTAAAAATATCTCAAATAATAGTCAAAATATCGCTTCAGGAGCTTCTGATTTCAACTATTGTTGTGGTTTGGTGTTAATTGATTAGTTGTGGACTGTTGTTTGTCTTTTCATCTTTTCGTCTTTATGTTTTCTTTTTAGAACAATAATCCCATTTTCCTTTGTTTTTTGTTTGTGCTTGTCCTTTTGCTATCATCCTCCCCTATTTACATACTTGTCATAATCCCATAAATATATATGATGTTTTGCTGGGTTATTGTCCACTATGTTGATTTATCAATTATATTTCTAGTACTGACCACACAATTAATTGATCATTCTTAAATGCCGAACATCTTGTTTCAAACCATTTCTGCATTTTCACGATGTGAACAAATTAAACAATAATCCCCTTTAGGATTTTTTACACGAGTTGTTACAAAATGACAAGATAAATCAGGTTTTAAAAATATAACCATATCTTAGTATTTTATTTTGTTAATGCTGACTTCGTATCTGACATTCCAGATCAATATATGTCTACCTGAATACAAGCGTTTCGTGCGAAAATAATGTTCAAAAACTCCTTTACTTAAGAAATCTACAATTACCCAATTAGATGTCATTGAATGGTCATCTTATTATTTAATTTGAATATCAAAACAACTTGAAGGCGAAACAAATAAAAATAATCACTTATATTGACATGTAATTATTACAGTTGATATTATTTGTAGAGTTTAATGCATGAAAATTTAACTTTTGTTTTATAAGTTTTTGATTTTCAAATATTTTGGCTTGAAAAATCACTGAAGTGTCATTATCTGGTACAGTAAAATTGGCACGGTTAATGTTATAAGCGTGTATTGTTTACCAAATCTTTCACTAAGCGTTAACATGGGATAAAGCATAGAAATTATAATTTCTCAAGATACAGATATAGACGTCACAGATATCTGAATAGATTGGTATGTGTGATGGACAGATATAGTTTCATAGGCAGACAAAAATAAAGTTTCATCTAAAATTATTATAGGTTAAAATTGTACAATTAGTTGTTTATCTTTCTATTAATTTTAAGATTTTGTACTCAAAATGGTGGTAAGAATAAAAATTAGTAGGTCTTCTGATCGGATGGTATTCTTGCAGTTTTATTTATTGCACGTAAGCTGACAAGATGAACAATTCATTTACAAATATAATTACTATTCAGAATGATATATATCTGAAATAACCATAACGGGAACAATTTTTCTGCACCAAAGCACATTTCGACAATAACTGGCTCTTCAGTGATGCCCGAGACCAAAATGTTTGAAAATCCAAAACTAATAAAAAATATTGAAATTTCTATGACATTTGGTTTCCTGTGTTACATTATTAAAGATTTTGCTATGTCGTTTAGTGCGGATTTTAGAAGAGTCAAAAACAATTGCTGTTTTAGGTCAGTTTTGCAGCATTTGCTGTTTTATTTTAAATGTCTTTTCTCTCAGTAGTAAACCAGAACAAAAGAAATTTCTTCTTATGATAGAGTCAAGAAAATCAATAATAAAACAACGCCAGTAAATATGTTAATCACCTTGCAACTGAAGCAGAATTTGCTGCATATAAGGGCGACATCAAAACCTTGTATGATATGACCAAAACTCTTAGTAGACGTAAAACAGATACGTCTAAACCAGTTAAGGATAAAGATGGAAAAATCATAACCAATCATAACGAACAGATGGAGAGATGGATTGAATACTTCATCAACGTTCTAAATAGACCAGAACCAGACCAACCAGTAAGAGTAAAACCAGGGGAATAATTGAGTAGTGAAACTGATAATATCAAGAAATGCGAAGTGAAAAAGGCCATCAAATCACTGAAGAATGGAAAATCAACTGACATAGATGGAGTACCACCTAAAGCTTTCAAATCTGAAGGAACTGAGATAATAGAATACATGTACGAATTCCTGAATAAAATCTGGGATGAAGAAAAAATACCAACAGAATGGTTAAAGGGCTTGTTAGTGAATCTGCCAAAGAAAAGAGATTTAGGTCTATGTGAGAACTGGAGAGGCATTACACTTTTATCTGTAACAAGTAAATACTATGCCGAATTATACTCAACCGGATAAAAGATGCAATTGATAAGGTACTTCGAGACGAACAAGCTGGTTTCAGATCAAACAGAAGCTGCACTGACCAAATAGCAACTCTACGTACCATTATTGAACAGTCATTAGAAAGGCAATTATCCCTGTACATCAACTTTGTCGATTTTGAAAGAGCAGTCGATAGCGTCGACAGAGAAGGGATGTAACAAATGCTTATGCATTATGGAATACCACCTAAAATTATTAACATGATCAATGCAGTGTATGAGGATTTCACAGTCCAGGTGATATATTTTTTCCAAAATAGCAACACATGTCAAGTTATAACTCAGAAAAATACAATTAACATTACAATCTGAAATGAAAGACTTCCAAACAGACTGGCAAAGTCAAAGAACTTTGCAATATCTTTCCAAGTGATATTTTGATTACTTGAAGAACGTTGTTGGCTCAATACTTGATTAATTTTAACTTTGTGTGCATCGCCTTTTGATATATTTGGATGAACATGAACTATTCGTTTTTGACAATTGAAAATCATTACAATGTTTCGCAGAAAAAGTGGAACAGGGTTCTTCTGGTCACTTTTTAAGAATATCCTTAATTGGAAAATTGTGAGAATGCATATAACTGATCTGAGAACTAAATCTACAATTAGAAAATAACAAAGTCTTGCATGCCACAAAACCAGGTTCAACCCACCATTTTTTTCTTAAAATGTCCTGTACCAAGTCAGGAAAATGGCCATTGTTAAATTATAGTTCGTTTCTGTGTGTGTTACATTTTAATGTTGTGTTTTTGTTGTGTCGTTCTCCTCTTATATTTGATGCGTTTCCCTCAGTTTTAGTTTGTAACCCGGATTTGTTTTTATCTCTATCGATTTATGAGTTTCGAACAGCGGTATACTACTGTTGCCTTTATTTGCCATTGTTTGGGATGTTTTTGGTAAATAATTTTCATGAATACTGCTATAGCAAGTAAAACAGTAATAGCATATGATATCCTTTCCCTGATTCTGCAGGAAGCAGCAAAACGAATGAGTTGAGCAATGTTAAGAAGATAACTGGAAAAAAATATTGACAAGAAAAACAGTGGTCGTCTATTAATTGAGATATGAACTTCAAACATAGAACCAGAATCAAAGGCATAACTTGTTGTCGCTGTTTTCTCCCCATCCAATGTGCCATGGTCAGTGTAATATGGTGTCATTGCTACATTAATTACAGAGTTCATAAGAACCTCTGTTGCAAGCTTTTAGAGAACTGTATTATACAAACAGAAGCGTACATGTCTGTTGATCGTAAGGGTAATATGTGACATTAACCTGACAGGACGTTTCGATTACATCAGGTGGTGTCCATATTGTTAATCCATAGTAATATAGTCGGATTGACACGAAAGCTTGTCCAACACTTTTCAAAGAATCAACCACATTTGCTAGAAATACTGTTGGCTTCGATTTGTTATCCATTCGTTTGATGTGTTTGAGCTTTTGATTAAGCCATTTGATTACGGACTTTACGTTTTGAATTTTCCTCGGAGTTCGGTATTTTTGTTATTTTACTTTTTTCATATTTCATCTGGTGGAATTGTTGTAGTGAACGTCATTTTATGGTCCATAGGATTCCATGATAGTCTGTCGTCGAACCATACACCAATAAATACTCCAGTGATGGCAAATTTTCCGCTAACCTCGTCAAAATCTCTGATGATGAATAAACTAAATGATGCATTTACTGGTGTAGTAGACTGGTCTATAGAAGGACTTATATCTTCGTTGTACCCTTTTAGTAGGTCCGTATGCACATATTAACATCTGAAAATATGAAAGGGAGAATAATTACGAACAGCAATAAAATGTTCTCTGTTAGGTGTTTTCTTTGATTGTAGTTAGGTACACATGTACATGAACTACAGTTTTTGAAAAACAAAAGCGAATATGTTCATGTTTTCATCATTTTAATTACTTATTGACAGAAAAAATAAGTTAATAATTTTAGTTATATAGTAAATGAAAAGATCATTAAAAAAGCCAATGACAGTTTTTTAATATTCATTCTCCAATTGCAATAACATGACTTATCATGTCAGTAGCGGTTGGTGTAGACTTATTAATGCTTACACAGTACTTCGCCAGATAATTTTAAGTAATTAAGAAATGTGAAATCAATAAAACAGAAGAAAAACAAATTTAACAGTCGAGCCTTTAAAGCAAAACAAAGTAATCATATTATCGAATGACTATAGAGAGCTTCGATAAAATAAGTCAACAAAGACTATGATCTTCAAGATAAAAGAATTTCTTTTTCGTTTTATTATTCCCCGGATAACAAATATGATTGAAAAAGTGTCGGATATACGTCAATGACACAGCAACCAAATAATACAATATAGTCTACAAGGTCAATGTAATTGTTCCTGACTTGGAACAGGCACATCGACATATTGAGGAATTATTATTTTTTTAAATTATTGGAATACGTAAAAGACACGTAGACAGTATGATAACATAACTAAGACATCATCAAATGCATTTTGAATACAAACCTGTATATTGTTGAAACAAAAAATATTGACCTCTGGACGACTTTCAAACCTTTGCCGATGAGTTGCTCCCTCATTGACGACCGAATACCCTTTAATTGATATATCAGACATTTGCTTACGTATAGGTATGATACTGTTATTAAAGATGACAAAAACACAGGTAGAACAATACTAAATACTACCATATTAGATAGATATAAGAAGATGTGGTATGAGTGCCAATGAGACAACTCTCCATCCAAGTCACAATTTGTAAAAAGGAAACCATTATAGGCCAAAGTACGGCCTTTAACACGGAACCTTGGCTCACACCGAACAGCAAGCTATAAAGGGCCCCAAAAATGACTAGTGTAAAACCATTCAAACAGGAAAACCAACGGTCTAATCTATATAAAAAACGAGAAACGATAAACACTTATGAACCACATCAACAAACGACAACCACTGAACAACATGTTCCTGACTTAAGACAGGTGCAAACAAAGAATGTTTCAGTAAGGGGAAAAGCTAAGATTACTGAATGTGCGTATTTCATGAACTTTAACATTCTACAATAGGTAGTTGAACTTCAGCACTATTTTGACACAGAACCGTTAGAGGCCGTGTTTTAAAAACATGGCCTTGTACTGTGCTAAAAATAAGTTTGTCTACAGAGTATCAATATATGATATTCGTATAATAAATAATACAGACTAGTTTTATTTGTATCTGTAGTCATAAACATTTTTTTAACTATCACATGAAATTACGTCAAATGTATTGACTTTTGTCACATCCAAAGTTATTTGCCATCTTGTGCAATTTGACTAATTACAATTATTAAATGTTGAATTATAAAACGTATTTAAACTGTTTTGCTAACTATACATGTACTGACATTTTATACATGTACGTGGTCGCCTGATCGAGTTGAACTGCTTCTTCAAGTTCAAAACATGAATAAGTTTAAGTTTAAATCAACTACTTGCCTTTGCATACATTCCTATAGATATTTTGCGATTTGGTTTCTAAATTGTTTTAAATTTGAAAAACGAAGCGATTCAAACAAGTGTTTTCTCTTTTGTGGAAAAAAATTAAATATGAAGCGACTGAACTGATACTTGCCACCATAACCATTCATTGGTACCTTTATGGTTTATAGATTAACGCCCAAATGATAAGAAATTGAGTATACATAAAAACATGTGGGACGCATTTTCGCCGTAATCGATGACTTGAACATTTTCATTAACATATTTTATATGTAACAACATGTAAATATGCTTGATGCAATAAACTAACATTTGAGATCAAGAACTATCTTCCAGCAACATCGATTCAAAAGTCCAAAATCTATGTGTGCGAACAAACAAATAAAGTGTATTTATGCATTACCCTCTTTGGACAAATAATTCGTTGTTGGTCTAGCGTAATGGGAACAGCAACTCAACACAATAGTAAATACACATAGAAATTAAAAAAGTAAAAGAATGATACACGTAGACCTAAAAACTGAAAAAGAATATAACTTACAACTGAAAAGATCCTTTAGGAATATGCAATCATCACTTCCATAATGAATGAAATGAGACAATATTCGGTATGAATAGAAAAAAAAACCCATTAACAATCACTGCTTAAGCTGGTCCGCAAAAGGCACTCGGCATTTTGGTATAAAACAAACATGACATGTGCGAATCATTTATATAATTATAGTAGTTTTAATAATTCCTTTAGGAGGTCGTAGGTGAAATAACTTAATCCAACTCTTCTCCGGAACCCACTTAAATTGTATTTTTAATAGAATTTGTTCAAGTCCTATATGCATCAGAATTTACACAGGAGATAAATCAAACAACAATTCTAATACAAGGTGCTTCTTTCGCTTTGTTAACAAAGTCAAGTTCTCATTCCAAATGAATATAGGGTTTTTGTGAGTGACGTCTCAAGTAAATTTAAAGGTCAATTGTATTTCGCACAACGCCGGACATCAAAATGGAAAATTATGTTTGTGTTGATTGCTAGGAAAACTAAATAAAATCATTTTGAAACAATCACTCAGCCACTGCAATGAGTTTTCAGAACGTTCTTTTTATTGCTCTTTAAACTTTCATCGACTTCAAATTAATTTATTCAATAAATCAATTCATGCACAGCTCGATCGAAAAAATTAATAAATGAAGGAAGAAGAAATTTATTTACACATTAACTAATTTACATCATTTAATATTAATTTATTCATCAGGATATTAGGTATAGATACACAATTCATTGTCCACGTTCTTCTATAGATTCCAAAATGTGAACTAGCTGTAAAATATCTACAATTATACTTGAATCAATTGAACCAATACAGTTAAACTCGGTATTGACAATTTTGGTAAAAGGAATAATGAGGGATGTTTATATTAAGTATGATATTATATTACAACGGCGTTTTAGAAGCAACAATTAACACTATTTCTATTACAATGGAAATGATTCTTTTTATTGAATCAACTGATTAAAATTATTAAAAAATAATCAATTCATTAAAGTCCTATGAAACTTCAAATTAAAAAAAGACAAAATTGAATATGTTTTGTATACTTGATCGGCTTAATTTCACTATAAAACAAGTGTACGTGAACTTTCTTGTAAATGAAAATACTTTTAATTATCAAAATCCTCATAAATGTATTGCTATTGAATTATTGTCTTCACGTACACTAATTCGCCGATATTTTCCCGTATGCCGTGACCTTAACCACGAGACCTCTTGTTAGAACTTTGACAACTACACAAGTGCGAGAGGAAAACCGTGATGAAAGAATGTAAACAAACGTGCACTGGAAGAAGAACAGTAATACACAATTCTTAAAGAACAAATTAAGTTCAACAAATCATTTAACAACTGTAAAGGAAAAGTTTAGTTAAGAAATAGGAACGCATTGGAAATATTCAAAAATATATCAAAGCTCTATAAATCAATTGTGTGCGACTTTCATACAGGTGAGAGGTTAAGCTAGTAATAAACCAGGTTAAATCCACAATTTTCTACCGGAAATGCCTATACAAAGTCAGAAATATGACAGTTGTTTTTCCAATCGTTTGATGTGTTTCAGTTTTAGATTTTGCTATTTGTTAAGGGACTTTCCGTTTTGAATTTTCCTTGTAGTTTGGTATTTTGTTTATTTTACTACGTACCTATTTGTCACATGCCTCATGTGCTCTGTGTTAATTGTTTATCAATGTCACGATCCGGTAAACTTCGGCAACACTTAACTAGCTTGCGATCAACAATCACTGAATGAAATATTATTTGTCGACAATACGTTATAGTTTCGTAATAAATACAAAAAAAAAACCAAATAAAAAAGCGTGGATACAGGGCTTAGTTTAGCATACATGCATGCATTGGTTCAATAATTTCGAGAACACTGAAATTACAAAAAACTCGTGTCATGTGACCTTCATGACGTTAGAGAATCGAAAACTGTTATTTGTCGTGTAAGTTCAGTAAACACAGTTTGTAATTTTCATTAATTTTGTGACTTAATTATATCTCTACTTCTTATCGATTTGTATTAAGGTAACTTTTATCTTAGCACTTCACTTGTCCTTTAACATTAAATTGAATAGGACAAACGTCAAGTAATAAGAGAAAAGTGTGCTATTTAGGCTTTTATTTGAGATCAACGTGGTCCCTATTTAGGCAACACACAAAAGGTTGACTGGAGTACAGAAATATGGTCAAAACTGAACTTCTCCCATCTGCCAATCAAAATATCAGGGTGCGAGCTAAAATTATGATATAAGGTCAAGAGGAATTTTTAATGCATATTTGCCTGATGTTAAACTTAAATAATGTATTGAATGTTCAATGATATCAAACAATGCAGTTTATCTCAGTTTACAGCCAGGTTTAAATTTACTACTTCCTGAAAAATCAATCTTTTAACAGATTTGAATAAATAGCAAAACCGGAAATACATTGCAAATGATTCGATTGATATATCTGAAATAAAATTGAGAATGGAAATGGGGAATGTGTCAAAGAGACAACAACCCGACCAAAGAGCATAAAACAGCCGAATGCCACCAAAGGGTCGACCTGTATGAGAGTACATTTGGTTAGATTGAATGAGCCGATTTCAATTGTTTCATTTCAGATCGTCAATTCAACTCATTTTGATTGGATCATTTCAAATTTCTTACCATTAGCTTTAGAAGCGATGTTAAGATACATTTTGATTGCATCTGTTCATCATTTAATTATTTGGCTTTCCAAGCGTTTTGGTTCGAGTGAGAATGACTTTGTACCCCCCTCCTCCTACATCGCTCAGCAGTCCACCCCCATGGATGTCCGACCTGATAAATAAAATTGATAATCTTACATTGAGAATGAATTCGGTTGATGAAATAAAGTCATCAGCTATAAGCATTGACTCTTAGTTGACAAAAATGGGATCAGTTGTTGATGGTCTTGTGAAACGAGTTGAGGACGTTGAAAATAGTCAGCAGTTTATATCTGCAGGGTTCGAACAAAATAAATCTGACATGGTTGTCATTGCCGATGATATAACTTTATTGCGTGTTATTAACAGGAGTATGGCTGATCAGCTTGAATAACTACAATGTGAAAACTTGAGGGACAATTTGATGTTTTTTTGGTATCGAGGAGGAGGAGGGCGAAGACTGTATTGATAGCATTAGAAACATATGTGCTTCATCTCTGGAAATTCGAAAACCGATTGAAATAGCATCTGCCTTTAGGATTGGAAAGAAATCCGTTAGCAAGTCGAGTCGGAATATGCGTAAGCCGCGCCCCATAATTGTAAAATTTATAAAACGTCAATAAAGGGACACTGTACGTCAAAACTCTCGAAAATTAAAAGAGTCAACCATTTCAATTTCTGAACACTTTCCGAAAGCTATACATGAAAAACGTAAACTATTATTTCCTGTGTATAACAAAGCAAAAGAGGCAGGTAAAAGAGTTTCATTTAATAAAGATAAACTTTTTATTGATGGTGAGCAGACTGTGGTTAAATAAAACGAACTAGTCAAAATTACACGTCGTGATCAGTCAGGTGATAGAATGTCGGACGCATCGTCGGGTCCAGGTTTTTCAGTGGCCTAAAAAACACCGAGTATTTCAAGTATAAAACCTAGTAAATCTTCAGTGAGTGATGGCTCGTCTAGGTGATCCCGCTTTGAAGTGTTAGCAGATATGCACACAGGTCCAGATTAGGACTTTAACTTTTTGTATTGGAACATTAATGGTGGTTTACATAATAAACTTAATGAGCCAAATGTTTTATCTTACATTAAAACATATGATATTGTTATTTTGCCTGAGTGTTGGATTGATAAGTCATTTGATGATATTGTAGATGGTTATATTTGTTAGCCAGTCCCATTACTAAAAAGTAAATATAAACAAGGCGGTGGACTATATTTGTTAATAAAAAACTGTTTTGCAAAGTATGTTGAAGTAGTTGATATTCAGAACGATACAATTATATGGCTTAAGGTGTCAAAAGATATATCAACTTGTGGGTTTGATTATTTTATTGGATGTGTATATTTGCCTCCTGCTTATTCAAACTATTTCAAAATGTATAATTGTGATTTATTTTATGATTTGTTAAATTCTGTTGAAAAATATTCATCAGATACTTCAAAGTTATTTTTACTTGGTGATATGAATGCAATAACTGCTGTAGTTAATGATTTTATAATAAATGACAATGTATGTGGCCCCATTTTTGATAGTTTCAACCATATTTTTGGTTATCTAAGTGACACAAATCTACCAGTAAGAAGAAATCCAGATCAAAGTACTAATGAGTTCGGGTTAAAATTGTTAAATCTGTGTAGAAGCACTGGTCTACGGATTTTGAACGGTCGACATAAGGATGGCTTAGCTAATGACTACACATTTTGTGGTTCCCGGGGAATGAGTGTTGTGGACTACTGCATATTGGACGATTCACAAGAGCCTGAGCGTAACAGTGGTACGTCAAACAACTCATATAATAGTTACCGATGGAACGAAGTGCTAAAAGATCAGTGTTATGAGTCTTTAACTGTAAACAGTGGTTCACTTAGCCAGATATTATTTCTGATATTGAAAAATCCCAAGATGGTATTGCCAATTATGTTGAATCGTTTACTTCCAATTTGATGGACATTATTTCCCAATTCTTTTGTAACTCACATAATTCAAATAATACTTGTGATCGTACCCGTAGTAAGACGACCCGATATAAAGATGACAAACCATGGTTTAACTACGAGTGCAAAAGACTTCGATCTATCTATATAAGTTCTTTGTATACATTTAATAGAGAAAAAAATGTTGAAAATCATCAAATATTAATTATGTCTAAAAGACGATACAAGCGTTTAAAAAATAAACTAAAACGAAAATATAAGCGTCAAGAGGGTGATATGATAGCTGCATTGCGTAAAAGCGACCCAAAGAAATATTATAAACTGTTTCAAAAGAAGAGAGCAAAAACTTCTGATGTGTCACTTTCAGAATTCTTCGAGCATTTTAGAAATTTGGTCACAAATGATGGTATTAATGTGACAGTCGATACTCCAGAGACCGTTTCCGACACAACATATGATGACCTTGATCAAATTATTACACAAGATGAAATTCTGAAGTGTATTTCTAACCTTAAATGTGGTAAAAGTCATGGTACTGATGGTACATTTAACGAGTTATTCATTGAATTCAAGGATATTCTGCTACCGTTCCTAGAGGAAATATTCAATAGGATATTAGCATCAGGACATTTTCCGAAATCTTGGGCACTCGCAGTGTTAATTCCTGTTTTTAAAAAAGGCGACGCCTCCGATCCAGTGAACTATCGTGGAGTCAGTTTGGTCAGTAATTTAGCTAAACTGTTTACATCTATTATAAATTCAAGACTAATAAAATGGTCTGAGAATAATGATATTTTTACAGATGCGCAATTTGGATTTCGCCCTGGTAGCAGCACTGTTGATGCAATTTATTGTTTGTTGACACTCGTCCAGAAAGCACTTTTCAAGAAAAAACGTTTATATAGATGTTTCGTTGACTACAAACAGGCATTTGACTCTGTAACTAGACTTAATTTATGGTTGAAACTATCAAGAGTTGGTATAACAGGCAAATTGCTGTCTGTTTTAAAATCAATGTATTCTACAGTAAAAGTATGTGTGAAAATTGATGGTTTTTATTCTGAGCAGTTTACAAGTTCAGTTGGTCTTATGCAAGGGGAAGTTTTTTCTCCTATACTCTTTTCGTTATATGTCAATGACTTTGAAATCGAATTCCTACGTAATAGTAATATACCATATGAAGTACAAGACTTATCATTATTTTTACTTATGTACGCTGATGACATGATTTTATTTTCTGATTCAGTTATTGGCTTGCAAGATATGTTAGACACATTATTATTATATACTTGTAAATGGGGTTTGACTGTAAATATTGCCAAAACAAAAATTATGGTATTTAGAAACGGAGGTTTTGTGAAAGACGAAGAAATTTGGTATTACGATGGCAATGCTATTGACATAGTGGATGAATTTTGTTACCTTGGTGTACTGTTAAATTTTAACGGTAAATTTGCTAAAGCTCAAAAACATTTAGCTGAGCAAAGTAAAAAAGTTGTATTTGGTTTAAAGTCGAAGGTTTCGTCATTGTATTTGAATGTTTTTACATATTTGAATTTGTTTGATACTTACATTAGTAGTATTCTATGTTATTGTTGTGATATATGGGGCTTCCATAAAGCTCCAAATATTGAAAAAATACAACTTGATTTTTGCAAAAATATATTAGGTGTCAAACAGTGTACAACAAATGTTATGGTTTATTTTGAATTGGGTAGATATCCTTTGGTATATTTTAGAATGTACAAAATAGTGAAGTACTGGTTAAAATTATTATCCACAAGCAACTGTATTCTTAAAAACTGCTACAAGGTACAACTGTATAATTTCTGTAATATTAGAAGCAGTTGGATTTATCAACTACAACAATTATTATTCAACTTAGGTTTAAATGAGATTTGGTATAACCAAGACAATTTGATTATTGATACAAATTTATTATTATTTGTAAAAACAAGGATATATGATCAAGCAAAACAGACTTTGAATGATCAAATGAAAATTTCATCTAAGTGTTATTTATATAAATATATTGTCAATAATGTATGTTTACAGAATTATCTAACTATACATATGAATTTTAGAGTGTATTTAATTCGGCTTAGATTGTCTTCACATAATTTGTTTGTTGAAGTAGGCCGTTATCATGGAGTAAATAGGTAAGATAGAAAGTGTACTCTTTGTACTTAGAATACCACTGAGGATGAATTCCATTTTGTTTTACAATGTGAATGCTATAGAGACTTAAGGAGACAGTTTATTAAACCTTATTATTATATACGTCCATCGTCGTTCAAATTAGTGCAACTTCTTAGCACTGAAAATGTCAAAGATTTGCGTAATTTGTGTAAATTCTTGTTTAATACACTTAATCATAGGACCGAACTGTTAGTTGTCAATACTTGATATTTATTTGCTTCTCTGATGTATTATGTCATGTTGTGTTATAAAAAACGTATTTGTATTTATTGCACTGATAAGCATAATGTGCTTAAAGTAATACAGAATTGAATTGAGTGTACATAATGCAGGTCATTACTGAAACACGTCAAGAAAGATTTGAAAATCAGCAGCGGTCACTGAAAACGTGTTTTGTTTTTCAATGTTGTTATTTTTCTCAACTGGTGGGCTCGAGGTACACTTCATGATTTGCTCATGTAACTTAAGCTTTAGTTCAATTACAACAATTTTTAATTGGTAATTAAAAAACACAATCTCTAATCAGGACATGTCTCGTGACTGTGCAGACGGTTTTGGAGATTGATGCACACCAGGAATTCTGAATATTAGTTAGTACAAAAATGTTCAATGCTGGTTTTACTGCGCACAATAATAGATTCTGGAGTAACTTTCATACTGTTAGCTTGAGATTGAAATTGTGAAAATCTAAAAGATAGCAAATACTTTTAGAGCATTAAATGCAACAAGGGGTTTCGTTATGCCTGCGTCATTGCTTATGTAGAATATGTCCATGTTGACTCTGTTCACATACAAAAAGTAAAATAACAAAAATACCGAACTTCAAGGAAAATTCAAAACGGAAAATCCCTAATCAAATAGCAAAATCAAAAGCTCAAACACATCAAACGAATGGATAACAACTGTCATATTCCTGACTTGGTACAGGCACTTTCTTATGTAGAAAAATAGTGTATTACACCTGGTTTTATAGCTAGCTAAACCTCTCACTTGTATGACAGCCGCATAAAATTCCATTATATTGACAACGATGTGTGAACAAAACAAACAGACATAATAGGTAAAAATGTCAAAATAGGGATACAGCAATTCACATTATGTTATAATCTTAATCACTATAAATACAAACAAATATGTCAACAAAGTAACACAAAAAGGCATATTAAATATAAACAAAGCACATTAGCAAAAATGAAAGACAAGAGTACAAAAATTTACCATAGCACAATAACACAATGCCGGGATGTATAATTACCGAGCCACGTAAAATGGCTATAACCAAAAATAGACTGAACAGTAAAAGTAATATTTACAAAGACAAATAAAAGAACCATATAACACGTTATTAAGATGATAAACAACGTCAGTACCTAGAATCTATGCTTCAAACCCATCGTGTATTATTTGTGAAGTTGATACAGATTATTTATCAACAAGGTCTTGGTATCTTCCGATTAACTTTTTTAGAATAAGGACGAGACGTTCTTTGACATACCTCTGGTTCATTAACTTTCTGCTCAGACAATTTGTAGGTTTCAGTTTTCTCTGTTGATGTGGTCGTTGATTGAGTTTGGCTTTAAATTAAGTTCGTTCGAAACATTTCCACTATGGAAATTAAATCTTATGCATTTCCATTTCTTTCTCTAGAACGGTAGAAAGTAAATCCTTACCATTTTGGTGTTGATAGCAGATCATTGGTTTAGGTGTTATTTGTTAAAAGTTAATTTTTAAATAATATAGTAAACACATCATTCCGTGTATTATAATTGTTTAATTGGTGGACCTTATTTAAATCTTTAGTGAATGAATAAAAGCACTTACAATTTATAATTTTGATGCGTCTGACGCGCTTTTCTAAATTTACTTTCACCTGGAATGTTCAAACTCGAAAATGTAAAAGCAAAGGATGTAACATGCCTCAATACGTGAGAATATTGTCAAAGGGGTTTAAAATAATATCCAAATGTTTAAGATCAACTTTGCCTTAGTTAGTTATTCTCTTAATTATCAGTTTCTTTTATCAACGGAGAATATCAGAAAAAAATATGTTATTAAACATGTCAGTCCGAAAGCACTGATTCCATCTGGGACTACAAATCTACCAGCAAAGGTTACGACCTTGTTCTACAAATGAAAATAACACTTCGTATCATAGGCTATTATCTGTGTGATTAAGTTTTTAGGTTGAATGAACGTTTTTATCATTGTATTGAAGTAAAGTGGTAATAGTGAGAGCAATTATGAACGAACATTGATGATTAGGTTCAATCTTTTCCTGTCATTGGATTATGTTGTTAAAAACTATAGTGTATGTAGTGTATGCAAAGGTTCAATTGACGCATGGCATTCCGTTCGGTATTTCGACCAAAACTTACTTTACAATGTAATGTTTTGAAACGCGAGCGTTATATTTATTCAGTTGTATTTGAATTATTCGAGTTCGAATCAAAGGACAAACCCCCTCCCCCCAAAAAAGATAAAACCATAAATTACACAAAAAGTTTGCTTTCCATAGCCTCATTTAACTTCCGCCCACATCTACTTTTTCCCATTCAAAATAACGTACGCATATAAGGCATTTTAGATGATAATCTAAAGGTTCGAAAAAAACATTTAATGGACTTCTTCATAGTAAAACTTTATTTTCTTTGTTTTGTGTTTTTAAGGACTTCTTATTAGAAAGGTTTGGAAAATATATTATATTTCGGGATTTTACTGACTCTGTTACTTTTCCTGAGACCATCTATCAAGACATTAAGTGCTTCGGTAGTGACATGATTTATAACATACTTTTCTACAATCTCGCGTTGATGGATTTAAAAATCCTTAAGAAACTAAGGTTCCCACTTCATAAGGCAATGTTGACATTGAATGCATTTTGCTTTATGTTAAAGTCCCTTTTGTGTTTATAGCTCCGAACATTTCTACGTATTAAAGCATTACTTACTTTAAGACATTAAGGTTTAAGCGTTACAAATGAAGGTAAACTCATGAAAAAACAGAGAAAGCACGGCATTTATGAGGAGTTATTTTTATTTAGTTGTACTGGAATATAATCACTAAGCCTCTTTTGGTATTCCTATATTCATATTATTATTTTTAGTCAACATTTTATTAGATAAGTTCATTGACGGTTTTATAACACTTAGATAATTATGGTTAGTATGTACAATTGCCAGAAGAGCGGCTATTTATTGCCTCGTTCTGACTAATTGTTTGCTTCCTGCTCTTCTTGTCATCAGGAGGTTATAAACCGAAAAGTGATGCAATTAGAGTTAACCAGCAAGATGTAGATGTAATAGCTTTAGAAGGTAAGTTAATTCATTTTGTTCCATATATCACTCAAAAAGAGATACTATATTTTTGTTATTCTATCTATATAAACTCTCTTTTCCTTTAAAATGAAATAGCTGGTCAATTGTGGCACTTCTTAGTAACTATACCTCTTCACCATGGGTCATTAGACGATTTTTAAAGAGGGAATTAAAGGTAAAACAAATACTAGAAAGGAGTAGTTAAAACACTTGGTAATCTGAAAAGTGTTGAATTCCATATTTCCTATTCTGTACTTTTTAAACACATCGAATGCGTACTATTTTTTAAAGCTGGTCTTGTTTCATTCTAAACATGAATGTTTAGAAACAAGAAAAGATGTTGGTGAAATTATACTTCATGATATCATATGACAATAAATATTGTACTGTTAAATATAGTTTAGTATAACAATCTTTAACTTATTTAGTAATGGCCAGTGCGACTATCAATCTAACTGTTCGGTAACAGTTTCAACTAAAGAAAAATCTAGACGGTAGTGTACCAACTTTGTCAAACCGTGATTTAAAAAACAATGGATGGTACAATAAATATGTCAAATTTCAGCTAGTGTAGATAATATAACCTTTTTACTTGTAATAAACAAAAGATGTCAAGGTTAAATCGCTTATGTTAACAAACAATATCTTCCTGTTATCATAGTTATGGTGAGTCAACATTCAAGTTATAATGTAATAACGTACATGTTTTACTTATCCTATTTATATATACAAACCATGTTTTCAAATTGCAACTAAAGGTATAGGAATGACAGTTTGTATTCCGGTCTGAGTTATCAAATATATCATTTATATTACCTGAACCACGGCTGGTAATCTACACACGTAAAACAATCGGTTCTGCAATGAAAACCGTGAAAGGATTTTCCGGTTATGCTTGAGTGGAGTAATTGTCACCGCTTCAAAAGGTATGTACATTTCTAAATCGCAAATTTCTAATTCAACTGATCAAAATATTGAAAATCGGAGAATGCTATGCTGTGGTGAATACTTTAACGAAGAGACACATATATCATTTATTGTTGTGCATGAAGTAAAACTCCTACAAAATCAATCGTCCCACGAGTAATTGCCGAAAAAAGTGACATTTAAATTTTCAGAGGGTTCTATTAACAGACCTACAAGTTCAGATTTAGTTTTTTTCTGTCAACGGGATTGAATGTCGTTTTGGGCGGCATGTACGCTGTCCTAAGTTGATAGACGTCTTAATAAATCTAAAAACTGCCAATTTTCATTATTTCATGCGTGAGGGGATCTGTTCTGATTGAGGACATCGTGAATGCGTGAGGGAAAGTGCAATCATATCTTTATATCGAAAAATGCAATAATCACTTCGAAGAAAGGCAAGTAACTTGCATAGTTTTATTGAAGTTCATACTAAATATAAATTCCAGACTTTCGGTACAACCTAGTTTTGATTATGATTTCACTGTAAAAACTGAGAATGTCTACCTCTTTGAAAGAAATATATATTTTACTTGTAATGATGTCGATCATTAGTGGCCTTGGGCTGTTTTCTGCTCTTTGGTCGGGTTGTTATCTCTTTGACACATTCCCCGTTTCAATTCTCTATTCTAACGATAGCTTAATAATTTAGCTGTGGACACAGATCAGCGTGGATAGTAATTGTTTAATAAGTTTTAGACTATTTTGATTGTGTTTTCTCAAGTGAGTTTTTCGTATGGCGGTGGCCCTCCAGATGTTTTCATGCCGTTTTCTATGACGTTTTCATAGGTTCTATGTCAAACTGTGTTGCATGGTGTAAGTAGATTTCAGATAAGTATCAAACACTCTAAAGTAACATAATGTCCTGTTTTCAATTTTGTTATAATGTTCAAAGCCATCAGGATTTAAGAATGGCAACACAAACTCAAAATTGGTTTTAGGTTTTTAATGAATCATTCCTACAGCATTTTAAATCAGTATGCCATGAGATTCCTCAAATCTTTGCAATTTCAGGTAGTCAGAATACCTTGTAGACATTTGAAAATTAGATCCACACCACAAAAATCAAACTTTGTATAGTTCCTTCAAATATTAAGATTCCTGCCAGTTTGGTTTTAGTTGGCAAGAAAGATTTATCAGAAGAATAAAATATGAAAAGTTTACATACGATGTACGAAGAGTGATGATAATACCTCACATGACCCTTTGAGCTAGTTTAGGTAATTGGCGCAGAAAGTATTCTTTTCTTCTGCAATTTTCATTCTTTCTTTGGAAATATACATAAAGGCCTGGTTGAAGTTTTATCAAAGAAATTTTTGAAATATAGAATTAATTTTAATAAAATAGTTAATCCACTGATGATTTATTTGTCCATGATTGTTGTTTTGTGTAGACAAAAAGAAAAATGAACATGTTATTAAAGTATTTAAATGAATTTGAAACAAAAAGTATTGTAGAATCATTTTTGCTTCAAAGTTTGAATCATGAGGATAAAGATATAAACAAGTTGTTTTTCTTTAAACAATAGAATGCAATCGTAAACCTGGTTGCTTGTTTGGGTTGAAAGATTAGATAATTGAAATATAAAGATGCATGTTTGAACTCATGTTTGATATAAGATGTAAAAAAACTGACATAGATTCTTCAAGTAGCTGCTGTTTAATGTGGGGTATAGTTTTTGTTAAACGAACTTTATCCGAAGGATAACATAACAACATGCAAAATAAGAGGCTACCCCTGGATTATCCATAAGATGGTGTTTTGGAAATTAGAGGAATTAATAAAATAAAATGAAGTTAATTATGTTTATTAATTGTTGGTGCAAGTTTGAAAATAGTTCAAACCCCTAAGCTGTATTTTTATATGTTAATCCCGAACTAAAACCGTTGTAGAAAACCAATCAAACTGGTTAAAAGTTTTTTCATTTGGTATTTCATTTAAGATATGTTTTATCTCAATTCATTTTTACCACAGGCAGCAAACTCCAATCAGGCTTTTGAAATAGAAACATCAGTTTTATACATAAATAATTTTGTTCAAACAAATCTCTCCTCACTATTGCATTTCATATCTAATCATTTTGTAAATCAACCAAAAGAAAATGAAGTTGCTCTTCCTATACGAATGTGTAACAAATAAAAGTAAACAGGAATAATAGGGCCAATGCAGTTTAGCAATGTATAGATCATGCCCAACATGCCCAATACGTATACGCTATTCAAAAATCGTGTTTCTGTGATCGCCTGTCGTTGAATACGAATATCAATTTTAAATATGAATACAACGTTTTTGTATCGATTTATTTGTTACGAAATCGTCCTTTTTCGTGGAAATGCCCTAGGCCTAAACTTCACCCTCTAAATTCGCGTTAGAGTACAGATTGTCGGACTCCTTGAAAACGATTTGAAGGAATTCAAAGAAACTAACCCCCAATCTGATTCTTCTTTAGGTGTGACACGATGTTGTGCAACTGTTTCTTTAACTTTGACTGAGTTATTTTTGGGGGTTTAACATACAAAACAAAAAAAGAATGAAATTTGTCATTTATGATTATATTTTTTTGGAGACAAACTCACACGTTTTCTGAAAAAAAAACTTACGCATCTCTAACTTTATAAATTATTATGAATATATGATATTGATTTTCCTGTGATAATAACTCAGACAATTGCTCATCTATTCTCGCAAACCTCATGCCGGTAGTCATTTATAATAATTGCAAAGCCGAATATCGAGGCATCTATCAAATCTCAAATATTTGTATTTCATTGCGCATAAACTGTAAATAAATAAAAAGTCATCGCCTCAACGCCAAAGAATATCACTCAGTTTCTGTGAATCGTTATCATACTTATAGAATTATGTTAAAAACCTAAACAAATATTCCTTTATCAACTGTTTCGATATTACATACTTTTTTGCATTTACACGCATAACAGGTGCTTATAAATTTCGACGAAATTTCCGGGCTTAATTCGGATTTTTTCAATTAGATTAAGTAGGTTTTTATTTTTTTATTTTTTGTATTCCTACTTTTACAACGTTTAAAGATAATTGTTTTCCATTGAAACGAGTATGGTTACTTTATTAGGTTAAAGACGAAGTAATTCAATCTAGATGCAATTTTAATTTACCTAAGAATCATTGTTTCATTATAAATATATAATTAACTACGAGAGTATATTTTTTTCTATACGAAATTCCAATTGTTTCTAAAGTTATTGTCTGTTGGCATCTTGCATTAACGTAGAATTTAATATGTGCCTGATAAATGGGCTTGACTTTTAATATTTTCGCCACAATGGCTTACATTCGAAGAAAAGTGTTCTTTTTTTTGTTAGACCCTACATGTAGTCGCGTTTTTAAAGCAAGTCCTCCCTTTTTGATTTAAATATCTTTTACGTTCTAACCTCCTATATAGTATGAACACACCTTTTCTTTCGGAAATGTCTTCATCTGGGTCTTTCATTCAATGAGTAATGGTATTGAATGTTAATCAGTATCAATTAATAGATAATCGATATTTTATCTTTATAAATATTTTAAGAACCCTTATTGAATTTTCATTAGATCAACTTATTACTAAGCAGATGAATTCCGAATGAACCTTATTTCGAACGTCCCTGTTGACCATAGACCACACAAACGTATTCCGAAAAGTTGCGAATCCGAAACAAAAAAAGCAACGT
The DNA here is from genome assembly GCF_021869535.1 of Mytilus californianus. NCBI lineage: Eukaryota > Metazoa > Mollusca > Bivalvia > Mytilida > Mytilidae > Mytilus > Mytilus californianus. Next base: position 45,461,424 of record NW_026262712.1, on the reverse strand, counting down.
TTTTGCATTGACTATTAGAGGTTCACGCAGTCATGAACTTTTTGAATGAAGGTGTAAATGAAAATAAAATGAGGCAGAGTTTGAATATAATATGATTAAATAATTGCCATTTAATTCATATGTTTTTGTCTATGAAATGAGATCAACTGAACTAGGCAAATTTACCTTATATATGTTTTTAATATTAACATATCTTTTTATATTATCCATTATAACGCGGATGTACATCGACAGTTTTTCCTTGATCTTGTCGGCAGTTAATTTGATGGCGTCTAGGCAAGAATACACATGAAATGTTGATTCTAGACATGTGTATTGTTTGCTATTGAACTTGTAGTTATGAATTACTTAAACCAGAACGAATTGTTTGACCGATACGATGTTTTATCGGTCTCTCAACTAACTAGAGGAATGTTCTCGCGGTCTTAGATCTTTAGATACCAGTGTGGTCGTCTGATTTGTCATTTTGTCGATTGTGTGCTATTACCGATTGAGTGTACTAGCATGGCAGAAGATGCTTACCCTAGCTACGTCCCTCGTTTCGCTTCTTTTGAATTTTATACGATTCCCTCATGTTTTGCTGTTAACTTGATTTGTCTTCTTAATCGTTTTACGAGATTTGGACATTAGTAAACTACATATACTGCCTCCTTTTAATTTAATATATATTAATAAAATTTGAGAGTTTGAATACATTCATTGGGAATTAATTTGCAGCCAATGCCCCTGAATGACTTTTATCACTATACATCATAGTTAAAACAATGACTGGATTTACACAAGTCCAGCATTTTTTTAATTGGGTATCAAATGTACCAGGATTATAATTTAATACGCCAGACGCGCGTTTCGTCTACATGTACATATCAGCGTTCTCTATATGTCTTATATTTATATGATATAACAATTAGCATCAATTTCAATTTACCACCAAATTCAATGAAAACAGGACAATTTCCATTAGTTTACAGGACTGAAAATCCCATGATTCGACATCTTTTAAATCAATATCTTTCTATATATAAAGATGTGAAGGCATCTGGTTTATAAAGGGTTTACATTTTCAGAATTTTATTAAGCAAAATATTTCATACTTACACCGCAATATATCTTTCTACTGGTTTTAAAAACCTTAGACACTAACTGTTGAACCGTAAAAAGGGCATGTGCCCCTCGATTCCGGAACTTGAACGTTATTGTTTAACAACATATGGAGGCCATGTATCCACCATAATGGAGGTCCAGGCAATTCGGGTTTCTCATTTTGACAGTAGACCATATACAATTACAGCAATATTTGCATAAAGACTTTCATATAATGTGACGCACATAAGACATTGAGTAGTTGTGCGAGATTTTAAAATCACTAGACTCATAGTGTTTTCAAAATTAAAACAGAATAATACTTTATCTTTTTAATATTTGTACATTTTTATAAGAAGGATCGTTAAGGGGATATGTTCACGGATGGAAATTAAAATGGCTATTTCACGATCAACGAGTTTGTAATTGTTATATTGGTGGTCATTGAGAGAATTTTGGCGACTTGTTCGAGTCATATGGATGTTTTGGGCGAGTTGGTTTGCATGAAAGGGGCGAGATGGTGGGAAATTGGCGAATCATTGGAAAGTTGGTGAATGGTGGAAAGTTGGAACGAGTTGGCAGTAGGGCGAGTTTTCATGCTTCAATACATTGGTGTAAACACGAATGTCATCCACAGCCATAATTTTGAACACGAATTCGACTACAAAACTAATTTGACCAGAATCAGTTGTTATGAATGTAAGTCCTGTACAATATTTATAACATTCATATACACACCTTTCATAATCATGTAATGTATGTTAGTCGATTCAGGATAGAGTTATATTGATAAATAAGGACATATAATTAATGAAATAAGAACAAATTTTTTCGAATGACAAGGGAATCAAATTACGACTGATAAAGACAATTTGATTGTAAAATTGCGGTAAAATATAATAATCTGAAAGTACAAGAAACCAAAAATATTCTACGAGAAATCCATTTGATCTCACCATGGCATCAGACAAACATTTCCACTCGTTATACTGATGGAGGGAATGTAGTACCCTATATTAAGTGTAGCTGTGTGATCTGACGAATAACAATAATAAGAACAAGCTTTTCGCGTGACGATAAGGACAATTCTTACCCTTTGAGTTGTTCAGAAGCGACGATCCAAATTGTCAAGCTAAACCTAATTTGTGGAATATTGTAAATACTAATGTCGAAAATGATAGCCGGATAATTCAGTGAACCAAAATATTTTATATATAAAAATATCGACATTGATAAATGTAAATAATTGAGTCAACGGTATAGAAATGTAAACAGTACAATAGAACGCACCATCACCAACAATATGAAACCAAATATCTGACCTGGAAAATCACTGCTTACGAGATTGCGAATTGCAGATGGATATAAAACATCTCGACCAAAAGACAACTGCACCGATCCATAAAATTGACAATTCGGGCTGTCTTTCGGATACCATGGAATGTTATAAAGACTGTCATTGCTTCACATTTAGTTGGAATATAAACACATGCTTTTCATGATTAAAAAAGATGGTATTGTGTGAAAACAGTATTTTGAAGCCGTGTTTTATAAATAAAATTAGTTATTAATACTTTATAACATTATAGCTTGAATGTTGATTCATTATCACAGGAAGGTCTGGGTGTTAATATTAACGATTTCATCTTGACATCTCCCGGTGTTTACTAGTACATCTCTCCATCAGCTAGATTTGACCTTGTTCATTATACTAAACGATATATTTTATCATTAGTTTAGCAGAATTGATCATATTTAAGGCGTGAAATGATTAATACTGAAAAAAACATACACTTTTTTATTTCATCAATTACATATAATAAAAGTAGTCACTCGATACGATGAACACAATATGTTCAAAGGACTGTTCAAACATTTACATTTCAATTCCATTTCTAAACATAACTTTTACGTATATCTTTTGCATGTAACTGAAGTACATATTTTCAAATATACAAATATAACAAAATATAACAGAATGAAGCAAAATCTCTTTAACTTCGTATTTGATTGTGCCTTCCAGTTTAGGTACTTACAAAATAATTTTTTTTTAATATTAATCATTAATTGATTTATTGATAGTTGATAACTTCATAATAATTAATGAACTATTGAATTTCATATGTACTAATGAAGGAATTTTCTTCATGGATATAAAGTTCAATTTTTAATAATAGTCAAAAGAGTATTTGCGCTCATGTTTTACAACTTGTAATTTGTTAAATTCTTTCTATGTATAATGTCTAGATAGTTAAGCGATAGGTTGTGTCAGGCGGGTTAAGTGGACCACGTATTTTTGTTATTGTTTGTCTTTATTCGTTTGTATGTCTAATTTTTCGTAGGATTTGGATGTTGTTAGTTGCTATGGTCAATAGGACTGCCAACTATTTTTGGCAATTCCTGTTTATGTAGTATGTGATTTTCATTTCAAAACAGCCAAATGAACTCTGGTACTTAAAAAACCTCCATTATTCAGTATGGAGTGGTTTTAAAGTTTGAATTAGGCCTATGTAAAGGAAGACATCAGTAAAATTTCTAACAGAAGTGACGAATGAAAAGCTCATTAGATTGAACTGAAATAGTTTAAAGGAGAAATATGGCATGAGAAAAATATCAAAATGATTTATGATTTATTGGAAATGTTTATTGGTTAATATTCTATATATTTTTAAGTTTATCACTATCAGATATTTGCTGTCAAAACTAGATGTTGATTAAATTCTATTGTTTTATATGAACATCGTTTTATTATGTGATGGTGTTTTTTGAGGAAAAAAGACAACACATATTATTGCTTTTTATAATAGTTTTCACCGATCTTGGTACTTTTCGTTCCAATTAACTTGCACTGTTCCATGCATTTAATTTCATATAAAAATTATAACAGAACTTTCATGCACATACATTAATCCATTTCTTTATAACTTAATTCTTCAAACAGTAAGATAGGTAGACAATTTCAAATTTAATTTTCTATCCTCTAAAGCTTTGTTCGAATTGTTGACCATATGATTATTGACGAAAAATATTGTCTAGGTGAAAAAAAGCGTTGGACATCATATCTCATTGCAAAAGTCTGGACGTTACAGTTCTGTATTGATATTTCGTTTTATCTTAATTGTGTTTGCATATTTAGAAATATTTGAAGACAAGCAAAATGACTCAAAGATAAAAATCAATTTTGGATTTAAATATTGACAGTTTACTTCATGCCAGTATGGTGATTCATTTATAATGCATAATTTAAATCCATACCATTTTTACAAATCATTTTAAATAATTTAGAGCTAAAAATAAAACATGTGTAAGTTATAATTCAAATTACCATTGACTCAGAATTTCCACTTAAAACAATCGGAATATAAAAATATATTTACTCCAATCAACTCCACATGTGGCAGTGTAAAAAAAAGTTCAAAACCGGATGTTATGGGAGGCTCATATATTTCTTGATTACGATTGCAAGTCTTTAATTAGGGGCGATAGATATCAAAGGGATATATAAACTCATAAGTTGAAAACAAACTAACAATGCCATAGCAAAAACCGAAAAAATAACGAAAGGTAAAATTGGTTAAGATGGTTTTTGGATATTCGTGTTAAATCCAATTTGATCTTTAAGATTAAGCTGTCCATTTTTTAAAATATTTATAAAACTCATTAATGTTTAATTGAATTGCAGTAACCGCTAGTTTACAACAGAACACGTTTACTACAAATGTATAACCCACTTAGAGTAAAATCACACTTATAGTATTGTATATGTTACGATTGAAATACTTAAACTTATAGTGATATACGTTATATAAATTAATGTACAATCATTTCAAACATCAAATAGTAGCAACGTATCGAAAGTAATAGCCAGTGACACAAAACCGATACTTTTTTTTTACTTCTAAAGTATCTCTCTATTTTACGTCTTACGTGACACGTTGGACAGTTTTAAACAATTATGCCATATTTGTTGTCACGTAAATGGGCGAAGCAGTTTATTTAGGACAGTTGGCTCTCACGTTTTACACAATCCAGACAGTGTATTTGATTGGTCAATTGAAGTTTGCATCACCTCCATTCGTGGTATTGCTAATGTTCCCATTGCGTCACGAAATAGATAGAATAAAATCTATAAATATTGAAAAATCGTAATTAATCTTCCATTTACTTCTGAACTGGATCTAAGAAAGACTAATTCTTTTCCTGAAAAGGTATGATTTTTATAACAATTTAACTTTCTAGTATTATAAATCGTATTTTTTATAAGATATTTAGTTTTAGCAGCATTTTTAGTGGAAATGAATATAACAAAAGTATAGTTTTCCTGGTGTCACAATACTTATGCCGTTTGTTTTTGTGTTTGTATTTTGCCACGGCATGCTTTAAGAAATTTCAAAAAGTATTACACATTGATATCATATAACGTTTAATATATATAATATAAACTTAGTAATGTTCTAAAATGAGCAATAAAACGCTGTCCCTGTGCATGTTCTGATTTTGTGTCATGGATTGATACCTCATATCCTTTGTTTTTCTTTAACTTTAGAATCTTTATCTTTTTATAGCGAAATAATGTGTATTTTGAAAATGCATTAGAATCATCATTTAGATTTCCTTATTGACGAATTATCTATTTGCTTTTCGTCCAATGGACATTATGCCATTCCTATTTAGAGCAAGAACAAATATAAGAACACAATTATTAGGTTTGTTCTGTAAAGTAAGCCAAACGGGATGATGACGGTAAATTTGGATTGACACTGTACAAAAAGTGTAAGTTGGCCTGGAGCATAAATATTTTATCTTGGAAAAGTTCTCGAACTAAAACTTCACAGACCATGTTTCTATACCCCAGTCGTCTTGTTTTTTTCACTTAATCAGCTGATACGTAGCCATACATATAACACTTAATTCATAACAGGAATTTACAAATATTACAAACTTCTAAAATTATTAACTTAGTATTTAATAACACCCATTCACGCACAAATCAGATTTGTCAATTTATACCAAATTTTGGACACTTGCTCTAAGTTTATAAGTTTTTCAAAATCAAATAAAAGGGATATTCAGTAGACAATAAAATATGATTGAGTAAAAATGAAAAGTTGATTAACATATTTGTTTATAATACATCCATTCTATTTTCTATACGTTTGAAAAAGAATTAATTCTAAAATGGAGTCTTCAATTAATAATAAAACATTTTTAGTATATAGAATATTAAAATCTTAAGTGTCAAGCGACCAGGAAACATTAAAACGTCTACAAATTATTTTGGAAAACAAAAATCCTGTATTGTGTTACTTTAAAGATGGTGGTAATTAGATTTGACAGCAGTATTATCAATCTAAAACGGAATTTCAATTGTATGTCTATTCTATGCAGCTTTGATTGTACTTTTACTTCTTTTGGATTTTTAGAGTGCAAGGATAGATAGACACAATATTAAAATAGACTGCTGAAAACAAGATATAATAAGGAAGAAAGTTTAATGTTTTTTTTATTATGTTATCAATTGTAAAACACATTGGTTGACGAAGTCAAAAAAAAAAAATGAAAATTGTTTGGGAAACACTTTTATCGACAATATATCTGTTGAGTATTGTAGATTGATATTGCATCTGACCGTTGGGATTCCAGTTGGTACTATTGTGCTCTCCTGATAGCCGAAATGTTTCTTTACTTTAATGAAAGAAACTTATACAAAACCTTCTTAAAGACAGATAGAAAAACAAGAACATAAGCGTTAAATTTTGCTTTCAGATTTATTGATAATGTCCTTTCGCTGAAGACTTGTAATCAGATTACTAGAGAGTCCCCATATGTCCAACTGATCATTTAAAGATACCACAAAGACAGAGGGTCTGCGTCATTTTCAAATCTTGCTCATGCTGCTCACGGTGATGGACAAGGTTTTGATCTATAAAACAATTATCTCCGTTTTTAATTTGTTAACTTCGTATTTCGTAGTACCAGAGCTTGCGACTTAGTATGGCTCTGGGTTTATATGACTGGTGATGTTTGCATAATCGATTTTAACCATGTTGACGCATCTTTTTCAACTTTTTTGGAGTTCATACAATTTTAAATGTTTCCATTGACAAGTTTGTCTTTCACCACCTGAATGTACAAAAAAAATTGAAATACATTATATGTAAAGCCACTTTTGATTGGACGATAACTGATGACAATTCCACGGTTGACGGTCGGAGTCATTGGCAACAACGTCGCGCAATAGCTTTTACTGGGATATTTGGAATGTTTATTTTGACACAATTTAGAATTGCATTAGAACAGGAATATCAGTACTGTGTTAAAAGAAAAAAAAAAACGGAAGTTATAATTTTTGTTTTCAATAGGTTCCCTGTGTGTCCTTATGTGTTTGTATTTTGATTGTTCTTAATTCAATCTTTTTGTCTGGTTTGTTAATACGCTTTTCATTGATGAGTTATTTGTAGACGAAACGTGTGTTTAGCATATAATAAGCCTGGTATCTTTGATAAGTTTTTACTAGATAAAAATAATATTAATTCTTGGGCGTCATATTGATTCCATACACTGAGCAGTTTCCAAGTGTTTTAGTTGCTACCGTCACATCGTACAGGCTGAACTTGCCTTTATTGATAGAGTTATTCTTCAGATATGTATATAGGAGGGTGTCTAAAGCGTAAAATTATAGATATGCTGTCTTTTCTTTTCTCTTAAGTGTTCTAACATATAGTCTGATGTCGATATGATTGTTGAAAGTCTTTTGTGGAACATTCCGACCATGCTTTTGAGCAATTTATTCGGACTTAGTGTTTCACTATACAGATGTGTGCAGCCCTAACCTGTACAGCTAGTTAACCAGACTTTATGACTGGTGAAAGTTAACTTGGGACAGGATTTATGACTGCTCCGATTTGTTTTAAGACAGATTTCTTGTTAACTTAAAAAGCTGACTCAGTCCTATGACTGTTTTTATGACTTCCCGAAAATTTTCCTTATGACAGCTCAAATATTAAAGTTAATTCTGGACTTAACTTTGCCACAACCAGTCCTACACACAAGTTAACGTGTGACCAGGTCTACTTTTAAAAGCAGTCATTGATCTGGACTGCAATGTCCGAACCAGACTTGTTCTAGTAAAAGTTTACTTTGGTCTGGTCTGCTCCAAGATAAAGTTAACATGATCCTACGGAAACTAGTAAACAGGACCGCTTTGAATGATGAATATCATTTGAGTATCATCACATACATGTATCAAAAAGTTTGGTTAAATAAGTCTGCATATTTAGAAAAAAAGAAGATATATTCTGCGAGTACAGGAAAATCTGCATACAAATATGTGTGTCAGATTTCAGAATGCGAGTTTTTATTTTTGCGATAACCCCTCCCCCTCTTCCCCCAGTCGCATTATTCGCAATAATAAAAACATCACAATAATTTCTGAATAAACAGTACGTTAATCTTTTCATATCTGCATTAAGTCAGAAACGTGATGAATTTTTGAAGGCAACAAAAAATATTCGAAATATCCCAGATTTACATGGTGCTGGAATAAGTCAGGACTTGACCAAGGCACGTAGTAGAGTTGCTTTCTTAGCTCGTGAAGCAGTGAGAAAGGGTAAACTAAAATCTACCTCAGTATGGGACGGAAAAATATTCTTAACAGCCATAAATGACGATATACGCATTGTATCTACCGAATCTGAATTGAAAGACTTCATAAACGGTAAACCAGGTCCAAGACAAAGTGATATAGAACACAATGTTGTTGATATGCCTATCGCACGTTCCCCTTGTACTCCTCATTATCTACCAAACAACATGATGTTTACTCCACAAATGATGCAATACCAAAGCGGGGCCCAAGCGATGTACCCGCAGATGTTTGGAATAATGTCTTGATGTACTTTAAATCAATTAAAACATTTTGCATATTGTACTGTGTTATCTAATTTAATTTGAACACAGGAGAGTCTTGACTTCATCTACATACTTTCATTAATTTATGTACTTGCAAAACTCAATGTATAGCATTAACTTTAGTGACTTAAAGGTATTTTTTGGAACATGAAAGAAATGTATTCTTCTGTTATTTAAAGCGTACCCTGTCTAATATAACGTTAACTTTTAAAGATAGAAAAAGAATAAATTCAACATTCAAAAAATATGTAAATTCACATATTCAAAAAGTCAATTCTACTTTAGGCTTTGTTCGTCAAAAGAAGTTAATTTTTTTTTCTCGCTTTCTTTTGTTCACGGTAGAAAAGTTTTTGAGCTAGTCAAATAGAAGGATTTAATACTGCCCGTATCAATTCAATATGTTATCTAATTATAGTAGTTTATTGTCTCGTTGTTTACACTTTGTTTGGCCACTACTTACATTTTTGTTTATATTTTATTTTGCCGTTCATCAATCTGGTCACCTGACCTAATAAAAATCCCACGGTCCAATAAATTAAGTTGTACTGACAATTTTAATATAAATCTCTCTCTGGAGATGTGTATTCGAACTCACCAAACTAAAATTAAGTGTGTAAATATGTTTATTATTATTTGTCGTTATTTTGTTATAATTTATGGAAATGTAAATAGCACGGTTGACAATTTTATATATATATTAAGGCTGAAAGTGTTAAATGTAGAAGAAATGACCACTCTGACTCACTGTTACGCTTCTTGGGATACCAAAGTAACTTGATGGGTATTTCCAGCGCACTTTACAAAGTCAGAGTGGGACTCTTTTACAATCGAGCCACAAGAGTTAGGGAAAATAAGTTGTTAAACTTAGATGATTTTGTTTTGTAAACTTATTTATGCAGCATAGTTTGGGAGCCATACATGTAATATTATTGTTAATCATATGTAAATCTGAATTAAAAACCAGATTTAATCTCAAAGAAAATTCAACAGTTAATAATGAGATATTTTGTCAAAAGGAAGCCAAACACAGTCGGGCTTGGATACTAAATTTTTTACCAAAGTGTTGTATCATATATTGTGTAATAATGAAAATTGTATTATTTATTGTGCTATTTATATTGATATTAGTCTTGCTTTTGTCTGGGGACATAGAAAAAAATCCTGGTCCATCATCGCTATATTCTTCAGATAAATCCACATTGTCATCCGTATCAGACCACTCCTTTGGTGAATTCAAGCATTGTCTCTCCAAATTTATATCATTTGTGCATTTAAATGTTCAGAGTTTAGAGCCTAAACTAGATTCAATAAATGTCGAACTTCAGCACCTGGATATACTCTGCTTTACGGAAACTTGGTTAAAGCCAGATGTTCTCGAAAATGATGTTCTGTTAGACAATTTTGTAAAGCCGTTTTGGCACGACAGAGTAGATCGTATCGGTGGTGGGGTGGCTGTTTATGTGAAAAGTTATCTTTCTGCAAAACGGAGATGTGACTTAGAAGTAAACGGGGTAGAAAGTGTTTGGCTAGAACTAAAGTTAAAACAAAATCGACCCTTTTTGCTCGGTACTTTCTATAGGCCTCCCAACTCATCACAACATTTGTTGAACCTTATAGAGCATTCTTTTGATCTCGCTTCAGATACTGGCATTGAGACCATCTTAATTGTAGGCGATTTTAATGACGACCAAACGAATCCACGGCAATCTAAGATGAAGGAAATTTTCACAAGATATGGCATGACCCAATTTGTAGCGGAACCTACAAATTTTTGTGAAAATTCAGCATCTATTATTGATTTGGTTTTAAGTAACAACTCGAACGCAGTAGACTTGGTCCATGTAGGCCAACCGTTTCTTCCCGCCAATATTCGATATCACTCTCCTGTTTACGGTATACTAAAATTTCACAAACCGTCAAATACGTGTTTCAAACGCAAAATATGGTTGTACGACAGAGGCAACTACGACCTTTTCCGTAGGATGCTTTCATATGTTAACTGGAACGATTTTATTGAATCTAGCAATAATGTCGATTCGCTTGTCGAGAGATTTTCCGAATTATTAATAGATTTTGCTTCGAAAGCTATTCCAAATAAAACAATCACAGTCAGGAAAACCGATCCTCCGTGGATGAATAATTACATACACAGGACTATTAGGAAAAGAAACCGTATTTATAAGAAGGCGAAAAAGGCAAATAGTCCCGAAATTGACTACAATTTCGCAGAAGTCGAAACAAAACTGTGAACGTAATACGGAACGAGAAGACAAAATACTATGACAAATTGATCGAAAAGCTTAGAACGACCATGTCTTCAACCAAAGTTTGGTGGAATTTAGCCTACCACATAACAAACTTAAAATCTCGAGACATGAATATCCCGCCTATCAATTTAAACAGCTTTGTAATTGATGACGATAAACAAAAGGCCGAGGCATTCAATGACTATTTTGCGCCACAGTCTAATATCGACGATAGCAATAAATTACTGCCTAAGGACGACATCCCTCTAGATAGACGATTAAGTAGTATCGTTTTCGAAACGTACGAAGTTAAAAACATTCTTCAAACTCTAAATGTCAACAAGGCTTCGGGGCCTGACGCTATAAGCGGTCGTATTCTCAAGCCGGTTGCCGATATTATAGCAAAACCATTACGCGCTATTTTCAACTTAAGTCTTAGAACAAAATTGTTCCCGTCCGCATGGAAGCTAGCTAATGTAATTCCTTGTTTCAAGAATGATGATAAAAGCATCCTTAGTAATTATCGTCCAATATCTCTTCTCTCGGCGATGAGTAAAGTTTTCGAGCGTTGTGTATATAAGCACGTATTTAACTTCATACGAGTTTTGATTACCGAGCACCAGTCTAGTTTCATGCCTAACGATTCGACAAGAAATCAGCTGTTATATATTTGTAACGTTCTTAGCAAAGCCTTAGACGAAGGCAAAGATATTAGGTTAATATTTTTCGATATAAGTAAAGCCTTCGACCGTGTGTGGCATAAGGGATTGCTCTATAAGTTGCAAAGGATGGGAATTGTTGGTGACCTTCTCCTGTGGCTTAAAGATTACTTGTCGAACAGAAAACAAAGGGTTGTCATAAACGGAGTAGAATCTTCCTGGGCGGATGTTAATGCTGGAGTACCCCAGGGTTCAATTCTTGGGCCCTTGTTGTTCCTCATTTATATTAATGACATTATTAACGAAGTAAGCTGTAAGATTAAACTATTCGCGGACGATACATGCATCTATGCTGTTGTAGATAAACCACTAGTTTCATCGATTTCTTTAAACTACAACTTGCGTAAAATAAATAACTGGGCGGATAAATGGTTAGTAAATTTTAATCCGTATAAGACAGAATCCATTGTATTCTCACGAAAAAGCGAACCAGATTATCATCCACCTTTGAATATGAATGGCGTCATAATAAAAAGAGTTCAAACTCATAAGCACTTAGGATTAACGTTCTCGAGTGATGGAACATGGAATCATCACATCGAAAAAATTACATCAAAGACATTACCTCGACTAAACTTACTGCGTCGCCTAAAATTTAGGCTTGACAGAAGATCTCTTGAAAATATGTATTTTAGCTGCGTACGCCCATTACTTGAATATGTTGATGTTGTCTGGGATAACTGTCCCGAATACTTAAAAGCCAAGCTTGAACATATAAATTACGATGCTGCACGTATCGTTACTGGTGCAACAAAACTCACCAGTCTACGCTTACTTTTGGCAGAATGCGGATGGGAGACTCTACAACAGCGAAGAGATAAGCATAAACTTTTACTTTTTCATAATATGGTGAATGGAAAGACCCCTTGTTATCTAAATGATATCATACCCGATCAGTTTAGAAACATACACCAGTACAGAACTCGTTATGCAAATAATTTTCCATCAGTACCCTGTCGAACTAATTATTATATGAATAGTTTCCTTCCATCAACAGTTCGACTTTGGAATAGCCTTCCCCCAGATATAAAAAATGCTGGTTCTATCGCTCCACTATAAAAGCCTTTCTTAAGTTAAATCATTCTATACCAAATTATTATTATGCAGGCAGTAGACTAGGTCAGATATATCATGCCCGAATCCGTACCGAGAGCAGTAGTCTTAGAGATCACTTGTATCAAAAAAATTTGGAATCAGACCCATTTTGTAAATGTAAACAGATAGAAACCTCGGAACACTTCCTTCTAAACTGTCCCATTTATCATCGAACTCGTGAAGCCCTTTTTGTTAACCTAGTTGGTACACTTAACATAGATACGTTACTTTATGGTGATCCGAACATTACAGATATAGACAATAAAACAACTTTCTTATTGTTCAAGACTATATATTGAAAACTAAGATATTCACAAAATAATTCTTGTTGGCTCAACAACATGTCACCCAATATTAAAAAATACTATCTGCATTATATGTTAATTTCCATTACATTTGATTTCTTTTCTATGATATTATGTTATATGATTGTACATTTTCTGTCCATTGTAATTAATTTTGCCGTTCAAAAGGAGAGGAATTTGTATAAGTGACTTGTCACTTGTTTTCCAATCCATGTATTGTATTGATGTACGTATTTATTTATCTGTTTCTAAATAAATAAAATATTGTTTACACTAAGTCTGCATAATGAATTCCAATCAGTGAAAAAGAACAGACATGCCACATCTATTTTTATATACAAATAAAACGATATCGATTCCTGTCTAGAATACCACATGACACCGAAATAAACGGAATCGTAGTGAAAATATTATAAATAACAACCATGCCTCAATTTTAAAAAAGAAAATGAAAAGAAATCTAAATTTGAATTATCATTCACTGATAATAAAAGAGTTTGTTCTTTGCTTTCAACGTACCTCTGAAACATTGTTATAATTATTCTCTCGTTCGAAAACCAAAGGCAAAAATGTTACTGTAAAAAGAACTAAAAAACGGAAAAACCACAATTTTATTAAATAATAAAGGACAATTACATACAGATACTTCGATTTCAGACCAGGATATCAATATATATATATATATATACAAGTCTAAATTGAAAACAACGTTCAAACCTATGATTGCGTTGGATAAAAACCGCAATTTTTATACATGTGCATGCAAAACAAATTTCTTAGTAGAGGGGTCTAAATACAGCACAAACAACATTTTCCAAAAGACCAAAAAAGGTAAAAAGTATATTTTAACAAAACGCATTTCACTAGCAGGTCGAACAACTGATGTTCTTAAACCCTGCTGACTGCCATTGGCGATTGCCAAATAAATGGATCACACGATGTAACAAAATGGATCTATAATTAATTTATTACCAAACAGAAAACAATCAACTTGCACACCATATCCGGATTTCGACAATTAATGTCTCTTCAGTGATGTTAGGAATCGAAACGGTATTTGGAAGGCCATATAATTTACCTCAATTTAGGATAGACTCTTGAATTTTGAAAGAGTCGAAATAGGATGAACTGATCATATAAACCCGAAGGCAAATATAATACAAGCCCAAACGAAAAAATATAAACAAGTCTAAATTGAAAACAACGTTCAAACCTATGATTGCGTTGGATAAAAACCGCAGTTTTTATACGTGTGCATGCAAAACAAATTTCTTAATATATACATATACATATAAATAAAACGTCTAGATATAAGTCAACGATCTTTCTTACGAGGACGCTGGATCGTTACGAGTAACGATACATGTACACAACAAATAAATTATATAAACGCCTAAAAAGTGTACAAAACAACACCAATATTTAAAAAAAAAAAACATTAAATTTAATTATCTATCAATATTTCGGATAACAGATATCCTTCATCAGTATGATTATGATGTAAAATGAATCATATTAATCAATTCTGATTTAACTATAACAATTTTGGAATGTATACAATTAAAACCGAACACAACAACGCCGCATGTTCAATTCTAAAATTTCAAAAATGACGTAGGTTATGTATTTACAACAGAGACTGCATATGCTACTGACAAAAATAGTAATGTGCGATATGGACTGGTACATTTCTAAAATTTCAAAGGTGACGAAAGTTAAGATATTAAAACAAAGACTGCGTAGAAATACATTCCCAAATGCACAGCACTGACCGATTTGAGCTGGTATAATACTCAAATTTCAAATTTGATGACGGTAAAGTGATTGCAACAGAGGCTGCGTATTTACACATTCTAAATAAACAGCAGTTTGATAATGATTGAAAAAAATTAATTTTGAAAAAGGTTAAGTAATTGAACGTGGCTGCGTACTTATACATCTCTAATGAATAGCACCCTGCAATTTAAACTGGTATAATTCTAGAATCGTAGAGTTGACAAAAGGTAAAGGAATAGCAACAGAGACTGTGTAGTAATATGAAATATAACCTTAATGAAAAGCACTGCGCGAATTAGAACTACACCTTTTCATTGATCCCATTTGGTGCTAAGGTTTTTGATTTTCTTATCTAAAATCTTTCCCGAGCTCATTATTGAAGGCCATACGATGACCCGTAGTTGCTAACATCTACGTCATTAAGTATCTGGTAGAAGGTTGTCTCATTTGCAATCATACCACATCTTTTTATTGTTGTGATAAGATATCACTGCCTAGACAAAAATGATTGAAATTTGTCCAATTCCATCTCCTTCATCTTTGATCCCTGCAGCTAGGACACAATAGATATAAGAAGATGTGGTATGAGTGCCAATGAGACAACTCTCCATCCAAGTCAAAATTTATAAAAGTAAACCATTATAGGTCACAGTACGGTCTTCAAAACGGAGCCTTGGCTCACACCGAACAGTAAGCTATAAAGGGCCCCAAAAATTACTAGTGTAAAACCATTCTAACGGGAAAACCAACGGTCTAATCTATAAAAAAAACGAGAAACGAGAAACACTTATGAACCACATCAGCAAACGACAACTACTGAACATCAGATTCCTGACTTAGAACAGGTGCAAACAAATGCAGCGGGTTTAAACGTTTTAATAGTACCAAACCTTCACCCTTTTTCTGAAACAATAGTGTGACATCACAACATAGAAAGAAACACTATAAAATATCAACTGAAATAGCTTAACTCAATCAAAGGACATCACCACAATATTGTTATGGTATGCTTGGGTACACATATCGTTTTACTCGTAACCACCTCTCTAGTACGTACCAAACTTATGGGAAAGTATGGAATGCAATATCGGTCGGTTTGCAATATTGTTAAAACATGAGAAATGCTTCAATTTTTTTTATATTATTAAAGTAGGACTAGTATAAATGTCGGCTATTATTGCATTTCAATTTTACAAAGACATCTACATGACATAATTGGTACTATATTATATTATTTGGAAGAACATATTCCATACGTAGATATGTTCGAAAAACCCTGTTTTGGTTTTAAAATATAACAATACCCCTTTAGATGTCATTGAATATTTATAATATCATGAAATTTGTATATATAAAAAATGTTGCAATATCAATTTGTTTTCTGTTTTTTAATTTTACAATTGAACTTTTCTTTTAAATCGGATGCTTTCCTATACAAAATTTCTTATAATGGACCCTTATCTGATTGGCTTTACAATTTGCTTCCGATTGTTCTAATGGTGTTATTTCAAATAATTTCTACATTTTAAATTGTACTTATGCTAGTTACGTTGGTGTAAAATTTTATTTGAAATCCAATTAAGCGTACCAAGGATATATCTAATTTGAAAACGGGATGCAGAAAGGGGTCCATTGGGAAATTTTAGGGAAATTTTTGGAAAAGCTCGTAATAGATAATAATCGTATCATCTTTACATGTGTACTTTGAAGCTGCTCTATGGTCGGGTTGTTGTCTCTTTGACACATTCCCCATTTCCATTCTCAATTTTATTTGAAGCGGATTTCTTCTATCATCAGAAAGCGGATTGAAGTTTACCGATTATCCAATCTCGTTAATCGATCTATAAGTGACAAATAAAGGTAACAAACAAAAACTGAGGGAATTGCGAAACTTGGTGCGTCGAAAGGGTAAGCGTCTCATGATATGCAAACATCGGCCGCCATGCTAGTCCACAATAAGTCAAATTTTACAATCGGGAATAAGGCACAATTGATAAAATTACAGTTCAGACGACTATTTCATGCATATTGGTATCTAAAGATCTAAAAAAAAAACAACGAAAAGCAAACATTTTTAAGTAGTGAGTTGATCACATCATATCTGTCATTCAATTCGTGATGTTGACCGTAAAACGTATGACATGTCGATTTCAGTCATTCCTCGTCATACCTCTTTTGGAGCATTTATAATAAATAGGGGCACGCCCCTGTTAACAAATTCCGTATGGTGTGAACATACACGACTGAAACAAATTAACTGAGATATGTAAGCGCCATACGCATGATACGACTGTGCAGAGCGTATGGTACTGTTGAATAATTGGAAATGACGATTGGAAAGTTGATATAAATACTTTTGGCATAAATTTAAGTTTAAAGTCGTTGACCTGTGTTAATATTGGAAAAGATGAAGATATGAAGCAGACCTTCTACTTTTAACATAATGTGATATAAGAGATGTAACACTCGTTGAAATTGGATTATTGAGTAACAGGACATCAACAATATATCTGAAAATGAAATTAAAGATGTTTCCTGGACGCTTTTTCTGTTTGTCTTTGAGAAGGGACCGGATGAGTACTGCTTTATGTACGCGAGTACAAAAACGAATCGGTCAGTAGTGGTGTTGTACATTAATACCCATTGGAATACAGTCTTTCTGCTGAAATTTTTATCCATCAAACTCTACAAATATGTTGTCGATCAAACAAAGCATCATTTCGATGATAGCATCTTCGAAGTATTAGTGGTGGGAATCAGTGTGGTTCTCCACAAAGAAAAAAATGTCATAACCCAAAACAGACAAACTTGTATATACGTTTCACATTTTGGAGAAAAGCTCAGTGTTATGAAACGATGTTGTCGATCTTTCGATTGAGCATGGGGAAAAGCAGGGTTACGTATAAAGATATCAAAAAAGTTTGATATTGTCACAACAGTCACGTCTACGGCAAATTAAATGACGAATAACTGTTGAAAAAAGCTCTTGAGAGCTTGTGTTTTATATGTTTTAAAAACCCGATTTTAACTAATATTTGTTTCAATTATCTTATCTTAGTCGGGGTTTTGCTGGGGAACAAAGCCAAAATAAGTATGAAAACTGCTATTCAATGATAAAAGCGCAGAAGTATTTGGGGAACAATTAACGGGGATTAAAAGAGTTACCGAGTTAAAAGAAGTTAATTAAAAGTTGTGACCTCGTTTAATTACAAAGAATGTCAGAAGGGTCGTAGACTGAAGGTTGATAACAGATTTTATTTACAAGGAATCAATACATTTATAGTGTAAATCTTTATGTTTGTCACAGTTGCAAATATTTCATCCATATCCTTTATTGTCCATGACGAATTTAGAAATTCAAAATGGAAACAATAGTGTTCTTTAGGTATTTGATCGTGTAAGTTAATACACTACTAGTTTGGCCTCGAGCATCACTGAAAACATTCCATGTCTAAAGGTATAGAACCACTAATTCAGGCCAGGTTGTAAAGAACATACAAGAAAGTAGTACATATTTAAAACAAACTGGTTCCTACGCATAGCTGTATCTTTGTCAATAGGTGAAACATATGGGTAGTTTTGGTATCGAATGAAGGCTAATGGACTTGGGATCACTATAGAAAGTTTCTCTTTTGAGTAATAAAGAAGTATATAGAATTTTAATAGGAGGGCACATTTGCCCAGTTGTTCAGATCAGAAGTACCTGTTTTTGTACTATCCAACTTCCGAGAACCAGTACGCTCTAATATGCAATTTAAGGTATGTTGATATTTTCAGCACAAGTCAGGATAAGGTATAGTTTTGACGTGAAATAACTGCCACTTTGTTCGAACTTTAAACAAAGTAGCAATTAATGCTTGAAGTTGCATAATTTAACATAGAAAGCAATGGGGCAATGAATTAATGGTTTTATGACTGCTGTGCCCATATTTTGGCTATTTTATTTATTATGTCTGTTTTGTTCACGCATCGTTGTAAATATAACGGAACTTGATGAGACTGTCGTACAAGTGAGAGGTTTTGCGCTATAAAACCAGGTTCAATCCACCATTTTCTACATTTGAAAATGCCTGTACCAAGTCAAGAATATGACAGTTGTTGTCCATTCGTTTGATGTGTTTTGTCATTTGATTTTGCCATGTGATAAGGGACTTTCCAATTGAATTTTCCGCGGAGTTCAGTATTTTTGCGATTTTCCTTTTTTTATACCTATTACTGAAAGGCATGTGAAATTCAATTTTTAGAAATCATAGCCATTACAATGACAGTTGGTCCCATTTGATGTTAGTAATCATTTTTCATTAATTTTTTTATGTAATAATTATGTTGGTGTCAAATTAAACCCCTCAAATTGCTACAATAAGGTATTTCATCCTTTTTTTGGTCATGTAGCAGCACACAGTTAAAATTTTACCTGAAGTTTAAATTTTTTTGCGTTACCTAAGACTGAAACCAATGAATCATGTATATTATCAATTACATTTTATGTTTGGACCTCTGTATTAATATTTAAGGAAGAATCTCTGATAAGAGTAAGACATATAGGTAAGAGTATTGTTATTTGAGTAGATATTAACAAATAAGAACTGGTAAAAATTGAGAAAAAGTCATAATTTTCACTATAATTATCCATATGGAGTTTTCCTTGTATAACGCATATGCTACTACCAGTCCAATTTGAGCTTGAATTCAGTGATATAGTGTTTTGACAAAAGCTTTATGTGATGTTCTATGCTAGAAATAGATCATAGAAGGAAATTAAGTCAAGCAGAAGTCAATATAACAAGTTTGGTGCTGTATTACTGAAAGGCATGTGAAATTCAATTTTTAGAAATCATAGCTATTACAATGACAATTGGTCCCATTTGCTGTTAGTAATTATTTTACATTAATTTTTTTATGTAATAATTATATTGGTGTCAAATTACACCCCTCAAATTACTACAGTAAGGTATTTCAGCCTTTTTTGGTCATTTAGAATGCACAAAATTGAGATTTAATTGAATTTTTAATTTTTGCATGCATTATCTAAGACTGAAACCAATGTATCATGTATAATATGACTGATTTATAGTATAAATATTTCATTAGTGAGTGTTCATGTTTTATTGGGTTTCTTAGTTGTTCATTGATTTCAAAGGAACTTGGTGTATAGTCTTAGTATCAAAAGATGGTTCAATTATATCTGGCTTGTCATGATCGTTCTTCAATTTAACTATTGCTAAAGTGGCAACTGGTTTGCTCTCACCTTCATTAGAACGCTCAAAATATGGTTTTAACATATGTGACACACTCTATTTTGTTTGCGCCGGCCTGGATATTTTACAATATAATTTGAATGAGTGATTTTACTCTCTATTGTATAAGGACAACCATATTTAGCCAGCAAAGGATGTCCAGGGACTGGCAAAAATACAAATACTTTATCATCATGCTCAAAAACTCTGTCCCTGTCATCTTTATCATACCATATTTTCATTTTATTTTGAACAGTTTTTAAATTGTTCTGAGCAATTTGACAAGCAGTATACAACTTTTCTTTAAATCTAGATACATACTCTAGAAGATTCAGGTCAGTGTGTTCAGTATCCCATTTTTTTCGTAACCAATTTCAAAGGTCCCCTTACAGTATGACCAAACACCAACTCAAAGGGGCTAAAACCAAGGATTCTTGAACAGCCTCTTGGACCGCGAAAAGTAGAAAGGGAACACTATCATCCCAGTCACTGTCAAATTGAAGACAAAAATATCTAATCATGTTCTTCAATGTTTGATGAAAACGTTCTAAGGCACCTTGAGATTCTGGATGATAAGCACTTGACCTATACTGAGCAATCCTTAACTGGTAAACGATCTGCTGAAATAAACCTGATATAAAATTTGAACCCTGGTCGGACTGTATAGACTTCGGAAGTCCTACTAGCGTGAACAATTTGATAAGAGCTTTGACAATAGCTGGTGTCTTAATATTCCTTAACGAAATAGCCTCAGGAAATCGAGTGGATGTACACATGATCGTCAATACATACGCATTTCTAGTCTTAGTCTTCGGTAAAGGTCCAACGCAATCAATTAATACTCGGCTGAAAAGTTCTTCAAAGGCTGGAATTGGCAGAAGTGGTGCTGGTGGTAATTTCTGGTTAGGCGTACCAACAACCTGGCATACATGGTATGATTTGCAGTATTCTGTGACATCATTTCTAAGTCTGGGCCAGTATAAATGTTGTAAGATCTTAAGGCAAGTCTTCCTTATACCTAAATGTCCGGCCAAGGGGGTGTCATGGGCAAGACCAATAATTTCTTGCCTATAGACTTTAGGCACCACCACTTGGTGTACCACTCTCCATTCCTCCTTTGGGATAGCATCAGGTGGCCTCCATTTTCTCATTAAAATGCCGTCTTGATTGTAGTAGCATACGGCCACTTTGTCTGCTTCCTCCTGTGGTTGAGCCCTCTTGCAGAGCTGAAGAACCTCAGGGTCTTTATTTTGTTCTTCCACAAACTTTCTTTTGTCTAATGAATGGCTGTTCCCGTCTGGCCATGGCATAATTACATGCTTGTTAGTACTAGATGGTCTTATTATGGCCTTTTCTGAGCCACAGGAACCGTCAATGTCGGCAAGGAAAGTGTCAGAAAGGTCCATATAATCATACTGGTCTTCTTTGAAATCCTCATTTTGTTGTTTACTTGCCATCACCCTAGTAACAACACAAGCTGGATACAGTTCAGCATCATCTTCAGGTGATTTAACATCCACCACCGGTTCACTGGTAACAATTGGTTCAGCAACCACTTTGTTTCTAGCTAGATCATTTCCTAGCAATAATGAAACACCCTCAACAGGGAGATTGAGACGAACTCCCACAACAACTGATCCGGTAATTAAATCTGACTTCAAATAAATACGATGGAGGGGAACATTAATACAACCTAACTCCACACCCTGTAAAAAAACGGAGGCACCGACAGAAGTCTTCTCGGACAAAGGCAACACACCTTCTAACAATAAAGTCTGAGAAGCTCCAGTGTCCCGTAAAATCTATAGGGCTGAGGAGTAGTATTATCAACAACAGAAACAAACTCATCATAAATAAAGGGTTTATAATCCTCGATGTAATCACAAAAACTGGACTTAAAAGTCTGACTCGCAGGACATTCCAACTTATCAACTTATTGGTAACAAGGGGTGTCGTACAAGCACTGGACTTGGGTTTATTATCTCTTTCATTCTTCTTCTGGAGTCTAAAACAATCAGCCATCAGGTGACCATTTTTCTTACAATAAGCACAAGGTAGTGACTTCTTCTCAAAAGGATCAGATTTTGGACTAGACATATTATAACTAGACTGACTCTTATTCTGTGCAACAGGCTTACTATCAGTACGCTCAGTACTTTGATTTTTGTAATTTCCGCTCGAAGTATTAAAATTTTGACCTTTGAAACTTCTTTTATGTGAAAGGGTATAATTATCGGAAACAACAGCTGCATCTTGCAAAGTCTCAACAGTTTTGTCATCTAAATGTGTTTTTAAGTCTATATGAACACACTGCTTAAACTCTTCTTATAACATCAATTTTCTTATTTTATCAAAGTTATCTATTTTCTTTGACGTAAGCCATTCATCAAATAGATCTTTTTTTTCCCTAGCAAATTCAACATAGGTTTGTGAATCAAACTTTTTATAAGACCTACAGTTCTGTCTATATGCTTCTGGCACTAGCTCATTACTTTTCAAAACTTCCTGTTTTACAGTGTTATAATCAGATCTTTTGTCTGAAGAAAGTGCTGAGTAAATTTCAGCGGCCTTGCCCTCGAAAACACTTTGCAGCATTGTAGTCCAATAAGGCTTTGGCCATTTCAAATTTTGAGCAATTTTCTCAAACTGTGGAAAACATTTATCAACTGTTTTTTTCACAAAATTTGGGAACCAAACGTATATTTTTTGCTGCCTCAAAATGTTCTGATTTTGACTCATATTTAGTGCAGCTTTCTACTTTCTACCATTTCTATTTTTATTTTCTCCATCTCTAACCTTTCCCTCATTTCAATTTCTGCCTGTTTCAATTTAAATTCATCTTCTTTTTCCAATTGTTTTAATTTATATTTATGTTCTAATTCAAGATGTTTTAATTTGATAGCATCAACATTTTCGACCATAAGTTCAAGATCCTCTTCACCAAAAATGTCTGCGTCAACTAACTTGTTTATTACCAAATTTTTTATAATTTGTTTTCTCATAGATACTCTAAAATCTATATTCAGATGTTTAGCAAGCAACACTAATTCTTCTTTCTTTAGTTTATCATACCCTTCTAGGTCTGGCGTTTTAAAAATTTACTAGCATCAAATGCAATTTTGTTGAATTTTGTTGGCTAATTCTAATTCAATAAAAATACTAAAAAAATTTAATCTGATATTAACGTTCTCCCGGACAAGCCCCCAATTTCTGTTACGGCCAGAAATCACCTTTAAATTGTAGCCAACAAAAGAAACAAATCCATAATAAAATTTAACAAGATTTATTATACAATTTTATAAGAAATATTATACAAGTAGAAATGTCAACAAACTGTTAAAAATATATGTCCGATCCTTTGTCTTTTCTTTATACGGAGTTCTTCTATTAACTGTACGAAATCCAATAGAATATATGTGCCCAATAAGTTCACAATTTAGTATGATGTTGTTCGTAAATAAAAATGTCAATCCAACAACTCCAGAGAACTTCTGAGAATACAAGTATATTAATATCTGTCTGTCTAATTTCGGTGTCTGTATATATAGTTGTCACGGAAACTTCTAGAACACTGTAGAAGGAAAACTCCTATAAAACTTTAGAAGGGAAACTTCTAGAATATTGTAGAAGTTTAAATTACGCATCGTAGATTGTGGTCATTCCGGAATTATTATGTAAGTCAAATAGAAAGTTCTAATCATTCCATCAGTATCTATGATTGTTCAAGTGATTTCTAAACTGCACAATTATAACATTATTTTGTAAACAACTTTAAACATCTTATAAGGCCACACAAAACAAATTAGGCCAAGTTAAATAATTATGATTAATAACGATCTCATAACAACCGCTCCTTCGTTATCAATATGAAAAAGCACCTTTTTATTCCTAAGTTCAGACCCCCCTAAGATGATAGATACCATAACTGGAAATATTTCTAGAAATGTAATGTTTGATAATAAACTGCGCATAAGCAATGTTTTTGGCCATAAGCCATGATCCCATCTGCCCTTGAAATATATACCAAAACCTAAAGTCCAAAGTCTATTTAGCATTAGAGTAAGACCATTAAAATTCTCTAAAAAAGATTTCCACATCCCTAGATCAGCTTTAATGTTCTAATTAATTCTAATTCTGTAATGTGGTTTATTCAAACCAATCGGTGCGTCAATCATCTTCTGCAAAAAGCTCTGCTAGGCGCGACAACCCGACATGCAAAGTTTAATGAACTCAAAGGGATTGCATTTCCCTTAGAGTGACCTTCTTGTTTTTTAAAACAAATGAAACTTTCTGAAGTAATTCATTAAGCTTATCAGGAGGTAAACGGAGAGTCATGTCAGAAGTGTCAATTCCTACACCTAAGAATGTGAGCCGTGTCGTGGGAGAAATCGTTTTCTCATCCGCTAATAGAACTCCCAGGTCATTGCAGATAACCTTGAAAGTATGAAGCAGGTCAGAACATTGACTGGTTCCGCCCCTTCCCAAAAATGAAAGGTTGTCAAGGCAATGTTCAATAGCGCCATCAGATTGTCTTACAGAAATAGTCCAATGAAGAAAGGAGGCATATTTATCTTTGAAGCAGCTATCTGCAGCTACCGTGCGATCATATATAAGTGGTATATCCTTTTCTCACAAGTCACTTAATTTAGAGGATACTACTAAGAATGTTATTATGTCTAAAATGCTCGAAGGTATACATAGAAGAAACCCACAGAAAGACAACAGGGCCCCGAAAACATTATCATTACTACGACAGATCACAGATGCCCTTCTTAGTATATGTATATCTTCTTATGAAACGTCATTATTTAAATGTTCATTTATTCTAGCATTCTTTGCTATGTTACGTGTGAGTGAGTTCACAACAAAACATAAATCTGATTCTAGTACCGTAGCACTGGAACTGTCGGATGTGGCCTTGTCAGATCATCAACTTAAAATTAACATTAAGAAAAGTAAAACAGATCAGAGAGGTCATTCAACGTGCGTCGTCATAAATAAATACACAGATAACGCAGCTATTTGTCCAGTCTTATCTATGAAAAAGTACTTATCTGCACGTCCAGCGGTGTCAGGTTGTAATCATTTATTTATCATCGCTTCCCCAATATCAAATGTCCGCTATGTTAAGAAAATTCGTAAATGTTTGTAACATTCCTAACCCTAACCTTTTGATATCTCATTCTTTTAGAATTGGAGCCGCCACAGAGGCGAGCAAACGCTGAATAAATGGAGCATAATTTATTTTATGGAGTGGAGTGTTGGAGTGGAGTGTTGGGGTGGAGTGTTGGAGTGAACTTTTGGAGTGAATTTTTGATCCAGAATTTCTTTGTGTCCTTCTTACAATTGGTCTTTAATTTCGTCGTGTACAATAACATGCTTCATTTCGAATCTTGGTACAAGTCAACGTGCACATTCTGCACTAAAGTGAAAGTATACGCTCTTCATGTTCTTAAAGGTTGTTTGACAACTCGACTTAGGGCTGAAGTATGATCTGAAGTCGTACCATTTTAAAAGTAAATCATGTTGCGACTTTCTATGCTTTTTCAAGAATTCCTGGTTACAACCATAACATTTACGGACCAAACCAGCACAAAATGTTAGATGAAATGGTTGATCTGGAGTTGAAGTTTCTTTTTCAACATATTCCTGTAGTTCAGGACGGCTTTTATTTGCAGCACCCTTCCTTCTTCGTGTTGCTTTAGAGGCTTTCTTTCCTCTGTTTGTGGCCATATTTGCATTTGCAGTACCTTGGGCACTTCTTGTCGCAACTTATTGTGATAGATCCTAATTAATATTTCAAAATATGTGGGTTATTGATATAAATGACATTTGCTACCATGAACGTTTTTCCATCTTTACATCCTGGTAATAATGGTAATAATGCAATGTTTCAATCCTTAGTAATTGTTAAGCACTACTGTACATGTCACTCAAAATTCGAAATGGTACATTTACAATCTGGGATTCCTCTTTTGAAATTGGAAATTTTATGGCACTTTTTGTAACCGCTTGGTCATCGTCCTGTTCATTTTGGCCAGATGTCTTTACAGGGTGCCTCTGAAATCTGAAATAGAACATTTCAAAATATTTGTTCACTATATATATGTATTAACCAAACCAGTAATTAATATTATTACTGAATTATACCTATAACAATACTTTGTTACATCCGATAGAAACTAACTAATTTTACAGACACAACCTAAGGTTACATTTAAGGCAATGGCTATTTTGCAAATCTTGTAAGTGTATGCTCTAACTTATGTTATACTTGACCGATCCTTTTCAAATTTGAACAGTTATTTGGAACAAAATAAAGGTCAAGTTCAATTATGGGAGTCCTAGACCCTCCCAGTCAGAAATTTATATTATAAGGGAAATAATGGGCCAAAAGGAGCCGAAATATAAAGTTGATAAGATGACTTGTAGACCTAAAAATAATAATGTAAGGGAAATCAGGGACCAAAAAGGGGCCGAAATATAAAGTTGATAAAAGGTCATGTTGTGATATATCACTGGAAAAGTATTTACATTTAAATCTCAAAAATGATAAAATTAGGGATCCAGGACCATCCGGTTTCAACATTGTTCAAGGAAGGGGATAAAATACACCAAAATGTGTTGCGCATTATTGTGTTGCTGTGTCAAGCACAATTTTGTGTCCACACTATTTTCAAATATACACTTGCTGAACGTTCCCTTGTCAACATGCTGCGGTCGTATGCCCGGCGTAGCTCCTCAGTTTAAAAATTTACTTATAGTTTCATTTTAATTATTTACAAAGAAAAGAAAAACAATCTATTTAATTATAACATCTGTTGTCCAATATTGGGTATTGGCTTAAATGTTAAGAATAAGTGAGTCTCTTGAAAATGCAATTCAAAGTATAATAATACATATTAATTGGTCATTGATTTACATATAAATTGTTTTTTATGTTGAATTACTCTTTTGACTAATTTTTCTACGTGTTTGTTTGTCTCCTATCAGAATAAATGTATCAAGTATCAAGTAAAACGAAGTATCGAAACCATTAATTTTGTTTTTACTGTAAATTGTAGCTGAAAGGGGTCTCATATCCACTATGATCTAGTATTTTAGCTATATGATACCATTAAAGCTGTTATTTATGGTACATTTTTTACTCTAGTAATATATTTAAGAAGGCTGGTATGGTATCTGATCATATTTTTATATATTCACATGACTTCTGTTGTTTTTCATCAAATATATGAAATATTTAAACACACAATTTATTAAAATATTTGTGTGATTATTTACATGTATTTATTATTAAACTTAAAAAAAAACAAACACAGTTCTGCAGTGTTTTCATTTATTAAATAAAGATGTTTATGATTGGAATAGATGCTTAAAAATCTTTACGTTGATTTACTATTCTAATATGACCTATAGTCATGATAGTTATCGTTATACAGTTTGAACTGTGGTAAAATACTAAACAAACCACGCGCGTGCTATTGACTGTTTATTTTAATGATATTGCTGTTCCAGTTTACTCCCACGTGCAAATAAATTTCTCTCAATTACAAACTATTCCACATCAGAATAGAAGTAGTTTATGTTATCCCGTGTTTTTTTTTTCGATTTTACCACGGGTAGACCTTATTTTCGTAAATTTAACTCCGCGTAGGGTAAAATGTTCACGAAAATAAAGTCCACCCTTGGTAAAATCTCCAACAAAATCACAGGCTGCCATAAATCATTTTTTCAATTAATAATAGGTATCTACAGCATAAGTTTGGTTGATAGGATGATCACAGCCTTTGGTGTTGGACGTACAATACAAAGCAGAACTTTCTTTTACATTTTCTAGCATTGGGATACCCAAAGAGAATCAGGATGAAAAAAATTCGCACGTATGATGTTTTTAAAATTATAAAAGTACAATAAAATATTAAAATCAATGTCCTATAATACTCACTTTCGATACACAGCTTCCCTTTGAGATTCAGATTTTCTCCAATATGAGTTGTCACCCACAAAAAGTTTCTGGTATTTTTCCCTCAGTTTGTACTCTCCCTTACCAATAATGGCCATCTTCATTTCAGTTTCTTGCCGTCTAACAAATTTCACAGGTTCTTTTGCAAATTCATAAGCATCAAGTTTTACTAAGGCACCTTTACTTTTACTTATATCACTCTTTAAAACTGAATTCATGCATACATTTGCATTCTGTGTATAAATCTTTGAAGGAAATCCTAGTCCACATTTGCTTCTTACTTCGGCAGACATGCAGTTTTTAATAAGTTCAGATTTGTACTCTACAATATAATTATGTAAACTGTCTGGAAAAGAAGCACTGAAAGCATCAGATAAGTTCACATCACCATCTGTTTCAACACTTTTAGGTTAAGACGACTTTTGTTCTCTTGGACCAACCCCGATGATAACATAAAGATGCTATCAAAACTTCGTTTCTGATGAAGAAATATTGGCTCTGTTATCACCGGTTCAGTTTCTTTTGATGTCAATAGCATTAGATGACGATATGTTATTATTGTTACATAATACTTTCCTATATTGAAGGTAGTATCAGTTCCAACAACAGAAAAGTTTTTTTGATTTGTGTGCAAAATTTGTTCATCTCTTCGAGTTGTCTATCCATACAGAGAAACATGGTGAACTCTGGTCATATACGGACATCGCGTTCAAATTTTTTGGCAGTTTTCTCCTGTTGTTTAGCAAGATCTATGCATTCAAGAAGTGGATCTTTGTCCGAAATTTGCGGAAATTTTCTTTTCAAATTACTGACCTGCTGTCTATCTCTAGGAATGTAAGAACTGCCACGAATTTGTTGTAATTCATTTTGCTCTTCAATCATGAAATGCATTACATTTTTTCGTCCTGACTTCTTCTCCTGGCATAACTCTTTGATACGTTGCTTCGTTGTTTTTTGCGCTCTTTGATAACGTGAATCGTTTTTACTGTTGCCATGTGGTACCACCTTTATATCTTTTTCTTTTTCATCAAAATAATACTGGATCAAAATCTTGTCTAGCATATTTTCAGTCTTTGAGTTCTCTATTGTTATCACGACTCACATGAGAAGTTTTGATATTTCTTTCGTGTCACAGATAAGTCACAGTTGGTGTAATTTTTATCAATTATAATATTCCCTTTTTGTACCACTTGAAAAAACTGTTTTTCTGTGCCCTTCTTGTACCATCGTCCCATATTGTCACAAAGAGCGTTTTGTCAGTGGCCGATGCTGTCAACAGTGTAAACAAATGTTACATTTTGGTTGATATTATATGGGATAGTTTTTGCGAGTTTGAATTGTGGTTGCATCTTTATATAGGTATTTTCACTGCTTCTTTTGTTTTAATTCCAAACTTTTGTGTGCAAAATATTGGTAACAATGAGTCGTTGTCATAATTCTCTGTAACTGAAGGTTCACCATAGTCATCTAAACTTGGTAAACTATAATTATCATCAGAACTGCTGAAATCTGTTCTGAACAGAACTCGTTTAGCTTTCAAACTGTTGTTATCCTGAGTTTGGATAGGTGATGATGAAATGGTGATTTCTGGAGAATTTTTGGTCATAGAAAGGTCCTGTTTCATTCTTTGTCTACTGTTTGGTCATTTCGACAGGCTTCCTCCGAAATGACAATAACAGGAACGGCTTTGGGGGTTGATGTTAATTTTCTCTTCCTTGGCGATGGCTTTTGTATCTTTGTTGGGCTGATTTTTGCTACAGCCGGGCCTAATCTACTGTATGGGAATCCCAGATACTTTGGTTTTAAAATGCTTTCTCCTTTTTTAAATCTTTCAACATCAAGTGCTTCAAATTAATCTGGAATAAATTTTAACAAAAACCTACTTGAGAAAGAAATGAAATGTCCAATTTTTATAGGTTTTTGCTTTAGATTCCTTGTAAAATTCCAAACTTGCTTTTTAGAATCAGATTTGACCTAACTCTTACCGTGTCCGATAATAAATGGTGAAAGGGGGCTAAAAGGGACGGACCTTCAAATTAGTATTAGTGAATTACTGTGTCCAGCAAATTATTGTGTCAAACTTAATATTGTGTCTACCCTTTAATATACACTTGCTCAACTTTCCCTTGTCAACATGCTGCAATCGTGGCGTAGCTTCTCAGATGAACTCCTCACAAGCCAGATTTTTTTAAAGTTCTATGTAAAATTTAAAAAAGCTTAGATTTGAGTCCTCCATTTTTGGACATTTTGGTAAAACTTAATGTCCCCGTTGCCTATGGGCAGGGGCGTAAACACTTCTTCTCTGAAACTACAAAGCACAAACATCGATTGTAGTTGGTTGGAATGATGTATGTGAGTTCCGGTACAAAATGTTTTCATTTATTGCCAATCGAACTTCAAACACGGCCACCATGGGCCATACTTGTTTCTAATATTTCGAAATTAAAAACCCGCGGTCGTTGACGACGCAAGACGACAGATGGCGATCCCTATGATTCTGCTTTGCAGGCAACACAAATAAAATGCTCCGCTAGGCACAGCTGGATACGACCTTAGAGCTAGAACTTCTAACAGTTGGGGCAAGTATGGATACTATATTCAAGCTTGATACAGCTCTGAATTTGTATTGTGATTAAATATTTGACACATCATAGGTTTCTGTCACAGAACGAATGTGATCAAAGAACTGAAAAAATTGAAATTAAATTTTATCTATTATGGTCCAATATCCAAAATCTAAATACACTGTTAGATTCGGCATATCCTAGTACACCAACACAGTTTAAATTTGGATCCCAATTTGGACCAACTTTGAAAACCGTACCCAAAATAAAAAATCCAACTAACTGTAGGATTGGGCATATCAAAGAACACAATAGTTCAAAGTTTAATTTTGGACCCCAATTTGGACCAACTTGAATACTGCGCCCAAAAAAAAAAATTTAAATACACACTTAGATTCAGCATATCAAAGAACCCCAAGAATTCATTTTTTTTTTAAATCAAACAAAGTTTAATTTTGGACCCTTTGGACCTTAATATGGATCAATTCAAAAACAGGGCCCAAATCCAAATTCTAAATACCCGGTTAGATTCAGCATATTAAAGAACCCCAAGAATTCAAGACTTTGAATTAAACTCCATTGAAATTGGTCAAGAAATAAGCAATTTATACAAAGTATTACAAAATTATTGTTTTTGGCCCCTTTTTTCCTAAACCATCAGGGTCATAACCCCAAAAATCAATCCCAACCTTCCTTTTATGGTATAACACATTGTGGCACAATTAGATAGCAATCCATAGACTTATACTCAAGTCATCGTCCAGAAACCAGAAAATCCTAGTTTTTTGTCCCCTTTTCGGCCCCTAATTCCTTAACGGTTTGGGCAATAACCCCTAAAATCAATTCCAACTTTCCTTTTGAAGTATGGAAATTTGTGGTAAAATTTCATAGAGATCCATACTCTTATACACAAATTAGTGTCCTGAAACATGAAAAATGCTTGTTTTTGACCTCTTTATGTCCCCTAACTACTAAACAGCTACGACAATAACCCTCCTATTGTGGTATGGAACCTTGTGCTAAAATGTCACACAGATCCACACACTTATACTAAAGTTATTGTCTTTGAACCAATTTATTTTCTATGATCCAGTAAAACTGACCTTTTTTTGGCCCCTAATTACAAAACCACTCGGACAAAACCCCCCAAAACAACCCCAACCATCCTTTAGTGGTATGAAACCTTGTTATAAATTTCAAAGAGCTTCATACACTTATACTCAAGTTATTGTCAAGTTATTAACGGTCGTATAAAAAAAAAGTTCTGTTGTGAGAAGTATCATTTTCACGAAAAATAAATATATGCACTTTTTTTTCTGAAAACTATTTCTTAATTTTCAAAGTCAAGTTAAACTTAACTCAGGGGCTACTGCGGGCACAGCATGATATAACCGCAGTATCAAAAGTAAAGTTGAACAAGTAATGTTGAGCAAGTGTGGACACAGTATTGTGCTTCACTTAGTAATGTGCTGGACATACTTCAGTCATTTTTAGAACTCACAGATCTTACATGACAGGGCTTGGATCCCTAATATTATCATTTTTTGGATCAAACAAGTCAATACCTTTCGAATGAATATATCAATATTTCTTTTTAGAAACTTTATATTTCGCTCTTTTTGTAGCCCCTAATTTCGGACAGGTAGGGACTGGGACCCCCATAATTGAATTGACCTTTTACTTTGTCCCATATAACCTTGTGATCAAATTTGAAAAGGATCAGTCATACCATAACATTTTTCGGTTACCGTCATAAAAAAATTTGTTAAAATGTTGGGGTTTTTTTTTGTGCAAAATAACCTGGGCTGGGATCCCTAACATAATAGTTTTTTAGATCTATAAGTCAATACCTTCCGAATGATATATCACAACATTATCTTTTAGGTACTTTACATTTCGGCCCCTTCTTGGGCCCACATTCCTGACCGTGAAGGACTGGGAACCCCTTAATTGAGCTCAACCTTTTTAGTCCCAGGTAGTGATTAAATTTGAAAAGTATCTGTCATACCATAACATTTTTTGGGTCGTATCAAAAATAGTTGTTTTTAAGGCCAAAATTGAAAAAAAAGACTACTTGTACTGATAACACATTTTACTGGTTAGAAATAATTCCTGTAATTATATTAAAAAACATTCTTTTCAAAGTCACAGACTAGATTGCATCAATATACCAACCACTACAATGGTATCAGTTGATGACAGGTTTTATTTCTTTTTAATTGGACCGAAGAAAGTATTTCAGTGCACAAACGAAACTGCCATCTGCTTATCATCTTAATATAATCATTGACAATAACCTCATACAATGTTGATTTGTGAAATTAAGCATTAACTGATGCCTCAGGTCACATTTTTTGTATCTTTTTGTTTTTTTATAACTTCTTACCTTTTAATGAGAATACAATAATCAACTTATCAGATTAGGAAATTTGTTTATATAATAACATAACCAGAGATCTTTTCTCAACAGATCAGCCGCAAAAATTTTGACATGATTTTGGGGGTGGCCTAGGAAAAGAAAGCGAAAAATAAATTTCTGAACAAAAGTGAAATCCTGGAACCCCCAAAATTTACCCCAAAATTAAGAAAATGGTTGGTTCCTAAGAGGTAACCAATCTCACTCTGTACAAGTTGGATTTTGCCAAGTGGTTCAGGAAGAGTTGCAAATAATCAAAGGTATGACGAAGAAGCAGGACGACGACACAAGACAATGACGCAGGGTGACAGATAGTGATCCCAATATGTTGACTCTGCTATAACCAGAGGTTCCATAGACCTTATAATCATTCACCTGGTTCAAACAAAGTTCCCTTAGATTCTATGTTAAACTGTGTTCGGTCATGACAAAAAATATTGAAATGTGCACCACAATCATAAAATTTATTTAAAACTGGATCTGATCATTCATGGTAAAATTGGATTTAATAAGACGTTAAAAGAACAGAGTTCCAATGTCCCCCGCGTTGCACATATTTTATTCATCCAAGGTACAAGGGCAATAACTAAAAAAAGCACTTTTTGTTTGTTCTTTAAAACTTTTTATCGATATCTTAGAGAAATGAAGGCTTCAGAGCAAATGCAATGTGATTTCCATTATAATTAATATTTCCAAGGGCATAATTCTTCAAAATATTTGATCAGGACTTATTTTCAAAAGTGTCAAAGACATTGCTGATATAAACCTATGATATCAGTTTCATAAATTTCTGACAAGAATTGAACATATGAGAGCGCTAACAATGCAATTTCCCATATAATCAATATTTCCAAGGACCTAACTTTTTAAAAAATAATTGATTAGCACAAATTTTGAACTCGTCAAAGACATTGATGATATAAACCTATAACATAAATTTCATAAATATCTGGCAATAATTGAACACATTAAAGCGCTCAAAAAACAATTTTCCATATAATTGATATTTCCATGGGGCATTACTCTTTTAAAAATTATTGATTGGCATAGATTTTCGAACTCGTCAGACATTGCTGATATAAACCTATGATTTAACTTTCATAAAATTCTGGAATTGTACACATGAGAGCGCTAACAATGCAATTTTCAACATAATTAATGTTTCCAAGGGGCATAACTCTTTTTAAAATGATTTATCGGCATTGATTTTCGAACTCGTCAAAGACATTGCTGATATAAACCTATGATATAAGTTTCATAAAAATCTGGTAAGAATTGAACACATGAGAGCGCTAACGGGCCAATTTTCCATATACTTAATGTTTCCAAGGGATATAACTCTTTAAAAAAATATAATTGATCGGCACTGATTTACAAACTCGTCCAAGACATTGCTAATATAAAACTATGATTTAAGTTTCATAAAAATCTAGCAAGAATTGTACACGTGAGAGCGCTAACAAGGCCAGACGGACGGACGGACGGATGGACGGACGGACGGACAGACGGACGCCCGGTATTCCTATGTCCCCCACAACGCCTTGTGCGAGGGACAAAAATGTATCACACAATAGGGAAGGTGTAAAAGGCAATACAGAGATAAGAGATACAGCAATACGAGATACGAGATATGTGATACAATAACATATAGTTTGAAATCAAATCAAGTATGTAGGCCTACATTGATCAGTTTTCATTTAGTCAGATAAGCATGATAAAATTTTCGAATTTTAATTATACTTTATCAAATATCACCTCTGGGAACTTTCAATAAATTTGATCATGATCTTGATCTATATCTAGTCTGTCTAAGAAAGTTTTGAAATTTCAAGTCAATCAGATAATAAAAACTTATAAACGCCATAAGTATATACACCCTCCCTCCCTTCCTTCAAACCAATTGAAAGCATTATCATTTGCACCATTGTGCCTCTTGTTTTGAAACAAGTGGGGCTACAATCCCAACTTAGCGGTTATAAATTTAGGATCATTCAACTTTGAACATAACCATTGTGTCTACAGGTGGACGACAATGACAGATCAAAACCTAAATAGGAATATATAACAAAGTCTTATAATAGACTTACCTTCATTTTTTTCTTCAGATATACCCCTTACGGCTTCTGCATAACTTTTCTTTAAAAGACAAAACTCTTTGACATGTTGCTGCGCTGAACCAGTAGCTAGCAATGGCTTAAAATACACCTGTGACGTAAATCTTTTGTTCAAACTCTCCATTATTTTTCAGGAATGGAGAGTTATTTTCTATTGTTCGTCTTCATTCATCCGGACGTTTTGCCCTTAGTATATTTCCATGGGCACTTTCTTAAAAAGTGTTCACCCATGGGAATAATTCTAAAGGACGTAACGCGATATTGAATGAAGATGAAATCTTACTAAAACGACTGATACTGGATTTTTTTAAATTGGGATCATAGTATTATAAATACAATGAACACTAAATATCCCATTATTAACAAACAGCTTTTATTTGCGAGTCGTAATTCCATCGTGTAAAATATAGTATCGTATTCATTAAAATTCAACAATATAATCCACAATTTGTTTTCGGATGCAAATCTTGGCTGAATTTTTGTCACGGATAGTATCCAAGTGGGTAAAAACGAATATTTTTCATTGAGTCCCTTTCCTCTTCTGTGCATCTACAAAATTTCAAATGTGTTAACTGTGTGTGAGTTAGTGAATTCTATTTTAATATTGAACACAATAACAATTAGTCCGAGATTACTCTGACGACCAACGGCTGTTTTGCCAGACAAGCTGGGGCCGTGGGACGTCAGACCCCAGCTTGTCAGGCAAAACAGCCGTTGGACGTCAGAGTAATCTCGGACTAAATAACATTATTCAATAATGAGAGTAAAGAGAAAAATATATTTCACATAAACAGATAAAGGTTTGATTTTAATTTTACCGTTTAAGATATCATTTCCTTGAAATATTTTGATTTTGTACAGGAAAAATCGTTTGTTGCATTTATATATATATATATAAATTAAAAACACACAAATTACTCGGATAGTTTCTACAATAATATTGTGGTTTAATAGAATAAATAGTCCAAGAAACTTAAATGGTCAAAATGGCGTATTCGGTATTTTATTTGATTGTTCGTTGTTATAATTTATATATAGTACTAATGAATACAACATGGTGTATGTATAACATTTGAATAAGTCTTGTGTTTAATTTTGGGCGGGTTTTTTATTCAATTTTCAACAGAAACGCGTAACATAATCGAATCCATTCACTAATGTTATATGTCCAGTGGCAAATATAACAGTTATATCGGCAGTGCAAATAAACGGCGTTAATCTTGAAATAATTGTTTAAATGAAATTAAAAGGTAGTTGTCCATGCGGGTATTTTTTTAAACCTTTTTTGGATCCTTAATGATAATAGGGAAGAATGAAAAATACTTTCAGTTTGCTTGTATTGCTATTAAAAAAATGCATAAAAGTTTTGTTCGTTGTAATTAGCAAAGGGAAAGACGAAATATTCGGTTGTGCATGAAATACTGTTTTCTTGTTTCCTTTTATTTCATCGAATAAAATGGTTTGAAATATAGAATAACATTTTGTTTTCGATATGACTTTAAATCGAGCACACCGTTATTAGTTAAATAACCTATACTAGAGTGTTACATACCTGGACATTCATGCTAGTTGTACCATTTCACTTTTCACAGACGATTCTACTTGCAATATTTATCAAACGAAAAACACAAATAATCCATTAACATATATGCATAAATACTAGTTTTTTTACTCTCCCGAAATACCACTTAAAGACACAAATAAATATCCTTTCAATCCCACTACAAGAAAGACGTGCGTACCCATTGACTTTAAACATAAATCTGAATGAACTTTATTCAAGATCTTTTTATAGTATTTATTCTACTGTTTATAATTTCTTCGTTAAGTGAGTAGATAGTCAGCTTGATCTTAAATTTTGCCTGCGGATTCTTGGGTAAAACACGGGGAAAATGAAAAGAAAACCATTACAAAATTAAATAAAATTCTTTAAAATGTTATAATCTGAAGATTCGTTTTTAATATTTAAGGTGTATTTTAATTTAGCGAAAGTCCAAATAACTGTCCATTCTTGGGAAATAATGGGCGTCGGCCCTACGGGCCTCCGCTCCATTATTTCCCAGGAATGGACAGTTATTTGGACTTTCTCTATAACTTATTGTCCAATAACCTTTGACAAAGGTTCACATTCTCAGTTGATAACATTTGTAAGATATATTGTGACACTAATTGCCTCTGCTTGTTTCAAAATTGTTTAATTGCTGGCATTGCGATAAAAAGTTTACTGATAAAATGCAATGTTATGATCTTTTCCACATAAACTCATCATCTTTTAACAAATTGTCAGTATATTTTTTTTTATTTTCAGATGTGACCTATGATTTGTTCATTTGACAAATTATCCCATGAATCTGATATGCTACATTTCATGGGTGTGACTAGGTCATATTCTTAATGGACGGTCCTCCTTAAATATTGAAATATATCAAAATTATTTATTTATCGTGGGATAAATAATTAACTGTACATTTATGTTGAACAAAATCAGTCACTAAATTATTTTTATTCTTCAATTCAGAATAACTTTAATGAATGATACTGATCTCCATAGATACATGTTAATTTCTTCAAGTTCGAATCTGTCACAAATTAAGCAAATTCATAACTTTTTTTAATGAAGAATACAAAATTTAATGAAACTATAAGTTCTGTTTGCTTTGCCAAAGGCTGCTGTTTTTTATGCTGTTGTATTTGTATTTGCCTAAAAATAACGTAACGTTTTTTTCAAGTAAAAATTTTCAACCTGTACACTATTTCAAAGCACCTTCAAATATGTGTGTGTGACCTCAACTTTGCATGTTTGGAGATACATTTATCTCCTTAAGTTAGTTATAATATTGATACAAAGTACAAGTACATGTATTATCAAAATCATATCATAATCAAAGAATGATGTTATAAGTTTTATTAGACATTATAAATAAGAAGATGTGGTATGAGTGCCAATGAGACAACTCTCCATCCAAGTCACAAGTATATAACATGTATAAGGTGATTCCATGTTTTTAGACTGAATAAAAATTGCATATTGAAAATTGGTTTACTTATTAAATTATTTATATTTATCAAAGTTGTACATATATCGATGAAAGTTTGTTGTGTTTGTTAAGGTACGCGTGTTTATGCTATTTATAGATAGGTCTGTTTGATTGGATATATAAAGAATACGGATAGAATTTCATGCACGGGTGGTTTGATAGTAGTTTAAGTCATTCGAGTCATTGCAGTCAAGTGCGCTAGAGGCTTTTTTCCAAATAAATAATTATAAAAAAATTATTTATTTACAGGTTGATAGTCCAAGATGGGTCGCAAATATTGATGTGATAGTTAGAGACAGACAATTCTCATTGATATACAATGAATTACGTGTACTTATTACCTGACTAAAAATCCACTTGACTTTTGCAAGTGGGTACTCCCATTTGAGAGTTTTGTATTATATTGATAGATGTTTTATGTTCGTTTGAGGTTACGAATTAGAACATAATAAATTATTAAGACAACAACTCCACTTTACTCCACTCCACTCCACAACTCCACTATACTCAACCCTTCAGTACACGCCTGCTTTAAATGACATTTGCTGCCATGCTTAATTGAAACTTCGATTTAATTAATTTTGATACAAATGTTAGTATATTTCACAGATATTTCATGTATCTCGTATCTCGTATTTTGTTATTATAAAACACCCATGCAACGACGCATCCCATATTGCCTTATATACTATGTACTCCAAAATTTCACTCCACAATCTAACTCCAAAAATTTTACTCCAAAATCTCACTACAAAATTTCACTCCAATACTCCACTCCAATACTCCACTCCAACACTCCACTCCATAAAATACATTATGTCGAATAAATGATGAAATTATAAAAAAAAAGTGGGACAGGTGGTCGTCATGTGCATTTGAGCGCTACATCAGAATTCCTTGGTGATAAATTATTACTTGTTAATTTTTCTGTAAAAATCAATTTTGCATTTTCCACATATATAGAACAACACAATAGCAAGAACATTAAGACGGTTTCAGTTTGTATTTGATGAAGTGCAGACTACGGTGTGCATACTGGGATCCTCTATTCCACATTGGGCTGGTGTAACAGCTCCTAGCCGTCCTGGTGAGAAAATTGTTTGGCGATTAATGGGGATTTTACAAGTACTCCACTCATTTGGCGGTTCAGGGAGACAATAAACGGACTTAGAACTGTACCCCTCTGGCACATATCTCTACCCTACCGGCTCTATGTTGGAGGGTGTAAAAGTATTTTCTAGGGTTCACTCTTGCCATCCAGAGGAATCCCCTCCACTTCTGGTTACAGAAGGGAGGTGTCATCTCCGCAGTACATGTAATTCAGGTTGTTTGCAAATAAAAAATCGGAGGGACTGTTGTTTTTGCAGAGGTTTGTTTAAACAGAGAGGGGTTCTCCGTCCAGTCCATTCTTGCACTTACGTTATCATAGGGTCCCCGATATGCTCTTTTCAATTCGTTGGCTATCGGGTTGTTTGTCTCCCTGGAACTGGCAAACATTTTCATCTGCGGCCTTTTCAAAAATCCACATACACAGGATTTTGTATATATTTTTGTTGCATTATAAGTAATAAATATTCTGTATTCATCTTACTTTGTATTGTTAGTTTTCAACGCCAGCGGTCCGTTTATTAATAGCAAGTATTGTATATTAAATAATTGAATTTAATTAGGCCACTGGCGTACGTTTTTTTTATTATAGTCTGTTAGTATTATTAATCAAATGTGTCTGCTTATGCTGACACACATTTAGGAACGCCTCTGTTATTTTAGAATGATTATTATCACGTGTGATTATTATCACGTGCTCTTTATTCTTAAATGTGTAAAGCACATTGAACTTTCTCACTCGTAAAACTAGAACTTCATTGCAGCATCTGTTTAACTATATACAAAAATTTTGATGTTCAAAAAATTCCACCCGCCACTTCAAACAAGTCTTCATAACTTTCAAATACCAAAAGTAGAAGTTTGTAGTCACTTTCCTTGGTTGCAATATTCTCGAAGACGAAATGTTAATGCATCAAGATCGATATATTCCCTTGATGAATCTTTGGTTAGCTTCACCTACGACATTTTGTACCAAACGATCAGCTTCATACGACATAAATCGATAACTTCAAATGCAATCATCCAAATTTCATTCATAACCCTATTTTACTTAAGCCAAAATCGGTTGTGACGTATGTCCAATTTTGATCAATTTCACCTCTATCAAAAGGTATTTACCCCAATCTGTAATATATGAATCTAACTGTTTTCTGTGAAGAAAACGGCATCGTAATCTTCAATTACATCGCTAATATAATTAAGAATATTTCTAAGGCTTCTTATAATACCTTGGAAAATTGACAATGTTTTCTAAGATTTCTCTGGTGTGCGCTCAGGACCCGGATTTAGTACAATGCAACTACAGATACGTAATAAACACAATATCAGTAGGTAAAATGAAATTATGTTAACGGTCCGTGTATATTTACGACCATTCGTTTTTTTTCCGATTTGAGAAATCAGAAAAAAAATCGAAACGATACGTGAATCCTATAACAACAAGATCAGTATATAATAAAAATACATAGTTAAAACTTGAAATACATGAAATAAGACTGCGATAAGTTCATATAC
Organism: Mytilus californianus; assembly: GCF_021869535.1. Lineage (NCBI taxonomy): Eukaryota > Metazoa > Mollusca > Bivalvia > Mytilida > Mytilidae > Mytilus > Mytilus californianus. Next base: position 45,420,332 of record NW_026262712.1, on the reverse strand, counting down.
GGAGAAAGATAAACCTGTTGTTCTCAAACAACCCAAACTAATCTTCTTATAAACAGTCCTATTGTTATTTTATACGCTAAAATGTCAATACCTATTGTCAAATACAAGACCAAAAAAAAAAAAAAAATACATAAAACAGGACGTTTGTGTAAAACATGATACAAAATAAAAACAAAACATATATATTCGAATAATCATTCACGGAATTAAGGACCATAAAAGATAAGCGAAAGTCTTTGCTCTGCTTTGTTACTTTGCTTAGGTGCATTTGTAAATGGCAGTAAAAAATTGAAAACAACACGTTTAATAATTTCATGCGTCCGAAGCGCTTTTCTTGATTTACCTTAATCAGGACCGCTCAAAGCCAAACATTTGAAATCCGAGGGATGTATAAGTACCGAAACAGTTGAAGAGCTATATGACAAAAAAACCTAAAACAAATAGCCAAATGCATCTAAGGTCAACTTTGCCTGAGGGAGTTGAAACCTTAGTTTCTTTATAATTTCAAAATTTATAAACAGACAATTTTAGAAAGGTTTGTTATAAATCATGTCAGTACCGAAGTAACTGTCTAAGTGTGATTGTTGCTGTTTATCTTTCGTTATGTGATCAGCCGTTTTGTGTGTTGTGAACTCGAAGTCAAAATCTTTGTAAAAGTCAATATTTCATCACAAAAAATCAATTCTGCGAAAACTTCAATGAATGTCTATTTAGATACAAAATCAGGGGAAAAAACCCATCTCAAATTAATACATGTTGAAACACTGATTTTTCTTTAGTCTCGAATCATTTTTACACCTTTTAACTCAATGCACCTAACATTCGAATTATTCGAGCTTTATATTAAGAGCAAGTATTTAGAATAAATAAATATGCCAAATACGAGTTTGATCAAAAGATTTGATTTTAGAAATAAGTTATTTTCAAAAGTGCAAATTTGAATATTTAAAACAATGGAAAAGAACTCTGCTACATCCTTCCAGTTGTTCGAACAACAATTTCCACGTCGCTAAAACGGTCTTTCCTTTTCCCGAAACCCTGGGGTCCTCGACATGATGAAATGGTCGTCGCCTTACACATGTCATCATAAATCTGTACTTACTATGGACTAAAAACATTTAAAAAGAAAGCAAATAAACTTTTTCACACTTTAATCATCAGTTTACGGTAGGACATGCTTCCCTTGAAAGTTCTCTTATTTGCTTGTACCAGATGTAAAGCTAGCTCAATCCGTGTTCGTAAAACAACGATCGGGATTTCAAGATGAATTAAATGGTGAATTTCTCCGTCACACCTGTTTCGCAGCCTATATTATATTTAGCCTAATATTCGATGCTTTACTCTCATAGTAGTATGTTTTTATAGGAATTTCTACAATATACGAAAAGGAAATACAAACTGAGACGCAATAAAAACTTTGTGGTAATGGCAAGTATAAAAGTTTTGAGTATTGGATATAATGCTTGTGGGAAGGCAAAACTGTTAATTGCAATGACTATGACTGATTTTAAATGCCTTTACTGGGGATATGTGCCATCTATGTTTGCTACCTTTGATGTCTACCTGAAGGTCAATGAAGTTGATGTCAAGGTGGAGTTACAACATACACAAGGACAGGTAACAAAACTCCTCATAATTGCTAAAACCTGTAGACTGTGGAGCTATGCATCTTTTATGTCTTCATTTACTTCTTGGTCGAATACAACTGCATTACAGGTGCAATATTAAAATATGGAGATGTGGGTTGATTGCCAATGAACGATCTAGCCAAAGTTTAGTTACTAATTCGATTAAAACATAAAAAAAAAATAATGTGTTATCATTTAAAGTTAGTTAAACGGTCATAAATTGACTGACCGAAAATCTATAAAGTTAACAAGATATTTGTGAACACGTGTAAACATTACGATTAATTCCATAATGTTCGGATGGGTTTAAAGAGAATGCATGTCATTGTTTAGAAATTGAAACTTTATCTCATAATAATTATATGTGTTGCTGATGTTCTTGTCAAACAGATTTCAATCCTTTAAGTTTTTATTTTTAACTTATATAAATCAATGTGAGGTTAAAATGACAAAACCAGACTGATTTTAAAAGCCGAGTATGTATATAGAACACACCAACTACAGAGAACCTGCTTAATAAATAATGTTTTACTAAAACGCTATATAACTCGTAAAATATTTTTGCCTTATGCCTTACTAATTTTTGGAAATTCTTTTTAATCATTCTTCAGTTTTTGATAGAATAACAAAATGTATGTTCCATATGTTGGCCGAAAGTATGTAAGGTATTCACCTAAGTCGAAGTGTCTGTAATAAATGAATATACAGATTTAAAATTATTTTTACAATCATATAAATAGTGCCTACACAATTTAAACCAGAGAATATTAAAAAAAAAAATGATGTAACCGTTTTAGTTTTTGAAATACGAGCTGTTGAAATTAATAGTTTGATAATCCTCCGGCAGATATCTTTACATTATACTGGTAAGCCTTTTCTATTTATTGATCAAAAGAATTTTTAAAAAATTTGCTATATGATTAGAAAAATTAATGACGAAACTATTGGTGCAAAGAAAGTCATTAGCATCCGTGCTAGTTTTCAAGCTAAATACTGTGAAAATTTGGATTTAATAGGAAAATTTTTAATTTTGCGGGTACGTTATTGTGTACACAGTGACGTTAAGTCTTATAGCTGTTGTGCCACGCCCGAACGCTTAGCGTGAGTGTTATCTGCTATTTTGATAATGTTATCTAAAAATGTTCAAGAATACTTAATTGATAGGAAATATACTAATCCAAAATTATTGTCCATGACATTTTTTTGAAATGCAATCAATACCGAAAAAAATTTGCAAATTGGTATAATAAATACTACCAGTGAACGCAAGTCACTGTCGGATTTCGGTAGTTTATAAAAATCACCATATTATAATACATGTATTACGTGTATATAGTTATCATCAATCGAATTTATTAACCTTCACTCCGCGGAATGAATTTACCCTAGGATGTCCTAACTTCCATCTTTTTGAAATCAAACAATTGTTTGCACATTTGCTTTTATGTAATCTATTAACGAATCGAATATTATAAGTTACTGATCGAGTTTGTTTTGTCCCGGTTTACATGGAGTTTAACAAATTATGAATCCACTATAATTATTCGCTGTCGATGGGAATATTGTTATCGCATCGACACATCGCGTTGTTTTTCGCTGTTGCTTTTTCCATGTATTTATTCATTTTTCAAAGTAAGCTTCGTCTTCTGCATCTTTTCAAGCTAAACTTTCGAGTCTTTGTGCGTAAGTCTAGTCTTCATCCAGATCATATGTTACTGGTTAGACGTGCACCTTATATAACTTATATTATTTCACGAAATTTTCTGCCTTAATTGCCTGTATACTCGTTTCTTTAAATATATGTCTGTTTAAGTTACTTCAAACCGGAACCAATAGCTACAATGTATTAGCATGTATTAGTCCAATCTTTGAATGAAAATGTCAAGGGAAATGCGACATACTAGTTTGATCTTGCAAATAACAAGCTGGGTTTTCAGTTTTAAAACACATCCTTGTTTTCATACACCAATCTAACAAACCCCCTTGAAATTGGAATTTGCATATCATTTAGTATGTTCTAATTTTATCTGTTTGAACTATGATTTTAAACTCAGATGAAACTTTTCTTAAATTTGATGATCTTTATTCTCTACACAAACTATTATTATATATTTCGTTCATTTAGATAAAGTTAGGTTTACCTCACTTATTCTAAGATGAAAAAAGATAGACTCGGAAGGATTAAAAAAAATTATAGAAAATATTCATAGAATAAAACTGTAAAATAGATGTTTCTCGTCATACTCTATTATTATTAATTAATTCCCTTTTCTCTCTCTAAATAAGAACAAAAAACATTAATGTTTTGAAAGAGAATTTTTTCTCGTTTTATCTTTAGATTTTCTGTATAATAAAGATTGTAGCTTTGTGTTGATATCATATATCAACTGCCACTTCTTTTCCGACCTGCCCATTTAGCTTCTTTGTTTTGTGCTTAAAAATATGAACATTTTACCCACTTGATTTATGGGAAACTACCTTATCTATTTTCCAATGAAGGATCTGTGATAACAGAAGGACAGATTTTGTTTACGATATCGGATAAATTGAATAGTTCTATAGTATATTTTTTCTTTCAGCCTTTATTTACACTTTCCGGTCTATCTAAAGTTGTGTCTTGACCAGCTTTACACAAATGAGCGTACTCAGATTGATGATTGGAGTTACTGTAGTTTAACCACAAAACAAACACTTTTTTGAATATAATTTTTTTTCATCTTGCTGTTAATTTCATTTCCTGGAGTAAAGGAGATAACTCGCATAACTAATAGCGTACGCTTTTTATCTTGAATTCCGCTAAAAGCGTGCAACTACGTATAAAATAGTTTAATGAAAGTTGTTTAACGACTTGGCTTTGGTTTTATTTCTTTTGACAGAGTGAATTTTGCGAAATGCGACGTTTGTTTTATCCTGGAACTGATGTTGTACTTGTCTTTTTCGACACAACTTGCAGAGACTCATTCGAAGCTCTTGAATATGAATGGATTCCGGAGAAACTCAATTGGCTCCCAGACATACCATGGATTTTAGTTGGTACAAAATCAGGTATATATCCTTGTTTTTCTTTGAAATAAGTGATATTTCTCTTGAAGAATAGGATCGAGAGAAATGTACACAAAATATGGTGTTAAATGAGTGGCCACATAGAGCCAATATACCAATGATATTTTAATCGCATATATACAGGTTAATGAAACAAAAGCAAGCTATATTAAAACAGTAGGGATCGACACGAATGCAGGCTAATTGCTTCTCCATGTGGAAAGTAATAAATTGATATATAAATTAATACTAGTAATAGATGTAGAATAAAAACGAATTGCTACTAGTAATCATCTTTAACAAGCACGATTTATGACGTGTTAATTTCAGTTGATGGCTTAACTTCCTCGCTATCGTGATTATTAGTGACTATCGATAGCAATATTGTTGAAGATAAAAAGCAGGAAAGTGGGACATTAATTAAAGACCAGGAAGGTCAAACACTTATCTAGTAAATTTTTGTTGTTGTTTAAAATGAAAATTGACATGACTCGAGTTGTAATATGAGTCGTTGTTATTCTTTGATATTAGAGCAAAACAAACAGTAGTGAACTGAAATGGCCATTTCGATCTGAACAGCTTCAATTATTTGGACTAGTATTGTGAAAATAATTGTAAATTTTGGGATCTCGTTTCATATAATTGTATGAATTTCAAGATTATACATACGTCACAAAAATACGTCACTGTTTGTGGTTTGTGGTGTGCTGTGCTGTAGTTAAAGGAAGATGTTCGTTGTTATTCTGCGGCTAACATGTTGAAATGCATTATTATATTATTTATTTATGCGTTTCTCTGTGCTGAGTGTTCTTGCGGTTGTTTGTACTGTATTCCTGTCACGTAGTGTTGTCATTTTAGCGATATTTTTTAACATTGCCATATCAGCGGGAGGTTTGGCTAGCCATAAAACCAGGTTAAACCCACATTTCTTCTTAAAATGTCCTGTAACAAGTCGGGAATATGACAATTGTTATCAAATAGTCCGTATCTATGTATGTTGGCGTTTGTTTTTGTTGCACTTCAGTGTTTCTGTTGTTCCGTTATTTTCCTCTTATTGTTGATGTGTTTCCCTCGGTTTTAGTTTGTAACCCGGATTTGTTTTCTCTCAATCGATTTATGACTTTTGAACAGCGGTATACTACTGTTGCCTTTATTCAATAAGGTTGAACAATGAACTATTAAGTCTTCTTTAGTCTCTCAGTAAATTTCCAGACTTATCTGCTGCAGTAAAGTAGGACTGTTCAGGCAATTCGCTTGCAGTTAATTTAGATATGTTCATTCTACATGTATGTTCAGACTGTTCTTATCAGTAATTTTCCTTATCTCAACAAAACAATAACAGACTGGAATGTCTGAAAAACTATAACATTAGCATTGGATTTACTGCAAGCAAACAGTCTAAACAGTACTGAATTCGAAATAAGAAAAGATCTGAAAAATAACTGAAACTGTGAACAAGAATTGCCGTTTTTAGGTTCAGACTTTTCTGATGATTTAAGAACAAAATGGCCATTAAAGATTCAAATTCATTTACAAGTGAAAGTGATGAGTATTTACATTAGACTATTCATGTTAATGCATCTTTCGTTTACTCTCTTTACATCTTGCCATAGGAAAAGCAAAGAATATAGCAGTTTTAAAAAAGTGCATTGCACTTTCTGGCTTCATCTCCTCGGACTAGTTAAAACGAAATTATTATACAAAATGAAAATTCGGGACCGGTAAATCACCAAAAAGCAAACACAACAATTTGACAAAACATGGATAGTGGTTCGAGAATACAGGTAGGTCTGCATTCAAAAGTTATCTATGAAAAAGAGGCTCACTCATTTCCGATTCCTAATCATATCGAAATTAAAATACAAATAAACAGATTCTACTTGCATGCAAAATATGAATAAATGAGAACCTTGCACTTCTTTTCCTCTATTGTTGTTCTTTTTCTTTGAAAACGACAAATTCCTGTGTTTTTCAGTCAAGCCTTTCTGTGTTGGTGATAGGGAGAGGGAATACCTGAATCTCCTTTACTGAAATAAATATTTCAGAAATGTATGTCAGCGGATCATGCGGATGTTATGAGTTTTACTACAATTTACACTTAGAAATTTCGCCGTGAACTGAATATGCGTAAAATACATGCAGTCACTAGAAATTTTGCAAACAACAACCAATCAATTATTCAGTCTTTGTTTCGTTATTGAGATAATAAGTAAAGTCCTTCAATTTTCATTTTGGTTCTTCACCAACTAGGCTATACCCGTTTTAGCCACTGAATATATATACACTGAAATAAAGTTCCCAATATTTTGTAATATATGTTAATAAGCACAAATAAACTGTCAAGAAACAAAGGGATACGATATTATTTTGCCTCTGAAATTACAAAAAGTGTTGATATACTCTGAACACTTCAGTTCGGAACGGTCACTAGTGATGTCATTAACATGTCAAAATTGATTTATTTGACTTCAAATGGCCTTTTAACCATTACGTATATAGATAATAGTTATGAACCAAGGTTATACCCAAAACATATTTAACACACAATAACATATTTGAAAAAAATACATCTTGTACCAAAATTTTTTCGGTATAAAGCCTTGCATCATATCTAAATATTAATGAAATGATGTCAAAATTAGGGAATGTTTTAGTAGATTTGCATTGTACGTACGTACACTTCAGACAAAATTTACAAATATAAATACTGATGTCTGACAGACAATTATCATATGAAAATGTTAAGGATGCTATTTGGTAGATTTACAATACTTTTCGAAGGTCCATTTCAAGGAGCCAAAAAAAAAGAGCTTCAAGTATACCTTGTCCTATGGGTTAAATCTTTCGTATTGTCACAGACAAATATTTGTATAAAATTCAAAATTAAAAGATGTTGTACGATTTCAAATCAGAAAACTAATCACCATAGACAAAATTGTGTGTATGTAGCAACCAAAGGTCACCATACGGCCTTTAACCATTAGCAGGACATATTCCGTATAGTAGGCTCCAAAAAACACCGACAAAAAATGTAAATCAATTCAAACGAGTAAACAAACGACCTAATTTGTGTAAAAAAATTTAACGAAAAATAAATGTGACAGACGGCGACTAACAACAACTACTGAAGTATATGCTCATTATATGGGACATGCACATACAGAATGTGGTGGGGTTAAATATGATTGCGAACACTTGACTCTCCCGTAACCTGGGACAGTGGTGTTACATAACAACATAAGAATAAAATGTAAAATTGGTTTAAAGGGCTTGACTCATTAGATCATCAACACGAAGCGCAAAACACAATTAATTCTGTCATGCCATTCTTAATAAACAAAACTGCCTAACCTTTCACTTATATAATGAACCAGACCACTGTTTTAATTCATTTTTAATCAATACACAACTGTCAGATGTTTGATTTGGACATGCCAGATCTTTTTTTATAACTGTATCTGTTGATGCGCACAAAACTATTCGGTAAAATATATCTCGATGATAAAAGATTATGGATTAATAAGAAAAGACGAAAAATTAAATCTGTATATTTTAAACAATGGAAAGGAGTCCATTTTACTTGTACTATCAGCTATAATTATCAAAAATTAGGGGTCAATTATCAGTGATTCACTTGAAACAATAATCAAACTTGGATCACTTTCACTAATGAATAACCATGTCTGTCCTGAGTAAAAAGTATATTTATGTTTATTTTACATTATCTTACGTTATAGATAATGCAAATGTTAAGGTTTTTCTTGTCGTATAACACACCGAGGGGTGTAAGGATTGATTAAATGAAAGACCGACCGTAGGGAGGTCTTTCTTTGGGCAATCCTGACACCCCGAGGTGTCTTATATCACTGTAACTGCATGAAGCAAGATACAAATGAATTGTTACGGTGTATGAAAATTTCAAGTCACTTTGTTAGTAATTTATTACCAACTTAGTTTATGAAAGGGGGAGGTTCTGTTTTTATTTCTTTTTTTTTTCGTGACATTTTTATCGCGGATAAGCAGATTTTTTCTGACAGTTTTTAACGAGCTGTTCAGAAGTATTGTTTTTTTTTCACTTTTGAATGGAAATACATTTTTTTTTATAAACAGAGAGCATAGTCAGAGTTAAATAGTATACTCCCCCCCCCCAAAAAAAAAAAATCCCCCACCCCTCTCTATCATAAAGTACGTGGCTGAAATTAAATTGCTTGGTCATTTGTTCATTTGATAGAGTGAAAGGTATAGGTATATATAAATGTAATAAATTCAGAACTGACACGATTAGAGCACGAAATCGTGACACATGTACATATAACACGAAAAACGAATATCCATAGGTCAATGTATGATTTCCAATACAGTGTGACTCAATAAGATTTTCAAAATCCTACACACGAATGTGTTAAATCTGGCTTGTTTTAAAAGTGTTACGAAAAGTTTTGCATTATCAAATTCATCTCAAATATATTCCCTTTATTACAGCGATAAATTAACAAAATTTCACATTATTTGTTTTTAAAGTTTAAATGTGCGTCCACGACGATTTTTTGTAATTCAGTCTGAAAACGGAGGACAGGTTTGTTTCAGCCTTTATCCATAGCACAGGATAACTATCAACCGAATTAAATGTTTAAGTAAATTATAGTTTGCATTTTAATCAAGGAAACTAATTACCTTAAACAGGTCATTATTTTATGCCTTGAAGCAAATTTCATTGAAACTTGGTATCGTCCGGGTTGATTCTTCAAAAGAAAGACCTGTCGTTCTGAAAGAAAATAACTCCGCATAGGTATATAATGTTTTTATAATATACCTCATTTTTGAAACTGTGCACCTTCTTATATTGAATTAAAAATATGCATCAATCGGTTTTAAATTTTTTGACCCACTATGATTAATAATAACAATATAAAAATTAAAGGTGTTCCATACCGCCCTATATTTATTCATTTTCCATCTCATTTTTTCAACATCCTTCAACATTCCTTGTTGGAGTAAGAACAGTCGTAAGCAATTTTGGAACACAGAAATGGCTTTAAAAAACGTGTTAAGAGACAACAAATAAACTTTGTTCCATGTATTTTTGTCTACTAGTCCCATTTTTATACAGGAACAAGTTTTCGAAGTTTGCATAGATAATTTAACCGAAGAAAAGAATGTTGCACGAAACAATTCTACTTTCATGTTCAGTTTAGACATGTTGTAGCCTGAACAATATGATTTAGAAGTTTTTTAGTTATTTGAAACTTAAAAATTGGCGTTCTAAGGATTAAAAAATTTGACATTCTACCTACCATCATGACGTTTGAAGATCATTCTCGGACTTCAGTCTGTATTTATCGAGGTTGTGATTTAAATTCAAATATTTATATAAAATCATTAACCGTAGTATTATAGAATATTAAAATAAAACTCGAACCCTTATTTTGAATAATATGTTTAAATATGGAAAATAAAACTATTGATAAAAAGAAATATCTATAGACTTTTACATTATAGAATTTTTCTAAAACAACAAACCAACCATTTTTTGATACTTTTGTTATAGATTCTATCCCAATCTTGAGCGTTAAAAACGAGCATGAACCTGGAATAGGATTCCAGTTATAGGATACCAGTCGTGTGCCTACGAATGGAGTCCCTTTATAAATTAACCATCTTTTAAATTGGATATTGTACCGAGATGAAAATTATGTAAAAGGGCTTAAATTTGTTGTATATTCAAAGGGTATTCATTAAACTATCATACCTCAATTTTGTGTTATTTTGAAATGTATATGGTGGATGATTGTCTTAGTAAATGGGCCAAATTTCATTTTTAATAAACCAGCAAGTGAATGAGATTACCCTATTATTACTCGAAACGGCATTGCTTTCTTAAATACCGATCATGACCCTTCACGAATTCTACCAGAAGCCATGAAGAGGCCACAAGTATGAGAAAATAATTTTCCAGTCAAATATAGTGAATACAAACCTTAGATTATAAAATTTGCATTTAACTAATGGGGGAAATAACTGGATCCACGTTCATGTCTCCGGAAAGGTAGATTTGAAGCAATTCAGCAACATCACTCTACAAATTTAGGTTATTTGATTGACATTGACAAAATTTTGAAGATTTGGTTTTTATATTACAGGCTATTATGTAATTATATTATAGAAATACATTAATTTCTTTAGTGTTAGTGCGAATATTTAGTTTCAAATTCTTTGTATTGGCTGGAAAGCTGTTTCATATAGCAAAAAACGTTAGATTGTGCAGTTTTATTCCATGGTTTTTTTGTTTGTTAAAAGTTTAATTTATCCCTCATTTATTATTATTTTAACCGTAATATGATACCGAACAAACAAAATGACACAAAAAGAAAATTTTGGACCTTGTTGCAGGACGTACTGATCTGACTCTTTCATTGATACTTTATTCAATTGTGGCAAAAAAAAAAACGAAAATAAAGAATATTTGTTGTTTCTACAGCAACGTGCCAAAATTAAAAAAAGATGAAACAAAGTCCAAGACACTTTTTTTTTATGAAATTTGATATAAATACAAAATCAAATCTTAGCTGAAACAATTCTTGGTGTGAAGGGGTGGTATCTTGTATTTGACTATAAAATACACAAATCAGAGACTTAAACATAACACAATTTAATTGTATTCAAGATAAATAATTTCTTTCAGCAAGTAACGTAAAAATCTGATTTTGAGATGGTCATCTGGTCTGACAGGAATAGGACCACAGTTACAGGATACCAGTCCAGTATCCACGAATGAAGTTACTTAATATATTTACCGTCTTCAAAATGGGAAATTGTACCGGGACGAAAATTATTTCAGAGGCTTAAATTTGTAGTATATTCAAAGGATATTCATTAAACTTCTATTAAGCTTTTATAATTATTTTGTTTACAACTTTATGTAATGGGAGAACATGAAACACTACACATTGGATAATTCTAAAGTCACTTTCATTTTTTTTTCACGTTTAGGTATTCTAATAATTTTATCCTTCCATTTCTTACAGCAGGCACTATGTCATGAATTGTTTTTGTTTGTTTATAAAGAAAGTTTGCCAAGTCTAACCATAATGTTGTGCTAATTCAAAGTTCAGTGTAAGTTGGAAATACTTCTTTATTATTCATTGAACGAATACTGAAAAAAATAAGGGATAGATATATTTTTGTACATGTATTTTAGTTAAACATTTTTTAACTGATACGGCTCTAACTAATTATTTTAGGCTTATCCACTGCGCTTAATTCAGTACTGTTAGAAAAATTCGATTGCAGTCTATAAACAGTTGTTAAATACTTATTATATAATATTTGTACGAAAAACTACTGAACGGTACTGAATAAAAACACATTAATTTAGAATATGTATTTCCAACTTTCCTAATGGTAGTTACGGTGATCTACTAAACATATGTTATGAAGATATTGTTTCTAAATTAAGCAGCAATGTAGATTAAAATAAGATAGAATGATAATAGAAAGAAGCCGTATATATGACGAATAATTTAATCATGATAAAGAAACAGTCACTCATTTAATTAGGAAAACATTTATATTCAAAGGGATTAGCTGTTATTGTTATAAATTGGTTATCATGTATTCCTTTTTCGTATACTATTTCAATTGAATATAGTTTTCTTACTCTTGATTTGTTAACATTGCAAATATTGCTTAGTTTTTTTCCCAATTTTGTCGACTTATATTTTTCAATGGGAAGTAATTCTAAGCCTTTTGAAAAAACACGCTTCGGTTGGTTCCGTTTTTTTTTTTAATTCTAAGAACACAACGTATATTTTTTGTTTTAAAACACCCCCAAAAATCACACACACACACACACACACACACACACACACACACACACACACACACACACATATATATATATGTATGTCTATAAACGCCTAAAAAATGTACAAAATAACACCAATATTAAAAAAAAGGAAACATTAAATGTAATTATCTATAAATATTTCCGATAACAGATATCCTTCATCAGTATGATTATGATGTAAAATGAATCATATCAATTTTTTTATGTATATCTATATATATATATTATGATATACGTTTGAATGTTGACAAAGGTTAAGGCTGTGTTAAGCAACAGTGCAAAATAATATTTTATTGCGTACCTATGTTAACTAATGACTAATTACGACTATTCCTTTTATTGTTTCCTATGTGATTGTCTTCATAATGTTGGCTATGTGTAGCTTACTAACAATTTATGTGATATCCACGCATACATTACCTTCCTAAACGACGCTTTGTCAGCGACCTGTTATGCGACCTAACTTTACGTAAATAGGATAATGTCATAATTATTGCAGTTTTATTATCTCCCATTACTTCCATATAGCGACAGGTAACGACACTACTGGAATAACTGCATGCAAAATGTCTGAAGAGTTCTTGATTCAAACATGTCAAAGCAAGACAATTTTTCAAAAATCACTGAATCCTTAACTAATCTCTTCAGGGAATTTTAATATCAAAAGACCATTTGAACTTAAATGCATTTACATGTTCTAGTGAGAAGTGGCCCTGGAATTCCGAAGTAAAAAACAAATCATTTGATTTTTGTAATAATTACTAATAGATATGTGCGAAGTTAAAACGCATGAATAGTATAAATCAAAGATATTTGGAGGACGAAAGACGGCATTAATCTATTTGTTCTCCCCAAAATGGCTTACATTGTACAGTTTTAACACAAATTTGTCATTTGAAAGTACAAATCGCATGAAAGAACCCAGTAAATAATCGAAATCGAAATGTAGTGGTTCATTCATTACCATTATGTGGTTAATTGTTCATGTTAAATACACTTTGTTTCAACAAATATAAAATATTTATGAGCTAAATTGCTGATATTTGTTCTTGAAATCATAATGTGTAATAACTACATAATTGCTCTCATACATTTATGTACACGGCAATGCCAAACAATTCGTACGAAATACAAAGAAACAAATACGATGTTTGGACTCCGAATTGCGCAGTGACCACTTTTGAATATAGTATCATTATAACCTCCATCATCATTGACCATACCTCTATAATAAAGTTCATAGTACTATTTAAGTATAATAAAAACAATCCAATGCATGACAGAATATCTGATAAAACACGGGCGTTATATACTAAATGAAAAAAAAAACCTCAGTAGTCGACGAGAGACAGACAAAATAATGGCAAAAAACGGAAAAAGGACTAAACAATAGTATATAAAAGTCTACATAAAAATGAAACTTTAAATATGGCCAATCAGCTGATATGCTAACCTGCTAACCACCAATCCAAATCACTTCAACTGCAAAAGCACCCTATATCAACTATAAAAAAATCCAAACTTTAGCATTCAATATCAATCCGCAAATTTCACCTAAATTCATGTAGTTAATTCTATATGTGCGGTTCATTTGCGCGTCCGACAACTTCAAAAATCGAAAACAATACCTTTGTACCCAATTTTACGAAAAATCTTGGATGCGGCTTTTCTATGATATGCAATGATTGCTTTATGAAATCGAAGCCATCATTCGATGTGCTTTTGTATTGGTGTTTTGTGAATATTAACGTCTCCATATTATTTTCCAAAACCCGCTGTACTGTCATTGTTATGTATTTCTTTCTTTTTCCCTCTGTTTGCCTTTATGAACAAAAGTGGTAGAGTGATAAGAACTTGCAATATAAAAATAAAGAGATGTGGTATGATTGCCAATGAGACAACTATCCGACAAAGTTCAAATAAAGTAGATGTAAGCCATTATATGCAACCATACGACTTTTAACAATGAGAAAAACAATGAAAAATGAATACCGTATAGTCGGCCATTAAAAGCCCCGACATGAAAAATATGATTCAATTCAATTGAGAAAACGAACTTCCTAATTAATAACAAAACAATAAACGAAAAACAAATATGACAGACATGAACTAACGACAACTACTGAACTACTGGCTCCTGACTTGGGACATGCACATACAGAATGTGGCTGAGTTAAACCTGTTTGAAGTGCCAAACCCTCCCCCTGACCTGGGACAATGGTGCAACGGTACAATACATGAACAAACTATACAAAACAATAAAAAAAAATATAAGTAACAGCAAGAAGCAACAACTACGTACAGAACTGAGATTACTCACAGCTACCAAAGACCAGTTCAAAGCCAATATCAATTAATAAAAAATCATATATTTAGACTAAAAGTACGAAAATATTCCATTTCCTATTGGTTTTTTTTCTCAAAAACATCAACACTTATAAAGCGATGGCAATGCGGCAAGAAGTCGTCTAGCTTTTCAGTTTGATCTTCCCATATAACAAATGGCTACAACTTGTCTTATATCAAACATATGTATGTGCTCTTTAATTTTCACTCTGTCATTCGTACGGTTACATTTTCAAGAGAGATTTTTTTTACCGAATAGTAAATTTTTTTTTTAACTTTTGTATTGCTTATAAAAATAAGGATTAGGCAACTGACCCCCAGAGTTCAAATGAAGTGGATATAAGAATTTATAGGCCATCGTATGGCTTTCAACAATGAAAAGACTCGATACTATATAATCGACTACAAAAGGCCACGACAAACAAAAAAGTAAAACAATTCAAACGAGAAAAATAATGGGCTTATTTATAGCAAAACAATTTCAGAAAACCAAATATGACAGACATACACCAACGCCAACAACCTAATTTCAGCCTCTTAGCGTGCGACAGGCACATAAGGAATGTGGCAGGGTTGAATATATTTTTGAGCGCCCAAACCTACTCTAACCTGAGACAGTGTTGTAACAGCACAAAATGAAAACAAACTGTAAAGAAATCAGTTGCAAATGACTTAACTCAGTAAATCGGTAGGAAGGACAAATAAACCAACTAACATAAAAAAAATAAATAATAGACACAAAACACCGATATTAGAGTACTTTCAGTTACTGAAAGCTAGTCAAAAGCCAATTACAACTTATAAATAAATTATGTTATCCCAGACTTTAGTATCAATCAGTACACATCTGACGGATTTAGTGTAAAGACGTCATTAACAGTTTGAGAAACACATGACCTTGTGCAATGCCAAAATATAAGTAAACAGTATCGACAGGATGAAGGATAATCAGTTATCATAACTCTACATATATAGCAATATATATTTAGTTTTGTTTTAAATTTCCAAAAAACAAAGTCAATATAAGTACCGATAAAAGCAATATTTAAAGATTTAAATACATCGTTAAATTGATAACCCTTATGAATAAGTTAAATCAAAGGATCGACTAGTTAACATGGATCGTATCTAAATTAATGGGTTCTATAACCAACAAAACTTTACAAATAAGAATGTTAATTCCGGTTATGGAATTAAGTTCTTGCAATAACATGAATAACAATTTTTTTTAGGAATTTCAATTCGGGTTTTCATTGGCATCTGCCTTTAAAATTTTACAATTTCAAATTGTTGTAAATTATTGCGTTTTTCTGTAAAATGTAGACAAAAACTTTATTCTTGTTGTCCACAGTAGTACACATTTGTAATTTAAGTTTAACACGGGAATTGATTTCCCATCTATTCAACCTTACTGTGTAATGGCTGATGGTCTATTATATCGCACACAATGATGGTTGAAAAATAATTGTGTAATATTGTCTTTCATAACAAATGATTTTTTTACCGGAAATGTTAGTGATTTAATTGATAAGTTCAAGGTCATTTCGATATAATATGGTTGAAAACTTGATATGTTTTAGTTCTGCAATTACGTCGTTTTGAGAATTTTGTTCAACAAATTTCTGGGATTAGTTGTTATAAGAAAATCTACCATTGCAAAAGCCAACATTGTATAAGTGTGATATCACACAAAATAAAGAAAAGTAAAAAAAATTTTAATCAATCAAACTTTTTAAAGATTTGTAAGGTAGACCTCAAACCTTATTTCAAAATATCGTGACCATTTTTTAATCTAACGGCAGGCACATTGTTATAGTTCAATTTTTCGTCTTTCAAATGATGTATAATTTAGGCTTGTATTCGGGGGACATTATATCCAAATAATTCAATTGTGTTCATCGCAGTAACAGATGTCGTCTTAGGTCATCATGCGGGTCATATTTGGTTAAATCGCAGCACCTTGAAAATGGCTAGCTCAAATTCTTCTATGGGGCTTCCAATTTTGAACTCTATTTATATGCTTTATGTGACTGAATTTTTTAGTTATCATACGTATATACTTATTTATGTTTGTTTATATTATTTTGAGACAGCAGGCGATACACGACTGTCTATTTGTTTCAACAATGTGTACAAATTTATGACTAACAAATTGAGAGGGGCACAATCATAGTCCCCTATTCCAACTTTAGTGAAGAATATACCATCAGATGCCCCAGTATTTATCATCTGCGGACTGGTGTATGTCTTTTTTTCTGCTACGTTATTTTCGAAACCTGTTTGCGTACAATTCTTATAAACGATTATTTGTTTACGTTTAAACATCCCTTACATGTGTAGTTAGCATATTTATATCATGTATATAGTCAATAATTGTACCTTTATTTTTTTATGCTTTCCTTTTTTCCAGTAACTTACTTTAAATAACTTAAATAATAATGGATAATGCTAATGTTATCATTAGGGATATAAGAGGACTTGCCGAAACTCCGATTAGAGAAATCAGAGAAAAGGGAAATTGTTTTGAGATGAATTTCAATATGATATGTATTAGTCTCGTATTTTTTTTTCTCTCATTTCTCTTTTGTCAGATTTGCTTTATGACACAACTTGTGAGGACACAAAAGGGACTGTACCAGTAAAACAACAAGATATAACAGCTCTTTGCAAAAAATATAACTTTGAATACTTTGAAACTTCTGCTATAACAGGAGATGGGGTAGAAGCATGTTTGTTTGCAGCTGTGAGTATAAGAATAAAAAATTACAAAGTAAGTGTCAGCTGCAGGATTTTTTTTTATTTATTTATATCAAACGTCTTGTCAGAGAGAAGCGAAATATACCAGAGGGACATTGAAACTCATAAGTCGAAAATAAACTGACAACGCCATGGCTAAAAAAGAAAAAGACAAACAGGAAAACAATAGTACACATTACACAACATAGAAAACTAAAGACTGAGCAACACGTACCCCACCAAAAACTAGGTGTGATTTTAGGTGCTCCGGAAGGGTAAGCAGCTCCTGCTCCACATGTGGCACCCGTCGTGTTACTCATGTAAGTACAAACCCGGTAATATGTGTAATTCGGTAGGTCACATTCGGGAAAAGGGGACGGGATTGAAGTTACGACATTAGGAACATATCCGCTGTCATCTGTACGACATTCTTAGATTTAGAGCTTTTGAAATATTGTGAAGAAACATGTCATTTGTTTTGAAGATTGTTTTCTAATTACCCTCTGTGAGTCTTTTTGTTATTTTTGTCGTTTGGTTGCAGTCTTTTTTAATTTATTAGTATCATCTCCTCTCATTTGTATAATGAGATCTTACCATGACATTTAAGAATGAATTGCTTCTTTTGTAGTTTTGTAGAGAATTTAGAGAATAAAAGCGTTCACTGACGCATAGTTCGTTTGAAACCGGAAAGTGCATCATACAAAACAAATGAACACGATCAACGCTTTAAAAACCCTGTAGGAGTAATGCAGACAAAACAATGACCTCACTAGCTATAGTGATTGTATGTCAAAAAGTATATAAAAAATACACTTGAAATGTTGTTTAAGATATATGATTCGTTTCATTGCAAAACAAATTGCTCGATGTTAAAAGATGACATTTAAGACATAAAAAAGACATTATTCTTGTTATATTAATTTGATTGATAAACAATTTATGACACTTGAAGTAGACCGACTATTTTTGCCTCTTTGCTCCAATAAAAAGTACAAAACTGCGTTGAAGCTATTTAAGAGTAAGGTAATTAGCTTATCAATAATGACACGTTAATTTTTTACGGGGGTACCAGAAGGGGGTGGATTTTTTTTATAAAATGAATGACTTTACTTAAAATAAAGTATAAGTTGTAATAATTGTTTTGAAATGTTTGAATGTACAAAGAATAATAAGAGAATATTTTTGGCGGTATTACCATACCTACACATAAAAAAAAAAACAACAAAAAGAAGCATTTAATTTTTCCCATTACATTTTAAAACTTAAAACAGAAAATCCACGTTAAATCAAGTTTTTCGTTTGTTTAGTTTAAATAATCCTCTGCATATGTGTAAAGTTGTTATGGATAGAACGTGCCGGTTTGGATATTGTGTTGTTTTTTTTTATTAGAAAATATACGGGATAGCTGTCTACCAATCACAAGCAAATCCTTAATAAAGATGTTTGTAATGTAGTTATCAGAACTGTATATGACGAATTGACTATAGCAGAATAAAGAGTTACACAATGCAAAAAAAGTCTTATGTATTGCTTCGCTGTTTGGTGTATCTTTGTGAATTAATGAGACACTGACAATTTTCAGTTTTCTTTAAATGGCATTTGTTTGAAAACAGTTGAGTTCAAAATCAGCATTTGATATTTCAAACTTAGTTTTAAAAAAATAATTGTAATTTATTTCAAAATAATAAAATAGAATTAAAAGATGAAAGTTCATAATTATACTCTAATACATCTATTTAGACAATTATTATTTTAGGCAGCAGCTGGTGTGGCCTTTAAATATGGGAAAAACAACATTCCCTTAGTTTTAAAGATAAATGTACTGGAAAACGGTATGACACGTTTAAAATGTTTTCACGATTTGCTTACTGAATAGTTGCTATTTCTATTCATATTTTTTCTGCAACAAAAAAAAAAGACCAAGGGTTTTTTAAAAGTCGAATACCACGAAACGAAAAAACGAAAAATGATGAAAAGACAAAAGACTGCCAACAAAACATCATAAAGAAAAGCTAAATTGACAATAATCATCAGTTAAGAGTTAACTTCGTACAAATTCGTTGATGTTCAAATGATTTCAAAATCAATGAGAAATGGACAGAATTGTATCTCACGTAACGGTCAAACAAATAATGATCACGTCCGTAAAACTTCGAGGGGATGACTTCAACCATTTGGAACTCGTTGTTTAAAATCTTCATTATATTCAAATTCTCTCTATCAAGAACATCATGATGGATGACGCAAAATCTTACAAACTTGGATATATATACACTATACCAAGCCTTGCTGGAATGTTGCTACATAGAAATGAACAGTTTACAATAAGAAAGCTGTAATCATATATTTTGGCGTAAAATTTAGCTCTCAACCGACACTCATTGTCATTTTCTTAATATAATCAAAGATATGAAGCACCTTTAACTGTATAATTATGTTTCCTTTCAGTCAAGTTCGATCAAATAGGAAAAAAGATAATCAGAGATACCAGGCTTTTAATTTGGTACACAAGACGCTCGTTTCGTCTATATAAGACTCATCAGTGGCCCAAGAATCCAGATGGAATGCGAAATAAAATAAAATTTGAAGAGCCGAGATGCGTTTAACATACTAATCACTTTGAACTTTTTAGTGAGAAACGTTATCTGTGTAGCAGAACGTGACTAAAAAGGATGAAATTAGCCTCTGTATGAAATCAACCTCATATGAAAAAAGGAACAAGGGAAACCCAATATTATGCAAGCTACAAAACCTTTCCGTAATTAGCATGCATTAGCTACCATAGAATGATGTACTGCACAGTACAACACTTAATGAACTCGTACTTTACAAATACAACATGCCTGACCAATTAAAAAATGTGTACAAGCCTCGTGGCTTGAAAATATAATAAGCATATGTTGTAAAAGACGCCGATGATGCAAGAGAGTCTAGGAACTTTATTCTAAATGTTTTAAGCACTTGTACATATATATATATATATATATATATATATAAGTGCCTATAAATAGCAGCACATGACATACAAATCTATGGGAGTGTGGATTAATCAGTACAGAGATTAATTCAATTACACAAATAAAATTATAGATTGCCTAACAATGTAATTTTAACACACTATTTAGTATGTAAATATAAGAATGTTTAAAATATTTACAAAATGATGAAAATAAACGCAATATTTCGCTAGACTAACTAGCTTTATCAAGCGTGCATCTATCCAGGTGAAATCGGATGTAGATGATAAGAAACTTTTGCAGCTCAATGTATATGTTGCACTTGAATTTAGCTGCCTTGAAAATAATACATAATTTGGATGAAGTTCAAGATTTCTACAAAATTGGTAGTTGAAGTTAGCAACGTCCATTGGCCAATATTACAGGATAAAAAGGACGATGCTGTGTACTAAATTATTCTTTATCTTTCCTGTATCTTTTCTCATCTTTTTCGTTAAGACCATCGGGTTCTAAAGTGTGGAGTTGGTGGATCCAAAAATTTTCTCTTCTCCTTCTCGCCGTGGTGTCCCACTCGGTGTTGACTTCTATGATTTGGAAGGTAACATTATCAAAAGAATGTTTCGTTGAACGAAGATGTCTTGTGAGAGGACAGTTTTTGTTGGTTTTGTACCATGAACGATGGTACAAAATGGTGGTCGAAGGAACTGCTTGTGTTGTAAAGCTGCCAATACAAGCAGTTCTTTCATCAGCTCCGTTACTAAACAAAATTATACCATCTACTCAAATTCCAACTGTAAAACGGAGAACTCAATTTATATATTAACATGTGACACATGTGGCATTCAGTATGTGGGAGAAACAATGGACAAATTTAATATTCGGCTCAATAACCATCGTTCATGGTACAAAACCAACAAAAACTGTCCTCTCACAAGACATCTTCGTTCAACGAAACATTCTTTTGATAATGTTACCTTCCAAATCATAGAAGTCAACACCGAGTGGGACACCACGGCGAGAAGGAGAAGAGAAAATTTTTGGATCCACCAACTCCACACTTTAGAACCCGATGGTCTTAACGAAAAAGATGAGAAAAGATACAGGAAAGATAAAGAATAATTTAGTACACAGCATCGTCCTTTTTATCCTGTAATATTGGCCAATGGACGTTGCTAACTTCAACTACCAATTTTGTAGAAATCTTGAACTTCATCCAAATTATGTATTATTTTCAAGGCAGCTAAATTCAAGTGCAACATATACATTGAGCTGCAAAAGTTTCTTATCATCTACATCCGATTTCACCTGGATAGATGCACGCTTGATAAAGCTAGTTAGTCTAGCGAAATATTGCGTTTATTTTCATCATTTTGTAAATATTTTAAACATTCTTATATTTACATACTAAATAGTGTGTTAAAATTACATTGTTAGGCAATCTATATATATATATATATATATATACTTAAAATTGAAAGCCATTATGAGAAATTGCTCTGATATAATCGCAAAATTCATAGATCCGGAACACCAATGGATTTGGATAAGGATATATTTTGAATATTAAATTTGCAAATTCATGACATTCTACAAAGAGAGGCGAAAGATACCAAAGCGACATTCAAACTCATAAGTCGAAAATAAATCGACAATGCCATGGCAAACGAAAAACGACGAAAAGACAAACAACAGTACACATAACACAACACAGAAAATTAAAACACGAACTCCACCAAAAAACTGGGTCTGATCTCAGGTGCTCCGGAAGGGAAAGCAGATCCTGCTTCACATTTGCCATCCGTCGTTTTGCTCATATTTGTACAAATCCGGTGATATATCTAATTCGGTAGGTCACATTTGCGGAAAATAGGACGGGATTGTGGTTATAACAATTGAAAAATATCGTCTTTATTTGTGAAAAAGATATTCCATAACGGTCAACCAACTCGTGATGGCGTTTGTAAAATTTTCGTAGAATGATTTCAACTTCACCACTTGGAACTCTTGGTTCATTGTAAGCAGCAACCCTTTATCAAGGAAATCATGATAGGATATACAAGCTCTGGAATATCGTATCAACTGCGATATATGTTCTCCATATGCAACTTAATATCCCACATACAAATGTCACCCAAAACATTTTTATTTATGTTTTTATACAATACTGTATTGTTCATACACAATAAAAATTCATTCTGAAAACTATATTGTTACAGTAGTACATGTATTTCGAAAAAATAAAGTAAATTATCATAATATGTTAAATTTTAAAAAAAATGTGTATGCTGTCATTACCATTATAATTAAAATGGGACAATCGGGGACATTCAAAAATAGTTAGTCGAATAAAAACAACAATACAAAAGTCTAAAGAGAAAACGACGAAAAGACAAAAAACAGTCTACAAACCACTTAACAGAAAAATAAACACTGAACAACAATGACTCCATAGAAAAACCCAGAGGTATTCAGTTTGAAAAGCAAAACATATTACATAAAGAGATTATATTATTTATCCTTATATTACATAAGAAATGATATTATTATTAAACAAAAGGCAACTCTTTTAGAAGGAACTTCGCCTTTTTGTCTTTATCTTGATGTATTGTTTGTCTTTTTAGTAATTAGTGAAGCAATAAGTTGCCTGTTTTCAGATGGGTTCCATTTGTCATAAATCGTGATAGCTATTAGGAAAATACAATAAGAAAACAAATAACACATAATTATTAAATGAACTATAAGTCTAATGCATTAAAATATTTAGAAATTCCTATAGGTCAATTTTCTGTTTGCCTATTTGGCGAGGGAATGGCGAATGGACGTTAAGTCTAACATAATAGTATTAAAAATAGTATATAACACATTGCAGTATTGCTGCACAAATGTTACATATATATTTATGCAATTGTATATATCGAAATGTTTTTGTGAAAATTGAAAGAAACATTAAGTAAGAGATGCAATCATTGCAATATATAGTGTCATTTGTATTCTTACAATTATAAAGTTTACGGATATTAAGCAATCACTGGACATTGCAAATAATTTGCAGAAAAACTTTAAAGGTTTTTTTTTTATAGCTATGTTGTTAACAAAAATAACTTTTGACTCTAGCATCACGAATGAGTCTTATGTAAACGAAATTCGCATGTGGTATACCAAAATATACCGGCATTTATGATGACCTTTTTTTTTAAAACATTTACGACATTTAATTTCATAACAAAATTATTTATGCTGAAAATCTATCTACTTTCTACCGTAATCGGAGACAATTTGTATGTGTGTTACAAGAGCAAACCAGGTTTTCAGTTATTTACTACTGATTAACTTACTGCTTCCAAAGTTCAAGGGTATAATGTAGTTTGGATTTTCGCTTGTCAGTAGCGAATGCAAGAAATAATTTCTAGATTATTTAATCTATGCATCTTTTTACTTCATACAACTTGCACGCTTCTGTTAGTGGTGATGATTTATTATTCAATGAGGAGATTCGTATTATCGTTCAATAAAGGCTACATTTTGTTTTCAGCAAGACACATTTTGCGGCCATTTGTTGTAGAAAAGATTCTTCCTGCAATTAAAAAGGATTGGGTAGCATTTGCTGTCAACATTGGATATAATAAAAATACCTTAAAACTAGCAAAACATACACGAGTGATCAATCCATTTTGGCAAGTCCTGAGGTATTGGACAGAAACAGTGGAAAAATCGATGGCAGATCCTTCAAAGATACTATACAAATGTCTTAGTAAAGTCAATAAAAGTCTGAGGAGAGACCTGTTGGAATTGATTATACGTGATTCAGAAAAATTCAACATACAAGGTATTGTAGATTGCTTGCAAAAATATACTAAAAGATATTACCAAATATGATTATTCACTTAATACATAAACGAGATATGTTCTTAAATTAGTTCCTACAAAACATTTACACTAACATGTTTGTGTAACCAATGAAATCATTCTATAGATGTGTAATTTTGAAAAATGTTCTTTTGTGTTAGTCAAAGAATCTTAATGACCTTTAAGGATGTACACCTCTGAGGAGTAAAAAAGTTCTAGAATTAAAATTTTTTTCTTGACCTGATTTTTGGGTTTATATGCCTGTAAGAAAGTAATTGATGAAGAAAAAATCATATGGTGGTGCTCTTCATTTTTTGCTACGGCCATTTGAAAGTACCCCATGTTTAATGATTTTCCCGTTTTTTGGGCTATTATCATGAAAATAAAAACATGATAAACTTTTTTTCATACTTTCACAAAAGATGAAGTGGACCAATCTGAATAAATTTAACTTAAAGAAACTATAGGTTGGTGTTAATATTAAAAAAGTTTTATAAAATTTTGTTGCTTTTTCATGTCAAATTGACCATGCTGTCAATTTTGCAAATTTGGAATTTTTCTCTTTTTTTTTAGAACAAAAAGCATATTATTTCAACTTCTTTGTTATAAATGATTGCAAAAAAAACATATCTAAGAATTTTAACGGAAAAATTTCATATGGGATGTACATATTTTTGGTAAAATCATTTTTTTTGTACTCCTCGCCCATTTTCACAACATTTTGGCTGATGACACTGACCGGATTGGTTATAAAATTTGAACATTTTATTTCTCAATAACTGCTTATTGTAAGTACGCATTTTTTTCACAGGGTTAAGTTTGATTATAATATTATTTAAATTCATAAATATTTTCCACTTGTATCACATGTTTTAGAAATAAACACGAACGAGATTTCAACGAGACTGAAACATCAGAAGAATACATTCTTAATGATAATTTTTCTTATGTGTGTTATGTAAAAGTTTGGTAATTTTATTTGCACCATTTGAATGCCGAAGTTTGCTAATGTCTTTTTTCATCAGTGTGTATATTTTGGAATTTTGTCTTACACATTTGCATTAGTGCTTCAAATAATTATATTAAATACAAAAAATATAAACTGCCAAAATAGCCTTATTTTGAGATCTTGTCATTATTATTTAGATATAAGCAAGAGATTTAGCCAAAAGATATGTGGATACAAATTTTATTTCACAAAGATGTTTATGTGTGAAAAATGTTTTCTTGGGTCAAGCTCCTTAACATATATTTGGTCTATAAAATGTTCTTGAAATATCCCTTTGATGTCAAATACGTTGAGTTCAACATGTTTATGACGTCATGGAGACACCATAAGTGACCTTTCGCACTAAAGTTTCCAGAATGAAGCAACTTGTTTATTTATCAATAAAGTTAACATAATTTTGAAAGTCTACAGTTTTAGCAATTAAAGGGTAAAACATTGCTCTTACCTCCTCCTTTATACACTAGTACATGAATTTTAGCCTTAAATGATCTCTTTGATCTTAATTTCATCTGAAAACTCTGAACAATAGTATATTTAGTCATGTTCAGGTATTTCAGTAAATTTTCAGACTGATCCACTGCGGTCAATTCAGTTGTGTTCAGACAATTGCAGTCAGTTCAGAACTGTTTTTAGCTTTTCTGACAATTCAGTTTGATGTTGATGTGTACAGGTAAATCATATAAATACTGAATAATCTAAAAGTAGTCTGAGCAGATCTTAATTATCTGCAAGCGAGTTGTCTGAACAGTACTGAATTTACCGCAGTGGTTAAATGAAATTTACTGAAAGACTGATAATGATTGAATAATTTAATGTTAAGTCTTTTTAGAGCTGTTCAGATCGAAATGACCGTTTCAGATGAAAATTGGTTTACTAGGAATAATAATGCATCTGACTGGTCGCGAATTCTTAAATTAAAAACAAACAACATGATATTGATACCTTCAAATAAAAAGATAAGCCAAAATGTGCAAAGGAAACAACTTTTCATAATATAGTAACTTACCTTTTTTTTTATCAGTATCCAAATTTCCAAAATCATGTTTAATAATAAATCCAAATATTCATCCAAAATAGTAAAAAACAAACATATATTTCACCACCAGGTCCATCACAGTTCACTCATTTCGACTTCATCAGTGCAAATTGCGTAAAGAAAAGAACCGATAACGGGTATAAGGATAATTTCCCTAAACGTATACATAGCTCATGAATAAAAAAGTAAAATCACAAAAATACTGAACTCCGAGGAAAATTCAATCGGAAAGTCCCTAATCAAATGGCAAAATCAAATGACAAAACACATCAAACGAATGGACAACAA
Organism: Mytilus californianus; assembly: GCF_021869535.1. NCBI lineage: Eukaryota > Metazoa > Mollusca > Bivalvia > Mytilida > Mytilidae > Mytilus > Mytilus californianus. The sequence continues at coordinate 45,393,598 of NW_026262712.1, read as the reverse complement.
CTGTCATATTCCTGACTTGGTACAGGCATTTTCAAATGTAGAAAATGGTGGATTGAACCTGGTTTTATAGCGCTAAACCTCTCACTTGTACGACAGTTGCATCAAATTTAATAATATTGATAATGATGCGTGAACAAAACAAACAGACACAATAGGTAAAAATGTCACAAATAATGGTAAGAAGTCTAATTCGGTAAGTCACATTCGGGAAAAGGGAACGGGATTGCAGTTACGACATAAGGAACATATCTAATATCATCTATATAACAGATATTCCATAACGGTCAACCAACTTGTGATGGCGTCCGTAAAATTTACGAAGTGATGATTTCAGCTTCCCAATGCTTCACTATTGGGAAGCTGAAATCATCTCTTTTGTCGTAAAGTTTTGTTTTCAACCGACCCTCATAGTCAATTTCTAGATATAAATCCTAATCAAGTGGCAAAGTCAAGAGCTCAAACACATCAAACGAAGGGATTACAACTGTCATATTCCTGACTTGGTACAGGCATTTCCTATGTAGAAAATGGAGGATTGAACCTGGTTTTATAGCGCTAAACCTCTCACTTGTACGACAGTCTCATCAAATTCCATTATGTTTACAACGATGCGTGAACAAAACAGACATGATAAATAAAATAGTCAAAATATGGGTACAGCAGTCATCACTGTGTTACAATATCAAAACAAACAATCATTTACAAAAAAGCACAAAAGCATCTATCAAATTAAAAACCACATTCATTGCTTCGCGTGTCTGACGTCAGAAAATGTAAACGTCACATAAGAAGAAATTTTGTCGTTCAATGTTTATTCAAAACAATTTAATAATTTCACATGGGGAATGTTGGTATACAGGGTTAAAAAATCAAAAGTTATGTGGTCAGCAAATTTCAATACAGGAATGCAACTTACCAATAAGGATTTTCATTAATGTGATCATTGTACAAAATGTATTTAGTGGAGTTAACACAGAAAAAGTATAATTTATAAAGGAAATTTGTCTATTTTATGTTAGATAAGAAAAAAACGTTCGGTGACACAATTTTTTTTTTCGATATTATGAACGAATTTTATGAGAGCTATCTTCTCAAATTATATTTCAAAATTCTATGATTTAGTTTATCTTCTAATCACATTATGATGCGTTTCCTCAGTATGCTCCATACAAAATGTGTCATTTTTTACATTACCTGCAGCTTGAAATCAAGCTCGATGACCTACCATGTTTATTATATTATTAAACATATCATAATATATACAACATATTGCCTGAGTATGAAAATATTATATCTTTTTTTTTATACTTCCTTACCACAATAAGGTGTCATATTTTGCTGTAAATTTTTCATTAATGAGGTAGCCACAAAAGCACAAAAATAGTTACCGTGGAAAGATTATTTCACAAATTATATATGATTCGAATACCGAACCCATTCAAATGCTGTCTAATAGAACTTTGAATAGATGATTAATCAAACACAATAAACCTCACACTCTTCAAAACTTCCAGCTCTTGGGAGAAAAAATTGGAGTGACTCATCTTCTCATTTGCTGGTGTCTACCAACAAAAACGAAATGTGACTTTCTGTTTATGCATTTTCATTCGAAAACAAACATTTTCCGTTTTTTGTGCACATGCTCAAGTCCTAAAAATAAGTTACTTTTATAAAAATGTGTGTTGAAGGTAGTTTTTTTTTTGTGAATGATTTATTCAAATTTTAATAAAAAGGGTTGTAAAATATGCAATGGAAAATATTTTGATCTTTCCATAACAATATTAAATGATGTAAATGATACTATTTGTTAAAATGGTATTTTTTGTTAAAGTGATATATTTGTAAATAGTTACAGAATAATTACTTCATCAATCATACATTTTCCTTCAATTATTAAACTGTGCTTGACATCATTTATTGGTCAAAAGTATACATTACATATTTTGTTTTATTCTTTTGTAGAAATAAAGGAACATTTGAAGGATAAAGAAATTATCGATTTTGAACAATTTAGATTAAATCTTACAAAGTTTCAATTTGCAGAAGATGGTAAGACCTGAACATTTTAAAGTTGTGTAACAAAAAAGAAGGCTCGATGAGGCCTTAAATGGCCCCTATTGACACCTATTTCTAGCTGAAATTAATGTAGTCATACTTAAAACAGCAACTAAGTAGGAACTATACAATTTTTAGAAAATTTACGTATTAACGTTCTTTCATGGCGTCACAAATAGCACACATATTTATTTTCACGAAAATTAAAGAAAACAGGTTATTTCCATTGGTATATTGGACTGGAAATATAGGGCGCATGCGTCAATGAGAACTTTTTTTAAAAATTGTTTATTGTGACATCTTACATATCTGATGTGAATATTTAGTTATAAAATCCTGCGTTCTATGTTTCCTATGCCTAAATTTGACAAAATCTCTACTTTTGGTCTATTTTGGGTTTTTGACTTTATAAGAAAAGCTACACTTTAAAATTTATAGACGGACAATTGTAAAAAGGTTTATTATAAATCATGTCAGTACCAAAGTTCTGACTACTGAGCTGATGATACCCTCGGGGACTAATAGTCCACCAGTAGAGGTATCGACCCAATGCTGTAAAATATGAAAACAACACTTATAAATTTCATGCTTCCGAAGCGCTTTTCTCGATTTACACTTGTTTTTAAATATTCTGAAAAATATCGCTGTTTTTGCAAATATTTTTATAATTATGAAAATTCTGTGTCATGGTTTGCTTAAGTAATGTCATGGCCCATGTTCGACATGGTTCAGCTCTGTAATTCATTCATGTATATCATACATATGAAATATAACTAGTTAGATAAATGAATAAATAAACAAACATGATACAATAATTTAATTAATTTTAGCCAACAGCGTTATTGAAAATACATGTATAATATGACGACAAGGATAACAGATTCAATGATATGGTTTTCACTTGGAAAATGTCAAAGTCTATCAAATAAAATTCCATATAGATATATTACAAATTTGCATTTCAGACTGGATTTCTGTTGTCAATATTATAAGTTGAAAATGTATCTTTCGGTTAAACAAACAAAACAACCTACCAAGATGACACTATTAAAATAAGATAAGTTGATATGATTGACAATGATACAACTATCCACCAGATACAAGTTACGGGGTCGAATTTTCAAAACCAATACAATTTAGTAACTATCAAAGTTTCCGACATGACAAACTGTAAAATACAATGTAGTTCAATCGGGGAAAACAACGGCAAGATTAGTTACGTATCACAGCATCATCACATCATATATCATATTATGATAACTATACAAACTTTGATATGCCAAGGAGATATTAGATATTCATAGAAGTTCGTTCAGAAGAAACCTTCGTCAAATACTGTTATTTAGCAAATGACGGTTTAAAAGAACAAAGCATTTATTCATGTTACTTTTAGATGCTGTCCGTCGGGAGTCTCAGCTCTGTCGTTTACCGACATAACCAAATATTTTGGCATATCGGATTCCTATCATTACACCGAAAAATGTAAGCTTCACGAGAGGTCTTGGATATCAGAACTGAAATGAAAAATTGCAGAGCCTTTGATTTTGACATGGATTAAATGCTGCTATATCAAACAAAGCAAGTCTGTCTTCTTTACCAAAAGGTCTTCCAAAACGAATAAACCTTGAATAAAAAAGGACTCCTAAGATCTCTATATATAGATACTATTTATATGCCTAATTCTACATAGATCTAATAAACTGAACATGGGTAGATTTAGGTCTTGACATATTGTATAGATTGTATGTGTCCATTGTTGAAGACTATTGACTTCTAGAAGTCTTTTTGTTGGTTTTGTCGTCTAGTTGCAGTGTAGTAAAAATTCAACCGCACATTACTCTTTTGCTCAAATTCAGAAAATCTATAGAAATTCATGAAATTGTATATTTTTAATGGGGAATAGTAGACTCAGTCGTAACTATTTTTGTTCTCAACCCTTTTCTAATTTCAAAAGAAAACGTATGCATATATAAATAAAAACACACACACAAAAATGATCCATCGTAATAATGGCATAAAGCTGTCTGCCGTGTTTAGTTTTGTGTGTATTTTTTTATATTCGTGTGTGTATTTTGTTTTCTCTCGCCTAGCTGGTTTGATATACAGATTTATTTGATTCATTTTTCGAATGACCTCCATCCAAAAAAAAAAAAAAAAAAAAAAAAACAAAATCAAATAAAAAAAAGAAACAAAACAGAAGGGACTTATTTGCCACTAGAAACTTATATGACGATGGGTACGGACTGTGACCGTTAAATTTATCAAAAATACTGCATCTAGTCGCGCTTTGGTTTGTTTTCAACAAACCATACCGAGGTCTCGATGGAGATATTTCTCATAGGATTCCAGGTAAAACAAAAACTTATCGGGCAATACCGTTTGACTACTAATCTCGCTCATCTATACACCCATGATATCATTTGTAAATATCATTCGGAGATTATTTAAGCCGAAAAAGAGTTCCTTCAAATGGCAGCACAAACGAGTTCTGCACAAGGCCTGTATCAATTATATTATGCATAGCTAGTATGTGTCTTTGGATAAGAACTATCATTAAGATTTTTCATGTAGGGTTCACCAATTAAACCCATTTAATTGGTTAGAAAAAAGGCTTCTTTTTTATTAGCCATTTGGTACATTGTGTACTTGGGGTTTTATTAACGACGCATTCGAACACACTATCAATGTTTTCGTGAAGCTAATATATATCAGTTTTTATTTACACCATAACAATGAGATCAATACCATGACAAAATTTGGAACACATAACCAAATCATGTCAATATCTTAACCAAACCATGTCAATTTTCAATATCATGCTTTACGTGCATTAATTTTCAACAACCACAATTTAGATGTTGAAAGAATGATGTAAAACAATAAATCAAACATCTTATTTACTTTGTCCATGCTTATTTGAAGAGAACTAAGGCAATCGTTCGGAGGAGTGCCCTAACCAAACCATGACCGACTGGACCAAATCAGTACAAAATAACTGTACGAAACGCTCCTCGATATGACGACGTTATTATCCATGTAATTACTGTTGCCTAGATATAGCATGATATACGTGTTGGGTTAGTAGCTAATTGTTGATGTCGTACGGTGACCCCTAATTGTTCCTATTTTAATTTAAAAGTCTTTAGTGGATTTTTGTCTCATTGGAAAGCAACATCTCATTTTGTTGTACTGAATTAAAAATGCTTTGATTACTAGTATTCACATTGTTTATATGGAATTTATCATGTTACTTGAGTTATTTCATTTTAACATTTTCATTTTGAAACAAAAAAACAAAAAGAAGTGTCACTATTTACAACTTGGTCTGTTACAATTTCAATCTGCTCAAACAAATAGATCTGTACAATCCTTTTCCTTCGAAAATTTGCATGACCGATGGTTTACGAATTTGGTGATGTCTTACGGTAAGATAAAAGTCAATTACCAATCCGTTATTGCTACATGCCTAATCACTTGATATAACCCATTAACCTATTTTATAGAAGTAACATAAAGGGTGTAACATGTTGCAAGAGTCTGCCTAACTCTTACGGAGCTACTGAGAACACCTCTTTTTTTTTTTTTTTTGGTGGGGCTCGTGTCGCCTAGTCTTCATTTTTCTATGTTGAGTTTTACAGATTGTCAGTTTGTTTTCGATTTATGAGTTTGAATATCCCTTTCAGATCTTCTGCCTCTTCTCTGATAGGGCAACGGTTCTTTTGCTCATTTGCATATAAACAGCATAGTCATGCATTACTTGTAAGTGGTGATTTTTAATGTTTTTTAAGGGATAATTATCGATTCCGACTAAATGTTTGAACAGAAAACTTTAAATCGAATGATTGTAATGTGTCTTACATGAGTGACTTCATCAATCAGCAAACTATACTAGATCAAAGGGTTACAAGGAAAGATCATTCGAGATTACTATCTAGAAAGTATTACTAAATGAGGTTCTCTTAAATGCTGGAAGGCCAATGTACTTCCAAAAAAGCAAGATCGTCATAGCTAAGTTAATTGGATTAAAACTCAGTATTCTATATTAATAATGGTAGTTATGCTAATGATAATAGTCCGTTGAACTTCATTAAATGCTTCAGAATGTTAAGCTAAGAAAACATTTGTAATGATACATATGCTTAAACAGTCTTATCAAGACACTCGTTGCTAGTTATTTAAAAGACCAAAAGCCCACAAATAATGTAAGGCAAACAAATTCTAATTCAGTAACGGCTGACAGACGATGGTAATATGATCATCATATTGAGGATTATAAGGAGTTGTCTCTTCTTGGGCTAATTTATTTTTTGTGAAGCAATAGGTATTGTTTTATAAAGGAGAAAGCATACATGATACGTGTCTTGAAATAACAAAACAAAAGCGTAATTCTAGAATCCATTTAGAATTATTCAATTTATGATGATTTAGCCTGGCCACTTAGTGCAAAAATGTGATTGTGATGTCACTGTGATGTTAAAAATATTTCAAAGAAATTTACTTAATTCATAGACTTATTTATAAATATTTAGATATGGGATTTTTGAAAATTAGGTATTTTCCCCCAAAAAGTGTTCAGTTCTATCTTTATTAATGTCTCTTATCTGGTAAACAAAGATGTCATCCTTTATAATAGATATATAGATATAGACAGAGTAACAAATTATAGATAAAGTGGGAAATTTCTAGTAGATAGATGCATTTATGTAGGTTGGTGCTTTGCTTTGCCCAACATTTATTTCTTTATTGTATATTTTCTATTTCTATTAAAGTACAAGCAACTTTCTAAATCGATTCGTTTTCTTAATTGACTACATACTCCATTATAGCAAAGAGAATGATACCATAAATGAATATATATTTAACCTAGCTCACATTTAAACTCGCTTCCATGAACAAGTCAAGGAAAATCAAATAGTCTAGTGCCTATCCATTTTAAACAGAATAGTATAAACCTTTTTAAATCTTATTTTAAGTGAATAGAATTAACAATTCCATTAGTTGTACTTAGCTTTTTCAATAGTTATGTCGTTACCGTATCCTTTTTTTAGACATTTACAAACAATTTTGGAAAACGTTCACATATCCAATTGCTAATGCTGCGTATATATCACAGATCAAATACCATTGACTATTTGGAAGATGGGAAAAGCAGCAGAAAAACAGTACAGAGAAGTTCTACAAAGTGGTGTTGAAAATAGATATATGATACGTTTACCGGTCGTGGGACCATTTGGTGTTGGAAAAACGTGTCTAACCAGAAAATTATTGAGAAAAAAAATATCAGATGTAACAAGCACGAATGGTATAGACATCATGACTCAAAAATGTAAAGTATGTTTAACAGATGATACTTGGATTTTTTCCCAAGGTAAGCAATTTACCTGATGTAATTGTTCACTACACTTCACAGTATGTTATTTCGGCTACATTCTTAACTAGAATTTCTATATCTCGCAATGTATATAATAATATCCGAATTGGCCTAGGGATTTTTTTGGTCGGAATATGTCTTTTTTATTTCTATATTCACTTTTATTTGAAAACAAAACGTGTATACTTTTATATGAATTTATTATATATATCAATATATTCAATTTCGAAGTCTGATTTGCAAGTGCAATTATTGTAGACGACAAGCGCGTCTGTTTTATAACATTGTAAGCCTGATATCTTCAAAGGGCCAAAGCCCCTGCTGCTAGACGTTGCGTCCATGTGGAGATCATCAGCCTAGTAGTTAGCGTTCTTGTGCTAGCATAAAGATATAATTAATAAGGCATTTTTCGGTAAATTGACTGTTAATTAAACGTTTAAATTATCCAAAACAAATAAAATATCATCTATCCTAGTCATAAATTGCATCAGCCCGATTTTTCACGTCATTTTACAATATTGGTTTGCAATGCTCTATAATTTAGAAATTGAGTTTGTCTTGAAACTGTTTTGATTCGAGCGCCACTGATGAGTCGTATGCAGACGAAACCCGAGTCTGACATATTTAGTTTTAAACCTGTTATGTTTGATGAGCTTTCCCATAACATTTTTACTTATTATGTTGTTTGATTCCTACATTGTTGTCAATATAATGGAGTTTTTTTATGCGACTTAAATACAAGTGAAAGGTTAACTAGCTATAAAACTAGGTTTTATTCACCATTTTCTAAACAAGGAAATGCCTGTACCATGTCAGGAATATGACAGTTATGTTCTGTTCGTTTGATGTGTTTGAGCTTTTGATTTTGCCATTTGACAAGGGACTTTCCGTTTTGAACTTTCCTCCAAGTCTGTTTTTGTTATTTTACTTTTTTCCATAAATGTTCGGAAATTAACAAACTGAATGTCATTGTAATTTAACAGTAATCATTCTTTTCCTAACTCTCTAATACGCTAAATAAAGTTGATTACCTTTTATAGATATTCGTTTTGATGCAAACCAAGGAAGAAAATCAAGATTAATAAAGAACCTAATGATCCCTCCTCCGAAAGGAAACAAAAACTCAAATACAAAATCAAAGCTGACACATATACCAGACCATTATGTATCAGTAAAAGAAGATAAGATCACCAATTCCAATGATCAAAGAGATCAAATTACTAAAATATCTCCAGAGGTAGAGATGACTGAGAATGAAGATAGAAAAAAACATGAAGACACAGAAAAAAGGGACTCTGACCTGCAAGATAATGTTGTAGACCCTGCTGAGGTAAAAGAGGTTGATTTATTTGCTGACCTGAAAGGTTGGTCCGAATCTGAAGCGTCATTAGACGACTTTGCTGAAGTGGCACTTTTAGATTTTGCTGGTCAATACGAATTCTACGCAACTCACCAAACCTTTTTAAATAAACATGCAATTTATTTGTTGGTTATTGATGTTAGTAAGAACATAAAAGGATTGATGACATCTGAAGATGTAGACGAGAACCTCCCGAATTTGAGCGAGATTCCATTTGAAGACATTGGAGGTAAATCTTTATCAGCATTTAATAAAAATCCCCGTAAACCTATGATAATAACTGTCTGTATATACCCGGCTTTAAATGAAGTTGATATACTGTTTTACCTCTGCCCGTTGGTGTGACCATCTATACCTAATACCGTGATTAACTTCCTCTTTGCCTAAAACTTATATCTTTATTATGTCACCCATATATATGTATGTTTGTCAAGTTTCCCTTAGTCATACCTTTACGCGGTTATAATTATTGAGCAATATCTTGTTTTATGGTTTCTTCAAGAGATGTTCTGTAGTTGTCAATTATTGCTGTTCATCATCAATCGAAAGCAGAAGTTGGCTTAAATGATTTCTGTGCGTACAGTTTAAAAAACGTTTGGCTACATGCGAACCTAAATTGTGTCATAGATCAGAATTATTCGTTCAGTGTATGTTTACTTTTATTTGTTAACATGTCTTTTGATTGAGTTAGGCCATTTCAATTGATATTTAATAGTGTGTCTTTCTATGTTGTGATCTTATACAATTATTTCAGGTTAAGGTGACGGTTTGCGCCTGTCAAAACATTTAAACCCGCTGCATTTGTTTGCACCTGACCTAAGTCAGGAACCTGTTGTTCAGTGGTTGTCGTTTTTTGAAGTGGTTCATAAATGTTTCTCGTTTCTCGTTTTTTTTTATAGATTAGACCGTTGTTTTTCCTGTTTGAATGGTTTTACACTCGTCATTTTGGGGCCCTTTATAGCTTGCTGTTCGGTGTGAGCCAAGGCTCCGTTTTAAAGACCGTACTTTGATCTATAATGGTTTACATTTTTACAAATTGTGACTTGGATGGAGAGTTGTCTCATTGGCACTCATACCACATCTTCTTTAATCTATCTACAGAAGGCAATTTTATCACATCCATGGAGAAAAATATAAATTTGATGTATGTCTTGCAACAAAACTTTTTTTTACGTTGCGTTTCCCTTACTGTTACCTTTTTTAATAAAATGTCAAACATAATTTGAAGAAATGCATTGAGATTTAAAGTGTATACTAAGAATATACGATATCACATCGATTTATATGCTGGATAGTCAGATCATATAAACTTCATACATATCCTTTTTTATTTTATAAGCTCTTCATTGGATATTATTTTTCAACATATTAAGGCATAACAAAAATCATTTAGGATACATTACTTGTCAAAATAAGCATCCGGCCAAGTAAATTTGGAACCGTTTATATTATAAGATCTAAGGGATTTAATGTTGATCATTGCGTTTTGATTAATTCATCTATTTCTTTTATACACCAGGGGACTATATCATTTACTCTTCCGTATTTCTTTTGGAATTGACCATGCATTACTATCTGCCGATCTTCATTCCTTTCTGGGTAATTTCCTTTTTGTTTTTATTTCTGTCTTTGTTTTTCACCATTGGCGTTGAACATCTTTACACCCATGGCCAGCATCCTATTAAATCCAGTATATTGTAATATCACCAGTTTAACATCTATCATCGTGATAAGTTATGTCATCATGGAATATTTTCACAGCTAACTTTGTTAGTAACGTCCATAGGGACCGCGGCTTACAGATTTGTACTATGTTTTAATAAGATCGCAGTATTAAAGAATGTGTTATTTCTGTCCCATATTGAATTCAAATAAGTGTTTACTTTGAACATGTTGAACTTTCAAAAACTAATTAAGTGTTAGTCATTTTTGTATCGTAAGCTTGATGTTTTCATATTGTAATTATCTACCATGGGTTTTTTTTTTACAGAATACATAAACTTTTGGATGGATGCTATCCATTGTTATGGTGATGACGTACAGGAAATCGACGACACAAAAGAAGCGCTTCCCTCAATTATTGTCGTTGGGACATGTTGTGACAAATTAGAGGTATCTTCTTTGCTCTTGTATATAACTTAAGTTTGAACAAAATAAAATTAAATATGACATTGTTAGACCATATTGATATGAAAGGTGGTTGTTATGTGTTCCAAGTACCATAAAATGATTATACTAGATTTTTTGTTATATAATAAATTCATTTTAAGGGGTACCACGTATAATAAGTCAATGATATACGTTAGGTAGTTGTACTTACATTTGCATACATCACTGCCACAGATATTGTGTGGTCTTGCACTTTCAGTCATGGTTCATTGATGTTGAATGTTATAACAAGTTGAAGTATTGCCATTTAGATATCCACAATTGCATTTTACTATCGAAATAACATAAGGCGAGACATATCAATTTGTCAACAGTTTATTTAAGACTTAATGAGTTGCCCATCGATTTTCGCTGGATTATTATACAATACACCACGTTAGAAATACATTAGCAGAAGAAAGGAACGATTGCCATTTCATGGGATATCATTGTTTTATGCAGTGATTATCATAGAAAAGATTGGATCTAGGTTTTGCCTTTGAATTTCATCAAAATGAAATTATACGACTATTCGTAATCGGGTGTTAAATATGAGCAATAAAAATAATTCATATGCCTTTTTTGTTGTTTACTTTTTTATTTTTACTCTATTAATTTGTTATCATGTCTATCAATTTTAAAGAAATTAATCATAGTGATTGCTATTCTTTAAGTTGGTTTTGTCATTATTAATCTATTTGTAGATTGATAAGGAAACAAGGAAATGGGAAATTCAGAAACAGTTTGACCAAATACTAGGGGATCATCCGAAACGAAAGCACATAAAAGATTTTATCATGCTGTCAAACACTACTTCCTCTGAATCCGATTTTGACGTCCTGCGACACCGCATTGTACAACTAGCTTCAAAAGTTGAAACATGGGGACAACAACTTCCTACTCGTTGGATTAAGTATGAACAAGTCCTGGATCAACACAGAGAAAACCACGATAGAGTCATGGCATATGAGGACATGAAATCGTTAGGAAAATCGGTTGGACTTGACATCAAAGACAAGAATGAAATGAATTTGTTTCTTAAATATCAACATGATATAGGAAATCTCATTTACTTTGAAGACATTCCGGATCTAGTTATTTTGCAACCACAGTGGTTAGTTGACGTGTTGAAATGTCTTGTGTCAGCGAGGAAGTTCCAGATCCGAAGAAACATTGTTTACAACTCCGACTGGAAAGAGTTAGAAACAACAGGTAGACTGACAGAAGATCTGATCACACAGGCATTTACAGGAGAGGGAGAGGGGACAGATTTTATTAAATACCGACGTCACATTCTCCAAATCATGGAAAAGTTTGATATAATTGTCAAACCAGACATACCTGAGGAAGAATCTGTATCATCACCAGAAGGAAATGGCGAAATTAAAAAATCAAAAATACCAACAGAACATTATTATGTGCCATGTTTGATTAAATCAAAGCCCATTAGCAATATAGTCGACAGTTTCAAAGTAGATGGAAAGGATTTTAACAGGACATCTTGGATATGTATGAAATTTGATTTTCTTCCTCCTGCCTTCTTTAACCATGTCCTTGTAAACTATATGCGCCGTTATCAGATAAGTCGAGAACCATCAAAAAAGGGATGTAAATTAGCACTTTACCGCGGAATGGGAGTCTTCAATCTCGATTCATCGGGTCGAACAAAACTGGCAGTTTGTGTTAGCAAGCACGTGATCCTCTTTCAGATCTGGAAATGGGGTAAACTTTCCCAGATGTCATTCAAAAGTATCTGGGAACATGCAGAAGCCACCATTACTGGAATAAAAGGGAGATACAAGATGAATGTACCGTACACTGTGAAAATGAAGTGCAGTAATGGAAGCTACGACAATCCAGATGGAATGATGGAAATGACAAAGTTGGAGTCTGACGACGAATATTTTTGTGATGAACACGCAGAACTACATAACTCAAAAGACTTGTTAGACTCCTGGTTTAAGGTATATATATATATATAAAAGATCAAAAAAGTAAAAAGTATATTTAAACAAAACGCATTTGACTAACAGGTCGAACAACGGATGTTCTTAAACCCTGCTGACTGCCATTGGCGATTGCCAAATAAACAGATCACAAGATGTAACAAAATGGATCTTTATTATTAATTTAATACCAAACAGAAAACAATAAACTTGCGGAAAAGATGGTATACCGCAAACATGAGGTGCAAAAATTTGTACACCATATCCGGATTTCGACAATTTATGTCTCTTCAGTGATGTTAGGAATCGACACGGTATTTGGAAGGCCATATAATTTACCTCAATTTAGGATAGACTCTTGAATTTTGAAGAGTCGAAATAGGATGAACGGATCATATAAACCAGAAGGCAAATATAATACAAGCCCAAACGAAAAAATATAAATAAGTCTAAATTGAAAACAACGTTCAAACCTATGATTGCGTTGGATAAAAACCGCAATTTTTATACGTGTGCATGCACAACAAATTTCTTGGTAGAGGGGTCTAAATACAGCTCAAACAACATTTTCCAAAAGACTAAAAAAGTGAAAAAGTATATTTAAACAAAACGAATTTGACTAACAGGTCTACCGTATGGCTTTCAGCATTGAAAAAACCAAATACTATATAGCAGGTTATAAAAGGATCCCACATGAAAAATGTGAAACAATTTCACCTAGAAAACTAACGACCTAATTCATAAAAAAATCAATTTACGAAAAACGAATATAACAGCCATGATCCAACGACAACCATTGACCTACAGGCTCCTGACTTGGGACAGGCATATATAGAATGTGGCGTTGTTACTCATGTTTGCAGTGCCAACCCTCTCCCTAACTTGTGGCGTATGTTAAAACATGAGAAATAAACAGCTTCGCCATGAGCGCATGATACGCCCATCGCTTTTTCAAAGAGTATAAAGTTCAATAAATTCTCAATGTCATATCAGACATTCATAAAAAAATAAAAGGAGGTTATCTTAATAGATATATACCAGACACTAAAGTTTCATGAAAACTGCTCAAAGCTCTTTAAAGATATGGTCAGAAAACTGGAAAATCACCCCTTTTTTATGAATAAATCCCATAACTCGGAAACGTAAAATCTAAAATTTATAAAAATCCAAAGAAAGCTTACGTAAATAGATAGAAACAATCCATCAAAGTTTCATGAAAACTGCTGAAAGTATTTTTTCAGTTATTGTTCGAAAACTCGAAAATTCCCATTTTTTTTAATGAATAAAACCCCATAACTCGGAAACGTTAAATCTTAAATTCATAAAAATCGATAAGAGCTCATGTCAATAAATATAAACAATTCACCTAAGTTTCATGCAAATTGTTAAAAGCGTTTTTGAGTTCTTGTCCGACATGTTGACGACGGACGGACAGACGGTCAGACGGAAGAACGGACAACGGTATACCATAATACGTCCCGTAAATGGGCGTATAAAAACTATAAAAAAATTGTTGAAAAAGATTTTACTCATCATATTGATACAAAGCAGAAAAAATATCTAACTAAAACACAGACTGGATTTGGCAGGATATTCATACATCCCTTAATACAAAAAAAAAACACAAAGTACAGATCTGAGAGTACTCGCAGTTACTGACTACTAGTTCAAAGCCAAAAATAAAAAAAAATAAAAATGTGTAATACAAATTTGAACATAAAAGCCTTTCTTTCATTAAATTGCTTGAAAAAAGGGGAATTTATTTATAAAGGTATTTTTACTATATATAATGTCAAAATACGAATTACATTTGTTTCTTTCCTATGTGTTAATTTGTATATTTACAGTTTAAAACACTTTACTTTAGTTTAGATCTCAAAGTAAAATGTAGTGAATACAATGACTATGCATTAACACAGAAACAAAGATGTTTTCACTTACAATGCTTGTTTTGAAAGAAAAAGGAAATCGTCATTTGGAAAAGGAAATCAAGGGACACAAGTATATCGGTAACATGAAAAAAACTACAAAGCACAGAACAATGCAAATAAACTAAAAAAAGAGCGACACGAACCTTGCAGAAAAAGGATGGGATATTCAGGTGGTCCGGTTTGGGGTAAACAATAACTGTCTTTTGCAGGGGCCTTTGTCATACAGGAAAATTTTGAACATATTTTTGTTCAAGTATAGTAGGTGAATACGTCTGATCAATTTCTCCATCTCCGGATGTTTCATGGCGATGTTATAATTATATTATGTCATTTTTACGTTTAAAAGATATAATATTTGGATCATAATATAAGATGATATAAGAGGGGGAAATTCAGGAGAACAACAAAAGAACTAATTTGCTTGCACGCTTGTGATCTCTTCATTTGTGCTCATTCCTTATATTCTTGTGTATTGTATTTGAAATAAAATCGACTGCGATGCACTTGATATGGTTGAACCTTTTACGGAAATGTGAACCTGGCTTCAAGCTTCAAGCTTCATGTGTTTTTAATTTTTGGCTTAAAAATAAAAGCGAAAAAGTAATAAGGAAATTATAGGAAAGGACTACATATTAGAAAATATATAAAACTTGCCATTATTAGCTGCTGCAACTAAATCCTCATCGTTGTCCGCACTAATTCGAATATATCTGAATACAGATTTCATTGTAATCCAAAGTTTGAAAGCAACACAATCGCCATATTCGACATCGCTATCTTCTTTTCGAAAAGAAGTTAACATTAAGAATATACTTTCATCGTTGTCTTTATCTATTTTGAGACACCAAATCCATATGAAGGTATTCACGGAAAATATATAACGTGGTCCTAAAGCACACAAAAGCATAATGCACATTCACTGGGTCTCCATGTAACTATAACGGTAGTTTACCTTCAACTAATTAGATTGAGCTACTGTTGAAAGGGGTCAACATATAGGATAATATTAATAAGTTTATCCAAAATAATTTACACACTTGATGAAAATAAATCTTAACGAAAGTTTGTATTTGTTTGGTTTTTTTTCACCTTCTTTGACAAGTTAAACAATGTTTTAAGTAAGATTTACACCCTAGTTCTATTGTTATACTTCATAGTTTCTATTTCTGAAACAAGTGTAAATTGAATAGATCTATTGTTACGAATAACAATGGATTTTGTCCACAGGGTGTGACGAGCGGGGTTTCTGGAAACCCCTGCTTCTACATCCCGAAAACACATTCCATTGTTATTCATAACAATAGAAATTGTTTTTAATAGCATGAACAGAAGAGATTACTAATAGTGTTCACTACAAGTTGTTTCAAGACATATTAAAAAATAAAAACATATTTCAGGAAATTCCAATGGCGAAAAAAATATTTAGCATCTATTTTGAATTTAAAAAAAAAATCATTTAATTACTCCTTAGCTTGACGCTAAAATTTTGATCCCATATGGGTATGTCTTAAAGAACATACATGCAAAAACTTTTGTCCAGGGGCGGATCCAGCCATTTTTAAAAAGGGGGTTGCAACCCAGGTTAAAAGGGGGGTTCCACCACCATATGTCCTCATTCAGAAACATTCATCGTCAAAAAAATGAAGGTTCCAACCCCCGGAACCCCTTTCCCATGGATGGCCCCAAAAAAGGTGGTGGGGGGGGGGGGGTCTTACATATGCAATCTATATTTTTGTATGTGTCCGGTCGTCGGATTTCTAATCCAGACACACCTATCCCTCAGTATGTTCGAATATGAATGTTTGTTTAATGTTGAGAAGGAGGAGGGGCTTTTTTTTGATAAAACCGTAGCATGTAAAATACATTTATGATTACCTTCATTAAACTGATACATGCAAGTTCTTTGGGTAATAAATATTGCTTTTTCTTCAGTCTCTTCTGCCAAATCCAACGTCTGAATCAAAATGTCGTCCGTCTTATACCCCGTCCATATTAACAACTGCATACAAGGAGCATGGTGTATTTTTTTTTGTAATAAGAATGCACGATACTGCCAACCTTGACCTGTTGGTCCATATAAGCACATGCATTTAACGGGAATATGCAAAACGGCAACTTTGACATTTGTAATCTCTACTCACTTGTCAAAGTTTGAATGAAGATCGTCAAAGTAAGGTTACTAGTGGGGTTTCATCTAAAAAAATATGCCTTTTCTTATTAGCTATGGTTTGATATTGTCAATCAAAATGCTATCCGTTCTTTTTCATTTGATATTCAATGTTAACAAATTAAATTATTTAGTATCGGGTGTAAGTTAGTTATACACTTCGGGATACGGCGTGTCTGGATAAGAAACCCCACCGGCCTCCGGCCGTCGGGGTTTCTTATCCAGACACACCTATCCCTCAGTGTAAAACTATTACAAAAGCCTCTGAAAGTTCATTCTGTTATCAGTTGATATCCGTTACGTAAAATGTATATAACATATATAAAGACATGTACAATTTAAGGATAAATAAATGTTCAATTAGTTATTTTAAAGTTTCTACCGTTCCGTAAAACTCGTTATATTGTTTAATCAATTGAATTTGCGTTTCCTTAATACTAATTATGGATTAAACATTGAATAAAAATTTGAAAATATCATGAAGGCATTTGGTGTATAAATTCATGACACAAATCCTGTATACGTTCTAGTAAAAAGAACGACACTGTCTGTACTGGCACAAAAAGCGAAAAGTGATGCAGTACAATGTTCATGAAAAAGTTTACGACTCACTGTACTTATGCAAATCCTTACAACTCTTACGTCTTAATAAGGGCTTTAAAAATATAGGATGTTATTATTTGTACCAATTTTGTTGTCATTGGTATGGTATTGTATAATATCTACTTTTAGAAAAAGGTATATTCTTTTTGAGTGATATATTATATTCAAATGATACTACAGTCGTATGGAAATATTTAAATTACAGTCAGTCATATTCTCAATTACAGTGCAAAGTATGCCTCCTAAACAAGGTCCATACATCGAAAGGTGAACGATTGATGACTAATCTAAATGAAACGAATACATTCTGCAAACTTCAAGTGGTACCGTCAGTTCTGTGAGGCTTTACCCTTCTTTTTTTGTAGAGCCAATGATTTTTTTCTACATGTACATGGAGGAATAAACTTAAATACTCAGTTGATAATCAGTTATGAATGTTTTGATAACACACAAAGTCCGTTTAAACTTAGAAAATGTTGATACTCAAATGTAAGTTATTTTTCTTCCGACAAGCAATAAATATTCGATTGCAAAAATGAGAGTATGCATAATAATATTTAGGGTTCCTCCTTCGAAACAAAACATAAAATATGAAGGTGTCCGCTAAATGTGCTGGTATGACCCACCTTAGTGTGATGGTTGTTTTGAAAGCCGATTTGCTTATATACGATGGTTATTGCTACTGTGTGGTGGTTTAAACCGTTGAAATGCGTCGGTTTTACTGCAGTAGCTGCAGTTGCATGTATACTGAAGTGCAATGTTCTTACACTGTATTGGTCATGAATCAGCTTAAAGTTTGATTAAGTGTAGGTTTGTTATAACAGCTATCTCAAGAGACGAAAGTACTAGTATATAATATACTATAGTTTAAAAGTAAATACTCGAATATTAACTGCACCTTGATTACCTAAAGAAGTTTTGTATCGTAATTTCAACTTCATTACGTAGTTTACAATCAAATTAATACATCTGGTTAACATTCAGAATCGATTAAAGCATGTTGCATGGTCTAATCATGTGGAATTAGCAATTTTAAGTCATTGAAACCATTTCAGTTTTAAAATTTGGCCCTACACATATCTGTATTCAATGTATTACAAAAAAACGGGTACAAAACGTCTTGTTGTTGATGCCGGTTCCCGACTTCTGAATTGAATTTGACACTTCTACTGCGAGGATGTTTGATAGTGAGAAAAACGATCCCTATTTTTAAGTCCTAAGAAAGTTATCAATATATCGAGAAAACGGCTCTTGGAACCTTCTCACACGAAAAAACTTTGACGTTAACTAGGTGAACAGAATAGCTGAATTGTGGTCATCCTTGACTAAGAGGAGCCATCCAGGCTTGCCATTGAAATTGTTACAAATTAAAATTAATGAAAATATTGGTTATTCTATAATGAAATGAATATAATAAACAATATATCAGTCTATTTATAAGAATAAGAAGATGTGGTACGAATGCCAATGAGACTGTGACAACTCTCCATAAGAGAACAAATGACACAGACATGAACAGTAAAAGAAATAGAAAATTGGTATAATGGAATATGTAGACCGCTCTCTAACAAGCAAAGAACCCTAACTGTAAAATGTAAAGGCATACACTATTCACTATTTCTTACAATAAAATGAAGGGATAAAATATTTTCGACCAAGACATGCAGGGTTTTTTCCTGGTGCGAGCCTCCTTCACCGTTAGATTTTCAACCATAGAGATGACTGATATTGCCAAATATTTCTAAGCGATCAGATAAAAGTAAGGCTAATAAGATCAAAGTTATTACCTTCTAATGACCAAGAACATTCATACAAACCATGTAGATATGTAAAAAAAGTCTGACCTTATGACAAATGAATTTAGTGTTTCCATATGTATACACATTATATAGCCACTGGTCTGTTGTTGAAGACTGTTTGTTGCCCTCGAGATGAAATCCGGTTATATTTTGGCGTTTTCAGTGGCGGATCCAGAACTTTTTGTAAGGGGGGCCCACTGACTGACCTAAGGGGGGCCCGCTTCAGTCATGCTTCAGTGATTCCCGATATAATCAACCAAATTTTTCCCACAAAAGGGGGAGCCCGGCCCCCCAGGGCCCCCCCCTTGGATCCGCCTATGGTTTTGTTGCTGCCTCATTTACGTATACTCTCCCCTTATTTTCCCTTTAATTCATAACAACACTGGTAAAACATCCCATGTATTTGTTTTTAATTAAACTGACAGTCATAGGAACTGGGCTTTGTTGACTGAAAATCAAATAATATAAATTTCCTATTTGAAAATTTAATGTGATCTTTAATTAAATCAGGATGTATCGAATATTTAACCTTTTTTTATACCATCCCACCGAAAAGCTTATTCTCAGTTTCTCTGCGGTGTTGCCCCTATAAGGATGGAGACAGGACGCTACGAGAGTCTCCTAATAGACTAAGAACTTGGTTGTTTGTGAAGATAAAATTGAACCGGAGGAGCAAGTATTGACTGAATATCCGTTGTGCGGCGATCTTAGAGACGAACTTTATAAGACTTTAAATTTTGAAAACCAAATTTCAAGTCTTTGGCCGAATTCCGTGAAACATTTATTTATATTAACCAATGACAACATTAATGTGATACAAAAATGTGCCAAAACGTGCAAACTTATGTTAGACCAAAGAAGATGTTTTTTTTTATACCGATAATAGATGTAAATATGTTTTATGATTTAACTCTTTTTTTATAATTGCTTTTTGAGAATATGTAAATAAAATAGTTCCTTTTTAATCCGTCGCTCATAATTCTTTTTAGAATGGCATATATAACTTTTTAAAGTTTACTTTTACAAAGTGAAATTTGAATACTGTATTATCGGTGATGAGACGTTAATAAATTATTAACCTATAGCTGTACAATGTAACCTATGGGAATGCAACAAGAGTATAAATCTCAATAACCGAAAATTATACCATAGCTATCTATGGTATAATTTTCACAATTATACCATGGTTTTGTTGTATTTGGTATTCGAAAAGAAAAAAAGGAAGATAGCAAGGCCTATCCGAGGCCGCCTGAATTTTTTTAAATAGGAACAACAGAGTCAGTGTGGGGCCACTAAGCTAAACTGCCCGCTTTGCACCAGCCGATATAAATGAATGCCTAGGGTGGGAATCGAACCCACATACACCAACTCCGGTGTCCTATATTTTTTAAATGAACAAAAATTCGATTCAAGAACAAAGTTTAAAAAAAAAAGTATATATAAATATATTATTATATTATACTTGAAAATATAATTCGATTTTCGGTTATTGAGATGTATACTTGGATTGTATGCCCTTAGGCTCAACTGTATAGCTACATGTAAAGGTTGAAATTTGCCGTGGCGGCTTTTTAAGGGGGAGGGAGGGGGAAGGCATGCCCCTTTCAAGAA
Source organism: Mytilus californianus (assembly GCF_021869535.1). Lineage (NCBI taxonomy): Eukaryota > Metazoa > Mollusca > Bivalvia > Mytilida > Mytilidae > Mytilus > Mytilus californianus. Next base: position 45,372,607 of record NW_026262712.1, on the reverse strand, counting down.
GCTTTATATATGGTAAATGCATAGATATTTCGTATTATTACTCCAAATATTGGATGGCTAGACCCCCCTCCTTTTCAAATCCTGGATCCGTATCCGATTTTATATACATCTTTATTTAACGATTTGCTTAAGTAATAACTAGAATGTTGGGCCGTTAAGAATAGAAAGCGTCTGGTTACTCTAAATAAAGGTGAACTTTTGTTTAAATTATCTATAGTCTACATGTGATTTTTAATGATCTTTAATCGTGATCATTTTGAAATCCTTTTTAATTAGATTAAATTAAATGTACAACTTGGGCTTCTGGTACAAATTAAAACATGGAATGATTCATCCAAACTCCCAGAAAGATTCTTGTGAATTAAATTTCCACAGAATTATAAATTAATACCAAAAACTTAAAAACATTTCAAATATTTTGATAAAATAAAAAAAATAAAACTAACCCTTTGCAGTTCAACTTTAAATCTGGGTTCCAGAAATCTTTCAAACTATATCTTGCGTCAATATACATACAGAACATATAATTCCTTCAACAGTTTTTAGTCTGTAACGTTACCCGTCACCAATGTAGATGTGCATCCATCGCTGTCGAAAAATCTTGTCCAACTGATTTCCCCGCTGTTTCGGAAGCCCGTGCGTATTTTATAAAGTAGGCGGAGCTTAATGTGTAAGGTCCTAAAAGGGTAATTTGACCGATTCTTATCAAAATTATTTTTGAAGTTAATAAACAAAAATATATGAAATATACATTTTTAAACAACAACATATGCAATAGGTTAAAACAGATATTTCATATATTTTGGTTAGTTTTGTGGTGTTTCGTAAATTATACCATAGTTTTTTGTTGAAACCCCTCGGCAACCTCACTCGACTTCGTCTCGTGAGGTTATTGCCGGGGGTTTCAACAAAAGCTATGGTATAATTTACGAAACACCACAAAACTATTCAAAAGATATGAAATATCTCAGTATAACTTATTGTATTGTATTGTATTGTTTAAATATCTGATGTCTTTTCTTGAGCCTGTTCACAAATCCTCGACAATATTCACTTTCACTTGCTACCTTCTACCATCAAGGCTTACCATTATACTTTTATTCAGTAGAAAAAATAATTAATTAATCAATTAAAAACAAAGTTCAGCAGATAAAGCTAAGTTTAATTTGAAAATCGATTGAATGATTTACATTCAGATCTTGGAACAACAAAAAGTATTGATATACCGAAGCTGTTGTTAAAAACAATTTCGAATTCAGACTTATATTTTCGTATAAAAAATTGTGACTGCAGCGGGCAATCACAGAAACTTGGTGTTTCACTTAACTATAACTATTTAGCATGCAACAAACAATTGGTAAAGTCGCAATTATATCACCCATCTTTTTGCCAAATATTTTACGTTGAATACAAATTCATATTGCTTACTTAAGAAATATAATTATCCAGCTCTGAATGATAGGGCAAATAAAGGCATCAATTATATACCGCTGTTCAATAAATCAATTAAGCGAAAAAAAATCTGGGTCAAAAACCAAAAATGAATGAAACACATCAACCATAAGATGAAAACAACGGAACAACAGAAACGCTGAACTGCAACAAAAAAAAAAAAAAAACGCCAACATACATAGAAACGAACTTCTTGGTAACAACTGCTAAACTATCCATATTAATTGTTGAATTTGATTTTTTTTTCTTTTATTGATTGAAAAAAATTTCCCGGCATGGTCTATTTTTGTTTGTTGAAACGGCTACCAGTTTAAATATTGATGTTAAAACATTGCTAACCTCGTACTTTCGCGGTCAAAACCTTAAGTGAATTTAGCGTATGAACAGCGTAAAAATCATACTTAAGCGTATCAAACCATTAAATTTTAGCTCATGCAATCGTAATAATTTTGACCACTGCACGTTAGAGTCCTAAACATTTACTTTCCCCCCCCCCCCCCCAAAAAAAAAGCAGTAAATTATTCACGTAATAGGCACTGAGTGCTGTCTGAACGGTACTTTGGTGACTAACATTCTACAAGCAGCTGCATTGATCAAGATCGAGTTGTAAATGGTGAATATCGAAGAAATCAAAATTGATATCATGACGTCAATTCATATACATTGATATTAAAAAACAAAGCTTATATAAACAGCTTTTTTTCATTTGAGTTCATTTCGTGTGTATTAATATTCTTCTTTGTGTTCTGTAGGAAGAATTGAATGTTGAAATGTTGAATTATGTACGTCTAGCGAAAACAGTTACAGACTTGATGCCGGAGGTAATGGTAGAACACTTAAGATCTGATGGATTCGAACTCACAGGAAATACCAGCGTGACATTTCGATCTCTATTCACATCTTTCCAACTACAAAACAAACATAAACCAACAACCGGAAAGTGGGCAAGTCCAATGTGCCCGAATGAAGACACCGAGATATGTATAGGTGATGATGTTAAACGATGGCGTTTCATCCTCACTGAACTGAAGAATCATTCAAAAATAAGTGACGAATCTTTCGTAGATCTTGAAAACGTCTTGGCAAATCTATTCATCCGATCTGAGAAACTTTTAGAAAGTTACTCGTTTGTTAGCAAATTTCAGAAGATAATGACTGGAATGTTTGAAGCAAACGATTATGATTTCTATCTGCAGAAGATAAAACATGGTTAGTATACATCAAACTTTAGCTTAAAATCAACTACTTAAATTGAGTGGTTCACTTTGACTCCTTCTATGTTCTATTACAAAAATAAACTTTTTTGAAACATCAAGTACAAGATTGTTTCAAACCGTTTCACTCTCGTAAAATATTTAGTAAGGAGAATTCCGGATTCTGGATGCGACCCTATCAATTTCGTCGAGCAGAACTAAGCTGAAAATACTTTGACGTTCTTTATGGTTTGTCTGTTCTTCGACTTATTATTCTTTATTGTTCCCTTTTGTGTCTTTTAGTTTATCATTAGATCATTATTTAATTTATTATGTACACCTCGGCGTACTTTATTAATTTCAAATCCTAAATAAACGTATAAATTTGTATTTATAGGACGTTAATGCGTTCGAATGTTATAACATGTTTAGTTTATAAAATTACAGAAATTATCCCCGATACATTCGAAATCAACATCAGACGCCATTATCAGATGATTATACAGGAAATATCTGTAAGCAAAGTCTTGGACCAAATGATGACCCACTGCATGTTAACCAGTGATGACAGACGCCATATCGAACAACATGTTAGACACGCTGACCAAAATCAGGCGTTGCTAGATATAATCATTGATAGGAATCGTTCCACGTTTAATGTATTTATTGATGCTTTGCGGGAAAGCGAAAACGATGGTATAGCCGAACTCCTTAGCTGCGATCTAGAAGATATCACAGAAGATACAAGAACGGCACAAATAGAAGGTTTTAATATTGTTCATGTTTCATGTGGTTTCCAAGTTATCACTGTTCAAAGTGGTATATTCAACTACAATTCTTATCTAAGTATACTTAAACAAATATGCAAAACAAGGCTAGGGCTTAGGTGCAAGGCCAGAATTTAACATAACCAATTATGAATTCGACAAATTGAAGTACTTTTATTCCAAAATTATTTGTTTTTCATCAACTGATAAAGCGTCAATGGATGAAGACTAAACGAGACTTTTGTTTTATAATTGCAATGTTTGAAGCGTAATTGTTTAACGATTCAAGTTTTACTGTTGGACACTGAAGAATTTTTTTTTTAAATATCAACAAAACTTCGTGCCTTGTATTTTTACGGGGATCGATTAAAAATTGCAGCCATTTCAGCACAGTTTCTTAAATGATAAGAATTATATACAGTATGTACTTGATGTGAAGATTGCCTATCATTGATTGATAAATCTTTCTATATGAAAACACCCCTACTGCTACGACCAAATTTTATCAATCTAGAAAAGGAGTGTGAATTTCAAAATACTATTAGTTGAAGATAAAATCAGAGGAAAAGGGGGTAGAAAATCATAGTGTACATAGTCTGATAAGTCTATCCATGGTTGTCCTGGAATGGTCGAAATTAAAACTAAATACGTAAATGGTCAACTTTCTGCAACGATTTTAAATCCGGATTTTTTTTCTTTTTTATTAAAACAAATGGTTTTGTTTTATTATCATAACTACTTATTCATTTAATTAACTTTTTGTCTATTTAACTGCTTATTTAGCTAATTGTCGTACTATTATTATATATATATGTATACGTTAACATTGCCTCTAACAAATTCCTTTATTTTTATGTACATTGTTTTAAGCTGTATGAAGAAGGTCATTTCCGTATATATATATTTTTTTTTCTATTTGGACAAAAATTATATTCGTTGTTTAAAAAATTATCGGATGCCACCTATTTACATAATGGCTACCAAAAATACATGGTGCTTGAATTCTATCAAAACTTTAATTTCACTGGAAACTTATAATCTTGATTATTTATTCCTGGTGTCAAAATTGACCCATTAAAATAATTTATTTGCTTCAGTACTAACTATTTTTTATGTGCCTCACTCCAAAATGTGCAAGAGGGAGCCTTGATGCCATGTCAGTTTTCAACTTCATTTCTGTATTTTTTTCAAAATTTAAAAGCTGAGAAATATTTTTCTTTTGACATTTTTCAGGATTGTCAGCATGGACTCTTCCATTACATAAGGTACGTCTGCAGAAGAATTACATAGATATCATAGCTACCATTAAACACGAGGCCATAGTAGATCATTTGATATCGTGTGAATTATTAACAATAGATGACCAGCAAACTGTAGAGGCTTGTCCAGCACAGACTGAAAAGAACAGGAAGTTGATGGACCGACTATTGCATTGTGGAGAGAAATGCTTTATGGAATTTTTAAATGCTTTACGTTCTGATGACATTTATGTAGATCTTGCAAATCAGATAGAACAAACAGATGTCACTAGTATTGATATTGCTACTCTTCAGTGCTGTTTTACTAAAATTAAGACATTACATAACTTATAAACTGAGTAGTTATACCCATTCAACCATGTATATATATACATGTATTAAGCTTCTAATGATGAAACACGCATGCTCAAGAATTATTATCATATGAACTGTTTCTTCGCTTATCAACTCACCGGTCTTAAAGGGAAAAGTGAGCTTTTCTCAACATTTGGTGTCCGTCGTCTGTTGTCGTCCGTTAACTTTTACAAAATCTTCAAAAACTACTTGGCCAAATTTAACAACACTTAGCCACACTCATCATTGTGGTGGCTAGTCTTAGAATGTGTCTGCCAAACAACATGGCCGACATGACTAAAATAGAACATAGTGGTAATATGCAAGTTTTGTCTATTATCTTGAAAACCGCTTGAAAAAGACAAAGTCTGATAGGTCAATGAAAAATGTTCCGAGTGTTGAGATCTACATTGTCCCTAACGTCCATTAGGTAAAAAATGCCAGACCACTTCTTATTAGAGTTAAAGCCTTTAAATGAAGGATTTGACTTTTTTCCACTTTTGCATAGTATTTTGAAAACTATAATGGATACAGAAAAACGTTAAATAGCGAAAAGGGTCAGCAAAACAAGATCTACAAATAAGTCAAACATGGTCGAAATCGTTGCCCTTTAATAACGAATTGACCATTGTTTGCATATTTGCCTAATATCTTAAAAACTTAAAAAAGCCAAATTGATCAAAAAGATCTGCAAATAAGTCTAATGGCCAAAATCGTCAG